>NC_090377.1:69876320-70521320 GCF_036365525.1 Heterodontus francisci | reverse complement strand
AAATTAAACATGAACTCACAATTAAATCCCGGTCGGCATATATATCCTAAAGGTTAACCGTTAATTATCAGATGCAACAAAGATAGACCTTATGAATCCACTGAGCATTCTTATCAGCAAGATGGCGCCGAACAGTCCCAAAGTACATCAAAATCAAGAACGTCCTCAGGTAGTTTTCCAAGTCCTGTCCTACAGAATGCAGATACGGAAGTAACAATGTCCCATTGATGGCGAGCGATGCAATCTTCCCTTTAATGATTTGGTCTTGGTCGTCTCGTGAACAACCTTGGCATTGCCCACAACCGCCCTGATGTTGTGGTTCCATTGATAACGTTTTAAGTCACTGAAGATAGCTGCTTTAAGTCATATTCATCAATGGTCAGTTCTCAGCCCAGGCTCCTCTGCTTGCAGCCAAAACAACTGTTCTAACCTGCTGCTTTGCAGTCTGTCATCACAACTGGCAGCTTGTTTCAAATCTAAGCAGCTTCTCTGGAAGCACAACAACCTGCACCTCCCAGCTTATCTCTTTAAAACAACAGCTGGCTGCTTTTTGCTGCCAGCCACTGCAGAGTGTTCTTCTAAACCGAAACCTGAGCTTCAGTCACATGTCACTGATCATAAAACTGTGTTTCAAACTGGTTTGGACCAGTCTTGAACTTCCAGAACTCTGGAGATTCCAGTTTCATTTCCAGTGAGTGACTGCAGCAGAAAAAAGACACAAGCTTTGAATCCAAATCCATAATCTTCCAAACCTCCTTAGATTCAGTGCTGCGAGAAGACTGGAGAATTGCTTGTTCAAGAAAAGGTGTAAGGATGAGCCCAGCAACTACAGGCCAGTCAGTTTAACTTCGGTGGTGGAAAAGCTTTTAGAAACAATTTTCTCCTGAATTATTAACAGTCACTTGGACAAATGTGAATGGATTAAGGAAAACCAGCACGGATTTGTTCAGGGCAAAGTGTTTAACTAACTTGCTTGAGTTTTTTGATAAGGTAACAGAGAGGGTTGATGAGGGTAATGTGGTTGGTGTGGTGTACATGGACTTCCAAAAGGCATTTGATAAAGTACCGCATAACAGGCTGTTGGCAAAGTTAAAGCCCATGAAATAAAAGGGACTGTAGCAGCATGGATACGAAATTGGCTGAGTAACCGGAAGCTGAGAGTAGTGGTGAATAGTTGTTTTTGGGACTTGAGGAAGGTATACAGTGAGGTTCCCAGGGGTCAGTGTTAGGACCTCTACTTTTCCTGATATATAGTAATGACCTAGACTTGGGTGTACAGGGAACACATTCAACATTTGCGGATGACACAAAACTTGGAAGTATTGTGAACTATGAGGAGGATCGTGATAAACTTCAAGAGGTCACAGACAGGCTGGTGGAATGGACAGACAAGTGGCAAATGAAATTTAATGCAGAGAAGTATGAAGTGATTCATTTTGGTAGGAAGAACAGGGAGAGGCAATACAAAACAAAGGATACAATTCTAAAGCGGGTTCAGGAGCAGAGGGTCCTGGCAGTATTCTTTTGGGCCTCCTTATCTCGAGAGACAGAGGGTCCTGGCAGTATATGTGCACAAATTATTGAAGGTGGCAGGGCAGGTTGAGAAAGTGGTTAATAAAGCACATGGGATCGTTGGCTTTATACTTAGGGGCATACAGTACAAAAGCAAAGAAGTTATGATAATCCTGTATAAACACTGGTTTGGCCTCAAATGGAGTATTGTGTCCAGTTCTGAGCACCATGCTTTAGGAAGGATGTGAAGGTATGAGAGTGTATGCAGAAAAGATTCACGAAAATGGTTCCAGGGATGAGGAACTTCAGTTACATGGATAGATTGGAGAAGCTGGGGCTGTTCCCCCTGGAGAAGAGAAGATTAAGAGGATATTTGATAGAGCTGTTCAAAAAAAGGGTAGGTAGAGAGAAACTATTCCTGTTGGCAGAAGGATTGAGATCCAGAGGGCAACTATTTAACATAATTGGCAAAAGAAGTAACGGCAACATGACGAAAAACTTTTTATGCAGCGAGTGGTAAGTATCTGGAATGCACTGTCTGACAGTGTGGTGGAGGCCGATTCAATCATGGCTATCAAAAGACAATTTAACAATTATCTGAAGAAAAACAAATTGCAGGGTGTTACGACCAGGTGAGAAAGGGGTCTAGGATTCCCTCTCATCCTTCACCTGGTCTTACCGTAACAGGGTTGAATTTTAAACACGCCAGTTTTTTTAGCTCCCCCTTAGTGAAGCCTTGTTCACTAACTTCCAATTATAAGGCAAAGAAACTAGCCAAACAGGAAAAAAAGATTGAACTTTATTAAACTTAACCTCTAATTCGGTTAACACCTACAGATACATGAGGTGCCCATGCTAGCATGCAGAAGAAATAAAGTGGAAAAGTTTGAGGCAATATCCAAAGATGGCTTTGGTTACTGTTCTTCCAGTTCGCTATAAAGTCCTTGATTGTTAGTAGATCTTGCTTTTTGTTGGGGCCCAGTATTATTCTTAAACCTTGTCCGATGTAGGAGACTTTTCTCTCTTGAAGTTCATGTGTCCTCAGTGGGTCCAGAGGCTTGTGAGAAAGAGATGGGAGCAGACAGGAGAGGTTTTCTCACTCCAGGAGCAAACTGTCTTTCCTTTTAGTTCACAAACTCTGTGGCTAATTCAAAAAAACCCTGGACCAGCCAGTTAATCATGTGACCAGCTGGTTTAACCGGTCCTGGCTTTTGTGGATTGTATCACTTTAGCAGTCTCTGGAATGCTCCTCCTTACACCTTCAATGTCTAGTGATCAAAATCCATTGTGGGTTAAATGTGGCAGGGAATGGTCCTTTTGTCTCCACAAGCACTGTCTGTTAGTATGCAAATTTTTCAGCTAAGTGTCTGGCAGCCCTTGTAACAGGCCTTCTCATCTTCCCAGCAAGTTTAAAATCAATGTTCATATGACAATATTAATATGCCTCATTCTTGGCAGGTGGGGCCTGCATGACAGTGGAATGAAATGCAATTTGAGAAAAGCGCATTTCGTTAAAAAGGGTCAAGAGAGAAAATATAAGATATAGGAAAAAACATGCGTCTCTCTCGCTTTCTGTCATTCACATTCATTCATAAATTCTAAGACTTATTACAACCTGTCTTTTCTTGGTAGTAGTGTTGCTTTAAACTGCCTTTTTCTTGGCATCCCAGTAAACATGTGGTTCTTTGGGGAGGTTTTTCTTCAGTTTGCCCACTTCCATGACTGCCTAGGGTGTCTTTGAGATGGTTAGATTTAATTAGCCCTGAGTTGGATTTTTTTTTTTCAGGAGAGGCAGTAGCAGGCGGGTCTATCCTGAACTCACTTTCAGAGTTTTGCTGAGTCATGCAAAGGCTTTTGACTTCAGGGGATGGGTGGTTCTTTTGTTTCGGACTGTGGGTGAGGATTCTTTGCTAATTTCCCCTTTGTCCTTTGGGACACTCCTGCCTGCAGGTATTTGTGCTGACTCTTCTGCACGTCTCTGTGGCACTTCAACTAGGCGAAGCATCACCCTCATGGTTTCTATGTCCCCTAGTGGTATATATTTGTCTCTGCAGGTTCCTGTAAATGCTGTTAGCAACTCTGATGGAGGGCTTCTAGTGTCTTCATTTACATAGGAGGAGGTGGGGGTCTAACTTTTCAAATTTTGGGGGGTTGGCTGTTCGGACAGTAGGGTTTTTATCTGGGATTCCTCCTGGACTTCCTTTAACTTGCCCTCTTGGTCGCTTTTTCCCGTTCCCTTTCCAACCTTTTGCCAGCCTTGTGCCTGCCTGTCCCATTTTGTTCACGGCTGGGGTCCCTTACAGTTCACCAGCTCTCTGCTGGAGGGTCCTCCTAACAGAGGTACAGGATTTAGGGGTGCAGGTTCACTGTAGCTTGGGGTTTCCCCTCAACCTGGCACATGTGGCAACTCCTGCAGTACTCCACCACATCTTTGTGGAGTTTTGGCCAGTCAAACTGCATTTTTATGCGGGCTTTTGTCTTTCGTATAGTGGCATGTACAGCCACTGTAGTCTTATGGGCCCTTTTTAATATTTCTCTCCGGTACCTCTGCGGCACCACTAACTGGTGAACTACTGTCCACTCCTTGCTCTCAGGTCCGTGAGGAGAACTCCATTTCCCCATCAGTACCTCATTCTTTAAATAGTAGCAATCAGGGACTCCCTCTGCTTCACTTTCAGACTGGGTAGCCTGTGCTAACTCTTTCAACACTGGGTCGGCTCGCTGAGCCTCAACTAGGGAAAATGTATTTAATTCACTCCCTGGGTCTTCTAACTTCCCAAAGAAAGTCTCAGACAGTCAGACCTCATGGTCATTTGCCTGCAGTGCCAATGCAGTCTTCTCTGGGGGAGTTGGTTTGATCATGGCCTGATTCATTACACATTCAGGCAAACTGCAGGGGACTGTCTCCTGCCAGTGCCCTGTCTCTCTGACCCCCTGTGGTCTTTCTTTCATTACTGGGAGGGCTTCCACCTTCACCCCTAGGTGATCAGGTCAACCCCATCCACAGGCAAACTAGGGACAATCCCTATGGTCACTGGTCCCAAAACTAGGTCGCAATCCAGGTGCTCCCAGTGTACAGGTACAGGCATACATTGCCTTCCAATACCATTCACCACCATTCTGGTGTTCACTCTCTGGGGGAAAGGTCAGGCCTTTTCCCAGTAAAAGGGATCTAGTGGTCCCTGTGTCCCTGAGAATTACTATGGGCTTGCTTGCCCCACTCGAGGTATATGAGGTTACTTCCCCTTTAAACACAAAACCCTGAAGGCCTTCAGGAATCCTATTAACTTTTCCTGCACTTGCAGTAATAGGCTTCCTGGGTCTCACTCTTACTGCAGTTAAAGTCACAGCTTGTTCAGTTGTGCACTCCTTCAGGATTCCTTGGTCACTGAGCGGATGTGCCCTGATTAACCCGACCGGTTTTCTTTTTAGTTTCCAGCAGTCAGCCTTTTGATGACCTGCCTTATTACAATGGAAGCACACAGGTCGCCGGGTCTCACTCCTGCTCACAGCACCTTCGCTTTAGGCTAGAGGAAGGCCCCCTGTGTCTCCTACTTTTCTTTCTCTCCCCGGACTGCTTGGGCTCCTATCACCTTCCCACCTTTGTCCTTTTCGGATTTATGGGGGTGATTAGGAAAGGTTCTCCCCTGGGAAACCGACTTATAAATTAAAGCAAACTCATTAGCCAGAACGGCCGCTTGCTGAGCTCTCTGAACCCGCTGCTCCTCTGCATGGGTCTTTGTGGAGAGTGGGAGAGAGTGTTTAAATTCCTCTAACAGAATTACTTCTCTGAGATTCTCATAGCTGAGCTGTACTTTAACAGCCCTCAGCTACTGGTCAAAAGCCAGCTGCTTACTTCTTTCAAATTCCAGATACGTTTGATTAGCTTGCTTCTTGAGGGTTCTAAACTTTTGGTGATAGGCTTCGGGTACTAATTCATATGCCCCAAGGATAGCATTTTTTGTCAGTTCATAATTTGATGAACTCTCAACTGGCAACAGGGAATAAACCTCATGGGCTGTTCCAGTTAGCTTGCTTTGTAATAAAAGAGGCCAGGTCTCAGTTGGCCATTTTAGCTGCCTTGCCAGTTTCTCAAAGGACACAAAAAATGCTTCCACATTTCCCTTATTGAATTTTGGGATTAGTTGAGATAGTTTTAGCAATTCTGTACCCAGCCCTGAATTATGCTCCTCCATATTGGCCATGCTTTCACTGGGGTTACTCTGTCACCCCCTAGTTAACTCAAGCCACTTCAGCTCTCTTCGCATTCTTTCTAGAAGGTTCTCTCACTCTCTCTTGCCTCTCTTTGTCTTCATGTTCCTTCTGGAAGGCTCTTTCTTTCTCTCTCTCCTGTCTCTGTCTTTCTCTTTCCCTGTCTTCTAATTCAAGTTTCCTCTGTTCCAATTGTATCTTTGCTAGCAATACCCTGTTGGAGTCTACTTCTAACCCTGTTTCTGCTTCTTCAGATTCAAGGGAAAAATGGTTGGCCACTAGCCTTAGGAGTTCAGACTTCCTAGCCTTGCCATGTACAGTGATCCCACACTGCTCAGCCATTTTCCTCAACTCCTCCATAGACAGTGATTTTAACTTATCCCAAGTTACTTCACCCATGCTTGGGGAACCATGAGAAAACCTGTATTGAAATCTTGCTCTTTTTGATTGAGAACAATTTGGCTTCCCACTTCCAACTTCTCTCATTTGTCTGTGGGTAAAATCCAGGACAGTAGCCCCCAAATTTCTGTTACGACTAGGTGAGAAAGGTGTCTAGGGTTCCCTCTCAGCCTTTACCTGATCTTACATTAACAGGGTTTTATTTTAAACACTTTTTTTTTTAAGCTCCCCCTTAATGAATCCTTGTTCACTAACTTCCAAATATAAGGCAAAGAAATTAGCCAAACAGGTTTTCTTAGGTTTAAAGAAAAAAAGGTTGAACTTTATTAAACTTAAACTCTAATTCAGTTAACGCCTACGGATACATGACGTGCCCACGCTAGCATACATACACGATACACACACGCAGTTAGAGACAGAAAAGAGCAGAAGAAATAAAGTGGAAAAGTTTGAGGCAATATCCAAAGACGGCTTTGGTTACTGTTCTTCGACCTCGCTGTAAAGTCCTTGATTGTAGGTAGGTCTTGCTTTTCGTTGGGCCCCAATATTATTCTTAAACCTTGTTCGATGTGGAAGACTTTTCTCTCTTAAAGTTCATGTGTCCTCAGTGGGTCAAGAGATGGGAACAGACAGGAGAGGTCTTCTCACTTCAGGAGAAAACAGTCTTTCCTTTTAGTTCACAAACTCTGTGACTAGTTCAAAAAAAAACCCTGGACCAGCCAGGTAGTCATGGGACCAGCTGGTTTAACCAGTCCTGGCTTTTGTGGATTGTATCACCTTAGCAGTCTCTGGAATGCTCTTCCTTACACCATTGTGGGTTGAATGTGTCAGGGATTGGTCCTTTTGTCTCCACAAGCCCTGTCTGTTAGTGTGCAAATATTTTTCAGCTAAGTGTCTGGCAGCCCTTGTAACAGGCCTTCTCTTCTTCCCAGCAAGTTTAAAATCAGTGTTCATATGACAATATTAATATGCCTCATTCTTGGCAGGTGGAGCCTGCATGACACAGGGCTACGGAAAAGGTTGGGGCGCGGGATTAGGTGAGTTGCTCTTGTAGAGAGCTGGCATGGATGCAATGGGTCAATTGGTCTCCTTCTGTGCTGTAACTGTTCTATGATTCTAATATATATGGCATCAACCTATGTACTTTTTTCACTGTTCAAGTTTGAGTTATGTAGTTTTTTGTAACACTGATTTTATACCTAAATCATAGGAATTTTGTCACTTGATAGATACTGAGTGGTGTGAATGTTGCATTTGAGTCATTCTTTAGTGTTAATACTGGTAGAGCAAAAGCGTATTGTAACAAAATGATGGGTATATTAGAATTCTCACCAACAGAACATTTGGATTTGCATGAACTGAGATCTCCTATTGTAAAATCATCGAATAGTACAGTACAAAAGGAGGCCATTTGGTGCATTTAGTCTGTGCTGATGCTTTAAAAGAGAAATCAAATTAGTCTCACTCCTCTGCTTTTTCCCCGTATCCCTGCAATATTTTTCTCTTTCAAGTCTTTATCGAATTTCTTTTTGAAAGCTGCTGTTGAATTTGTATCCACCACCCCATCAGGCAGTACATTCCAAAACCCATCTGCTCATTTTGTAAAAGAACTTTTCCTGATATCGCCTCTGGTTCTTTTGCCAATCACCTTAAATCTGTGCTATCTGGTTGTCGACTATTCAGCCATTGTGAAAACAGTTTCTCTTTTTTTATCCACACCTGTCATATTCCAGCCATTCTGGTACCTCTTTATCTATTTTTATCTCATCCAGTATCCAGACAAGCTCCATGTTTACCGTAGCTTTGGTATTTAGGAATGCAATATATTTATTTTGTACCCCGGCTATACATTCTGCCTCCACCGATAGATCTCCTATATTCACAGTGATGCAGACAGAGTAAACACAGCTACTTATATCACTGCTGAAAATGGAATCAATACTGTACCTTAGCATATTATAAAAAGCATTATCTCACAACCTGGTGTGTTCAGTTAAAGAGTTTAGTAATCTACACTTAAAATCACAACACTTTATAAAAGTATTCATTCCAATTCAAGTACAGGAAACAATTGTGATTTTGAAAATTTATATACAGCTGTGTAACCTGCCTCAGCACTGGAATATTTTTCTTGTCTTCTTTAAGCCATCAAACTGTTAGTCGGTAATGTTCAATCAACCAGTTCCTAATGTAGTGACATTTTGTGACGACAAGCAAGATTTCATTATAAAAGCATTGAACTGCATCAGGGATCTCCTTAAGCAAATTAGATGCAGTGGCCCAGTGTTTCCTGTTTAGAATTGCATGTCTCCATGTCATTTTAAATTCCTTTAGGATCTTCATTGATGAGTGTGCTCATACCTGCAGGGTTTAAATATCTGTGCACATATTGTGCAATATAAAGGCAACACAAAAACAGAAAAAAGGAAACTCCATCTACCCACATTTTCCCTAACAAGTTACATCTTTCCTTAAGGAAATATTGTGAAATGGGTTGTAATTTAACTCCATGTCACCTATTTAAGATAGTTTGATTTCATGTTCTAACAGTGGTCTATTCTGATGTGAAATACAGTTTATTGTGCAAAATGTAAACAAAAATTACTCAGCATAGTACAAGAAGTAACCAACAGGAAAGGTGATCCAACCATGGCTAACAAGGGAAGTTGAAGATTGTATTAGATCAAAGGCAGAGGCTGATAAAGTTGCCAAAAAAAAGCAGCAAGCCTGAGAGTTGGGAGCATTTTAGAATTCAGCAGAGAATAGAATGAAAGTAAACTGGCGAGAAACATAAAAATGGACTGTAAAAGCTTCTGTAGGTATTGAAAAAGGAAACAATTAGCAAAGATAAATGTGGGCCCATTACAGGCAGAGACAGGAGAATTTATAATGGGGAATAAGGAAATGGCAGACAAACTAAACAACTACTTTGTGTCATAAATAAAAGCAAAATACTCCAGATGCTGGAAATCTGAAATATAAGCAAGAAATGCTGGAAATACTCAGCAGGTCTGGCAGCATCTGTGGAGAGAGAAGCGGCGTTAACGTTTCAGGTCAGTGACCTTTCATCAGAACTCTGTTCTGATGAAAGGTCACTGACTTGAAATACTTTGTGTCTGTCTTTACGGAAGAAGGTACAAAAAAATCTCCCAGGAATATCAGAGAACCAAGGGTCTATCAAGAGTGAGGAACTGAAAGAAATCAGTATTAGTGAAGAAGTAGTGCTGCAGAAATTAATGAGACTGAAAGTTGATAAATCCCCTGGACCTGATGATTCACATCCCAGCGTATTGAAGCAGGTGGCTGTCGAGACAATGGATGCATTGGGGATCATCTTCTAAAATTCTAGATTCTGGAGTAGTTCAGAAGATTGGAAGGTAGAAAATGTAACCCCACTATTTAAGAAAGAAGGAAAGAGAAAACTGTGAACTACAGACCTGTCAGCCTGACATCGGTTGTAGGGAAAATGCTGGAATCTATAATAAAGGATGTGATAACTCGACACTTGGATATTAAAGGTAAGATTGGCCAGAGTCCACATGGATTTATGAAAGAGAAATCATGTTTGACAAACCTGTTGGAGTTTTTTTGAGGATGTAACTAGCAGAATAGATAAAGCGGAATCAGTGGATGTGGTGTATTTGGATTTTCAGAAGGCTTTCAATAAGGTCCCACACAAGAGGTTGGTGAGCAAAATTAAAGCACATGGGGGTAATATACTGGCATGGATTGAGCATTGGTTAACAGACAGAAAATAGAAGAGTAGGAATAAACAGGTTATTCTCAGGTTGGCAGGTTGTGATTATTAGGGTACCGCAAGGATCAGTGCTTGGGCCCCAGCTGTTCACAATCTATATCAATAATTTGGATGCGGGGACCAAATGTAATATTTCCAAGTTTGCTGATGACACAAAACTAGGTAGAAATGTGAGTTATGAAGTGGATGCAAAGAGGCTTCAAAGAACAAAGAAAATTACAGCACAGGAACAGGCCCTTCGGCCCTCCAGGCCCTCCAGATCCTCTATCTAAACCTGTCGCCTATTTTCTAAGGGTCTGTATCTCTTTGCTTCCTGCCCATTCATGTATCTGTCTAGATACATCTTAAAAGACGCTATCGTGCCCGCGTCTACCACCTCCGCTGGCAACGCGTTCCAGGCACCCACCACCCTCTGCGTAAAGAACTTTCCACGCATATCCCCCCTAAACTTTTCCCCTCTCACTTTGAACTCGTGACCCCTAGTAATTGAATCCCCCACTCTGGGAAAAAGCTTCTTGCTATCCACCCTGTCTATACCTCTCATGATTTTGTACACCTCAATCAGGTACCCCCTCAACCTCCGTCTTTCTAATGAAAATAATCCTAATCTACTCAACCTCTCTTCATAGCTAGCGCCCTCCATACCAGGCAACATTCTGGTGAACCTCCTCTGCACCCTCTCCAAAGCATCTACGTCCTTTTGGTAATGTGGCGACCAGAACTGCACGCAGTATTCCAAATGTGGCCGAACCAAAGTCTTATACAACTGTGACATGACCTGCCAACTCTTGTACTCAATACCCCGTCCGATGAAGGAAAGCATGCCGTATGCCTTCTTGACCACTCTATTGACCTGTGTTGCCACCTTCAGGGAACAATGGACCTGAACACCCAAATCTCTCTGTACATCAATTTTCCCCAGGACTTTTCCATTTATTGTATAGTTCACTCTTGAATTGGATCTTCCAAAATGCATCACCTCGCATTTGCCCGGATTGAACTCCATCTGCCATTTCTCTGCCCAGCTCTCCAATCTATCTATATTCTGCTGTATTCTCTGACAGTCCCCTTCACTATCTGCTACTCCACCAATCTTAGTGTCGTCTGCAAACTTGCTAATCAGACCACCTATACTTTCCTCCAAATCATTTAGGTATATCACAAACAACAGTGGTCCCAGCACGGATCCCTGTGGAACACCACTGGTCACACGTCTCCACTTTGAGAAACTCCCTTCCACTGCTACTCTCTGTCTCCTGTTGCCCAGCCAGTTCTTTATCCATCTAGCTAGTACACCCTGGACCCCATGCGACTTCACTTTCTCCATCAACCTACCATGGGGAACCTTATCAAATGCCTTACTGAAGTCCATGTATATGACATCTACAGCCCTTCCCTCATCAATGAACTTTGTCACTTCCTCAAAGAATTCTATTAAGTTGGTAAGACATGACCTTCCCTGCACAAAACCATGTTGCCTATTACTGATAAGCCCATTTTCTTCCAAATGGGAATAGATCCTATCCCTCAGTATCTTCTCCAGCAGCTTCCCTACCACTGACGTCAGGCTCACCGGTCTATAATTACCTGGATTATCCCTGCTAGCCTTCTTAAACAAGGGGACAACATTAGCAATTCTCCAGTCCTCCGGGACCTCACCCGTGTTTAAGGATGCTGCAAAGATATCTGTTAAGGCCCCAGCTATTTCCTCTCTCGCTTCCCTCAGTAACCTGGGATAGATCCCACCCGGTCTGGGGACTTGTCCACCTTAATGCCTTTTAGAATACCCAACACTTCCTCCCTCCTTATGCCGACTTGACCTAGAGTAATCAAACATCTGTTCCTAACCTCAACATCCGTCATGTCCCTCTCCTCCGATGCAAAGTACTCATTTTGAATCTCACCCATTTTCTCTGACTCCACGCATAATTTTCCTCCTTTGTCCTTGAGTGGGCCAATCCTTTCTCTAGTTACCCTCTTGCTCCTTATATATGAATAAAAGGCTTTGGGATTTTCCTTAACCCTGTTTGCTAAAGATATTTCATGACCCCTTTTAGCCCTCTTAATTCCTCATTTCAGATTGGTCCTACATTCCCGATATTCTTCCAAAGCTTCGTCTTTCTTCGGCCGCCTAGACCTTATGTATGCTTCCTTTTTCCTCTTAGCTAGTTTCACAATTTCACCTGTCATCCATGGTTCCCTAATCTTACCATTTCTATCCCTCATTTTCAAGGGGAATTAGGCAGGCGAAGTGAGTGGGCAAGAACATGGCAGATGGAATATAATTTGGAAAAATGTGAAGTTATCCACTTTGGTATGAGAAACAGAAATGCAGAGTATTTGTTAAATGGTGAGAGACTGGGAAGTGTTGATGTCCAAAGGGACCTGGGTATCCTTATTCATATGAGACTGTGCTGTATATTCTCGAGAGTTTAGAAGTATACAAAATTTTTACAGGGCTCGAAAGGGTAGATGCAGGAAGGATGTTTCCCCTGGCTGGCGGAGTTGCGGGGTGGTCCTGAACTAGGGGACACAGTCCCAGAATAAGAGGTCGGCCATTTAGGACTCAGATGAGGAGGAATGTCTTCACTCAGAGGCTGGTGAATCTTTGGAATGCTGTACCTCAGAGGGCTGTGGGGGTTCAGTCATTGAGCATGTTCAAGACCAGGATCGATAGGTTTCTAGATATTAAAGATATCTAGGGATATGGGGATAGTGCGGGAAAATAACGTTGAGATAAAAGATCAGTCATGATCTAGTTGAACAGCAGAGCAGGTTCGAAGGGCCAAATAGCCTGCTGCTGCTCCTTATTCCTATGCTCCTAAGTAGTACAAAAAGCAGTTTCACTGCTGATTTAGAAATAATGCCAAGGAAAGAGAAAAAATAGATTGACCTGGAATACCCAAAATTATTTTGATGCGTTGCTACATTTGGGAAGTTTAAAGCCCAACTGCCTATCAGGAAAAGATTATATCCTTGTGCAAAGCTAAATTTTAAAATGAACTTTAACTTGTGCATTTAAGAAGTGAAAACAAAATGATTTTTTTATTTGTTCAGGGGATGTGAAGGTCGCTCACAAGGGCAGCAATTGTTGCCCACCCTGAGGTACACCCGCAGTGCTGTTAGGAAGGGAGTTCTCGGATTTTGACTCAGTGACAGTAAAGGAATGGTGATATAGTACTAAGTCTGGATGGTGTGTGGCTTGGAGCGGAACTTGCAGGTGGTGGTGTTCCCATGTGCCTGTTCTTCTAGGTGGTTGAGGTCACGGGTTTCAACGGTGCTGATGAAGGAGGCTTACCGAGTTGCTGAAGTGCATCTTTTAGATGGTACACACTGCTGCCATTGTACGCTGGTTGTGAATGGGGTGCCAATCAAGCAGGCTCAGACCTGGATGGTGTTGAGCATCTTGAGTGTTGTTGGAGCTGCACTCATCCAGGCAAGTGGAGAGAAATCCATCATAGTCCTAACTTGTGCCTTATGGATGGTGGACAAGCTTTGAGGAGTTGGGAAGTGAGTTACTTGCTGTAGAAATCCCAGCCTCTGACCTGATCTTGTAGCCACAGAATTTATATGGTTGGTTCAGTTAAGTTTCTGGTCAGTGGTAACCCCCAGGATGTTGATGGTGGGGATTCAGCGATGGTAATGCCATTGAACATCAAGGGAGATGGTTAGATTCTCAATTGCTGGAGATGGTCATTGCCTGGCACTTGTGTGACTCAAATGGTATTTGCCACTTATCAGTCCAAGCCAGAATGTTGTCATGTTGAGTGTTGGGGGTAGGTGATGGCGTAGTGGTATTGTCCCTGGACCAGTAACCCAGAGACCCAGGGTATTTCTCTGGGGACATGGGTTTGAATCCCACCACAGCAGAAGGTGGAATTTGAATTTAATTAATAAATCTGGAATTAAAAGCTAATGATGGCCTTGAAACCATTGTCGATTGTTGTAAAAACCCATCTGGTTCACTAATGTCCTTTACGGAAGGAAATCTGCTGTCCTTACCTGTCTGTCCTACATGTGACTCCAGACCCACAGCAATGTGGTTGACTCTTACATGCCCTCTGAAATGGCCTAGCAAGCCACTCAGTTGTACCTAACCGCTACGAAATCAATAAAAAGGAATGAAACTGGACGGACCACCCGGCATCGACCTAGGCACCGGAAACGACAACGGCAAACCCAGCCCTGTCGACCCTGCAAAGTCCTCCTTACTAACATCTGGGGGCTTGTGCGAAAGTTGGGAGGGCTGTCCCACAGACTAGTCAAGCTACAGTCTGACATAGTCATACTCACGGAATCATACCTTACAGACAATGTCCCAGACACATCCATCACCATCCCCGGGTATGTCCTGTCCCACCGGCAGGACAGACCAAGCAGAGGTGGTGGCACAGTGATATACAGTAGGGAGGGAGTTGCCCTGGGAGTCCTCAACATCGACTCCGGACCCCATGAAGTCTCATGGCATCAGGTCAAACATGGGCAAGGTAACCTCCTACTGATTACCACCTACCGCCCGCCCTCAGCTGATGACTCAGTACTCCTCCATGTTGAACACCACTTGGAGGAAGCACTGAGGGTGGCAAGGGCACAAAATGTACTCTGGGTGGGGGACTTCAATGTCCATCACCAAGAGTGGCTCAGCAGCTCCACAACTGACCGAGCTGGCCGAGTCCTAAAGGACATAGCTGCTAGACTGGGTCTGTGGCAGGTGGTGGGGGAACCAACACGAGGGGAAAACATACTTGACCTCGTCCTCACCAACCTGCCTGCCACAGATGCTTCTGTCCATGACTGTATTGGTAGGAGTGACCACCGCACAGTCCTTGTGGAGACGAAGTCCCGCCTTCACATAGAGGATACCGTCAATCGTGTTGTGTGGCACTATCACCGTGCTAAACGGGATAGAATTCGACAAGATCTAGCAATGCAAAACTGGGCATCCATGAGGCGCTGTGGGCCATCAGCAGCAACAGAATTGTACTCAACCACAATCTATAACCTCATGGCCCGGCATATCCCCCATTCTACCATTACCATTAAGCCAGGAGACCAACCCTGGTTCAATGATGAGTGCAGGAGGGCAAGCCAGAAACAGCACCAGGCATACCTCAAAATGAGATGTCAACCTGGTGAAGCTACAACACAGGACTACTTGCATGCCAAACTGCGTAAGCAGCATGTGATAGACAGAGCTAAGCGATCCCATAACCAACGGATCATATCTAAGCTCTGCAGTCCTGCCACATCCAGCCGTGAATGGTGGTGGACAATTAAACAACTAACTGGAGGAGGTGGCTCCACAAACATCCCCATCCTCAATGATGGGGGAGCCCAGCACATCAGTGCAAAAGATAAGGCTGAAGCATTTGCAACAATCTTCAGCCAGAAGTGCCAAGCTGATGATCCATCTCGGCCTCCTCCTGAAGTCCTCAGCATGACCGATGCCAGACTTCAGTCAATTCGATTCACTGTGCATGATATCAAGAAACGACTGAAGGCACTGGATACTGCAAAGGCTATGGGCCCTGACAATATTCCGGCAATAGTACTGAAGACCTGTGCTCCAGAACTTGCCGCACCCCTAGCCAAGCTGTTCCAGTACAGCTACAACACTGGCATCTACCCTGCAATGTGGAAAATTGTCCAGGTATGTCCTATGCACAAAAAGCAGGACAAGTCCAACCTGGCCAATTACCACCCCATCAGTCTACTCTCAATCATCAGTAAAGTGATGGAAGGTGTCATCAACAGTGCCATCAAGCGGCACTTGCTTAGGAATAACCTGCTCAGTGGCGCTCAGTTTGGGTTCCGCCACGGCCACTCAGCTCCTGACCTCATTACAGTCTTGGTTCAAACATGGACAAAAGAGCTGAACCTCAGAGGTGAGGTGAGAGTGACTGCCCTTGACATCAAGGTAGCATTTGACCGAGTATGACATCAGGGAGCCCTAGCAAAACTGAGGTCAATGGGAATCAGGGAGAAAACACTCCAGTGGCTGGAATCATATCTAGCTCAAAGGAAGATGGTTGTGGTTGTTGGAGGTCAATCATCTGAGCTCCAGGACATCACTGTAGGAGTTCCTCAGGGTAGTGTCCTAGGCCCAACCATCTTCAACTGCTTCATCAATGACCTTCCTTCAACCATAAGGTCAGAAGTGGGGATGTTCGCTGATGATTGCACAATGTTCAGCACCATTCATGACTCCTCAGATACTGAAGCAGTCCATGTAGAAATGCAGCAGGACCTGGACAATATCCAGGCTTGGGCTAATAAGTGGTAAGTAACATTCGCGCCACACAAGTGCCAGGCAATGACCATCTCCAACAATAGAGAATCTAACCATCTCCCCTTGACATTCAACGGCATTACCATTGCTGACTCCCCCACTATCAACATCCTCGGGGCTACCATTGACCAGAAACTGAACTGGAGTAGCCATATAAATACCGTGGCTACAAGAGCAGGTCAGAGGCTAGGAATCCTGCGGCGAGTAACTCACCTCCTGACTCTGCAAGGCTTGTCCACCATCTACAAGGCACAAGTCAGGAGTGTGATGGAATACTCTCCACTTGCCTGGATGGGTGCAGCTCCAACAACACTCAAGATGCTCGACACCATCCAGGACAAAGCAGCCCGCTTGATTGGCACCCCATCTACAAACTTTCACTCCCTCCACCACTGACGCACAGTGGCAGCAGTGTGTACCATCTACAAGATGCACTGCAGCAATGCACCAAGGCTCATTAGACAGCACCTTCCAAACCCGCGACCTCTCCCAACTAGAAGGACAAGGGCAGCCAATACATGGGAACACCACCACCTGCAAGTTCCCCTCCAAGTCACACACCATCCTGACTTGGAACTATATCGTCGATCCTTCACTGTCGCTGGGCCAAAATCATGGAACTCCCTTCCTAACAGCACTGTGGGTATACCTACCCTAAATGGACTGCAGCGGTTCAAGAAAGCAGCTCACCATCTTCTCAAGGGCAATTAGGGATGGGCAATAAATGCTGGCATAGCCAGAGACGCCCACATCCCATGAATGAATAAAATAAAATGGACTTGCTGCATGCGGGCACCGACTGCTTCAGTGTCTGAGGAGTTATGAATGGTACTGAACACTCTGCAATCATCAGCAAACATCCCCACTTCTGACCTTGTGATGGAAGGAAGGATATTAAATAAGCAGCTGAAGATGGTTGGGCCTAGGACACTACCCTGAGGAAGTTCTGCAGCAATGGCCTGGGGCTGAGATGATTGGCCTCCAACATCCGGAACCATCTACCTTTGTGCTAGGTATGACTCCAACAGTGGAGAATTTTCACACTGATTCCCATTGGCTTCAATTTTGGTCGATCTCCTTGATGTCAAAGTAGTCAAATGTTGCCTTGTTGTCAGGGGCTGTGACTCTCAACTCACCTCTTGATTAAGCTCTTTTGTCCATGTTTGGACCAAGGTTGTAATGAGGTCTGGAGCCTTGCACCCCTGGTGGGACCCAAATTGAGCATTGGCGAGCAGGTTATTGGTAAGTGCCGCTTGATAACATGGTGGTAGTGCCACACAACACGATGGAGGGTATCCTCAGTGTGAAGACGGGACCTTTTCTCAACAAGGACTGTGTGGTGGTCACTGCTACTAATACTGTCATGGACAGTTGCATCTATGATGGATAGATTGGTGAGAGCAAGGTCAAGTTGTTTTATCCCTCTTAGTTATTTCACCATCTGTCACAGGCCCAGTCTGGCAGATATGTCCTTCAGGACTCGACCACTGGTCGGTCGTAGTGCTACCGTGCCACTCTTGGTGTTGGACATAGAAGACCCTCACCCAGAATACCTTCTGTGCCCTTGGTACCCTCAGTACTTCTTCCAGTGGTTTCAACATAGAAGAGTGCTGATTCAGCAGCTGAGGGGGGTGATAGATGGTAACCAACAGGAGATTTCCTTGCCCATGTTTGACCTGATGCTATGAGACTTCATGAGGTCCGGAGGTAATTTGAGGACTCCCAGGTCATTCCTCTCGACTATATAGCATTACGCTGCCACCTCTGGTGGGTCAGTCCTGTCGGTGGGACAGGACATATCCAGGGTTTTAATACAACTGAGTGGCTTTCTAGGCAATTTCAGAGGGCATTTAAGAGTTAGCCACATTGCTGCAGGTTTGGAGTCACATGTAGGTCAGACCAGGTGAGGTTGGCAGATTTCCTTCTCTGAAGGGCAATCCAGTAGTTCCCTGATCATCATTACTGATAGCTTTTAATTCCAGATTTACTAATTAATTGAATTTAAATTCTACCAGCTGCCGTGGTGGGATTTGAACTCTTGTCTCCAGAGCACTAGTTTAGGCATTTGGCTTACTACTCCAGTAACATTACCACTATGCTATCATAGAACAATCTGAGTTGTTAGACGAATGCAAGTTGATCAAAGTAGCTATATGATATTGAGTAATTATGGAGCAATAATCTCAAACTGTGCAAATTACATCATGGACCATAAGTTGGAAGCTCAAGTGGTTTCTAACTATCGTGAACATTGCACAAGAATATGCCTTGAAATCATGTGATTATTTTCATAACAATAATTGATCGTTCATGGTGTTACACAAAATAATTCAGAATATGTATACTCTAACTTGTCTCTGATGTCTGTACTACATGTCTTTTCTGCTTTTGTCTCTCCTTCCCTTCCTTGCTCCTTCTATCTAAGTTTCTCTTCCCATAACTGTTTCTGTTTTGCACTTTCTCTGTTAGAGGGGGTAATTTTCAATTTCAACACCTGAGCAGATGGCTCGCCTATTTTCAACAAGGTTCAGTAATAGGTTGGTGATCCATTCTGCCAGCTTACTGTCCAGAAGATGAAATTGAAAGTCACCCTTGCAGTTGTAGTACAAGGGCTTGAAAGGGTTAATATTTGAGACTGTGTGAGGAATACTTCCCACCATGATGATGTAAGAGATCGCATGTGAGAGGGACTGGAGGGAGATGCAGCCTGGCTTCAGAGGAGTCATATAGACTTATGTAAAGCTCTATAGTTAAAATGTAATAAATGAGTAAATGTTAAAATTACTGAAGTCTCAGTAATCCCTCCTAGCAAGACTAACCAAATATACAAATGGTTGCAGACTAACCAAACATACAACAGCAGTCTTTGTCTTTCAGTTTATGCGATTATCGACTTTTTCTAACCTTTGGGTGGAAATAATCGGTTGCATTCAAAATTCATCTGGTGTTTCTTTGTGATAATTGAAGTAGCATTAAGTGAAGATATTACTGTCTCATCTTCCTCTTTTTCTTCCTTACCCCAACCTTTCTCTCTCCTTTTTCCTATCTCTCCCCCTTAGATGAATATCATAGAATCATCAGCACAGCACAGATGGAGGTCATTTGGCCCTTTGTGTCCATGCTGGCTCTCTGCAAGAGCAGCTCAACTAGTCCCAATCCCCTGCTCTTTCCCCATAGCCCTGCAAATTTACTTTTAAAATATACTTTTTAAATTTTAGAGAACTTAAAACAAAAGCTGCAACAGGTATGGACTCAGAACACTGTTTTACTCATTCTCACACATCGCCTCTTTTTAAAAAAGCACTCACTAAAGCTTTTGAAATTTGTCCTCATATTTTTCAAAATTATTTTGCACAGTGGCGCAGTGGTTAGCACCGCAGCCTCACAGCTCCAGCGACCCGGGTTCAATTCTGGGTACTGCCTGTGCGGAGTTTGCAAGTTCTCCCTGTGACTGCGTGGGTTTTCGCCGGGTGCTCCGGTTTCCTCCCACAGCCAAAGACTTGCAGGTTGATAAGTAAATTGGCCATTATAAATTACCCCTAGTATAGGTAGGTGGTAGGGGAATTGAGGGAAGCTGGGGATGTGAGAGGGTAATGGGATTAATGTAGGATTAGTATAAATGGGTGGTTGATGGTCGGCACAGACTCAGTGGGCTGAAGGGCCTGTTTCAGTGCTGTATCCCTAAATAAAAATAAAATAAATAAATACAAGTTATGGGCAGAAAGTGCTGGGAATTTCTGTAAAATGTTCCCTCAACGACGACAACAACTTGCATTTAATATAGCGCCTTCAATGTGTTAAAATATTCCAGGCACTTCACAGGAGCATTTTAGAACAACATTTTACAGCAAACCACATAAGGAGATATTCAACCAGGTGACCAAAAGCTTGGTCAAAGAGATAGATTTTAAGGAGTGCCTTAAAGGAGGAAAAAGAGATAGAGGCAGAAAGATTTAGGGAGGTAATTCCAGAGTTTAGGTTATTTAGGCAGCTGAATAAATGGCTGCTAGTGGTGGAGCTGTTAAAAACGGGAATACTCAAAAGGCCAAAATCAGGGGGGCGTAGAGATCGGGGTGGGGGGGGAGGGGAGGGGTTGCAGGGCTGCAGGAGATTATAGAGATAGGAGGGACAAGGCCATGGAGAGCTTTGAAAACAAGGATGAAAATTTTAAACTTAACTTAAAGCTTAACTGTGAGCCAATGTAGATCAGCGAGCACAGGAGAGATGGGTGAATGGGAATGGTGTGAATTAGGACATGGGCAGCAGAATTTTGAATTACCTCAAGTTTGTGAAGGGTAGAATGTGGGCGGCTGGCCAGGAGTGTGTTTGAATAGTCAATTCGAGAGGATAGAGAAGCATGAAGGAGGGTTTCAGCAGCAGATGAGCTGAGACAAGAATGGAGTCAGATGATGTTACAGAGATGGAAATAGGCAGCCTTAGTGATGGTGCAGATGTATGGTTGGAAGTTCATCTCTGGGCCAGATAGAACACCAAGATTGTGGACAGTCTGATTCAGCCTCAGACAGTTGCTTGGTAAAGGGATGCAGTCATTGGTAAGGGAACAGATTTTGTGGCGAGAAGTTAAGACAATAGCTTCTGTCTTCCCAACATTTAGTTGTACAGCATAGTTGATAGAACAATACTGATGCATCCTTAGTAATTAGACTTGCTCTGATTGCACAATTCAAATTTAGCTTACATAGTCACAGCTTTAGACAAAAACATCAAGCCCAAACCAAAGCTTTCCAGAGATGCTGAGGTTTTCAAGTAAAAACATTAATGAAGGCATGTAAAGATCCAAAAGACAATTCAGTGGACCGATTTAATCATACTATTCTGAAATGTTAATATTTTGGATTTCAGATTTTGTTTGAATCCTTATTTTAGACATCAGAAATTTTGAATACTGAGAAGTAAATGTCAGCTGAAATTCTTTTTAAGAAGGCATTTTGAGTGAATTAGGGGAGCCCAGTCGATGAATTGCCCAATCTCAAGGTAATGTATTCTAACTATTAAAATCGCAGCTTTGTTCAGCACATGGTGGATTCCTCTAAAGTTGTAAGTATCTATCAAAGCGCATCTTACAGTAGTAACAAGTACTGCAGGTACTCATTCTTACCGTTTCACAAAATGCGTGGCCTATCTACCTAATTAATAGATTTACAATGGAATTTGTAGATACTTTTTTCCCCACTGTCACTCCTTTTGTTAGCAGACGTGTATGTTAATGACCAAAATACTCTGTGCCTTTAATATATACCATCCTCACTTAAGTGTTAGCTTTGATAATGTTTAATAAATTACCATTTTCCAAGAGCCTCACTGTATTTCCCTTAATAAGTAGTTGAACCTTTCCATTCTAACTTGATTAAAACTAAGTGAAACTCTTTTGCTTGCTAATAATATGCCTTGAATTCAAATGTGTAAAGGGTTAATCTATATGAAATCAAATCCACTGAATTTACTTTATGATGAAAGTTGAGTTGTACCATTTGACTTATGTTGGGATAAATATAATGTATGATAACTATGAGGTATGATAGTTCATTGTTTGTGAACATGTGGACTTTTATAAAATGTGACAGAAAGCCTTGCCCATTTAGAAAATATTATAGACACAAGCCCTATGTGTTCCTATCCAGATGTGACTTGCAACTAAAGAGACAGAAAAGAATGTTGCATCATCAAATTCTATAGTGGATAATTAAACCAAACAGAAAGTGACTTCAAACCACTGGCCTGTGAATCTATATAAGATACCACTGTGACCATTTGAGATAATGCTGAACACCTCTACTCTATTAAATATTCTTTTTATGTCAGTTTCATGCTAAAACATACATTTTCAATGATTTATGAAAAATTCAGTCAGGAAATAATGAAACTTCAGTGGGTATCTAATTCTGTATTTACAATGTTACATAGTATAAGCACTGTGGATGTTTTCCAACTATAACTTTTGAATCAGTTTTGGATTAATTCACAACATTCTGATGCAGCAGTCACTGTGGCAAATGCTATTGTTGCTGAAGTGAAGAGAACCATCTAGTTATATTTTAGAGATACAAAAATGGCGAGCACTTTTGCCTCTGAGGTTGAGGATTGTGGTTTTAAATCTCAGTCCAGAACCTGAACATGATCTAATATAAAAGCAAAATACTGCAGATGCTGGAAATCTGAAATAAAAACAAGAAATGCTGGAAATACTCAGCAGGTCTGGCAGCATAGAGCAGACTTAATGTTTCAGGTCAGTGACCCTTCGTCATTAACCTGAAAAATAACTCTGCTTCTCTCTCCACTGATGCTGCCAGACCTGCTGAGTATTTCCAGCATTTCTTGTTTGAACATAATCTAGTCTGACACTGGCTGACATTTCAGTGGAGTATTGAGGGGCTGCTCTACTGTTGGAGGTGCTGTCCATCCTCTCGGGTGAATGTAAAAGATTGCATGGCACATTTTGAAGAACAGGTGAGTTCTCCTGGTGTGCTGGCCACCATTTAACCCTGAGCCAACATTTCTAAAACGGATTAACTGGTCATTATCTTATTGCTGTATGTGAGACCATAGCTATCTTATTTGCCTACAAAACACCAGTGAGAACACTTCAGAAATAATTCACTGGCTGTAATCTGTTTGGGATGTCCTGATGATGTGAAAGGCTCTAGAAAAACTAAAAGTTTGTTCTTCTCGAGTTGAATGCAATCTATGTGTGGAAGGGATCATGACTTATTGATGATTTAAGCCATACATAAGCCATAGCTCTTACACAAGTCAAACATATATGCAACAATTTCATTTTTCTTGAGGGTCAGATTATTATGAAGTTGTGTCCCAGATGCTTAGTGATAGTGATCATTTTAATGTACGTGAAATCAGTTGATGGATACTCATTAGAGAAGACGCATTGAAGCAGCATGAACATGGTGGGTTATTGAAATTGGTTTGTGTTTTAATTTATTTTAGTGGTTGTGCTATTTTTGTGACCATTTACAGGTTTATTGTTAGTTTGTTTCAATCAGTTTTGTTATGTTAGTGGCTCTAGGGTGTTCGATTCTTCTTTGTTTTGTTTGTGTTGCTGATGTCAGAATGCCCAACAGCAGTTATTAGGACAGAGTTCCTATGGTTACTGCTGACATGCTCACTGGCCCTGACAGCAAATTCGCAGCTGGTTGATTTATTTTTTAAATTGTTAGTAGCTCACAGGAAAATATTTGTGGTTAGGTTTATATTTTATATATCTAGTAAATTTGTGAGAGAACAGTGTTATTGACCAGAAAAATAGTATTAAAATATTATAAAAATGTTCAGTTTATTATAAGACGTTGCCACTTTTCATATTTTAGGTACTATATTATATAAGCTGAAGCGTAAACATGGTACCTTTTGCGTGGATTCTCAATTGTACTTTGAATTATTCTGAGGAATCATTTGGTTTGATGGGCTGTTTGTCGTTAGTAAGATACATGTAAACATACCTTACCATTTCAGTATTTTTACAAACTCTGTAACACAAATAGTTTACTTAATGTATACTGAATATGTAATAGTACATACAAGACCATGAATATTTGATATGTTCCTGAGAAAAGCTACTAAAAATCCAGTGTCTGTGTGATTGTAATACAGTATTGAACCGGTAATCTTGCTGTTTAGTCCATGTTAGGCACGTTACCTAATGCCATTACACCATAGACCAAATCGATCCCAGTATTGGTCTAAGACAATATAATACTTTAAATTAAATCAGATCATTAGCGAAAAGAATGTTAACCAATTTTCAGCTACCCTAATAGTTCCCTTTCTCCCCACTCTTCCCCCGTTAATAACCTAGGCATTTTATCCATTCTGTCTGGTTATTAGTTACCTCATTCCAGACCCTGCTCCCCAAGTCTGACGTACAGAGTTACATTTTTATCAAACAGAGGGCAAGCAGTTTTCTCAACTTTGAGTATGACAGTGTGTTGCTGCTATACACAGTCCACCAGAGATCAGTTGACCTCTCAGTCCCAACACTGACTGTGTCTGTGTGCCCTCTTAAAGCTTAAGTAGCACCCTGAACCCAGACACTGATGATGCTCCCCTAGCTCTGAAGTGTGAAGAGATCTGCAACATAAAAAATTCCCCCTTCTGCTTTTATGTAGATCTAATTCCCTACTTCATCTTCATACCTTGGGGTCCACTGGGCACCAGTTCTGCTCCTTTGCACCCTTAGGTCTTGTGCGCTCTCTGCTCTGCCATCACACCCTGCAGTCTCCCAACTCCAGGACGAGCCACCCATCCACATCCACATCCATACCCCATGTTTCTATCTCGCTGGTGCACTGGGTCCCATATACGTCAGCACTAGTATGGCCTGTGAGCATAGATGCCAACTGTCCATGTGGTACGAGCTTCTCATGTATATTCCACCACTTGTGCTAGGCCTCAAATATTTGCTGATTCTTGGAAACATTAAATCACCACATAATATGTTACCATCTCAGTGCGAGTGATGTTTCAGTGAAAGCACAGAGATTATAATTTGCAAAACATTGTGAGGCTGAAAACATTGTCAGATACCTACGTGGTTGCAGTACAAGGTTGTGGTACTCACTAGCATTTTGGTGTATTTGCTTGAATGTTGTGAGCTTGCGATCATACATTAGTGGGCTGCACATCCGATCTGTGCTCATGAGCAATTTAAGGATTTCTAAACAAAATACGCATCCATTAGGCCCAAGAAAGTAATATACAAAACTGATCATGCTGTGATTGGTTCAAGTATCTGAGTAGCGTGTTCTCAAATGATGTAGTAATAGATGGGGAATGCAACTCTCTTGTATTGAAAATCAGCATTATTTTGGAAAAATTGAAAAAGTATTTCTGAAGCTAGCATTTTAAATAAATAAATAAATAAAATAAGCTAGCATGGGATCAAGTTTGGAACAGAATTGGAAGAGTGTAGGACTGTTGTCATCACCAGCCTTCTATACAGATGAGAGTCCTGCATGCTACCCATCCTAAATTCATGCAGGTTGACGAGTTCCACCTGCAGTACTCAAGTTCGAACGTTTTTTTTTATTCTTTCAGAGGATGTGGCCAGCATTTGTTGCCCATCCCGAATTGCCCTTGACAACAGAGTGGCTTGCTAGGCCATATCAGAGGGCAGTTAAGTGTCAACCACATTGCTGTGGGTCTGGAGTCACATATAGCCAGACCAGGTAAGGATGGCAGATTTCCTCCCCTAAAGGACATTAGTGAGCCAGATGTGCATGAATATAAAGTACAGAATTACCAATTGTGAAATCCTCAAGCATGGCAAGACCACATTGATCCATGCTAAAGGGCACAGGTGTCCTGATCACATTGTCCATGTAAAAAGACTTCAGAATGGCAAAAATAATCCTTTGCAGAGAAATGCGACAGGGCAAGCGTAAGTGAAGTGGGAAGCAAAAGAGATATAATGACATGATTCACACAGCTTCTGCATCATATCAGTGCAAACAGCTGGGAACATGTTGTGGCTGATCACACAAGCTGATGAGCAACAGTGCATAGGGATATAAGATAGTATTAGCACCAGTGCATTGAAAACATCAATGGCAACAGACCTTTTACCCCAGATGAGGGGAAATCTATCACCTTTTGACATTCAAGGCATTACCATCACCAAAACCCCCACTATCAACATCCTGGGGGCCACCATTTGACCAGAAACTATCTATAAAGAGGGAGTGCAGCAACTCGCCAAGCCTCCTCCTTTGACGGCACTTCCCAAACCTGCAACCTCTACCACCTAAAAGAACAAGGGCAGCGGGTGCATTGGAAGTCCACCACCCACAAGTTCCCCTCCAAACCACACACCATCCCAACTTGGAAATATATCATTGTCGCTGGGTCAAAGTCCTGGAATTCTCTCTCAAACAGCAATGTGGGGGAGTATCCCACCACATTGACTGCAGCAGTTCAAGAGGTGGGTCTCCACCACCTTCATAAGAGCAGATTGGGTGGGAAATAAATGGTGGCCTTACCAGCAATTCCTACATCCCATGAATGAATAAAAAAGGGACTGTTTGGTTTTGTATTGGCTTTAATAGTGCAGCCTTAGCGTCTGATTCCCTCTCCAATATTACTTTGAGTATGGAAGATAACCATCATCATCTGGCATGGACTTTGTAAGAGGTCCGTTTCCCCCCTTACTGATGATTCTTGACTTTAGGATTTTATAAAGGACAAATTGCATGGACACAGGGTTGGGATGAACCACAAATTTCTTTATTTAAAATAAAACACCCCTCCTAAAACCCTGTTACAAAGATCTCTAATCTAAAGGACACCACACGACACCTTGATTGGTTAGTCCAATTTGAATCCCTCCACGATTTTACCTCGGCGCTCACCCAAACACAAGTCACCACGACTTATAAAATAAACCTTTTGAAAAACCACAGACAAAACCCCAAATTCACTCAATTCGAAACCCAAACCCTCCCAGGATTTGGTTGCTACACTTAAAATTGTTTTAAAACTCTTAGCCCCAAATACAAAAGCAAAATACTGCGGATGCTGGAAATCTGAAACAAAAACAAGAAATGCTGGATTCACTCAGCAGGTCTGGCAGCATCTGTGGAAAGAGAAGCAGAGTTAACGTTTTGGATCAGTGACCCTTCTTCGGAACTGACAAATATTAGAAAAGTCACAGATTATAAACAAGTGAGGTGGGGGTTGGGCAAGAGATAACAAAGGAGAAGGTGCAGATTGGACCAGGCCACATAGCTGACCAAAAGGTCACGGAGCAAAGGCAAACAATATGTTAATGGTGTGTTGAAAGACAAAGCATTAGTACAGATCAGGTGTGAATATACTGAATATTGAACATCAGCAAGTGCAAACCTGAAGAAAAACAACCTGAAAAAAACAGTGGGTGAGCAAACTGAACAAACTAAGATGAACTGAAATAAATACAAAAAAAGATTGTAAAAAATGTAAAAAGCCGCATCCTGAGATCCACACTCAGTGCTATGCGCCGCCATATGCACACACTGGACCTCTCTCTCCAGCAGCACCGTCTCACCTTATCTCAAATTTGTTCTACTCCGCAGTTTCATCTCATCTTACGTCTCATCCGACGCATTAACAAAAAACTTTTTTTCTTCCTTTCAGGTGTTAAGGAACGCAAGCTCCAGCAGCTGATGGGGACTAATGCCCCTCCAGATCCTCCTTCCGCTTCACTTCCCTCTGACCCCACCCCTTCTGATCTGACCCCTTGCCGTGTATTCACTATACCCTCTGACCTCCCCCTCTCTGATGCTGAGCGTTCTGTACTCAGCAAAGGTCTCAGTTTTATCCCCTTACGCCCCCACCTCAATGAATTTCGCGCTCGGCATGACGTTGAGCTCTTCTTCTGTCGCCTCCGCCTCCGGGCTCACTTCTTCGACCAGGAGTCCTCCCCCCGACCAGCAGACCCATTCACCCGCCTCCAGCATTCTCCCTCTACCTGGACCCCTCCCCCGGCCTCTTACCCGCTCTTGATCTCTTCATTGAAAACTGTCGGCGAGACATTGGTCGTCTCAATTTCTCTGCCCCCCTCACTCACTCTAACCTGTCCCCTTCTGAACTTGAGGCACTCCGTTCTCTCAGGTCTAACCCCGACATGGTCATCAAACCTGCAGACAAGGGTGGTGCTGTTGTTGTATGGCGTACTGACCTCTACCTTGCAGAAGCTCAACGCCAACTCACAGACACCTCTTCCTACCTCCCTCTGGACCATGACCCCACCACCGAACATCAAGCCACCGTCCAAAGGACTGTCACTGACCTCATCTCCTCTGGAGATCTTCCCTCTACAGCTTCCAACCTCATAGTCCCGCAACCCCGGACAGCCCGCTTCTACCTCCTTCCCAAAATCCACAAACGGGACTGTCCTGGCAGACCCATTGTGTCAGCCTGCTCCTGCCCAACTGAACTTATTTCTTCCTATCTAGACTCTATCTTTTCTCCGCTGGTCCAGTCTCTTCCCACCTACATCCGTGACTCTTCTGACGCCCTACGTCATTTTGACAATTTCCAGTTTCCTGGTCCCAACCGCCTCCTCTTCACTATGGACGTCCAATCGCTCTACACCTCCATCCCCCACCAGGATGGTTTGAGGGCTCTCCGCTTCTTCCTGGAACAGAGGCCCAACCAGTCCCCATCCACCAACACCCTCCTCCGCCTGGCTGAACTTGTTCTCACATTGAACAACTTCTCCTTCAACTCCATGCATTTCCTTCAAGTAAAAGGTGTCGCTATGGGTACCCGCATGGGTCCTAGTTATGCCTGTCTTTTTGTGGGATATGTCGAGCATTCTTTGTTCCAGTCCTACTCAGGCCCCCTCCCCCAACTCTTTTTCCGGTACATTGATGACTGTATCGGTGCCGTTTCCTGCTCCCGCCCCGAACTAGAAAACTTTATCAACTTTGCTTCCAATTTCCACCCTTCTCTCACCTTTACATGGTCCATCTCTGACACTTCCCTTCCCTTCCTCGACTTCTCTGTCTCCATCTCTGGGGATAGGTTGTCTACCAATATCCATTATAAGCCCACTGACTCCCACAGCTACCTCGACTACACTTCTTCACACCCTACCTCCTGTAAGGACTCCATTCCATTCTCCCAGTTTCTCTGTCTCCGACGCATCTGCTCTGATGATGCTACCTTCCATGACGGTGCTTCTGATATGACCTCCTTTTTCCTCAACCGAGGATTTCCCCCCACTGTGGTTGACAGGGCCCTCAACCGTGTCCGACCCATTCCCCGCACCTCTACCCTCACCCCTTCCCCTCCCTCCCAGAACCGTGACAGGGTTCCCCTTGTCCTCACTTTTCATCCCACCAGCCTCCATATCCAAAGGATCATCCTCCGCCATTTTCGCCACCTCCAGCGTGATGCCACTACCAGTCGCATCTTCCCCTCCCTTCCCCTGTCAGCATTCCGAAGGGATCGTTCCCTCCGCGACACCCTGGTCCACTCCTCCATTACCCCCACCACCTCGTCCCCATCCCAGGGCACCTTCCCTTGCAATCGCAGGAGGTGTAATACCTGTCCCTTTACCTCCTCTCTCCTCACTATCCCAGGCCCCAAACACTCCTTTCAGGTGAAGCAGCGATTTACTTGTACTTCTTTCAATGTAGTATACTGTATTCGCTGCTCACAGTGTGGTCTCCTCTACATTGGGGAGACCAAGCGCAGACTGGGTGACCGCTTTGCGGAACATCTCCGCTCAGTCCGCAAGCAGGACCCTGAGCTTCCGGTTGCTTGCCATTTCAACACTCCCCCCTGCTCTCATGCTCACATCTCTGTCCTGGGATTGCTGCAGTGTTCCAGTGAACATCAACGCAAGCTCGAGGAACAGCATCTCATCTACCGATTAGGCACACTACAGCCTGCCGGTCTGAACATTGAGTTCAATAATTTCAGAGCATGACAGCCCCCCACTTTACTTTCATTTTTAGTCATTTTTAGTTATTTTTTCTTCCTTTTTTTTTGGCATTCCTTTTTACATTTTTTACAATCTTTTTTTGTATTTATTTCAGTTCATCTTAGTTTGTTCAGTTTGCTCACCCACTGTTTTTTTCAGGTTGTTTTTCTTCAGGTTTGCACTTGCTGATGTTCAATATTCAGTATATTCACACCTAATCTGTACTAATGCTTTGTCTTTCAACACACCATTAACATATTGTTTGCCTTTGCTCCGTGACCTTTTGGTCAGCTATGTGGCCTGGTCCAATCTGCACCTTCTCCTTTGTTATCTCTTGCCCAACCCCCACCTCACTTGTTTATAATCTGTGACTTTTCTAATATTTGTCAGTTCCGAAGAAGGGTCACTGATCCAAAACGTTAACTCTGCTTCTCTTTCCACAGATGCTGCCAGACCTGCTGAGTGAATCCAGCATTTCTTGTTTTAGCCCCAAATACACCTTGGATTTGGCTGATCACTTACGCAGTTGGTCCTTCCGGTGTGAATTGTAGGTCCACGAGCCAGGTTGACCGTTCCTGACCCTCCTTCTCGACTGCAGCACCCACAGAACAAACCCCTTCAAGATTTGACTGAAAAACTTACAATCACCGCATGGCTGGTCATTACCAATGTTGATTGTAGGCCTGGACCTGAGTAGACCAGTCCCTGTCCTTCTGCACAAAACTGCAGCCCGAACCCCTTTGATCTTGTCCCTTTTATGATGCTCCTTATCAAAATATCATGAACACATCTCCTGAAGTCAACCTGCTGGATGGTCAGCACTTAGCACCTTTTAATCCTTTTCCTCTGTTATGTGCCTGATCCAGACACATCCATTTAGTGCGAATGTGATTTCCCTGACCGAGAACAATGAACTCCACCAAGGTGAAGTAACCCAGGCTGCAAAGCTAATATCCATGAAAGAGGTTTCTCTCCTGTCTTGACAGGAGTGAATGCTGTGCTCTGGGGTCAGTTATTTGTAACAATGGCCTGCCCAATCACTTAACATGATGGCAGTTACCCTGTGTCACTGTTATGATAATGTCCCAAATTCCAGTCCTTTAACAATATCAGTTCTGTTGATGATGTTGGGATGTTTGACAATTGACTCATCGGAATGCAGCCTGCCTCAGTGTGCTTTGTGTTGAGGTTTGGCTCTTATTCACAGTACCAGTTTCCGTGGGAGTTGGGGTTCCTTCCCCATACTCCACAAAGTCCAGTTTTAAAGTCCAGTTTGGGGGGGGAGGAATTCCAATCCCACAACTTGATGGGCCGAGTGGCCTCCTTCTGTGCCATAATGACTCTGCCCCATACCAGGAGGATGATGGCCAGATTCCTATTTACTTCCATATGTATTTTTTAAAAAACTGAATGCACCTGAGAGTTCAGACATAGCAGTGAGATAGTTATAATGTGTTTGTGTGATGTTTGTTTTTTCTTGCAGCTACTGTGGTAACAAACCTGTTCAGCGGTTTAAGTGGCAGGCTGATATTTGAGATTATTTGCTTTGATTGCCTGCCAGGTTGTATGTTTCTGCAATTCAAGGTCAAAAAAGGAAGTATTTTGGATAAAATCTGTGGAAGATCACAACAAAAAAAATTGTCTCAATATTTTGGGCAGAATATTTTACGGGCCCCATGGTGACGGGCTTGGCGATGGGGAGGCCAGTAAAATGGTGGGGCAACACATCGGAAAGGAACCCCGACATCATCTTGCTGCTGCTGAACAAATTTCCCAGGGTCGGTAGCGCAGCGGGATCGGGAGAACAGAAAACGGTGGCAGGCAGGCAATTGAGAGCGATTTTGAAATGGATTTTAAATTTTCTATGGGACGCATGAAATGTCAACGGCTCGCCTGCTTAAAGGAGGCATGAGCTAAGTAGCAGATGAGTGTTGGCTGGGAGTACAGCTGCGTTGTCAGCCAGGCAGGATAAGCAAAAGTTTGAACATTTGCAGGGATTGCAGAGTCCATATTGGAGGGCAGTTATTGGAAGGGTGTCTCCCAGGTCCACTGCAGCAAGTGCAGGCAGCACTATGGGGTTGAGAAGCATTGAACCGTGAAGGCTCCAAATCTCAATTGGTGCTCTGCACTCTGAGTTTGACTTTCCAGTGAAGAGGTGAGTGGGAGAGAGACCAGTTCAGCCACATGAGCAGGGCTGCAATGATCAGAGGAACACCAGTGTCATGAGGGTGCGATGGGACATGGACGAGGAGGGCCCATAGGGGTAATATTGCAGGCTCATGTTTGTGGAAGCGCTACCCAGCTGAAAGGGTTCACAGACAGAGGCTTAGCTTTATGGAGATGTCAGAGCACCTGTGTGTCTGAAGATTGTGTCTGTCCAGGCAAGTGGTAGTGGACCTGTGTGGAATGCTGAAGGAGGAGATGAGGTCACTTGGATGTGGTCAGCACTGATTGGCAGTGATGGTGACCGTGGCACTTTTATGCCTTAGGCTCGTTCCAGAGATCGTCTGGAAACGTATGTAGGATCTCCCAGTCAGCGACCCATCGCTGCATCAGGCAGCTGATGGTTGCCATGTACTGGGGGCAGGGCAATACATACGCGTTCACACAGATCAGGCCAGTTAGGCCGACAGGGCGAGAGGATTTGGGGCCATCGCTGGATTCACTTAGGTGCAGGGTTAATTGACTGTACGAATGTGGCCATCAAAGCTTCTGCAGAGCAGCTAGGAGAGTTTGTGAACAGGAAGGGATTCCACTCAATGAATATGTAAATAGTATGCGACCATCGCAAAATGATCCTGCAGGTGTGTGCACAGTTCTTGGGAAGCTGCCACGATTATTACATCCTGAACAGTCCCAGGTGCCTCAGCTCTTCAGGCCACTCAATCACTGGGATACTGGGTGACAAGGGGTACACACTAAAGAGATGGCTGCTTGCACCTGTGCGGTAAAGGCCTGCTCGGGTCTGCAAATGAGACCCGACCTGGCCCGAGTCCTTCCATTTTTCCTGTGCCTGACCCGATCCAACCCGACCATCAGTTAACCTATCTTCCGTTTTTCACTTTGTTCCTTACCTGCACAAGCTTCAAAAAACCGTAGCAAAACTACCTTCAAAGTCCAAAAGGTAAATTAACATTAAATTCACTTACCTGAGGTGATGATGGAGCATGTCCGATCCAGCCCGACGCAACCCGAGCCCAAATGCCCGACCCGTAAATGCGACTCGACCTGACCCGAACCCGACACATATCATCAAGTCCCGTCGGGTTTGGGTCGGGTAGCAGGCCTTTACTGTGCAGAACTCCAATACAGAGGCAGAGGACATGTACAACTGCTGCAATATCACCATCGAACAGGCCATTGGCCTTCTGAAAATGAGTTTCAGATGCTTGGATAGATCTGGGGGAACGCTGCAATATGGCGTATCGTGGTGGGATGCTGTGCTCTGCACGTCCTGCCGCTCCGAAGGGGAGTTGCTTGGAGATGGACGATTGCATTTAGCACGCTGCCTCCGAGGAAGGGGAGTGTGAGTTGGAGGAGCTTCAAGACTAGGTGGCCAATGGAAGTGCACCCGCGGGTCTGATGTCAACATGTATCGACATGCGTACCAAGGAGACACGTGACTCACTCATAAGCACACGTTTCTCCTGAGAGACCGTTAACCGCTCCTGGAGACGATTCAGTCTTCTCCCTGAGATAGCCATGGTGACATTTCATTAAACTCCATTACCATCTCTGGCCCCATGTACATTCACCATTACCCTCATTCTGTGCATCATTTTTCAAGCCCTCCTTCTCAAGAGCTCAACATCTGGTAACAGCGCGATGTGGAAATGAACAGGCAATCTGTTAAAGTATGCACTTCAAGAACTTTAAATTGGTACAAACATCTAACGCTCTGGCATTCAGCAAAAAAAAATCATCCTGTGAGATGTCAAGTACAACTAAGTGGATTTGTGCGAACGTTTCTGGGTGTTCCTACGTTGTGCTCTCCCAGTGCTTACATGGAGGCAAGCTGCTGCCTTTACAGCTCCAATGCATGAGAGGCCGTGGCTGACAATCTCTGGGTGCCTGAGCCCTGGAGAGGCCTGGCACATTCAGGGCCACCTGCATCTGTGCAGGGGCCACCTTTGTCATTGGCGGAGCATGCAATGTTTGTGTCAAAGGAGCCAAGGATCTGCCATTGGTGCAAGAGTGCCTTGTGAGCCCCACGCCCCACCTCCTCCCATAGGCTTCAGGCCATTTGAAGGCCCACCTGCCCTTTCCTGATTACTTGGATGGTTGAACACCTGGCCTCGGGGTCACCTCGTCCACCCAGTGTTCAGCACATCTCATGGATGCGGCCATACTGTGGAGGTTAATGCACAACTCCTGCATCCATTCACTGGTATGCTGCATGTAGCTTTCCGTGAGGGTCGCCACTGTCTCAGTGGAGGAGGCCATGCGCTCACATGGCAGACACATGGTGTCACCCATGACATGGATGACTCCCCATTGTCCACGCATGGGTGCAAACAGCCTCTGGGAACTCTGACAGATGTCCACACATTTCACGCTGCTGCTCCAGCATCTGTCGCTTTGTTAATGACTGCTGAAGCTTGCCATCTGCAGGAAGCTGAGCATTGCTGGGCCTTTCCTCAATCCTCCGATGGGGAGTGGCCACAGTTGTCACTGCCTGCATTACCTGCTCACCAGTTGGCGCCACATGTTCTAACCATGGATCAAAAGGCATTCGGGAGAGTATCTGCAATGGTGGAGGGTGCAGTGGATGGATATGACACCGTCTGCTTAGATGATGGATCCTCCTCTGAGGTCTCATGGTCCCAGAGCTGTTGTCAGTCCCTCATCTGCTACTGGATCTGCAGGAGAGGCAAGAGTGATGTTAGAGAGTTGCGTTTTCAACCAACTCTTGCTGCCTGTCCTTGATCTGGAGCTTCCTGTGTTCATCAAGGCCCACAGAGGTGCCATACTTAATACACGTCAGAAGGTTTAATGCCCGCATCCATTGCATTACTCACTCTCTATGGGCTCCATACCTGCCTTGCCTTCAGTGACAGGCTGCCCTGCTGCAACCCATCCTATCTCCATCGCCGCCTCCTCCATTGCTGTCACTACAGCTATGAATGACACAACACCTCCTGTTAATCTCCGTTCAAGCCCTAGCATTGTGAGTGTGCTTCTCCTGCAACCACATACATACATAGTGTTACTTTTGTCTCACAGCCCAGCTATGTTTCATCAGTTTGTGCCATTTTTATGTCCAGCATTACACCACTTGGAGGCGTGCTGCAAGCAGCCATTCAGTCTTGTCAATGCAGCACTCACCTTTGACTGACAATGGGCCTCCAGAGTGAGGCATCTCTGTAACTCAGCATGGACTCTGGTCCTTGGCCATGCCTGATGCATGGGTCAGCCACCTCACCTCATATATCATGGGCACCATTTAAGACATGCAGGGCTGCGAGCTTGCAAGTATGAATTCCAGTCACTTTGCCAGACCGCACCAGGTTATTGAAACGCTTCTGGCACTGCAACCATGTTTTTGCGACCAACCTGAGACTGCTGACCTTCTCAGGAACCTCTAGCTGTGCCTTCTTCGTGAGGCTTGCTGGGATTCTCCTCCCCTCCATTGGGAACAGCACTTCTCTCCGTTCTCTTCCCACCTACAGGAGCACCTCCAAGGAGGCATTAATGAACTGTGGAGCCATCCTTCCTCTCCAGCTGTTCCTGCACAGTGTCCCTTGCTCTGCACCCCTTCCAATGCCCTATGGGCTGAAATTTATGCAGAGAGGGGTGGTTCTGACGCGGGCCAGAAAGGTGAGGGAACCCTGCCTCAGCCATTTTGGGTACTCCCAGCTGCATTTTATGGCACAGGCAATTTACTGCCTGGTGCCAGGTCCCCTTTCTTTTTAAGGATGGGGATCCTCCCGCCAAGAGCTGCCAGCCAATCAGAGGGCCAGTGGCTCAGCAGTCCCAGCAGTGCCACTAGAAGCGATATCCATTGCTGGTATTGCAGTAGGCCCGGGACCAGGAGCAGCGCTGGAGCCTCAGAGTGCAGGTTAGTGAGGCAAGCCCGCTGGTGCCAGTCAGGCAAGCCCCTGTGCGGGGTGGTGGTTGTTAAGGGCGGGGAATGTTGGTGCAGGGGTGGCCTTTGCTGCCAAGGGCCTTCTGTGAGCCACAGATTGACCAAGCAGGAGGGGCCCCCCTACTCTGAGCCTGCAGGAAGATGTGTCTAGTTTTTCTCGGCGGTCCCCCCATGTGGTGAGGTTCTCCCCAGCAACTGGTAAAATACCAGTGGAGGCGGGAAGAGACCCTTAAATGACTATTAATTGGTCCCTTAAAGGCCTCAATTGACCTCTGGGTGGGAAGGCCATTCTTAGCTTTCCTCGCCCCTAACAAAATTGAATGGTGTCGGGAAGGTGATGGGCATTCCACCCTCTGCCTTCCCATGCTATTTTATAGGCTCCCATTCCCATAGGTCCATCCCTAGAGGGCTGATAAAATTCAGCGCTATGTGTGCAGCTGTCCTCAAGAAAAGTGTTCCTGGATCAGGGTGGCCCGGACTTCCCTCCTATCCTGGTCAGTGTGTCACCGCAGGTGTCCGATCTCTGGTTGGTCCTGATGCGCTTCCAGCTGGTTCTCATTGAAATCCTCACCCTCTGATGAAATGGCACGATCTTCCCCATGGACCTCCTCCAGGTTCACTACTCTCTGAATGGCCATGTTGTGCAGAGTGCAGCAGACCACAATGCTGGAAACCCCTGAAGGGCTGTACTGGAGGGTCCCCCCCCACACTCTGATCAGTCAAAGAACTACATCATTTCCCTTGGGCTGATATGGCTGGGGCTGTTGCTCCTCCCCACTGTCCAACTCTGAGTAGGTGGCCCCCATAATCATATATAGTCTCAGGCACTAGGGCTTCAGCTGCCACATTTCCCTTGCACCTTGATGGGTGAGCCGTTCTCCAAGACATGTCCTCTCAGTCAGCACTCCCAATCCTACAGCTCTCCTTAACCATAGCACGTCACTGGCTGTGCATGACATTTTGTTGCTGATTCCTCCTTTTTTCAGAGTTTTTAATGGCTGCCTCTTCAGTCCAGAGGTTCTAGCTGTGCAGCCGCCTCATTTGCTTGAATCTGAATGGGCAGACAGATTATACTTTCATACTGTTAATCACGATTTCCACCTTACCACTTTCTCCAACAGTACAACTGCTCTCAGACGATTGGGTCACCAATTTATTTTTCATTCATTCGTGGGATGTGACGGGTGACCAGAAGCTTGGGATCACAGTTCTGAACTGAACGGAGATGTTTCGCGGAGCGGTCACCCAATATGCTTTTAGTCTCCCCACGATGTCTCCTCTGCATTGTGATTGTGCCATGGTATATGTGCAGTGTAAATGGGTCCTAATTTTAAAAAGATGGATTAATATTTTGGATGAGACCATTTGTCAGCCTGTGTTCTGTTTTAGATCATAATTGTCTAAATGCATTTTTCCCAGTATTTTCTGTTGATTTTTTTTTGTCAGAACTGTTTATTTAATTTTTATTTAGAGATACAGCACTGAAACAGGCCCTTCGGCCCACCGAGTCTGTGCCGACCAACAACCACCCATTTATACTAATCCTACATTAATCCCATATTCTCTACCACATCCCCACCATTCTCCTACCACCGACCTACACTAGGGGCAATTTACAATGGCCAATTTACCTATCAACCTGCAAGTCTTTGGAGGTGGGAGGAAACCGGAGCACCCGGCAGAAACCCACGCAGACACAGGGAGAACTTGCAAACTCCACACAGGCAGTGCCCAGAATCTTGTTTGGAAATTGAGCTTTTCCTTGTCTTAGAAAAATTAATTACTTCAAATATTATTGAGATATCATTCCTCTGGAGGAACCTACTCAAGCAAATGCAAGACCAATTTTAGCACATCTGGTCTGCATTTCCAGGCAATTAGATGCAGAGATTAGGCCTCATACTATAGATGGATTATACGTATTTCCCCAAATAGATGCATAAAAAGATAATGTGCAATGATCATTGATAAACAATGACATCTCAGGTAAGTACCTTTCATATGATAGCAGGATTAATAGAATATCCTTGACATCTCTTTTTTTATGTGCTCGATGTGAAGCTTATTTTGATGCTTAGGAGGTTAAATTTTTCTATTGAATTATATTCAACTTTTAATATGTTTTTCGTCTCTTTCCAAATCCAAGTAGAAATTAATACAAAGAAAGTACTTCTGTATATTTCACAGGCATTTCTGCACCCCACCCCCCCCCCCCCCCGCACCCCAACCCCCATACCTCCTCCCCCGTCGGGTAAGCTGGAACTTGCACCCAACCTGATTATTCCTTTCGAAGAAGAAAGGCTTGTAATGGTCAAGTGAGGAGGGGTTGAAGGGCTTCCCTCTTTTCCGTCTCCTTGTTTTACCTCAACAAATTTAATTCTTCCTTAAAGTGGATTTACTGGCCAATTCAGTAGGTGTTTGGTTCTTGTTATGATCATAACAAGTAAGTAATCAATTGGACAGGTTTTCTTGAGTTTAACAAAGAAAGAGGCTAACTTTATTGTACCTAAACCGAACTAATAAAAATAATAAACACGCAAACTTTCACTCTCACGCACACACATTGGTTACAGAGTGGGGAAAAATAGATTGGTTGAACAAAGAACAAAGAACAGTACAGTACAGGAACAGGCCATTCGGCCCTCCAAGCCTGTGCCGATCTTATGCCTGTCTAAACTAAAACCTTCTGCACTTCCGGGGACCGTATCCCTCTATTCCTATCCTATTCATGTATATGTCAAGATGCCTCTTAAACGTCACTATTGTACCTGCTTCCACCACCTCCCCTGGCAGCAGGTTCCAGGCACTCACCTTAAACCTATGTCCCCTAGTAACTGACTCTTCCACCCTGGGAAAAAGCTTCTGACTATCCACTCTGTCCATGCCTCATATAACTTTGTAAACCTCTATCATGTCGCCCCTCTACCTCCGTCGTTCCAGTGGAAACAATCCGAATTTATCCAACCTCTCCTCGTAGCTAGTGCCCTCCACACCAGGCAACATCCTGGTGAACCTCTTCTGTACCCTCTCCAAAGCTTCCACGTCCTTTGGTAGTGTGGTGACCAGAATTGCATGCAATATTCTAAGTGTGGCCTAACTAAAGTTCTGTACAGCTGCAGCATGACTTGCCAATTTATGTACTCTATGCCCCGATCGAGGTAGGCAAGCATGCCGTATGCCTTCTTGACTACCTTATCCACCTGCGTGGCCACATTCAGTGACCTGTGGACCTTTATGCCCAGATCTCTCTGCCTGTCAATACTCCTAAGGGTTCTGCCATTTACTGTATACTTCCCACCTGCATTAGACCTTCCAAAATGCATTACCTCACATTTGTCCGGATTAAACTCCATCTGCCATTTCTCCGCCCAAGTCTCCAACCGATCTATATCCTGCTGTATCCTCGGCCAATCCTCATCACTATCCGCAACTCCACCAACCTTTGTGTCGTCCGCAAACTTACTAATCAGACCAGCTACATTTTCCTCCAAATCATTTATATATACTGCAAACAGCAAAGGTCCCAGCACTGATCCCTGCGGAACACCACTAGTCACATCCCTCCATTCAGAAAAGCACCCTTACACTGCTACCCTCTGTCTTCGATGACAGAGCCAGTTCTGTATCCATATTGCCAGCCCACCTCTGATCCCGTGTGACTTCACCTTTTGTACCAGTCTGCCATGAGGGACCTTGTCAAAGACTTTACTGAAGTCCATATAGATAACATCCATTGCCCTTCCTTCATCAATCATCTTCGTCACTTCCTCAAAAATCTCAATCAAATTCGTGAGTCACGACCTCCCCTTCACAAAACCATGCTGCCTCTCACTAATAAGGTTGAGTTAGAGTCGATAGAAAAAAAGGGGTATACAGTCTGTGATGGTTAGTGATTTGGCTGGCTTCCAGCTGAATTCCGTGGTCCTGAGGTTTTTAGCTTGAAGAAGTAGGTGACTGGTTCGGTGGGACTCTTGGAGAGAGCAGTGTGGATGATTTCCTCCAACTGGGTTTCTGATTGTAGCTAGAGTATGCAAAGATGGTCAATCAACAGGCAGGATTTGAAAGCTTTCAAACTGGAATGGCGAGAGAGAGAGGGAACCCCACTTGGATCTGCACCAGTCAAAATCCTGTTGCTTCTCCTCTCTTTGCTGCAGAAAGACACAAGCTTAAAACCACAGATGGTGAGGGGCTTTTCACATGACAGTCACTCAGTCATTTAAACAGAGCAGTTAGCAGTATTTCTCTCGTGCTAAAAAGAACAGGTAGTTCCTTTAAACTTCCTGGGTCTTGGTTCTTGCTGGGGCATGGGCAGACATTTCGTCCCCCTCCTCACAAGTATTACAGTGTAGGATACAGTGTTGCAAATTAAGTAGTCATCTTAAGCTGCCAGCAAAGTCATCCTTTTAGTTGGTCTTTTAAAAATGTCTTTTAAAAAATATAAATTCAGATCTCCAGTCAATGGATTAAAGAAAATTATCATGCAACAAATCACATTTGGGGAGCCGGTGGCCTAGTGGTATTATCCCTGGACCAGTAACCAAGAGACCCAGGATATTGATCTGGGGACATGGGTTCGAATCCCACCACAGCTGAAGGTGGAATTTGAATTTAATTTTAAAATCTGGAATTAAAAGCTAGTCTAATGATGGCATTGAAACCATTGTCGATTGTTGTAAAAACCCATCTGGTAAACTAATGTCCTTTAGGGAAGGAAATCTGCTGTCCTTACCTGGTCTGGCCTACATGTGACTCCAGACCCACAGCAAATGTGGTTAACTTTTACACGCCCTCTGAAATGGCCTAGCAAGCCACTCAGTTGTACCTAACCACTACGAAGTCAACAAAAAGGAATGAAACCGGACGGACCACCCGGCATAGACCTAGGCACCGGAAACGACAACGGCAAACCCAGCCCTGTCGACCCTGCAAAGTCTTCCTTACTAACATCTGGGGGCTTGTGCGAAGGTTGGGAGAGCTGTCCCACAGACTAGTCAAGCTACAGCCTGACATAGTCATACTCACGGAATCATACCTTACAGACAATGTCCCAGACACTGCAAGCATTATCCTTGGGTATGTCCTGTTCCACCGGCAGGATAGACCCAGCAGAGGTGGCGGGACAGTGGTCTACAGTCGGGAGGGAGTTGCCCTGGGAGACCTCAACATCGACTCTGGACCCCATGAAGTCTCATGGCATCAGGTCAAACGTGGGCAAGGTAACCTCCTACTGATTACCACCTACTGCTCTCCCTCAGCTGATGAGTCAGTACTCCTCCATGTTGAATACCACTTGGAGGAAGCACTAAGGGTGGCAAGGGCACAAAATGTACTCTGGGTGGGGGACTTCAATGTCCATCAACAAGAGTGGGTCGGTAGCACCACTGCTGACCGAGCTGGCCGAGTACTAAAGGACATAGCTGCTAGACTGGGTCTGCGGCAGGTGGTGGGGGAACCAACACGAGGGAAAAACATACTTGACCTTGTCCTCACCAATCTGCCTGCCGCAGATGCATCTGTCCATGACTGTATTGGTAGGAGTGACCACCGCACAGTCCTTGTGGAGACTAAGTCCCGCCTTCCCATTGAGGATACCATCCATCATGTTGTGTTGCCCTATCACCGTGCTAAATGGGATAGATTTTGAACAGATCTAGCAGTGCAAAACTGGGCATCCATGAGGCGCTGTGGGCCATCAGCAGCAGCAGAGTTGTACTCAACCACAATCTGTAACCTCATGGCCCGGCATATACCCCACTCTACCATTACCATCAAGCCAGGAGACCAACCCTGGTTCAATGAAGAGTGCAGGAGGGCATGCCAGGAGCAGCACCAGGCGTACCTCAAAATGAGGTGTCAACCTGGTGAAGCTGCAACCCAGGACTACTTGCATGTCAAATTGCATAAGCAGCATGCAATAGACAGAGCTAAGCGATCCCATAACTAACGGATCAGATCTAAGCTCTGCCGTCCTGCCACATCCAGCCGTGAATGGTGGTGGACAATTAAACAACTAACTGGAGGAGGTGGCTCCACAAATATCCCCATCCTCAATGATGGGGGAGCCCAGCACATCAGTGCGAAAGATAAGGCAGAAGCATTTGCAACGATCTTCAGCCAGAAGTGCCGAGTGGATGATCCATCTCGGCCCCCTCCTGAAGTCCCCAGCATCACAGATGCCAATCTTCAGCCAAGTCGCTTCACTCAGCGTGATATCAAGAAACGACTGAAGACACTGGATACTGCAAAGGCTATGGGCCCTGACAATATTCCGGCAATACTACTGAAGACCTGTGCTCCAGAACCTGCCGCACCCCTAGCCAAGCTGTTCCAGTACAGCTACAATAATAGCATCTACCCGGCAATGTGCAAAAAGCAGGACAAGTCCAACTGGCCAATTACTGCCCCATCAGTCGACTCTCATTCATCAGTCAAGTGATGGAAGGTGTCATCAACAGTGCCATCTCGCAGCACTTGCTTAGCAATAACCTGCTCAGTGATACCCAGTTTGGGTTCCGACAGGGCCACTCAGCACCTGACCTCATTACAGCCTTGGTTCAAACATGGACAAAAGAGCTGAACTCAAGAGGTGAGGTGAGAGTGACTGCCCTTGATATCAGGGCAGCATTTGACCGAGTATGGCATCAAGGAGCCCGAGCAAAACTGGAGTCAATGGGAATCAGGGGGAAAACTCTCTGCTGGTTAGTGTCATACCTAGCGCAAAGGAAGATGGTTGTGGCTGTTGGAGGTCAATCATCTCAGCTCCAGGACATCACTGCAGGAGTTCCTGAGGGTAGTGTCCTAGGCCCAACCATCTTCAGCTGCTTCATCAATGACCTTCCTTCAATCATAAGGTCAGAAGTGGGGATGTTCGCTGATGATTGCACAATGTTCAGCGCCATTCGCGACTCCTCAGATACCGAAGCAGTCCATGTAGAAATGCAGCAAGACCTGGACAATATCCAGGCTTGGGCTGATAAGTGGCAAGTAACATTCGCGCCACACAAGTGCCAGACAATGACCATCTCCAACAAGAGAGAATCTAACCATCTCCCCTTGACATTCAATGGCATTACCATTGCTGACTCCCCCACTATCAACATCCTCGGGGCTACCATTGACCAGAAACTGAACTGGAGTAGCCATATAAATACCGTGGCTGCAAGAGCAGGTCAGAGGCTGGGAATCCTGCAGTGAGTAACTCACCTCATGACTCCCCAAAGCCTGTCCACCATCTACAAGGCACAAGTCAGGAGTGTGATGGAATACTCTCCACTTGCCTGGATGGGTGTAGCTCCAACAACACTCAAGAAGCTCGACACCATTCAGGACAAAGCAGCCCGCTTGATTGGCACACCGTCCACAAACATTCACTCCCTCCACCACCGACGCACAGTGGCAGCAGTGTGTACCATCTGCAAGATGCACTGCAGCAATGCACCAAGGCTCATTAGACAGCACCTTCCAAACCCACGACCTCTACCAACTAGAAGGACAAGGGCAGCAAATACATGGGAACACCACCACCTGCAAGTTCCCCTCCAAGTCACACACCATCCTGACTTGGAACTATATCGCCATTCCTTCACTGTCGCTGGGTCAAAATCCTGGAACTCCCTTCCGAACAGCACTGTGGGTGTACCTTCCTCACATGGACTGCAGCGGTTCAAGAAGGCAGCTCACCACCACCTTCTCAAGGGCAATTAGGGATGGGCAATAAACGCTGGCATAGCCAGTGACGCCCACATCCCATGAATGATTTAAAAAAAAAAATCATTGGTGTAACAGACTTAATAGGTAGTCTGGTGGAATAATGTCTTGATGTACTTATGCATTTCATGCTATGAAATGGTAGGATGTAGTGGCTGATATTCCTGCCTTCACCAATTTTAACTAGCAGGGTAAAAAAAAAAGTGATAAGGAGTTTGAAATGTTGACTATTTGGCCATGTTTTAGTGATTAGTGCTGCGTTCACCTATTCTATTGTTCCAAAAATAGATTACCAAAATGAATCATAGACAGTTTTCTCTGATAATATGGGTGGATAAATCTGCAGATTGATCGTAATAGAGAAGAAACAGGAGGAAAGGGGAACATAGGAGGAGTGCAACCTGCAGTTGTTGCTACCCCAGGTAGTGAAGTTACTGCAACGGGTCCACCTGTGTATGAGAAACATCAAGCTCACCAGTGAGGTGAAAACTGAAGTTTGCACCAGGTGGATGAATCCATGAAGAGTCACTCAGCTGTTTACCATGTAATGTTAGTGATAGTGATTGCTGCCAAACCTTCAGTTTTGATACCATATTGCCCTTGTTGCCTTCAGGTTTTGATCAACTTTTTTTTTATTTACTTAACTATGAAGGAACAAACGACGACAAGATAAAGTGAAAAGGAACGAATTTTATTAAATTATGTAGTGGTATCCATTTTCTTGGTGCATTTGTTTGTTGTGCTCTGTCAACAAGTTTGTGCCAGTTGTGAATGCACTATACTACCATGTGCTTGCCAGTGGAAGATGCTTGCTTGGATAGCAAATTGGCCAACTGCTGGGAATACGGCAGGCCCAGAATCTGCAATGAACCCTGATGGACCTTTATCAGTGCTGATGTGACCTTTGCCAAAGTCATTGTGACTTTGCTGCTTTTGAAGACACATGGAGGGCTATGAATGACAGAGAACTGCTGCTGACTTGACAATCAACTGGCTGCTCCTGTACTGCACCAAATGACATTGATGGTAGACATCTTTTCACCATGTACTTTGATTTGTCAGAGCATAGAAACAGTAGACACCTGAATTTTCTAAATCCCTCCATCAGAGTGGCTTGCCACTGTTCTGCCAGTCAAGGTTGCTCTTGAAGTTTGTATAATGACCGATAAACACTCAGGTTGGTGCGGCAATATAATGGTTGCTTTTATTTCAGAATCAATGGAATATTTTCTCTGGATATAATATATAGTGGGGGGAGGGAGTGGTTCGGGATTATGCTTGATCCTATTAGGTGCTTCTGTTGTTCAATTAACAATAAACAAGTACAATACATATCAGTTTGGACTCTATTGTTCCAAAAATAGATTACCAAAATGAATAATAGACAGTTTTCTCTGATAATATGGGTGGATAAATCTGCAGATTTGTCGTAATAGAGAAGAAACAGGAGGAAAGGGGGACATAGGAGGAGTGCAACCTGCAGCTGTTGCTACCCCAGGTAGTGAAGTTACTGCAACAGAGCCACCTGTGTATGTTTCTCTAAAACACTAATGGGAGCACTATTGAAATGGCAGTCTTATCTCTGTGTCTGGGGATGCTGATGTAACAATTTATGCAAATCATAGAATAATGGAACAATATAGTGTCTACCATGTTTTTTCAATTGTCCTCCAACCTCCTCAGACCCCACCCCTCTGAGCTTTCCTTCCTGAACAGGTGAACAATAGTTTCCTCATAAAGGATAGGTACCATCTATCATTGTAGACCATTACCTTTTCCACTTTACAGCCTCTGACTATGTATCAGTTTTGCTTGAAACATAAATGTAATGATGGTCTCTCTCACATCATTATGTGCATAATGTAATTTGCATAATCCTGCTATTTTCTCTCTTACTACTTGTGGCATTCTTGTTAATATTGCTCTCTATCAGTGGCAGTTTTTTTGCATATTTTTATTGCAACTTTTTATCATGTAGGTATATATCCTGTGATGCTACTTCACAGTACTATTCTGTACCTAATGGCAGTCTTTTAACTTCAGCCTTTTCCCCCTTTATTTTCCAACCAGATCCTCCTCTTCATTGATATTGTGATGATCCTCCCAGTGGTATGCATTGATGCTTGCCTCTTCTGCACATTTGGGTGCACCCCACTGCAAATGTGTTTCTGATGCTCTAATCAGAGCCCACAAGAACTTACAGCCACTAGTCACTAAAGTGAGATTTTGTTTGCTGTTACATATTGCATCGCCAGATGTTTTATACCAGTTATTATGTAGCTCATTAGCTGCCTGAGAAGCATTAAAGGATTATTATTGCAGGAGCATTGTCATTGCTAGCTATTTTTTGTCACCATTAATGAAATTACATTCTTTTCAAAAAATGGATTCCACATGACTTTGCTAGATCACTAATCTCAAGGAAACAAAATAGGAATCTTAGCCTCAAGGCGAGTTCCCGTTAACAGCAATGTTGGAAGAAAAGAATATAAGCTTTCACACAAGAAGGGAGGGAAAACTGCAGGAAAACGCCAGGCTGCTCTTGTATACATATTTGAAGCCTTTGGAAAGTTGCATCGACTAACAATTGGCTCAGAGGAAGATTGGCAAAAGCCTAGGAACAGATTGTCTAGCTCCCTCACTCAGAGACAGAAGAAAGGGACTGAGGAGAAAATGTTGAACTGTTTCACGCTGTCAAAAATAAAATCCTACATATGTTATAATTAGCAAATGCTGTGCTGAGGTATCATACACACCATGCAAATTTCCTTTGTAGCAATTTTTTTGGGAAAATGCACAAGATTTTCCAGTTCATGTGCTAACTAGAAAGGCTAACACTAATGCAAATGTAATACAAATTTTAGTGGGGTAAGGGCAGGGGAAAATACAAAAGTAACTTTTTAAAAAAGAACTGGCAGATTTCTCTGATGACACGATGTAACAGATAATGTTTACTTGTGAATTTTACAGACCAGGAAGATCCCAAGTTTGAACCCCCACCTGCATTATTAGCTAATCTCAGCTGCAGTGCTGCAAATGGAAAATCATTTAGGATTCTTGCTCCTATTCCTACACAGCTAGAATCTGGTTTTGCTGTGATGTCCTCCATGGTCAGATATTGTCTATTTAGGTGCTGCCACAACTGCAGCTAGAGAAGGAGCCAATAACTTCAGAAAGAGAGAGAAAAATGTCAAGTATAATATATAGAACCATAGAAAGATTACAGCACAGAAAGAGACCATTCAGCCCATCAGCTGCGCCTTTCAAGCCCTGGCAACATTCTTGTAAATCTCCTCTCCACTCTCTCCAGAGCAATTATGTTCTTCCTGTAATGTGGTGACCAGAACTGTATGCAGTACTCCAGCTGTGGCCTAACCAGCATTTTATACAGTTCCAGCATGACATCCCAGCTTTTGTATTCTATACCTCGGCCAATAAAGGAAAGCATTCCATATGCCTTCTTCACCACTCTATCTACCTTTCCTGCTGCTTTCAGGGACCTGTGGCTATGCACTCCAACGTCTATCAGTTTCTTCTACCCCTCTCAATATCCTCCCGTTTATTGTGTATTCCCTTGCTTTATTTGCCCTCCCCAAATGCATTACCTCACACTTCTCCGGATTGAACTCCATCTGCCACGTTTCCGCCCACTCAGTCGAACAGTTGATATCATTATAGTCAATTAATTTCCTTATATGTGTGTCTAATGATGTAAATAAATCAATGTGGATTGACGTATCCACAAATTTTCATCCTTTTCCAAAGATGTTCTTCCTGGACAGAGATTGTTATAAATATGCTTAATTAAATCTAAAAGAATGACCTAGAAAAATGTCCTGAAAAATCTAATAATTGTAATACATTAATTGTTTTGGGATTTAAAAGAAAAAGGAATAATAGTTACCTAGCAAATGGTTAAAGAAAGGAAAGATCTGTTTCTGTTTGGATAAGCCAAGACCTGTCTACTGAAACAGGTGTTTGATGTTTAAGCAAATTATTCACATCATTAGCAACAAAGTGGCAGCATTTTATGATCCAATCTGTTCACTTGAGATCTGCTGAAATAAAAATATCTTTTGTGCCCTTGATAAACTCTTTCCTGGGTATAATATTCGCCATGTTTTATGGTAAGAATAATTGAAATAGGCACGTAGAAAATGGAGAGTTGAAATAATTTTATGACTCTTGCGTAAATTTATTAATGTGCAGTAATTAGCTTCACATGTTAGATCAATGCTGCCTATTAAGCCATGTTACTGGTTTTGTGCAAGATTGACCCATTTCATTTTGACCAGCTGTGATAATAAATTCTGATTGGACAACGTACAAATCATTATAATCCACTTAGTAAAATACAGTATTTTGGGAAACCTGCAAAAGCTATTACTTGGGTCTTAGTTGAGCACTTATAAGCAGACACTCACTGAGACAGGTGAAGGGTTTGAGTGAGGTGCTGCATGTTTGTAATCTTTTTATTCTGCACAGTAAATGTGAAACTGAGTAAATATAGGCTCCAGTATTATCCTTTCATGACAAGCTTTCTGGAGTTTAACATTAACTATAGTGCCTATTTTAATTGATTACTGTGTCTTAGTGTTTCTTGATAGATGTGGCAGAGCAGTTAGGGCTAGCTTGACTTCGGAATTCCTTTAAACAGTTATTTAATTTGTTACTGAATTTCCATTTTAAAAATGAGAAATTGTCAGTTCTTTTTATTATACAGTGAAAACTGTAAATTAGGGACACCTGCGGGACTAGCATCAGGTGTTCTTATTTTCAAAATGATCATGGTATGTACAGTAAACTGGATATCAAATATCCCAGGATTAGCTGTATCTTCTGCAGCGTTGATTCTTTTCTTGCTCTCACTTGGGAATCATGCCTAGTTCTGGAGTCCTGCCAGTGGGATGTGATTTCAGTTCATTCTCTGCTGCGTTTCCCAGTTCATTGCCATCCTGGAGTCCTTTTCCATTGAGGAAGGGATGTTTTGATTCTGGAATCTACAACATTGACAACCTGCACTGATGCGTGAGAAGTTCCAAGAACCAGGAGACCACCCGTGACCAGACGAAGAGGGGAAACTGATAAATTACAGCACAGGCAGCGATCTTGAGTACATGTCCTTCAGTATACAGATGGGCAGAATGTTTGCACTTGCTCCGGTGTTGATTTTTACTCTGATCTTATGTGGACATACAATCCCGATCATGGTGAATGCCTCAGATTGCATAATGGCATTGATATGTTGATTCAAGTTAACTAAGTGACATACTTGCTTGCTCTTTGTATGAGTCCACTCTTGATCCATGTCCTCTTGGCAATCTGTCTCTCTGTTGACCTGACGTACCTGCTTGGGCTTTAGTTGTGTGTCGGCATACCTTATGTTGCATTTGCCATCCTGCCTTGCAAACGTTCTCTCTGCATGTGATTTGCCACAATTCTTGTGTGCAGTATCTGAGCTCTGCCTTCTGTGCTGCCTTGCCCAATGTCCTCGCAAGCCACAAACTTTGCACTGGTCCTGGTACACTGAACAACTGCGAATTGGATAAGTCAGACCACATTTGCCACAAGGCTTAGCCGACTTCTGAGCATTGGTTACCAGGCCAATTGTCATAGCCGCCCCCAATGCTTGTAACTATTGGCGGCCATGTGTAGTGCATCTATGGTGTGCCCTTTCTCTTTTCTAGCAGGTCTTTTTGAAAGGCCTCTAGTGGTGTAGACATGATTGCTAGCTCAAGTTCTGAAGAAGGGTCACTGACCTGAAACGTTAACTCTGCTTCTCTCTCCACAGATGCTGCCAGACCTGCTGAGTATTTCCAGCATTTCTTGTTTTTGTTTCAGATTTCCAGCATCTGCAGTATTTTGCTTTTATTTCAGCGGTTCACCCTGTTAAGGCAGTAATACCAACACCTCAACCCTTGCTTGAAATCTTCGGGTCTTGGCATTGTTGGGACCAAGGCGGGAGGAGTGCAGTCTCACTTCTCCAAAGGTCACAACATATATTTAAATTTTCCCACTTACTGAAACCATCAATCATGTACTCTATTTTTCCCCCGGAAGGCTGAAGATTTCATAGAAGCTGGACTTTGCTTTGTTGTTGACAGTTCATTGAAAGGACACTGAGATGTTGTTTAAAAACAACCTTGCTGGAAGTCATGTACTTTAAACTTAATAAACAACAGAAACCTTGGTGACCTGGGCAAGATGTTTATAGAAACGTGACAAGGCAAGATTTATGAGGGTCAGGGGTTGTTTTTTTTTGCTTCTGAGAAGTTGTTTTGGACAGTTAGGGTGTGAACTATTTGGAAGACAGTTGGTTTTGCCTGCCAAGGAGAAAGAAACCACCCAGCTCACCTCTTTCTCTACCTCTTTGAAGAAAGCCTGTGAAGATCCAGTGTGGGAGAGCCTAAATCCCTGGTGCTGCATCTCTCCTGAGAAGCTGAAAAACCCTGTAATTCAACTGTGTGCCTGGCTGAAACCCCTGATGCCACATGTCTCCTGCAAAGCCTACCAGACAATTTCTCTCTATCTCCATAACGCATTGCTTCTGAAAAGATCCCAGTGACCCGTCTCCTTATACCCGGACGCCAGACAAAAGGAACATCTGACATCCTTCTGTATCTACTCTTTTTTTCCTTCAAGAATTAGCAAATATTTGGCCAAAGTATTCTTTTTTTTTGGTCTTTTTTTTGTAATAGATCTCTGCAGAGAGAATTTCTATATTTTTCTGTGTGTGTGTGGGGTGGGGGGGGGGTTATGGTGGGGGGAGTTTAAAAAGGGAACTTTCATACTTCAATCTGTGTGTTAATGCTTTGCTTCATTACTGGATAAGTCTTGTTTGATAAACTGATAATTTTGTTGTTTATTAATGAAACCTGGTTGGTGTATTTTATTCTGAGATAAAGAGTAGAGTATATGATTGACCGAATTGGTAACTGGGTAAACATTTAAAAAATATATGTTATGACCTGTGGAGAAGTGCCAATGGAGAGGTGCCAGGGACTCATCCCACCTCTGTTGTAACACTGATGCCATGTCTATTCTTCTTTGGCCTCCTTATCTCGAGAGACAATGGGTAAGCGCCTGGAGGTGGTCAGTGGTGTGTGGAGCAGCGCCTGGAGTGGCTATAAAGGCCAATTCTAGAGTGACAGGCTCTTCCACAGGTGCTGCAGAAAAATTTGTTTGTCGGGGCTGTTACACAGTTGGCTCTCCCCTTGAAATTATTTAAACTTTGAAAAAGTCTTAAAAACCTTCAGCTTATTTTTAAAAAAACACACATCAAAAGTCTCACTTCTGTATACTTTATTATAACTTTTTCCAATATAAATTCCACTGTCCACATTTATACTGGAAATTGCCCATGAAAATGTGCCATGCTGTACTTATACCCTCCTTCCAGTGACAGTGCTTTGGTGCCTCAGTTAGTGTCTCCTAGCTCATCAGCCTTGAATTGCACAGTGGCGGCGCAGTGGTTAGCACCGCAGCCTCACAGCTCCACCCGGGTTCAATTCTGGGTCCTGCCTGTGTGGAGTTTGCAAGTTCTCCCTGTGTCTGCGTGGGTTTCCTCCGGGTGCTCCGGTTTCCTCCCACATGCCAAAGACTTGCAAGTTGATAGGTAAATTGGCCATTATAAATTGCCCCTAGTATAGGTAGGTGGTAGGGAAATGTAGGGACAAGTGAGGATGTGGTAGGGAATATGGGATTAGTGTAGGATTGGTATAAATGGGTGGTTGATGGTCGGCACAGACTTGGTGGGCCGAAGGGCCTGTTTCAGTGCTGTATCTCTAAACTAAACTTCAATCTTTCAATTATCTCTACTTCCTTATTTTCCACATTGTCGTAAGATATGCTATTTAGCTATAAGTAATGCCAAATTACATCAAAGTAAGGACTGAATGCATGACTTTAAGATAGGGACTGAATTACATCTGCATCCCCTAATCCAAATCAACCCCACCCTCTAATCCTGCTCCACCTGAAGACTATGTTTAGATTTAACTCCCTGGGCTGGATTTTGTTGTGCCGGCGGCGTTCCTTGCGCCAGGCCAAAAAGCTGAGAGGAACGCAGCCTCGGCCTTTCAGAACCCCACCCCGGCACATCTTAATGGCGCTGTGGGACATAGGTGCCCAACAACAGGATCCTGGTCCCTTTAAAGACGGGGATCCTGCCTCCAAGAGCTGCTGGCCAATCAGAGGGCCGACAGCTTAGTATTATTAGCAGTGCCACCAGGAATAGTAGCCACTGCCGGTTCTATAAGAGGCCTAGGCCCCAAGATAAGTGAGGCGGGTCACCGGAGCCAGACCGGCAGGCCCTGATGAGGTGTGACGGGAGCTTAGGCATTTAGTGCAGGGGAGGATGGTTCATGAAGGTGGAGTGTTTCCTGGCGGGGGCTAGTGAGCTACAGATTGCCCATGGAGGAGAGCCTCCTCCCCAGGCCTGCAGGGAGTTTGCCTTGTTTTACTGGATGACCTCCCTGCGTGGCAGGGCACCCCTGTCCCAGCTCCAGCCACAGGTTAAATCCCAGCAGCAGTGGGAAGAGGCCCTTAGGTGGCCAGTAATATGCCACTTAAGGGCCTCAATTGGCCTCTGGGTGGGAAGGCCATCGTCGGCCTATCCCGCCCCCAACTAAATTACAGTACAACGGAAAGGTGAAGGGCCCTCCGTCTCTTGCCTCTCGCTGCAATTCTATGGGGTTCCTGCCACCAAACCCGTCTCCGGGGGACCCCTTAAATTCAGCCTCTTGTGTGCAGTGCCTCGTATAGATTTTAAAAATTTAGAGGCCCAGCTTGCCCTTTGTGCTCTTCAACTCTGCAGTGCCTCTAGTCCAATACAAACAGGCCTTCTTGCCTCTTCCATTGACACATTGGGTGAATTTTAACTTTAAAAAGGTGGGTTTGGGTCAGGGTTGGGGGAGGGGGGGGGGTGGGGTGCGGGGTGCGGGGAGCGTAGAAGTCTGAAAAATCTTTTTCCTGACCTCAACACACCCATTTTCAGCTTTAACCTAATTTGGGCAGGTGACCAACCTGCTTCAAGGAGGCAGGTTGAAACTTTATGATAATGAGGCTGTGAATCTCACTGTTATGCAGGTTTTCAATTTTAACTGTTGTCACCCAGGTTTTCCGATAGTTGGGGAACCTGCAACTTCATCAAGGTGAGGACTTAGTGGATTCAGGAGCGAAGTGCCTTCACATCTACCTCTTGGGTCCTGGGAGCTGCCTGAGAAGCCTCTATGAATAGCAACCCCCACCCCCCCCCCCCCCACCGCCAACCCAGACGTGTGAAATCCTCCCCCCTCGGGTTTGCAATCCACACCCACCCCACCATGCGGCCTCCAACCTGCACCCCTCCTCCCCCCAAAACTCTGCGCTGGGATCACCAGTCCACCTGATGAACCCCTACTCAGCCCCAACTGACCTCTTTGTCCCACCCATCTTCGATTGAAGTCCCCTAACCCCGTCCTCACCGCGTACTTACTTGTTGCTGTGGCCCTCACCAACCAGCTCGCCACCTGACTCGAGGACTAACTTGTCATTCTGACAGACCCACACCCTATGGGTCAGGTAAGTAAACATTCCCCCCATTGTCTAAGACACCTCCTGAAAATGGTTGTGGGAGGGGAATTCACCCACCTTTTTAAACCAAACCCTCCCATGTCATTTTACAATGTCCAGTGAATTGCATTCTGTTGGTAAGTGCAGGAATTTCTATTTCATCGATATGAGCAACGACACTTGATATCTTTTCTGGTAAAATATTGGTGGAAGAATTCCTCTGTGTGCTTTCAGAAACATTTATGAAGAGGAAATCTTCATCCTGTGGTACTGTAATATATTATGGAACAAGGAGTGCCTGTAATTGTTATCTTTTGTAACTCTTAATTATGGGATTTGTTAATTTTCTGATTTATCTTACAGATGAATGTAAATTATTGTTTCCCTATAGATTGGGAAACCATACTAGTTTCAAATATATAGTGATGCTAGCTTGATTGATTAATCTGTGTTTTTTCAGATGACAGTATTTATTTAGTGATACTTTATAATATGTGCATAATTGGATACTGTTGCTTCCACACTCTGGTTTGTTCACATTAATGAGGAAGTGTGAAATAGGTCTATCTCACTCGCAGGCTGTAATTCAGAAAACATCTTCTGTCTTAATTGATGAATGTTTTTACAGTTGAGAGACACTTGCATAATTTTCAAGGCTAGTGTGGATGCATTATAACAAGGTAAAAATAAAATTTGCTATTTTAGCTGCAAGCAAAACAAAACTGAATTTGCATTAGACATATTTAAAGATGATTCATAAAACCTAACTTTTTGGTCATGCTTTTGGTCGTCTGTCCAGATATCCCCTTCCGTGGCTCAATGTTTTTATTGTATTGCCTTGGGACATTTTACTATGTGAAATGTGCTGTATAAATATAATTTGTCATTGTATGAATTCATATAAAATATTAAAAGGTTTTATAATATTTATAAAAGGTTTCATGAGCAGTTGAAATGCCATAGCATACAAGGCTATGGGCCAATTGCTGGAAAATGAGATTGGAATAGATAGGTGCTTGATGGCCAGCATGGACATGATGGGCCGAAGGGCCTGTTTCTGTGCTGTATAACTCTATGACTCTACAATACTGTTTCCTGTTTTTATTAACTTTTCCCACTTTATCCCAGGCAGATTTCTCTATTCACAATTTGTGAAATGCACAGAAATCAAGTATTTATGAAAACATGCATCTGTTTTCAAAATGGATATCTGAGGATAATATTGAATTTCTTCCTGGTTATAGCCTTCTATGTAACATTTATGTTCAGTTATTAATGTGAACAATTAATTCAGCAAAATGTTTGCAGTCGTCCCACATTAGCTGTCTTAATATCATGGCATGGAAATTCTTGGGTTATTGATATGGCAGTGTAATGAGAGGTGCTTATGTCCAGTGAAATTGGAGGAGGCTAACCCCATCAGAAATCCCAGGATCAGGTAATTTAAACAATGTTGTCGGGGGCAAGAGTGATAATCCCACCAGTTGGGGGCCAATACTCTGGGTCTAAAGCCCTAAATAACTGAAACACTGAACTGCTTTACCAGTCATAAACTTTTAGCTTTATATTTAATATTGATGACCAAATAAGGAAATTAATAGTTATAACTTGATAATTCAGCTGTAGTAGTTAATAACAGATTAAGATCAAAAGTCTGAAATCAGATTTGGTCATTGACCCCATCAAGCTTGTTTCTTCTAGCACACCTTGTATAATTTACATGACAATTGATTCTATCCAACACATGTTGGTAGACTTTCTTCTTCCTGTGCCTGGGTGTATTAGACTGCTTGCTCGCAGCACATGGAAGAAAATTGGTTGGGAAGGATTGCTTATCCATAAAGGAGTTTGTCCAAATTTCTTTCCATTTAAATTAATGAACAGAAAATTGAGCAGGCTCCTTTACTGGTGTCTTCAGGCAATCCAATACACCCACATGCAGGAACTGGAAAATGTAGACCATAATCTTTTAAGGTAGGTAAGGAATCACAGGTAAATGATAGTCTGTGAAATTTCTGTCTGATCCCTTGAGGTAATTTATTGAAGCTCCAGGATGTACTCTCAAACTACGATTTATGTTATTTGACCCTTAACACTTTGTCCCACAGCTGACATTTCCATGGGCACAGAACCATAAAATCTATCATGATCCAGAGCATTTTATTAGTCACTTATCATGACAATTGACTGTTCCATTCTTCACAAGGTTTTCATCTAGATTGCTATTAAGGGAATTAAGCATTGACTGATTTTAAAAGGAGCTTATTTCACATAGTATGATAAATATTTCTCTTGTTTCATTAAAGAGTACATTTTGCATTTGTTCACCATTTGAACATAGTTTAAAATTCCTCATTGCATCTGCATTATTCATTCCTCGCAGCCTTTTACAATCTTAGCTATGCTCATTGAGCTTTTTTTTTAACTACAGTGAAAACAAGTTCATTTCTGTGAGCCCTCCTCATAATTTGCAGCTTTTAACTCACTATAATTATTGCTCTCATTCTATTCTGAATTTTTTTTTTTATTTCCAAAATATACTTTATTCATAAAAATCTGTAAAAATTACATTCCCAAACAGTTTAAAACAGCATCAAGTCAAAAAATACAAACAGTGCAAAGATGATCAGTTGCCTTCTATACAATCATGATTTGCCTCACAACCCTTCCATTTCATTGTCATGCCATATACATTTTTACATTTACAGCACACAAAATTTTCCCGATACAGTTCGAGGGGTTTCCCATGGATCCAGCCCCTCAGTTCAGCTTGGTGGGGGGACCTTACACTGTGGTCTTTCCCCATTGAGCCTTTGCTGCGGCTGCCCCCAGCTTTAGTGCGTCCCTCAGCACGTAGTCCTGGACCTTGGAATGTGCTAGTCTGCAACATTCGGTGGTGGACAACACTTTGCGCTGGAAGACCAGCAAGTTTCGGGCAGACCAAAGGGCGTCTTTCACCGAATTGATAGTCCTCCAGCAGCAGTTGATGTTTGTCTCGGTGTGCGTCCCTGGGAACAGCCCGTAGAGCACAGACTCCTGTGTTGCAGAGCTGCTTGGGATGAACCTCGACAAAAACCACTGCATCTCTTTCCACACCTGCTTTGCGAAGACACATTGCAGGAGGAGGTGGGCAACCGTCTCTTCCCCACCACAGCCACCGCGGGGGCATTGTGCGGAGGGGGCGAGACTTTGGGTGTGCATGAAGGATCTGACGGGGAGGGCCCTTCTCACCACCAGCCAAGCTACGTCTTGGTGCTTGTTTGAAAGTTCTGGTGATGAGGCATTCTGCCAAATGACTTTGACGGTCTGCTCGGGGAACCATCCGACAGGATCCACAGTCTCCTTTTCCCATAGGGCCTTGAGGACATTCCGTGCAGACCACTGCCTGATGGACCGGTGGTCAAAGGTGTTTTCCCGCAGAAACTGCTCCACGAAGGATAGGTGGTACGGCACGGCCCAACTGCATGGAGCGTTCCGCGGCAATGTGACCAGGCCCATCCTTCGCAACACCGGGGTGTTGCACACGAAGGTGGTCATCAGGACGAGGGCCATGTTAGGTACATTTTTCCCGCCCTTATCCAGAGATTTGAACATCGTGTCCCTCCGGATCCGGTCCATTTTAGATCCCCAGATGAAGCGGAAAATGGCTCTGGTGACCGCCACAGCGCAGGAGTGCGGTATGGGCCAGATCTGCGCCATGTACAGCAACAACATGAGCGCCTCGCACCTGATGACCAGGTTCTTGCCCACAATGGAGAGAGATCGCTGCCCCCACATGCTCAACTTTTGTTGTACCTTGGCTACTCACTCCTCCCAGGTTTTGGTGCACGCCCCGGCCCTTCCGAACCATATCCTCAGCACCTTCAGGTAATCTGACCTGACGGTGAAGGGGACAAAGGATCGGTCAGCCCAGTTCCCAAAAAACATGGCCTCGCTCTTGCTGTGGTTAACTTTGGCTCCTGAGGCCAGTTCGAACTGGTCGCAGATGCTCATCAGTCTGCGCACGGACAGCGGATCTGAGCAGAAGACGGCGACGTCATCCATGTACATCATGTAGGTGTGCGATATCCTGTCAAAAGCCTTCTCCTGGTCCAGGCTGATGAGGCAGGTGTCCACCCTCCTGTCCCATACGTAGGTGATCGTATCCCTGAGTAGCGCGAGACTATCAGAGATCTTCCTGTCGGGTACAGTACAGGTCTGATCGGGGTGGATCACCAACTCCAGAGCAGACTTGACTCGACTGGCTATGACTTTGGACAGAATCTTGTAGTCAACATTAAGCAATGAGATGGGCCGCCAATTTCTGATTTCTGCCCTCTCCCCCTTCCGCTTGTAAATGAGGATGATGATGCCTTTCCTCATGGATTCTGACATGCTGCCGGCCAGGAGCATACTCTCGTATACTTCCAGCAGGTCCGGGCCAACCCAGTCCCACAGGGCCGAGTACAACTCGACCGGTAAGCCGTCGCTTCCGGGAGTTTTACTCGTCTCGAAGGACTCGACGGCCTTTGTCAGCTCGTCCAGAGTTAGCGGCTTGTCCAGTCTCTCCCTCCTGCTGTCATCTAAGACCTCTGTGATAGATGACAGGAAGGACTGGGAGGCTCTGCTATTCTGAATTATCCTACGTATTATAGAATCATAGAATGGCAACAGCACAGAAGGAGGCCATTCAGCCAGTTGTGTCTAGTTTAGTACACTACTATTCGGGTGCATGTGTTAATAGATGGAAATTAGAAAAACGTAAAATTAAAATTAAAGTAGCAGCCTTATAATTAATTAAGACATGCAAGCAGAAGGAAGTAAGAAGCTGGTAGATCTACTGTTTTGTTTTATTTTTAAGTGGTAAGTTTTATTATATTACCAAGCTTTAAATTAGTACAGTAAGTGTTGGTGAGGAGAGGCCTTAATTTAAAAACCAAGCAAATAATTAATTAGTTATTTAAAACACAATCAGGATGGCAGGGCAGGTGATGCGTTGCAGCTGCTGTATGTGGGAGCTTGTGGACATCAATATGATCTACGGCAACCAGGTCTGCAGTAAGTGTCTACAGCTCGAGGAGCTTCGGCTCAGAGTTAATGAGCTGGAGGCTGAGCTACAGACACTGCGATGCATCAGGGACGGGGAAAGTTACCTGGACACTTTGTTCCAGAAGGCAGTCACACCCCATAGGATAACGTCTTCTGATTTGGTCAATGGTCAAGGACAGGGGAATGAAAGTGTGAATAAGGCAGGTAGGGAGATCGGGAAGGCAGAGGTGGAGGAGTGTCAGCCCTTGCAATTGTCCAACAGGTTTGAGGTTCTTTCAGCTTGTATGGATGAGAGCGAGCGCTGCAGGGTGGATGACCAAACTGACTATGTCACCGTGGTACAGGAAGCCATTCAAGCAGGGGGAGTAAATAGGAATGTAGTGTTAGTAGGAGATAGTATAGTCAGGCACAGCCAAAAACAAGAGTCCAGAAGGCTATGTTGCCTAGGGGCTAAATTAAAAAGCAGAACCTCAAAGGTAGTAATCTCTGGATTATTACCTGACCCATGAGCAAATTTCCATAGAGTAAATAAGATTAGAGAGTTGAATGCGTGACTCAAAGATTGGTGTGGGAGAAATGTGTTATGATGCATGGGGCACTGGCACCAGCACTGGGGAAAGTGGGAGCTTTACCGTTGGGGTGGTCTTCATCTGAACTGTGCTTGGACCAGTGTTCTGGTGAGTCATATATCTAGGGCACTAGAGAGGACTTTAAAGTAAATAGTGGGGGTGAGGGATCAAGAGAGGGAAGATGTGATAGTTTAAAGAGAGCAAGATAGCAATAAGGATAATGATAATCAGAGTGTGGCAGGAAGGGACAGAGCATACAAACTTAAGAGTGCACAAGCACAGTGGTGCAATGGTTAGCACCGCAGCCTCTCAGCTCCAGCGACCCGGGTTCAGTTCTGGGTACTGTCTGTGCGGAGTTTGCAAGTTCTCCCTGTGTCTGCGTGGGTTTCAGCCAGGTGCTCCGGTTTCTTCCCACAGCCAAAGACATGCAGGTTGATATGTAAATTGGCCATTGTAAATTGCCCCTAGTGTAGGTAGGGGAATGGTGGGGATGTGGTAAAGAATATGGGGTTAATGTAGGATCAGTATAAATGGGTGGTTGTTGGTCGGCACAGACTCGGTGGGATGAAGGGCCTGTTTCAGTGTTGTATCTCTAAATAAATAAATAAAAAGCAGATAGGGCTAGAGGTTGTGAAGTAACGGCGGGGGGGGGGTGCGGGGGGGGGAGGCGGGGAGGCGGTTTGGGTGGGTTCAGGTGAAGGAAGATTTCGAAATCCAATGAGAAAGGTCGAAGCATCAGAACAGTATAGCATTGTAGGTAAATGCAAGCAGAATGGGACGGGAACACAGAGTAGGCTGGAGGGACAGAGACTTTAACAAAAGTTATACATCAGCGAATAAGGTCATTGCATGGAATAGAAGTAAAAAAAAAATGAAATTAAAGGTTCTTTATCTGAATATGCGAAGCATCTGCAATAAGATAGATGAACTCGTGACACAAAGAGAAGTAATTGATTTAGATTGAATTGCCATTACAGAGACATGGTGATCAAGGTTGGGAAATAAATATTCCAGGGTACACAATGTTTCAGAAAGACAGACAGAATGGCAAAGAAGGAGGAGCAGCCTTGATAATAACGGGTGACATAAGGACATTAGTTAGAAAGGATCTGGCCTCAGAAGATCATGAAGTAGAATTAGTATGGGTGGAAATTAGGAATAGCAAGAATCAGAAAACACTGGTGAGAATAGTTTATAGGACCCCTCACAAAAGTTATACCATTGGACAGAGCATTAAACAAGAAATTATTGGAGCTTGTAGCAAAGGCAATATAATAATTGTGGGGGCTTTAATCTTCATATGGACTGGGACCTTCATATAGACTGGGACAATGAAATTGGCAAGAGTGGTCTAGAAGATGAGTTTGTAGAATGCTTTTGGGACAGTTTCTTGGAGCAATACGTTGTGGAACTGATGAGGGATAAAGTTCTCTTAGATCTAGTATTGTGTAATGATGCATGGTTCATTAGTAATGTCATAGTAAAAGCTCCACTGGGAAATAGTGATCATAATACCATTGAATTCCATGTTAAGTTTGAAAGTGACATACTCCAATCACAAACAAGAATCTTAAACTTAAATAAAGCCAATTACGTAGTTATGAGGGGAGAACTAGCTAAGGTAATTTAGGTAAATAGACTAAGAGGTTCCACTAAGGTGGTAAATGAACAGTGGGAAACCTTCAAAGAAACAATTCAAAATATTCAACAAAAATATATTCCATTGAAAAACAAAATCTCAGCCAGAAAGTCACATCCGTGGCTCACTCAGGTAGTTAAGGATAGTATTAGATTAAAGGAAGAATCTTACAATGTTGCAGAAAAGAGTAGCAAGTCTGAGAATTCGGAGTGTTTTGGAAACCAGCAAAGGGCCACCAAAAAGTTGATAAAAAAAGAAAAAATAGAATGAGCGTAAACTAACCAATAACATAAAAACAGATTGTAAGAGCTTTTACATGCATTTAAAAAGGATGAGAGTAGCTAAAGTAAACGTTGGTACCTTAGAAGCAGAGACAGGAAAAATTATCATGGAGAATGAGGAAATGACAGAGGCATTGAACACATATTTTGTGTCTGGCTTCACAGTAGAAAAACAAAGTTTCATACCAGAAATAGATGGTAACCTAGGCTAAAAAGAGTGAGGAAATTAAGGAAATGAATATCAGCAGAGAAAAAGTATTGGAGAAACTTGAGGGACTAAAATCTAACAAGTCCCCGGGACCAGATGGCCTACATCCTAGGGGTCTAAAAGAAATAGCTGCAGAGATAGTGGATGCACTAGCTATGATTTTCCAAAATGCCTTAGATTTGGGAATGGTCCCATCAGATTGAAAGTTAGCAAATGTTACATCACCTTTCAAAAAAGAGAGAGAGAGAAAACGGGGAACTACAGGCCAGTTAGCCTAAAATCTGTAGTTGGGAAAATGCTGGAATCTATTATTAAGGAAGTCTTAACAATGCACTTAGAAAAGAACAGTATGATTAGAACATGGTTTTACGAAAGGGAAATCCTGTTTGACAAAGTTATTAGAGTTTTTTGAGGATGTAACTAGTAGGGTAGATAAAGGGGAACCAGTAGATGTAGTTTACCTGGATTTCCAAACGGCATTTGATAAGATGCCACACAAAAGGTTAGTAGGCAAGATAAGGGCTCATGGAGTTGGGGTAATATATTAGCATGGATAGAGAATTGGTCAACGGACAGGAAGCAACAAGTGGGCATAAATGGGGCATTTTCAAGTTGGCAGGCAGTGAATAGTGGAGTGCCGCAAGGATCAGTGCTGGGATCTTATTTATTTACAATCTATATTACTGACTTGGGTGAAGAGACAGAGAGTTATGTATCTAAGTTTGCTGATGATACAAAGCTAGGTGGAAAGGTAAGCTGTGGGAAGGACACAGAGAGACTGCAAAAATATATAGATAGGTTAAGTGAGTGGGCAACAAGATGGCAGATGGAGTATAATGTAGGGAAGTGTGAATTTATTCAGTTTGGTCGTAAGAATACAAAAGCAGAATATTTTTTAAAAGGTGTGAAACTTGTAAGTGTTGATGCTCAAAGAGTCTTGGGTGTGCTTGTACAAAGAACGCACAAAGTTAGCATGCAGGTACAGCAAGCAATTAGGAAGGCCTATGACATGTTGGCCTTTTTTGCAAGGGTATTGGAGTACAGGAATAAAGCAGTCTTGCTACAATTGTACAGGGTTTTGGTGAGACCACATCTGGATTACTGTGTGCAGTTTTCATCTGCACATTTAAGAAAGGATATACTTACATTGGAGAAGGTACAGTGAAGGTTGACTAAATTTGTCCCTGGGGTGAGGGGGTTGTCCTATGATGAGAGGCTGAGTAAATTGGGCCTATACTCTCTGGAGTTTAGAAGAATGAGAGGTGGTCTCATTGAAACATACAAGATTCTTAAGGGGCTCGATAGGGTAGACACTGAGAGATTATTTTCGCTGGTTGGGGAATCTAAAACGTGGGGCACATTCTCAGGATGAGGGCCGATCATTGAGACTGATATGAGGAGAAATTATTTCACTCAAAGGGTTGTGAATCTTTGGCATTTTCTACCCCAGAGAGTTGTGGATCTTCCATTGTTGAATACATTTAAGGCTGGGATAGATATTTGGTATCTCAGGGAATCAAGGAATATGGTGAGTGGCCGGGAAAGTGGAGTTGAAGTCTGCGATCAGCATGATTGTATTGAATGGCAGGACAGGCTCGATGCGCCATCTGCTCTACTCCTGTTTCTAGTTCTTGTGTTCTTGTGTAAGAGTTACTCAGCTAGTCCCACTCCCTTGCCTTTTCCCCATAACCCTGCAATTTATTTCTCTTCAGATAATTATCTAAATCCCCTTTGAAGGCCACGATTGAATCTGCCTCCACCATACTCACATGCAGTGCATTCCAGATCCTAACGACTCGCTGTGTGTAAAAAAAAAAAAATCCTCATGTCACTTCATGTTTACATGTCCTTTTGAAAATGGGTTGCCCAAAATTGTGCATACTGTTTAAAATATTGCTACAACATTTTTTTTGTCTTTAAGTAAGTGGCATTGAGATTTATTTGAATATTTTAACAGCCTCATTGATCATAGTTTTACATTTCTGACATGATAACAAAAATGATTGTTGAAACTTGCAGAGTTTGGTAAAATGTTACAAAATATTTTGAACTTTTTCAGGTTTTGATTAATACATTTCTCCATCACACTAGTTATAAAATGATACAGGTTTGTTTCCTTCAGTATTGTTATTTTCATTTTCTTTTCATTTCAAATTGAAGTTTCTCAGTTCATCTCCAATGAAGGCTGCACAGTTAGCAGTATGCAGTTCTGTACTCAAACAAGATCAGCAGTTAAATATAAATGAAGGAATGAATCAAATCTTACAAAACAACTTATTATTTGCCTTCTGTGTTTTTTTTTATTTTTCAGAAACCCGCCACCTACTTTGTTACACCCGGAAAAATGGTGTACAGGATTCAACCACTTCATTTCACAGTAAGTAAGGTTTCCTCTGAATTTATTTGATAGATGTCCAGGGTCCAATTCACCTGTCAAAGATAGCACATCTACAGTATTACTTCTTGATATAATAGATGGCCAATCCGATGTCGTCCAATTTATATCATTGCCAAAAGTTAAAGTTACCCGCAAAATCTATTAAATCGACAAAATACTGTATCATGTACATCTTTCTTCGGGATTTATCCCCCAGTGCAGCCATAAATTGTAGTTTAGGAATACAAAAGACACATTGTAATGCAGTACGTTCACTCTGGTGCAACAAATACACTGAAATTTACAAAATGCAACAATAACAACCCTGCAGGTGTTGTGTGAAGATGCCTTCTAAGACCGCAGGGAGAAGCAACACCTGCTAGTTTTGGAGCAGTATATTGCATGTTGAATCAGAGAGCATTGGAACAAAATTGGTTTAACAACTGGCATGTATTTTGTGTATAATTATTGCAGTGAACCTCGTGAATATTGCCCACAGTGTGTTCCTATTTTTGATGAGCTTGGAACATTTGGTGGAGAGAACTAGAAGAGGAATTACAAATAATTGGCTCGAAGTCCCTTTTATTGATGCAGTGTTATAGTGTTTTACTTCTGCTTCAATCAACAGTAGGAAGAACTCCCTAGAGAGAAGATAGAAAAACAGTAACAGAATCAGATAGTTACAAAGTTTACATATTATGGATATGTTCACTTCACCTTAATATATTTTAAATTCAAAATTAAATAGAGCTTCATTTTAAAATTCTTTTGAACCTGGATTACAAAATCGGGCCCTCCAGAATCCTAAAAAGTATGCATGTAGTAAAAAAAAAAAATTTGTACCCATAGTGCCATGAAATGTTGCATGCAACAATAATAATGTTTTAAAAGTCCTATACCTCCCCAATCCAATTTAACCAATTGTAACTGTCAAATCTACGTTAATTTGTAAATTACTTTAATTATGTCAGAGTTTTTGAAAAGTAGATGGGAATATTATTTTAATAAAATTGGAAACAGTTTTTTTCCACCAATGTTTTCCCGTCTGCCTCCTGATACTGGTGACTTCGTGCTGGGTTGCATTTCCATAGTAACTCACGTTATGTGTAAGCACTCATGGTAAGTGACTGCAGGTTATTTGACCATAGGAGGGGGCCATCACAGCAAAGCCTGATCCTGTACTCACCTAATAATTTCGCACATACAATTCTGGAAGGGTGTCAGGATCGCCTGGGAACTATGGACAATTTCCTCTTCCTAACCAAGGTTTTCAGAGACTAATAATAGCCTCATACCACTGCCCTCACCGAGATCAGTTAACTCAGCACAAACTGGTGATTCGACCAGGGCTGCCTTGATCTAAATAGCTCACCAACTCACTGGATAAACTCACTGGCCCATTTCAGGTTTCCTTACTTGTTCTTTAGCAATGTTTTTTAATCATCCTCTTTTCAAGCTTTTTCCCAAGCCACTAATTTATCTTACTGGGCCATTACCAATTTCAAGTCACACATACTTTGAGTAAGAACAAGAATGCCTATTTTAATTGAACCACTTGGGATGGCACTGGATTTCCCCAGTGTCACCAGACGGAAATCAACACCACAAATGCCCCCTCAATTTGAGGAGGGCCGCACTAATAAATCGCACAAGGTCCAATCAAACTGAAAGAAGCTTAAAGTAAAACTAAATCAGGGTACTATCATCATAATCAGTTATACTGTATATGTCTTGCAGTGCCCACTGCTTGTGGCAGGACATTGAGTATACACAGTGCATGGTCCCTTTCATGGGCTACTAGGGCCTGGACAAGACCAGGTGAGAGAAGCCGACAGCCAGATTCACCTTCCTCATTGGTACCACGTATCCTGAACCTCCACTAGCTATTTTGGCCATGCCCACTTCCAGATCCACAAGACAACCCTGCAACTTGCTGCTACTTGTAATGAGTGGACAAAGATCAGATGCATAGGACTAAAATGGAGCCAAAAGCTGAAGAACAGCCCCTTTGAATAGGAAAAAATGGGGCTGCAAATGCTCATTTATTGTAAATATGGAATACACTTACTTCCAGTCCACAGAAATGACACGCACTTGTGTGTCACTAAAGTGGCTCATTTGTTATGTTAGATACTATTGTTTTGTGCAGTACTCTCCACCCCAGTGGTGCAGGGAAGGGTTCCTGAATACAGAGGCTTTCATTGTGGGCTGCAGTCACATGACAAGAACAAAGAAGTGGAGACTGTGCAGGAGTAATCTAGCTAAGAAATCCCTCCGTGCAGAATGGAATAGCATGGAGGGAATTGCCAAGAATTGGCGCAAGTATAATTTGTACTTGATGGTGATTATAATCATTTGTGTCTATATTCAGCAGCTTCGTTGCCACTCTGACGTTTTGACAGTTTTGAAATAGATAATGCTGTTGTGTTGAATACCCAGAGTAAACTTAAGTACCTCATTTTTGTTTTGTGGAAACTAAATGACTTCAGTGCAGCATTAGTAAATTAAAAGTCCTTATTCTGCATGATTATGTAGCAATCAGCCTTCCTTCTACATATGTTATACCTGCTTTTGAGGTTTAGCTTGTAATTTTTGCTCTTAGCTTTATTTAGCTCCAGCTTTCTTGTATTATTGTTTTCTACAAAACAAACTACACTTTGTTCTGGAAGGAAAGCAGGCTTTTTCATCGATTTTTCAATTTTGGAATAAATTAGATTCACTGACCCCACAAAGCCAATGAAGGATTAACAGGCAAGGTCCCTTAATACTTAGTATTTTGTGGCAGCACTGTTCACTTGAGTGGAATCATCGTTTTTTTCTAGACTCAAGAAGTTCAGAAATTTGTCCTTAAGACACCATCAAAAATGTGTTATGTAAGATAGGCAAATAAGAAGTAAAACATTGAGGAATGTGATAGTTGAATCACCTTCCTCTATAAAGAATACTTTCCTCCTGATGCAGATTGTAGTATTTGTGTATCCTGTGTGGTGTTGGGGTACTTACTTGTTGTACTAAGAAATGTCTTTAGCAACATTATCTACCTCTTGAGTGGATTTTTATAGCTTTCCAAATAAATAAAGGTGAACTCTGTAAAATTCCTCAATTTTCAGCTAAATCATCTGTAATTTTGAGTTGATTCTTACTCGCAGTAATATTTAGTAAACCCAGAAACCCAACATAAACTATTTACTGTTTAATTTTTCATAACACCTGTGATCTTTATCCTAATTCTCATAATTGATCCATTTATATGTGGTGTATTTATCAGCATATGGATGTTGACAACTTTGGTTTTACAAATTAAAAGTGCAGTATAAAATGGATACGAACGATTATCCATGTATTGGAACTTTTCATAATGATGCTCAAGTTAAAAATCATGGTAATTTCATTGCCTGATTTCTTCCCAATGGCCCTCATCATTTCAGAACAATTTATAATTCTTTGCCTTTTTAGTGACAGAGGTCAAACACGATTCAAATCTTCCACTTGGCCTACCTCCCAAATCTGCAATGACTCACTTCTTGCCGCTGAAAGTTGGACTAAGATAAATGGTTTAAGGGTGCTGGAGCTGCCAGCTCAATCTTTTGCCAGATTCACTGGCTAACCTTAGTGAGACTGGCAGGTTTGCTCTGGACCTGCCATTGGCTGCATAAGACCCGTGCCTCAGATGCCGGTGACCCTAGCATGCCACTGTGTGTGATATAAAAAACACTTTTAATGATAAAATGTTGTCTGATCTCAGGTCAGACTGATATGTTGATTTAAATTATGAATGGTTTCATTGATTTAGATTAAAAAGATCGTGCCTTGTTACAACACCTTATTATTATGTCTCTGAAACATCTCAAAGAACTTCACATACAACAAATTTCGTTGTCCTTTACTGCTGTTGTGTTGGTAAAAACAGCAGACATTTTATGCATATCATGGACTCACAAACAGCAATGAGGTAGATTATCGGTAATCTGTTTTTGATGGTATCAGTTGAGAGAACAGTGTTGGCCAGTGTACAAAAAGTAAGGTTTTCCTGCCACAAAAAGCTAGTTTGCTTCGTTGTGAAGTCATTGTACTAAATAGGGTGCTAATCTTTATACCCAAATTATCTTGACATGCTTCCACTTATTTATGAGCTGTTACCTATTTCAGTTGGGCTTATGCATAAAGTATTTACAAATGACTTCTTACTCATTGTTCTTCTGTATTGTTGTACAAGACCAAGTGCAGTACTTAAGTCAAGTAGAGAAAGAGGGGTGAAGGTTGCAAAGTCGTTTGGGGGAAATGTGGGGATTAGAATTCTCAATATGGTTTTCTGGTAAAACTGTTGATGCATTGCACTCATTTAATGAGAGAAAAAATTGGGAAAATATCTGAAGTAAAAATGTGCTTGGCATGGAGAAATGGGGCACTGTTGGCAGTCAAAACGTACTCAACAGTAGTGAGGGGTTTTGACAGAACAATGAATTTACTCATAGAGGATAGAAATGGAGTACCAGCAGCCGAATTAAGCTACTATGAGTGCTTGGGGTAGGGGGAGGGATTTGATGGGGGATCATGCTGCATAAGGGTGGTGAGACTGTTAGAATGGTTACTGAATGAATGAGGGTGCGTTCGGGTCCACTCTATACTTATTCAGTGTAGGGACTGGCTGTAGGACATTCGTCAACAGGGGGAGGCTATGGCAATAACCAAAATTAATTTGTGGGGGGAGCAAACTGATATTACTATTGGGAATGTGGATTAAGGAGACACAACAAACTTCTATTATTAACAGGTATGTGGGTTATGGGAACACAATCAACTTGCCAAGCTGGGGCAGGGTGAAAGGTTGGGTTTCGGGGCCTCTAACACCAAGGGCTGGATTTTCGTGTTGTGGGTGGGAAATAGAAGTCATTTTCAGGTTCCGCACCTGCTCCCAGGGAGAAATAGAAATGAGTCCTGAGTTTCATGGGACAATCCCTTAACTGATGAGATGGGCTTGATTAGTGGCCACGGGAGCGGGAATGGAAGCGGGCCAACTGAGGTGCGGGCCTGACTTAAACTCACCACGGTAGCTATTACTGTGACTGCCATTTCAGTGGTGAAATGGCAGGGCAGCCCCTTGTTTTTTGGATGCTGACTTCAAGGTTATGCTGGAGGCCATGAGGGAGTTCAGGGAGGTCCTCCTCCCAAAGGATGGCAGAAGGAAGCCATCCACACAGACCAAACAGGCCTAGGTAGAAATCACTGCCACTTTGAGCAGCAGAAAAATTCTGAGGAGGAGCTGAATCCACTGCAGGAAAAGGTTCAATGACCTCACCCTCTGGCAAGGTATGTGCAACCCCCAACCTTCAGGACAGGCCTCTGGCTATTCACCCTTCAGCAGGCACACCTGCTGAGGAGCTTCAGGGCACATGCTGCTCCTGAACATGGGAAGGGGTGTGTGCCCAGGCTACTTACCAAACCCTCAGAATGGTTCTGAGCCATAGTGCTGCTGATGACCTGCCAGCGCTGAAACATGCACCCTCCAATGAATTGGAGTGGATGCCATTGACCGTAGAGGCTCTCTTTTGTCCTTGCAGGAAAAACGGGCACATAATGCCTGAGAGGTGGCCCTTTTAGGTGGATGTGTATACTTCCTGCATATCATCACAACAATAGAGGAGTGGGCGCTGGAATTAGTCAGGATCGCTGACCAGGAGGAAGTCAGCCTGGTGAAATGGGCTTTTGTAGTGGAGATGGTGATTACAAAGGGCAATACGCTAATTAAGGGGGTCCATTGCACTCTGGCCCTGTTCGACAGCATTCCAAATGCTGAGTTGCATTGGGAAGCCTTAGCACTGCAGAGGCCTCTGCTCTCCAAGGCTAGCTTACATGGCCTCCTCTTGTGTCTCCCACAGGTGCAGTTGTCCATGACTTTCTCCATCTCCATCAGCTGCCCCAGATGACCACGAAGGAACCGAAGAAGCACCACCACACCTTACAAGCGCACTGTCCACCAGTGCAGATATTCTTACATCGGTGGGTCCTTGCGCACATTTAGATAGGGTGGCACTGGGTGATGATCACAGCACTAGTGTGCAGGAGGAAGTGCCAGAGACAGAGGCAGCTGTGGGCAATTTTCCTCGGAGCAGGGAAGACAGACATAGCCATGCTCAGCTGGGCACAGAAGCAGGACCTCAGGAGTCACAGGAAAGGAGGCTGTATCTAGACCAGCAGCAACAGATGTGCTCCCAAATGTCAGAGTTCCCTGAGGAAGTGTGGGGTCATGGGCAAAAAATGGAAGAGTCCATTCAGCTCGTGTGTGCCACAATAGCTCAGGGCTATGAGCGCATGAGCTCCTTCTTTGAGAGAGTGGCCAACCTTCTGCGGCACAGTGGCGCAGTGGTTAGCACCGCAGCCTCACAGCACCAGCGACCTGGGTTCAATTCTGGGTACTGCCTGTGTGGAGTTTGCACATTCTCCCTGTGTCTGCGTGGGTTTTCTCCGGGTGCTCCCGGTTTCCTCCCACAAGCCAAAAGACTTGCAGGTTGGTAGGTAAATTGGCCATTATAAATTGTCCCTAGTATAGGTAGGTGATAGGGAAATATAGGGACAGGTGGGGATGTGGTAGGAATATGGGATTAGTGTAGGATTAGTATAAATGGGTGGTTGATGTTCGGCACAGACTCGGTGGGCCGAAGGGCCTGTTTCAGTGCTGTATCTCTAAACTAAACTAAACTGCTCGAGGGTCATATGCGGCATTCACAGGATGCATGTCACACTGTGTAGCCTGGACTGGTCAATGGTGCTGGTGGCGCAGAGATATTTGGAGGATATGCCAGTTGTGCCCCAGTTGGTGCTCCTTTCCAGCTATCCAGAGTGCCACCCAAGGGCTTCACAAGGAATTTCACTGAGGAGGATCAGGGGGCCACCCCTCAGGGCTTCTTCATCATCCTCAGCCTCCTTGGCTACTCTGACAGTGAGAACATCTGTGCAGCAGGGCCAACTGACAGAGGCTGCCCTGCAATGATGCAAGTGCAGCAGCCTCTGGAGATGCCCCCAAGGGGTCCTCCACAATGAGAACAACACCCCCATGCATCTCAGCTGCAAGCCAAGACAAGTGAACAGGCTGCCTCCGCCTCCTCCAAAGCCATAAGGGGAGCACAGCACAGAAGTGGCCTAGCATGGAGGCCATTGCGTCACGCCGAGCACTGAGTGGGTCACTGGGGTGTCACCTTGCTGTAACTGTGCAATGTTTTCCTTTCTGAGCACTATGTTAATAATGACACTTGAAGGCAAATGTCTGAGACTCCTTTTATTGATGATGGGACAAGAAAAAAGGCATGAGATGGTGAAGAGGTTTAATGGTTCCTCAACTGTGATGGCAAAAGTCTCTGGGCGGACAGATGTGCTTCCTTCCTTGATGGTAAGAGTTTAGAGTTGCAGGCTGCATCTTCAATGGATGTGTTAATACCGGCACCTCAGAGTGAGTTCTATGCCATGCCCTTCATTGTGGGACAGAGGGGCTCATTTGAAATGTTCCTGAATCAGAAGATCCCTGACATACATGGCATCCCAATGAGATTTGGCACCCTGCGCTGTGCACGGCACCTTCATGTGCAGCCAGAACATCACCGTGTTCTGCATCCTCCCCCTCAAACTCCTCTTCCTCCTGCTTTCCCACCTCCTGCTCCTTCTCTTCCTCCAATGAGCTATCTCCTTCCAGTGCCTTGCAGTCCTCAAGGTCCACACCTCTCTGGGGAGCCATGTTATGGAGAGCGCAGCAGACCACCACAATGAGCGAGACCCTTGCAAATATGTATTGCAGGGTGCCACCCAACCTGTCCAGGCACTACTGCATCTTCAGAAACTGCATGCCCTACTCAATGGTTTTCCTAGTGAGCAGGAGGCTTTGGTTGTATCACTTCTGTGCCTCTATTTCAGGCTATTGTAGAGGGGTGAGTAGCCATCTTTTCAAGGGATATACCTTGACCCTAGGATCCATCCATGACTTGGTTGGAGTTGGGGTAAAGAGCTGCAGCAGCCTGGATTGGCAGAGGATGAAGGAGTCATGGCAGCTACCAGGAAAGTGAATGCACACATGGAGGAAGCTCTTGTTGTGGTCGCAGACCAGCTGAATGTTGAGGGAGTGGAAGCCCTTCTTATTTGTAAATCTCACTGAGCGAGTCATTGGGTGCCTTGATGGCCACATGGGTGCAATAGATGATGCTCTCCACCTGGGGGGATCCAGTGATGATGGTGAAACCCACTGCTGTCTGGGCCTGCGAGGCCTCATCTGTCGTGAACAGAATGTACTGTCCAGCCCTGGCAACTAGGGCATCAGTGACCTGCGGGATACAGTGGTGTGTAGCTGTTCGCAAGATGCTACCAAGGTCTGCAGCTGATGCTTGGAAGGAGTCAGAAGTGAAGAAGTGCAAGGCCACAGTAACTTTGACGGCTACTAGCAGGGCATGGCGACCAGTGTTTCGAGGTGCGAGGTCTTTGGCGATAAGAGCACAGATGTCTGTGACCATCTGCCTGGAGAGTTGCAGTCTCCTGCTGCACAGATTCTCAGTCATTTCCAGGTAGCTCCGTCTTTGCTGGTAGATCCTATGCTGAGGGCATTGCCTCCATTTCCTTTCTGTCCTTCATCCCTCTCCCCTGCCCTTATGATGCCTGAGGTTGTGCCTTTCATGCAGAGAATGTTGCTCTTTATCGCCACTGGGCCCAAAATCTGAGAATTGTGCTCCCATTGCAAGCTGCAGCCTTCCTGTGGTCAGCTGGCCATCCAGTTGGCCTTGGCAGCTTTGCCCCCTGTTCTTATGCCCCTGTGATGCTAGGAGGGTGATGACCTCCTAGACTGCCTGAGCGCTTACTGCCCACTCACCCCATCACCTGCGCAGTGCCAAGTCATCTGTTGATCAATGGATGAATCCTTCTTTGAGCTGTCCACCCTGTTATGGGGCTGTGGTAATTCCCTGGGGCGGCCATGACTGGCTGTCCGTCTTCACTGGTAGATCCTAAGCTGAAGGTATGGCATACCCTCCCTTCAGCTGGTCTGCTGCAGACAGCACGTGCAGCCCATGTGCCCCTGCAAAAATCTTTACCCCCCCCCCCCCCCCATTAACGAGCTGTTAATGAGCTCTTCAACCACCTTAATTGGCCTTAATCAGAGATCAAGCAGGATCGCGATACCGCTCTGTGCCTCGAACTGGTGAATATAGCTGGCGCTGGGATCAAGGTGGGGAAACAGACACGCTGGGCAGCAGCAGTATTTTTGTGCTCTGTCCACCTCCATTCCTGCCTTAGGCAGGACGCAAAAATTCAGCCCCAAGTGTGCTTTCAAAGTTTTGTGAACGAAGCAAACATAGCAATTTTATTGCTGAAAGAAATATGAAAATTCCCCTAGTGAGGGGGCGTTGCTAAGTGCCTATGACTGCTGGCTGCCATTGATGTCAAGTATAAGCAGCTACTGGTGATAACACTTAGCTGACTGCTTTTGTTCTTTCCTTTCTTTTCTTCCTTCCTTTCCTCCTTTTTCTTCCCTGATGTTGCCAATAAGGACTGTAGAGTTTCCAGTTGAAGACTGACTTCAGAACCTGCACATAGGTGTGTAGTTCCTTTTAACATCCTTCCTTTCAGCCAAGTATCCATGACTTCCATGTGACACAAATACCAATCCATGGATAGCCGCCTCCTTAGGCTCTGCTGCAAAGGTGGCCCATCTCCACCCAGCCCCTACTCCTCCAGCTCTGAATCAGCTGCCACCATATTCTTATGGACACTACATCCCCTCAGGTGAAAGTATATGATTCAATGCTTGGGAGTTTAAAAAAAAAGTGATGCAGTTTTTTTTGACAGAGGATCATGGGGCAGGCTATTTGTCCATTTCTCCACATTAACTTCCTCTCCCTGTTCATCATTCTGCTCCTTTGCCTCATAATTGAAGAGGAAGGAGTTATGTCTCTCCTCATCCTCATCTCTCCCTGTCCATTGCTGTGGTGGATCATCAGGAAAGGAGGGCAGAAGCTAAGATAGGGTGTGCATTATCCTCTTGAATTTGAGAAAGAGAAGGAGGCAGATGGTATTTGCTGTGTGTTGCTTCATGGGAGGTTTGTGGCAATAGTTGTAGGTTTGCACCCATTGATCTGGTGCCAATGTATGCTCTTTATCTCACCATCTACCATGGCAGAGCAAAGTGTCTCCCCGTCAGCTGCAAGGCCTGCTCTTCAGGCCAGCTTGATATTAAGGATACCCTTTCCAGTGCACAAGAGTCACCTGCAACAGATGGATGAATTAGGTGAAGAGTGACAATTGAGGATTGTCTCCTAGTTGCATCAGACAGCTTGTGCATGCGTAAGTGCTGTTAAGGGGCTACACATACTATAAAACCTTGTTTCCTGTGCATTCTAACCAGAGTGCAGTGTGAAGTGTTAGTGGTACGGCCCTTAATTTTAGAGGGTGAATAGTGAACTGCTGCTCAAAGAAGGGAAGAGAGAATAGCCAGTGTGTCAATTTATCCACCCTAGTCAGGTCATTGAACCTCCAGTAGCATTGGACTGCAATTCTGGGGGTGAGAACTTTGGTATTCAACATAACTGCCACCTCTGTCCATCTGGTATGAGAATCAGTTTTGGGTTTTTCCCCCAAACAGATCTAGTAGTCTGCCTGCCTTCTGTTTGTGTCCTTGAGGGTTTAGAGGTCAGTGTTGGTGCAATTGTGAAGTCTTTTGTTTATCCTTGACGCACTTTTGACCCTTTTCCAGCTGTGCATCAGATAATCCAGTAGCAAACCTTATTGAAAAGTACAGATGGGCTATGGTGAACTCTGTGACACTAATATTTTCCTACTTAAGTGTTGTATTTCCAATCTGTTGCTGCAATCTTCAGACAGACTTGGCTTTTTAAAGGCTGCAATCTAATTTCCAACCAACCCCAGCACATGACTCCCATTTTATATTACCATGACAACAGTAGCAACAACACCTTACATTTACATAGTGCCTTTAACGTAGCAAAACATCCCAAGACACTTCACTGAGCCATGTAAGGAGAAATTACAACAAATGACCAAAAGCTTGGTCATAGAGGTCTTAAAAGAGGAGAGAGAGGTAGAGAGGGGGAAAGATTTTAGGTAGGGATTCCAGAGTTGCGGGCCTAGAGAACTGAAAGAATATGTAATTAATTTCAGGGAAGTGCAAGAGACCAGAATAAAAAGAGTGCAGAGATCTTGGAGGGTTGTAGGACTAGAAGAGGTTTCAGAGAAAATAGGGAGTGGCAAGGCCATGGAGGGATTTGAAAATATGGATGAAAATTTTAAAATCAAAGCTTTTCTGGATTGGGGGCCAATGTAATTCAGTGAGCACAGGGGTGATGGGTGAACGGGACATGGTGTAAGGATGTGGGCAACAGAGTTTAGTTTAGAGATACAGCACTGAAACAGGCCCTTCGGCCCACCGAGTCTGTGCCGACCATCAACCACCCATTTATACTAATCCTACACTCCTACCACATCCCCACCTGTCCCTATATTTCCCTACCACCTACCTATACTAGGGGCAATTTATAATGGCCAATTTACCTACCAACCTGCAAGTGGGAGGAAACCGGAGCACCCAGAGAAAACCCACGCAGACACAGGGAGAACTTGCAAACTCCACACAGGCAGTACCCAGAATTGAACCCGGGTCGCTGGAGCTGTGAGGCTGCGGTGCTAGCCACTGTGCCGCCCATATCCAGTTTTGGATGAGCTAAAGTTTATGTAAGCTGGAAGATGGGAGGTTGACCAGGAGAGCATTGGAATTCTTGGGGGCAAAATTCGATAGTGCCCAAAAATGGGGATGGGGATCATGATGTGTGGTTAACGTGCCCGTTACTTGTGATGCAGGTCGCTTGCAAACTTCGTGCTGCATGCTCATTTAAATGATAGTGACATACAGCCCATTGCTAAATGTGCTGTTGAGTGGCACGCCTCAGCAGGGTCCTCAAAATCATGCTAGCTTGCATGACTTAAAACCAGCCTGCAGCCCTTAAAGGGGGTGCATTCTGTTTGGGGCTGGTATTAGAAGTGGCTGGGGAAGAGTCTGACCTGCAAGAAGAGTGACTAATGGTGCAACAGGGCAGAGAGCATGCTGCAACATTCTCAGATGCTGCACTGGAAGCCTTGGTGCCGGAGGTAGACAGGAGGAGAGATGTCCTTTATCTGCAGAGGGCCAGGAGACCCTCCAGGCAGACATTGCGAAGGCAGTGGGAACAAATGGACATCTCAGTCAATGTCAGCAATGTAGCCCCAAGGACCAGGATGTAGTGCCACAAGAAGTTTACCAGACTGATTACTGGGATGGCGGGACTGACTTATGAGGAGAGATTGAGTCGGTTAGGATTATATTCGCTGGAGTTCAGAAGAGTGAGGGGGGATCTCATAGAAACCTATAAAATTCTAACAGGACTTGACAGGGTAGATGCAGGAAGGATGTTCCCAATGGTGGGGGAGTCCAGAACCAGGGGTCATAGTCTAAGGATACGGGGTAAACCTTTCAGGATTGAGATGAGGAGAAATTTCTTCACCCAGAGAGTGGTGAGCCTGTGGAATTCGCTACCACAGAAAGCAGTTGAGGCCAGAACATTGTGTTTTCAAGAAGGAGTCTTGGGTCTAAAGGGACCAAAGGGGATGGGACGAAAGCAGGAACAGGTTACTGAGTTGGATGGTCAGCCATGATCATAATGAGTGGCGGAGCAGGCTCGAAGGGCCGAATGGCCTACTCCTCCTATTTTCTATTTTTCTATGTTTCCATGTCTGTGTGCTGCAGTGGAAGCTCGGACTGAAGTCATGCAAGCTCGGACTGCTGCCATCATGGCTGCAGATAGCAATGTTCAAAGGGGCTTGCAGGGTGTCACAGTGGTCCAGCAATTGATTCTCAAACAGAGGTGCTGTCCAGTGAGACTGGCAGTGGCACCATGGAATGCGAACCTATTGTCCTCTTCCAGCACGACAGCAGTGCCACTCTGACTTGCTGTTGCCTGTATAGTTGATATGTTTATGCAGTGTTGCTGGATATATTATATATATCTGATTTATCTCAAAGCAGTGCAGACATCACACTTGTATTAAATCACCAACTGGTTTATTTACAGCACTTTAAACTATCTCAGTTTTTACAAGATCTCAGTACAATATCTTCTTCAGAACTGTCTGTTTTTCTCTGTAGAACATTCTAGTCTGTCTTTTAGTTTCAGTTTCAACTCTTCAGCTCCAACTATTGACTTAAGCAATCAAGCACAGTGAACACAGATCAGTGGACAGACTAATACAATCAAACCCAGATCAATCAAGCACTACAGTTGACTCCTCCCTTCCTCCTCCTCCACTTCCTCAAATGTTCACCATATAGGTGGAGGCAAGGGCTGTGCCCTCATGTTAAGGATGTGCAACATGCAGCAGACTATGACAAATCTTAAGAACATAAGAAATAGGAGCAGGAGTAGACCTTTTGGCCCCTCAAGCTTGCTCTGCCATTCAATACGATCATGGCTGATCATCTACCTCAACTCCACTTTCCTGCCCACTCCGCATATCCCTTGATTTCCTGAGAGATAAAAAATCTATCTTGACATGTGCTAGTACTGCCAGGCTCCTCCAGAGTGGTCCATGCAACAGAAGCATTAAGTACCCCTGTAGTCTGCTCAATCATGTTTCGTGTGGCAGCACAGTTTTTGTTATATGTTCATGAGTTGTGCACTGGAATCATGAGACAGATGGTCAGCGGATAGCCCTTGTTACCCAGTAGCCAACCTCTGGTTTGTCGTGGTAGCTCAAATGCTGATAACTACAGCAGACTGCTGCAGAATGAAGCTATCGTGACTGCTGACAGGATACCGAGCATTGAACTGCGTGTTGTGCAGAGTATGGTCGCACCCCAGCTGGATATTGAGGGAGTGGAATTCTTGCTGGGGGAGGGGGTTGTGGTACATCTCGGAATTGACATGCAATACTTGCAAAGTGACGTGTGTGCTGTCAATGGCACCCTCCACTATGGAGAAGCCTGCATTCCTGCGAAGCCATGTGCTCACTCCAGCTGCTTCTCTCTGGCAAGCAAGAATGAAATGTATTCAGCTCTATTTGCATTAAGAGCCTCAGCGACCTCCCTTATGCAACAGTGGATGGTGAACTGGTAGATATTGCAAATATTCTGCCTGGAAGGAGCCAGATGCATAATTGTTCATGGTCACGGTCACTTCCACAGCCATTGGCAATGCCATCTTCATCTTGCTCTGAGGCGCAGTTCTGGCTGCAACAGGTTACAGATTTCAGTGGCCACTTTCTTAGAGTTTTTTTTAATTCATTCATAGGATGTGGGCATCGCTGGCTAGGCCAGTATTTATTACCCATCCCTAATTGCCCTTGAGAAGGTGGTAGTGAGCTGCATTCTTGAACCGCTGCAGTCCATGTGAGGTAAGGGCACCCACTGTGCTGTTAGGAAGGGAGTTCCAGGATTTTGACCCAGCGACAGTGAAGGAACAGCGATATAGTTCCAAGTCAGGATGGTGTGTGACTTGGAGGGGAACTTGCAGGTGGTGGTGTTCCCATGCATTTGCTGCCCTTGTCCTTCTAGTTGGTGAAGCGGAGACCTCTAACATACTATTCCGCACTGAGGCTGAGGTAGAAGTATTGCTCCGTGAAGACCCAGGGTAGGTATGGCACTTGTTGAGGAACTGTCTTCCACCTCCTCCTCCCTCTTCAAGCAACTTGCCCTCTCCTTTATGTCACCTCTGCTCACTCTTCCTGTCATGATTCAGTCCAAGATGGATACAAACTATTGCACCCGTGTCTGGGAACAAGTGATCTGAGCAGAACCCTTGAAGTCAGGACCATTCTTTCAGCACATACCACACCACTCCCTGTAGACTTCAAGTTTAAACAACTCTCAGAGAGTCAGCATGGACATGACAGGCCGGATGGCCTCCTGTGCTGTAACCATTTAATGATGCTATGATTGAACTCTGGAAACCACCAAACACTTCCACACTTGCAGCTAGAGCCAGTAGAAATCAATCAGTAATTAATCTGAAAGTAGTTGATGATCCTTTTAAATAAAAGCAAAATACTGCGGTTGCTGGAAATCTGAAATAAAAACAAGAAATGCTGGAATCACTCAGCAGGTCTGGCAGCATCTGTGGAAAGAGAAGCAGAGTCAACGTTTCGGGTCAGTGACCCTTCATCCTTTTAAATAACGCTGGTGGGGGTATCCTACCTGCTGCTGAATGCATGTTCAGCTGTGCGAGGTTAAAAGGGGGTGTTACCCAAAGCTTTGATGCTGAAAATGCAATGCTGGCATCAAATCAGTGTTACATGCTTATTGACGTTGCGATCTGCCTACTCTGCACACTTCCAGTGCGCGCTCCCTGCACACATGCTTACCCCCTCACCATAATGATGTCCTGCATGGGCAGTACCTGAAGTGTGCATGCATGTTTTGGGCAACATTTTGGAACCAAATTGACAGCCGTAACCAAAAATACGGGCACTATGCAACTGAATTTTGCGGCTGTCATGTTGAAAGGTAACAAAGGCATGGATGAGGGTTTCAGCAGATGAGCTGAAATAGTGACGGAGTTGGGCACTGTTGCGGATTTGGAAGTTGGCAGTCTTGGGGATGGAGTGGATATGTGATTCGAAGCTCATCTACAGGTTAAAAACGACACACAGTTTGAATTTTACACAGGCTTTGTGCTGGAGATATAGATATGCAAATGAGTACAGAGCACTGACGACCACAACTCCTGACATGTTGGCACAAATCCGGGGCAGCTCATCGTGTGGAATTTTGAGAATGATATGTTTGTTTTTACTGATGACTTCCTATCTGATCAAAACTCTGAAGTGCTGTCTGAGTTTAGGTAATATGAGCTGCTAATATTTCTAGTTCTGTAACTGCCTAATCTGTATTCTACTTTTGTCTATTCATAGCTGAATATTTTTTCCCTGTGAAAGAAAGGTTTTCCAATGCAGCCATCAGATTTTCAAATAACAAAATGGCAGTTTACATCATTAAGACATAGCAGCACAAACAATGTTATCAGCAACTGCAAGCTGCCTGCAAATTTTCAAGCCACATCCCGCAGAACCATATGTAGGTGTCTGCTCTTGTTCATAGGTAATAAATGCCTTATCCTCAGCTTCCAATTATGGCAGCAAATAGCTGCTCAGTGTGACAAAATGGAAATGGTGTTTAGATGCCTAGTTGCTAGATTGCAGCAAATGGCTGCAACCTATGGTTAATGTACTGACACTAATGAATTCTGAGAATTAATTTTCAGCTAAGAAAGCCTGATGAAGGCTGCCAGAATGTCAAACAAGATAAGAGATTGACTGTCACTGGGGTTTGAGTTTATTTGTTTTCTGCTGGTGGGTGATTGTTCCTGACCTCTCAAATTGGGAGGTGGTGGTGTGAGCTACATCCTAAACTGTCTGGCTGATGTCAGATATGAACAAAACAAATTAATAATTACATACTGCATAATTTAAATCTACAATTGCATTTTATTAAATTGGAGCCCATAAACTTCATTTTTCCATAACAAAAACATAATTTTCAATAAATACTATTAGAATAAAATAATAAAAACAATTTTATGACATTCATTGAATCTGAAATGTAACTGGTAATTTTGAAATGCAGTTAGATAGCAAATTAATATATCTTATTTTTTATGTGCTGCTCATTTTATATAAAGCCATTGCTAAAGATCAGGTCTTTTTTTATTAAATATAATTATTATTCAAAGGTTTATATGACCTTTAAATGTTAGTCATGACAGTCAGTAGCTGGAGGTTGTAAAATAAATTGATTGGAAAAATAAGCAAAATGACTAGTTTCCCTGCTTGGCTGAACTTATTGATATGTATTATCAAATGCATTGGAAAAGGTGGATGAGATAAGTCACCATTTTTTTTCAGCTTTACTGTGGCAAGCTGCAATGTACAATAATGAGCACAAACAGCACCCAGCAAATCATGCTTACATCACTGCCAGGAAAAATGCAGAAATAAATGTGTGAGATAGTGGCAACCAACACGTAAACTGTAGCTGTAGAGACATAGAGGATTATGTGGAATCTCCTTGGAGAATAGGGCTAGAGCGATTGTGAAATTGGGCTAAGCAAAGGAGTAACTAATGATGCTAGCTGCTTATCACTTGCCGGTACAATTGTAGTTCAAGAAATTACATTTTAACTCTCCTTTAATGGTAGGTGAAGCTTATATAACGGTATAAATCAGATCTGTTTTTATATAAAACCGTGCTTATTATGTCTGTGTTTAACTTGCCACCATTTTCTGAAATAGAAAGCTGGAAGCTCATGATACAGTAATTGAGTCAATAGTAAAGCTTGTAGTCCACATGGACATTTTAAATATAGATTCTGTTTTGTAAAAGGGATTTTGAAATGTTTGTGAAAATACTGTGGAATGCCTTTTTCCTATCTTAAACAGGTGTTGAATGAGACCAAAAAAAACACAGGTAAATCAACTATCCAACTTTCAATTAACTTGCTTAGTGTGAAAGCAACATAATATCAAGTTAAGCAACACTAATGTTGCAAACTATTGATCCAAGTTGAAATTTCTAAACTATTAAAATTATTTTGGCTTTTGATATTTTACAGTCCTTGATTCTTAATTTTGGGCTCTTAGATACAATTTCTGTCCATTTTAGTTCATCACTGTACTTTACTAAAATGATAACTCACATTTATTTATTCTTTCCAAAATTCTTGCAGGATTTTGAAATAGTTTAAAATGGGTTTATTGATCATTTAAAAGCACACACATTTTCATTATTAAATACTAAGAATGTGATTAGATTGTGGACAGCTTTGTGTTGTATGTTCTCAGTTTGTGTAAGACATATGATTGTCCCTGCACTGATAACACAGTATTTAAATGACCCGTCCGTTCAATATTTCTATTTGTCATTTTTCCCCCTTTCGCAAGGTGTCTGATTAAGGACTTTGAAAAGCGTCCATCGGTTACCTATTTGTTGGAACACCCATTTATTAAGCAAGCTCATGGGAAAGATGTGACCCTACAACAGCAGCTAGCTAATCTGATCGAAGTACAGCAACAGGAGTGTTCAGCAAAAACTAGGTATGACACAATAATATCAATATAATGGTTTTAACTGAGATATTTTGGAGTTTAAAACTACTAGTAGTAACCGAAAATACTATCTAACTGAATAATTTAATTTCATAATGCAGGTAATACAAGTGTATTGCTAAATAATTCATAAGATTGTGATATAGTTATAACAGAATATAGTCCAAGTCAGTCAGAGAAATGTAACTTAAAAATTTACGAGATGTACAAGTCTGTATATTGTTTGCATTAGTTCTATGTGTCCATTTGTGCAGCCAGTTTTTATTTTACAGGTTGTTTTGCAATACTCGGAAATGGCCAGTGAGTGGCAGAATGTAGCTATTGTTTATAAAGGGTTATTTGGTAAAATGATTTTGCAACACAGTGGTCACAAAAAATTCTGCAGTGCCCATAGTTTTGGTGCTATGGGTGCCATTTTCATACCAAAGTGGCATCTTTGCTGCACGTGCATACTTCCAGTGTGGCCTGTACTGGACGCCATTTTGTTGAGGGCATCTGCACGGCTGTTAGGAATGCGTGCTAGACATATGTAGAGTAGACAGATCATGATGTCAGTTGGCATGTAATGCTGATTTGACTGGAGTGGTGCCATTTTCGACCTTGCTGCTCCAGATAATGCCCTCTCTTAACCTTGCACAGCTGAACATGTATTCAGCAACATGAAAGACGCCCCACCCCCACCACTATTTAAAAGGATCATCAACTAATTTCAGGTTAATTGCTGATTAATTGTGCCTGAGTTTTCTGAAGTGCTATGCGTTTTCTACTGCTGTTGAAAATTGGTGAAGTTGATAGAGTGGTGCTGCATGTGGAGAAGGCCTTGAAAAAAATGTTGCAATTATATAGTGCCTTTCATGACCACTGGACATCCCAAAGCACTCTACAGCCAATGAACTACTTTTGAAGTGTAGTCACTGTTGTTATGTAGGAAACGCAACAGCCAATTTACACACAGCAGGATCCTACAAACAGCAATGAGATAATGATCACATAATCTGTTTTTGTAATGTTGATTGAGGGAAAATATTGGCCAGGATACATGGATAACTCCCCTGTTCTTCAAAATACTGCCGTTGGATCTCTTGTGTCCACCCGCCAGAGCAAATGAGGCCTCAGTTTAATTTTTCATCCAAAGTGCAGCACTCCCTCAGTACTGCACTGGTATTTTTGTGCTCAAGTCCTGGAGTGGGACTTGAACCCAGAACCTTCTGATTGAGAGGTGAGGGTGTTACCAACTGAGCCGCAGCTGGCACTTGATTTTGGCTTCGAGGTTTCTACTCAGACCACTTTCTCCCAGTCATGCGTACTGTAGTTACCATCCCCTCGTGGACTGCAGCTTGAAAGGGATGCATGCTAAACAGCAGAAGCAGCATGTGACAGACAGAGCAAAGAGATCCCACAGCCAACGGATCAGATCAAAGCCCTGGAGCCCTTCCTGATACAGTTGTGAATGGTAGTAAACAATTAAACAACTAACTGGAGGAGGAGATACCACAAACATCCCCATCCTGGATGATTGCGGAGCCCAGCATGTCAGTGCAAAAGACAAGACTGAAGCATTTGCAGCCATGGTCAGCCAGAAGTCACGAGTGGATGATTCATCTCGGCCTCCTCCTGAGGTCCCCAGCATAACAGATGCCAGTCTTCAGCCAACTCACGAAACTCCATGTGGTATCAAGAAACATGTGAAGGCACTGCATACAGAAAAGGCTATGGGCCCCTAAAACATTAGCATCTACCAGACAATATGGAAAATTGTCCAGGCACATCCTGTCGACAAAAAGCAGGACAAATACAATCCGTCCAATTACCGCTACATAGAAACATAGAAACATAGAAAATAGGAGCAGGAGTAGGCCATTCGGCCCTTCGACCCTGCTCTGCTATTCATTATGATCATGGCTGATCATCCAACTCAGTAACCTGTTCCCGCTTTCGTCCCATACCCTTTGATCCCTTTAGACCCAAGAGCTATATCTAACTCCTTCTTGAAAACATACAATGTTTTGGCCTCAACTGCTTTCTGTGGTAGTGAATTCCACAGGCTCACCACTCTCTGGGTGAAGAAATTTCTCCTCATCTCAGTCCTGAAAGGTTTACCCTGTATCCTTAGACTATGACCCCTGGTTCTGGACTCCCCCACCATTGGGAACATCCTTCCTGCATCTACCCTGTCAAGTCCTGTTAGAATTTTATAGGTTTCTATGAGATCCCCCCTCACTCTTCTGAACTCCAGTGAATATAATCCCAACCGACTCAATCACTCCTCATAGGTCTGACAAGCCATCCCAGGCATCAGTTTACTCTCAATCATCAGCAAAGTGATGGAAGGTATCTTTGACAGTGCTACGAAGCGCCACGTATTCAGCAAAAACCTGGTCATCGATGCTCAGTTGGGTTTCTTCAGGGGCTCTCGGCTCTGTTATGAGAAGCTACAAAAAGTGTGAGGTGATGCACTTTGGGATGTCAAACAAGGCAAGGGAATATACAATGGATGGTAGGACCCTAGGGAGTACAGAGGGTCAGAGGGGTGCTTGTCCACAGATCACTGAAGGCAGCAGCACAGGTAGATAAGGTGGTGTGGAAGGCATACGGGATACCTGCCTTTATTAGCCGAGGCATAGAATATAAGAGCAGGGGGGTTATGATGGAGCTGTATAAAACACTGGTTAGGCCACAGTTGGAGTACTGTGTACAGTTCTGGTCACCACACTATAGGAAGGATGTGATTGCAATGGAAAGGGTGCAGAGGAGATTCACCAGGACGTTGCCTGGGCTGGAGCATTTCAGTTATGAAGACCGACTAGATAGACTGGGTGTAGATGTAGTATACTGTATACTGTATACTGTATACTGTATTCGCTGCTCGCAATGTGGTCTGCTCTACATTGGGGTGACAAAACGCAGACTGGGTGACCGCTTTGTGGAACACCTCCGCTCAGTCCGCAAGCGGGACCCTGAGCTTCCGGTTGCTTGCCATTTCAACACTCCCCCCTGCTCTCATGCTCACATCTCTGTCCTGGGATTGCTGCATTGTTCCAGTGAACATCAACGCAAGCTCGAGGAACAGCATCTCATTTACCAATTAGGCACACTACAGCCTGCCGGACTGAACATTGAGTTCAATCATTTCAGAGCATGACAGGCCCCCCATTTTACTTTTATTTTTAGTTATTTTTTCTTTTTTTCTTTTTTACATTTTTTACAACTTTTTTTTCATGTTTATTTCATTTCATCTTAGTTTGTTCAGTTTGCTTACCCACTGTTTTTTTTTCATGTTTGTACTTGCTGCTGTTCAACCTTCAGTCTGTTAACACCCTATTTGTACTAATGCTTTGTCTTTCAACACACTATTAACATATTGTTTGCCTTTGCTGCATGACCTTTTGGTCAGCTATGTGGCCTTGACCAATCTACACCTTCTCCTTTGTTATCTCTTGCTCCACCCCCTCCTCACTTGCTTATAACTTTTGACATTTCTAATATTTGCTAGTTCCGAAGAAGGGTCACTGACCCGAAACGTTAACTTTGCTTCTCTTTCCACAGATGCTGCCAGACCTGCTGAGTGGTTCCAGCATTTCTTGTTTTTATTATAGATAGACTGGGGTTGTTTTCCTTGCAGCGGAGAAGGCTGAAGGGGGACCTGATTGAGGTATACAAAATTATGAGGGGCATTGATAGGATAGATAGGAAGAAACTTTTTCCATTAGCGGAGAGGTCAATAACTAGGGGGCATAGATTTAAGGTAAGGGGCAGGAGGTTTAGAGGGGTGTTTTAGAGGAATTTTTTCACCCAGAGGGTGGTTGGAATCTGGAACACACTGCCTGAAGGAGTGGTCGAGGCAGGAACACTCACGACATTCAAGAAATATTTAGATGAGCACTTGAAATGCCAGAACATACAAGGCTACGGGCCAAGTGCAGGGAAATGGGATTAGTTAGGACGGGTGCTTGATGGTTGGCACAGGCGCATTGGGCTGAAGGGCCTGTTTCTGTGCTGTAAAACTCTATGACTATAACAGGCTCCAGACCTTATTAAAGCCTTTGTCCAAACTTGGATGAAAGAGCTGAAGTGCAGAGGTGAGGTGAGAGTAACTGCCCTCAACAACAAGGCAGCATTTGACCGAGTATGGTATCAAGGAGCCCTAGCAAAATTGGAGTCAATGGGAATCGGGGGAAAACTCTCCACTAGTTGGTGTCGTACCTAGCACAAAGGAAGATGTTTCAGTGCCAAGGCATCGCTCCAGGAGTTGCTCTTGGTAGTGACCTAAGTCCAACCATCTTCAACTTCATCAATGACCTTCCCTCCATCACTGATGATTGCACAATGTTCAGTTCCGTTCGTGAGTCCTCAGATACTGAAGCAGTCTGTGCCCACATGTAGCAAGACCTGGACAGCATTTAGGCTAGGGCTGATAAGTGACAAATACCATTTGAGTCACACAAATGCCAATCAATGACTATCTCCAATAAGAATGAATCTAACCATCTCTCCTTGGTGTTCAACAGTATTACCATCACTGAATCCCCCCACCATCAACATCCTTCAGGTTATCACCGACCAGTAACCTAACTGGTCCAGCCATATAAATACTGTGGCTACTAACTCACCTCCTGACTCCCCAAAGCTTATTCACCATCTACAAGGCACAAGTCAAGGTCGTAATGGAATAAAAACAAGAAATGCTGGAAATACTCAGTAGGTCTGGCAGCATCTGTGGAGAGAGAAGCAGTGTTAACGTTTCAGGTCAGTGACCCTTCTTCAGAACTTGTAATGGAATACTTTCCACCTGCCTGGATGAGTGCAGCACCATCCACCACCTTAAATGTTCACTTCCTCCACCACTGGTGCACAGTGGCAGCAGTGTATGCATTCTCCAAGATGCACTGCAGCAACCCACCAAGCCTCCTTTGACAGCACATCCAAACCCGCACCCTTCTTCTTCTAGAAGGACAAGGGCACGAGGTGCTTGGGAACACCAATACCTGAAAGTTCCCCTCCAAGCAGCACACCTTCCTGACTTGGAACTGTATCGCTTTTCCTTCATTGTCACTGGGTCAAAAACCTGGAACTCCCCATCAGCACTGTGGCATATCTACATGACAGGGACTGCAGCAGTTCAAGAAGGCAGCTCACCACCACCTTCTCGAGGGCAATTAGGAATGGGCCTTGTCAACAATGGCCATATCTCAAGAACGAATAAAAATAAACAGAGACAGGACAGAAGAGGACACGCTGCTCACAAAGGGAGGAGGAGAAGGTCTCTCAGCAAGGTCCTCAGGGAGCATTTCTCTTAGCTCAGCCTAAGCCAGGAACAGTGTGTATGTCATCTCCATTTTATGAAGGAGGTGCTGACCGAAATCTGCCACCTGTTGCAGGTAAATCTGCACCCTCAGAGCAGGACAAGCAAGATACTGCCAATAGCTGCCAATGGTGACCATGGCTATGAATTTCTTTCCTTCAAGATGATTTCAGGCTGGAGCAGGCAACATGGAATCGTAGAATGGTTACAGCACAGAATGATGCCATTTGGCCTGTTGTGTTTGTGTTAGCTGTCTGGAAGAGCCACTCAGCTAGTCCCAGTTCCACGCCCTTTCTCTGTAAATCTGTCATATCTCCCAGTTCACTGTCAGTGTTGCCTCATCTGACTATGGTTCCTGTGAACACAACACCAAAACCCCATTCACCAGCAATCGCACACTTTATTTTCCCTCTCTCATTGACCATCACAGCGTCCTCTTGGCCACAATGCTGAAATGATAGTCACCACAAAGCAGCCACTCTACTTCAAGTTTATCAAACATATCACCCAATATTCCATACAAAAGTGAACTAATCACCCGTGTGAATTCCCTTAGTGCCAGTCTTTTGTGTACCTTTGCCTGTTCCTATTGCAATGCTACCCCAGTGACTAGCATGGTTGATGGAAGGCTGCTGAATTTCAGTGGCGGAGACTGCAAAGATGGCTTTGGTGGATTACCTTGAGGAGCTTCGGCCCTAGAAGGCCCAGCTTCAGACAGCACCACCTAGTCATGGGTGGCAGCAGTCTGAAGTTGGCTGGCTGACAGGCAACAGCAAGGATACTGGCGGAGTGGCAATGGTAGAAGGGCGAATGCTGTCATCTTGAGAGAGGACAGCCGGTATGTACTCCATGGTGCCTCTACCACTCCAAGAGGGCTGCTGGGTGGTGCCTCAGCAATCCTAGCAATGTGATGGAGGACAGATTGCAGGATTGCTGTGTGACCTGAAAGCCCCTGAGTACTGAGATCTGCAGCCATGATGGGCAGCAGTCTGAGCCTGAATGGCAGCAAGCTAAGATTGTATGACCTTCATCTGAGCTTCTGCTGCAACACTCAGACATTGGGCAGCTTCTGCTTGTGCTGCAATGAAAGCTGAGACATCGAACATCAGATGCAGCTTGATGGTTGGGTCTGCAACTGTTCTCATGGAGTTTGCCATCACTTTCACTCTGGAAAAGATGGTCTCCAAGGTCTGCACAAAGTTCTGTGCCAAGTTGGTACAGAACTCCTCTATGCTCCTTGACATTGACAACAGGCTTTCTGGCAGGCTTGCCATTGCACCTAGAGTTTGTGCATACCCATCAGTCTTTCCCTGATTTTAATTACTCCATCATTGGCGGTCGTGCCTTCAACTGCCATCAGCGTTAGCCAGGAATTCCCCCCTGAAAACCTCTCTGCCTCTTTACGTCTCCTTCTTTAAGCTGCTGCTTCTGGTCATCATGTGGCTCGGTATCAGATTTTGCTTTATAACGTTCCTGTGAAGTGCCTTGGAACTTTTTATTACGTTAAAGGCGCTCTATAAATACAAATTGTCATTTTTGTGTATGTACATTGAAAAACATAGATGGCTAGAATTGTGTTTTAACCAATGTGGGGGGTGGGTTCAGCTGATGACACAATCTAATATAAATTGCTTTTGACATGTGAACCCAGACTAATCTTTGTACTGGTGACACACTTGTCACCATCCTAATGAATGGATGGTTGTTAGGTTACGCATAAATAGAGGCACAGCTATTGTTTAAAGTTATCCTGTATTCTGCAACTTTATTGACTTATTGCTTAATTTGTACAATTTTTGATGACAATGAAATGGTTAATTATAGGATTTCATCACTTACTTAAGTAAAATGAACAATCTTTCAAAGGCCAAGTTTATCTATTGTGGTCAATGCAGTTGTGTGCAAATTTGATTATAAAGAATAAGCATTCTTTTGCATTGTAAAATGTGACCAATCCATTCACTGGATATCACTCTTAACTTTCCTTTGCTTTAAGCAGGCAAGAGCGCATCCATACCAGAAAAAGTCACCACATGAGAGCCTCAGAGAGTAGCAGTCAGAACATGACTGATGACTTGGTCACCCTTGAGTTCTTAGATGAGGTATGGTTTTCAAAAATGTTTCTTAGTCTGGGGGAAACAATACTTTAATTTAGTTTATGTATAATTGTTAACTCCTGTCATGTCTCAATAGTACAGTTATCATTTGGTGAACAGATCAGCAGAAAAGAATGCCAAAAATAAAATACTGCAGGTGCTGGGAATCTGAAATTAAAAAAAGAAAATGCAGGAAAAACTCAGCAAGTCCAGCGGCGGCTGGAGTCACTGTTGTGCATCCGCGAGGCAGAGGACTACGTGGATAGCACGTTTAGGGAGGTGGTCACACCGCTGGTTAGGAGCATGCAGACAGAGAGGGAATGGGTGACCACCAGGCAGGCAGTGCAGGAATCCCCTGAGTCTATCTTGCTTGCTAATCATTTTTCCATTTTGGATACTGGTGAGGGCGATGCTTCCTCGGAGGAATGCAGCCAGAGCAAAGTATGTGGTACTACAGGTGACTCAGCTGCACAGGAGGGGTGGAAGAGCAATAGTGATAGGGGATTCGATTGTCAGGGGATCAGACAGGCGTTTCTGCGGCAATAAATGTGACTCCAGGATCGTGTGTTGCGTCCCTGGTGCCAGGGTCAAGGATGTCATGGAGCAGCTGCAGGGCATCCTTCTGGGGGAGGCTGAACAGCAAGAGGTCGTGGTCCATATTGGTATCAGTGACATAGGTAGGAAGAGGGATGAGGTCCTGAAAACAGATTTAGGGAGAGGAAGTAAATTAAAAAGCAGGACCTCCAAAGCAGTAATCTCAGGATTACTCCCAGTGCCACGTGTTTGTGAGCATAGGAATAGAAGGATTGATCAATTGAACACATGGCCGGAGAATTGGTGTAGGAGGGAGGGCATCAGATTTCTGAGGCATTGGGGCAGGTGGGACCTGTACAAGATGGATGGGCTACACCTTAACAGGAACTAACATCTTCGCAGGGAGATTTGCTAGTGCTATTGTGGAGGGTTTAAACTAGCTTGTCAGGGGCATGGGAACCTGAGGGGTAGCTCAAATTGGAAGGAAGTAAATCTGGTAACAGGAGGTAGCAAAGTAGCAAGTGATATTGGAAAGCAGGTAAAACAGGCGAGAATCAACTAGGCTTAAAATGCAGACTGTCAAGAAGACAAGGTTAACGGCACTCTACCTGAATGCACGCAGCATTCGCAACAAGGTAGATGGCTTAAAGGCCCAAATAAAGGAAAATGGATGTGACCTAATTGCCACCTTTCGGGTGTTTGCTGTATGCATTTACTGGGAGATTTTACTCCTTGCTGGTTGTTCCTTAACGTTTTCCTACATGTTTAGAAATAGTTGAGGCAATCAGAATCATTCATTTAACACAAGTCATGATTTTTAAAAATTTTTGAATTTGATAATAGAACTTACCAGGATTTCAGGTGTGACACTTGGCAAATGTTCAAATACACAAAATGACACATAATGTGTTCCTCAATCAAAGGAACAAAAGAGAAAGGCAAATTTTGCCTTGGGGGAAATATTTTGTGTTATATGTTCACTGACACTTGCCAGCCATTTTTCCAGTTGTGTGAAGAAAATAATTTCATATATTTACTGTCTAACTTTTTTTATTTTAAGTAAATTATTTTCTACAGTGAGGGGAGACCCTGCACACTTGTGTGAATACTTCACAGGACAGTATAAATTCCAATGAGATATTGTTAATTTGGTATTTAATTGTAAAATCCAAGTTCTGACATGCCTAGCTTCATCTATCAACATTTCTTTGTCTGTAGGTACGGTTTCTGTGTTTTCTTCTTAATGTACAGCCTTGGATTTTCTTTATAATTCATTTTTGTGCAGTGTGATTTGTTGAGATAGTCACATTCGAGGAAAAAACAAATCGTCCAAGATACAGTTGCCATTGCCAATTAGTCTGGACCTCGAAAGCCGTAGAAGTATACTCCACAGAAGTTGGTCCAACGTGTCTTTGCCCACCCTTGGCGACAGCAGCCCCAAATTAATCCCACTGCCCTGCCCACTTTAACTTCTACTTCTTCAAATGTTTATCCACTTTTCTCTTAAAAGATGCAACAGGATGCACCTCAACCACTCCATTTGGCAAAGCATCTCATGTTGTAACAACCTTTTCAGGGCTGGATTTTATGCACCTGCTGCCAGGAATGGCGATGGGTGAATGCTGCCATTCCGCTGCAATCTTCCTTGCGGCAGCCCACAATAATATGTTGGTCAGGCCACCACCCCAGATCACGTGGTCGGGGTAGGCTCTCCAACGCTGACAATGGCGTCAGCTGCCTGTGCACAGGCGCTGGTGCCATTTTTAAAGCCCTGCCAGCTAATTTAAATTTTTAAAGTTATACCCCACTCCTACTGTACTGATTAAAAATCTGATGCCCCTTTCCCACCCACCAATAACAATAAAATTCATTATTTGCACTCCCCCCCAGCACTTACCTTCCACACTTGACTTTCCCCCCCAAACCGAACAAAGTGCACAGGTCACCCCATCCCACCATCCCTTACACTAATAGTGTAAATTTGACCCTATTTCCCCGGCCCCCCCACCACACTAAAAATCTTAAGGTCTGCCCTTCCCCATTGCTCAGAAGATCGCGGCCCGACGATAAGATTGGAGTCAATTTTATTTAAACGTATGCATTCTGCTAATTTGAATATTTTCATCTGGGACCTGTTGCCCAGCGGCAAGGGAATGTCACGGAGCCTTGCCTCCACTGGGAAGATTGGGCCTGGCCCTCCCGGCGTCGGGCTCCATGGCGACCCAATGCCGGAATGATCTTCCAGCACCCCCCACCTCAGAGCCTGACATCAGGAGCTTTGTAAAATCGCAGCCTTAGTGATAATTTTAAATTCCTGGGCTTTTAACTAGAAACTGGAATCAGCAGCATTTTCTGTTTATTTTATTTCCCACTGGTAGATTGATGTAAACGGGGCACTATAAATCTTTGCATCACTCTTAACTAAGTACCAGTATCTGCAGTATAACTGGAGCATTCATTATAATTGTAAAAATTATAATTATGAAGATTTGCTTTATACCAGGCAGTGGGCCCAGCATAAGGGGGTACACAGTGGCAGACAGTACAATTGGCTAAACCAGTGCAAATGATCAAGGAATTTCAAGTGCAAATTATGTCCTGTGCAAATCCGTGATCTTTTGAACTGGTTTAGAAAACACTATGGTAGAAGTCGGCCCCACCTGCACAAATGGCCACACCCCCAGATCAAATTAATCACCATGGTGAATTGCTGTTAATTGTGCCTATTTGTGGCTATTAAAATTAAGCCTTTGTTCAGGAGCAAGGGTATTAAGAGGCACCTTTTAATTGCTTTTAAATATTTTGAAATACGTAATTTATAAAGAAACTGACTGCTATACACAATGAAACTAATAAATGGTTCTGTATAGATTTTAAAAATAATTTTCAGTTTTTGTTTTAAGACACATTAAAAATGCTTCTTTTGTGATAAACTCATTTTCAGCTGTATTAATAAACATGCACCCGGTTGCCACTCTTAAATATATGATGGAATATTTTTACTTCAAGAAAAATAAATTACACTCTAAATTGCTACCTGATTGATTGGGTTCCTGGAAGACTTGGCGCTTATGATTATTAAAATGAATTTGAGCAGAAACTTGAACCATAACTTCTTTTATGAAAACCAGTGCAATTTTGAGCGCAATTTGCACCCAGACTGCTGTTTGCACCCAAAACAGCATATATATTCAAAAGTATCCATTTTCAGTTGCAGATTTTAAAAGAAAATTATCATTATTCTATCAACAGAAAATGAGCATAGAACATAATTGTGGATGCATTGGGTTGAATTTGCAGGTCTCCTAACTCGCTGAAATGGGATGTAGAACCTTGAAAATAGTGGGCAATGACCTATCACCCCATTGCAGCATTGCTGTCCCCGGGCCTACCTCTGAGTGACCCACCGAATCAGACTTTGGACTCATTAAAAATGTTAATTGGGATCCTATGATGTACATGGTACAGAGGAGCAATGGTGATTCTAATAATTTCCTATCAGCTCTTAAAACCTACATTCTCAATCATCCTCGAATTGAACAATACCTGCCCAACCTCATTATTCCACAGGAACAACCATTTACGACTGTCAGATATAGCCAGCTTCAGTTTGATGACCCAGCTGTTGAGTAGGAATGCAAGACTTTTAACCTGGTTCAGTGGCAGCACTCACACCTCTTGAGTCAGCCGACCATGAGTTCAAGCCCTAGTCCAGGACTAGATTCACACATTCAGTGTAATACTGAAGGATTTCAGCATTGCTGGAAGTGCTGTTTTTTGACAAGATGTTGAACTGAGGCCCCTATCTGCCTGCTCAGGTGGATCCCATGGCTTTATTCAAGGAAGAGCAGGGAAGATCTCCTGATGACCTGGTTAGCAGGCATCCCTCAACCACCACCACCAAAACAAACAAAGAAACTCACTTATCTCATTTACTGTTTGCGGATCTTGCTGTGTTCAAAATTAGCTGCCACATTTGTCAACAAAAACAACAGTGACTATACTTTAAAAAAAAAGTAATTCATTGATTGTGAAACACTTTGGGATTCTTGAGGACTTGAAAGGCACTATAAAAATAAATTCTTGTAATTCTGTTTTTCCTAAGGCACGACACTGGCTATAGCAGATGCTTTATTGACTTACAGATAATTATCAGCCAGTTGGGCTTATAACTTGATATGGAAAGAAATGTATTGTAATGCTTCTCAAGGCACAGTTGTCCAATCTTCACTCATTTTTGAATGCAAGCAGATTTCTCATTGTGTTGCATAAAGTAAGTTGGAAGATACAAGGGCAATTTTATCCCTGCCCGCCCAGTGGAAACTGGTTGAACAGTCAGTTAAGATGGCTGCAGTGATTTACAACCCTGATTCCGCTGCCTTCCCCAGGTTGTAATTTTAACTTGCTCATTTGAGCTGGTGCGAGGAACACCAGCAGGGTCCTTTAAGTATGTAGATAACGCTCCAATTACATCATCGAAGCCCAACTGCAAATTTAACCTGTGGGGGGACGCTGGATTACCTGCCAAGCCAACCTAGCCCACCTCCAGGAGTGCTCCTCGTGGCCCCACAGCAAAACCTTGGGCCTCTCCTACACTCAGCTTCTGTTCCCCTTTGAGGATCATGATTAACCCTCTCCACCCACGTATACATTACTTCCAGCCTCCTGCCGTCTGTTATTTCACTGCCAGCAGATAACCAGTTAGTGCTTCCTGCCGGGTTCAGAAAGGAGACTGATGAACCCTATGCAGATGAGGACCAGGACTCAAAATCTCCCAGAATTTGCGCCTCAGAATGCCAGTCAATTTGTCATCTGCCTCAACATCCACCCTCCACAAGGGAGTTAAAATTCCAGCTGTATTTTTTGGTAATGATAAATCCTATGCTGCAGTTATTGAATTTGTATCTTTATACCTTCTTCTTCTTTGGGCCTCCTTATCTCGAGAGACAATGGATACGCGCCTGGAGGTGGTCAGTGGTTTGTGAAGCAGCGCCTGGAGTGGCTATAAAGGCCAATTCTGGAGTAACAGGCTCTTCCACAGGTGCTGCAGAGAAATTTGTTTGTTGGGGCTGTTGCACAGTTGGCTCTCCCCTTGCGCCTCTGTCTTTTTTCCTGCCAACTACTAAGTCTCTTCGACTCGCCACAATTTAGCCCTGTCTTTATGGCTGCCCGCCAGCTCTGGCGAATGCTGGCAACTGACTCCCACGACTTGTGATCAATGTCACACGATTTCATGTCGCGTTTGCAGACGTCTTTATAACGGAGACATGGACGGCCGGTGGGTCTGATACCAGTGGCGAGCTCGCTGTACAATGTGTCTTTGGGGATCCTGCCATCTTCCATGCGGCTCACATGGCCAAGCCATCTCAAGCGCCGCTGACTCAGTAGGGTGTATAAGCTGGGGATGTTGGCCGCTTCAAGGACTTCTGTGTTGGAGATATAGTCCTGCCACCTGATGCCAAGTATTCTCCGAAGGCAGCGAAGATGGAATGAATTGAGACGTCGCTCTTGGCTGGCATACGTTGTCCAGGCCTCGCTGCCGTAGAGCAAGGTACTGAGGACACAGGCCTGATACACTCGGACTTTTGTGTTCCGTGTCAGTGCGCCATTTTCCCACACTCTCTTGGCCAGTCTGAACATAGCAGTGGAAGCCTTACCCATGCGCTTGTTGATTTCTGCATCTAGAGACAGGTTACTGGTGATAGTTGAGCCTAGGTAGGTGAACTCTTGAACCACTTCCAGAGCGTGGTCGCCAATATTGATGGATGGAGCATTTCTGACATCCTGCCCCATGATGTTCGTTTTCTTGAGGCTGATGGTTAGGCCAAATTCATTGCAGGCAGACGCAAACCTGTCGATGAGACTCTGCAGGCATTCTTCAGTGTGAGATGTTAAAGCAGCATCGTCAGCAAAGAGGAGTTCTCTGATGAGGACTTTCCGTACTTTGGACTTCGCTCTTAGACGGGCAAGGTTGAACAACCTGCCCCCTGATCTTGTGTGGAGGAAAATTCCTTCTTCAGAGGATTTGAACGCATGTGAAAGCAGCAGGGAGAAGAAAATCCCAAAAAGTGTGGGTGCGAGAACACAGCCCTGTTTCACACCACTCAGGATAGGAAAGGGCTCTGATGAGGAGCCACCATGTTGAATTGTGCCTTTCATATTGTCATGGAATGAGGTGATGATACTTAGTAGCTTTGGTGGACATCCGATCTTTTCTAGTAGTCTGAAGAGACCACGTCTGCTGACGAGGTCAAAGGCTTTGGTGAGATCAATGAAAGCAATGTAGAGGGGCATCTGCTGTTCACGGCATTTCTCCTGTATCTGACGAAGGGAGAACAGCATGTCAATAGTCGATCTTCCTGCCTTGGGCGCTATGGCGTTGGAAGGATGAATGAGAACGGGCAGAGACTGCTTGAGTTGTGTACCTATCATAACCTCTGCATCACCAACTCGTTCTTTCACACTAAACCCTGTCACCAGGTTTCATGGAGGCACCCAAGATCACGTCGTTGGCACCAGCTAGACCTCATTGTCACAAGGCGAGCCGCCTTAAACAGTGTTCAAATCACACGCAGCTTCCACAGTGCGGACTGCGACACCGACCACTCCCTGGTGTGCAGCAAGGTTAGACTCAGACCAAAGAAGTTGCATCATTCCAAGCAGAAGGGCCACCCGCGCATCAACACGAGCAGAATTTCTCACCCACAGCTGTTACAAAAATTTCTAAATTCACTTGTAACAGCCCTTCAAAACACTCCCACAGGGGATGCTGAGACCAAGTGGGCCCACATCAGAGACGCCATCTATGAGTCAGCTTTGACCACCTACGGCAAAAGTGCGAAGAGAAATGCAGACTGGTTTCAATCTCATAATGAAGAGCTGGAACCTGTCATAGCCGCTAAGCGCATTGCACTTTTGAACTACAAGAAAGCCCCCAGCGATTTAACATCCGCAGCACTTAAAGCAGCCAGAAGTACTGCACAAAGAACAGCTAGGCGTTGCGCAAACGACTACTGGCAACACCTATGCAGTCATATTCAGCTGGCCTCAGACACCGGAAACGTCAGAGGAATGTATGATGGCATGAAGAGAGCTCTTGGGCCAACCATCAAGAAGATCACCCCCCTCAAATCTAAATCGGGGGACATAATCACTGACCAACGCAAACAGATGGACCGCTGGGTTGAGCACTACCTAGAACTGTACTCCAGGGAGAATGCTGTCACTGAGACTGCCCTCAATGCAGCCCAGCCTCTACCAGTCATGGATGAGCTGGACATACAGCCAACCAAATCGGAACTCAGTGATGCCATTGATTCCCTAGCCAGCGGAAAAGCCCCTGGGAAGGACAGCATTACCCCTGAAATAATCAAGAGTGCCAAGCCTGCTATACTCTCAGCACTACATGAACTGCTATGCCTGTGCTGGGACGAGGGAGCAGTACCCCAGGACATGCGCGATGCCAACATCATCACCCTCTATAAAAACAAAGGTGACCGCGGTGACTGCAACAACTACCGTGGAATCTCCCTGCTCAGCATAGTGGGGAAAGTCTTTGCTCGAGTCGCTCTGAACAGGCTCCAGAAGCTGGCCGAGCGCGTCTACCCTGAGGCACAGTGTGGCTTTCGTGCAGAGAGATCGACTTTATACCTTTCCCTTGGAAAATAGTATGAAAGATTTGTAGGCTGATTACAGTCTGCAACATGAAAACTGCTTCCATGGCTGTAACCATCAATTGTACGAGCCACTAGGATTGTTCATCCTAGACTAAGGTTTTTGTGGGCTTCCACAGCCCATATGGTGAGGTGGGGGGCACCCATGTGCACTGGACCTGCTGAATATCAACCCAGGAACTCAGCCCTCCATTTGGCAAGACTATCTGGAGTGAGGTTTGAACGCTGCACTTTCTGACTCAGAGTTGGGAATGCTAACACTAAGCCAAAGGCTTGCTATATGATTGGTGTTCTATGATGGTGCTCCCAGAAAAAAGAATTATATTTCATTTCCTGTAACTGTTTCTTTGCTTGTCTCCCATTCTTTAAGCTTATTTATGTCTGTCTGTCTCTCTGTGTATGTCTCATATACTTTTGTTATGACCTCTGTATTTCTGGCTTATCTCCGGTCGTCTTTCTCATATTCTGCCTTTATATATGTCCTTTCTATATGTCCTATTTTAACAGTAAGTCTCCCAGATGACTTTTGTTTTCTCTAATGTATGTCTCTGGTTACTGACCCTTCTGCCAGTGGAAATAATTTTTCCTTATTTACTCTATCATAGACCTTCATAATTTTGAAATCCTCCATTAAATCTCCTCTTAATCTTTTAGAGTCATAGAGTTATACAGCACTGAAACAGGTCCTTCGGCCCATCGTGTCTGTGCTGGCCGTCAAGAACCTATCTATTCTGATCCCATTTTCCAGCACTTGGCCCATAGCCTTGTATGCTATGGCATTTCAAGTGCTCATCTAAATGCTTCTTAAATGTTGTGAGGGTTCCTGCCTCTACCACCCCATCAGGCAGTGCATTCCAGATTCCAACTACCCTCTGGGTGAAAATGTTTTTCCTCCAATTCCCCTCTAAACCTCCTGCCCCTTATCTTAAATCTATGCCCCCTGGTTATTGACCCCTCCACTAAGGGAAAAAGTTTCTTCCTATCTATCCTATCAATGCCCCTCATAATTTTGTATCTCAATCAGGTCCCCCCTCAGCCTTCCCTGCTGTAAGGAAAACAAACCTAGCCTATCCAGTCTCTCTTCATAGCTGAAATGCTCCAGCCCAGGCAACATCCTGGTGGATCTCCTCTACACCCTCTCCAGTGCAATCACATCCTTCCTATAGTGTGGTGACCAGAACGGTACACAGTACTCCAGCTGTGGCCTTACTAGTGTTTTATAAAGCTCCATCATAACCTCCCTGCTCTTATATTCTGTGCCTTGGCTAATAAAGGCAAGTATCCCATATGCCTTCCTAACCACCTTATCTACCTGTGCTGCTGCCTTCAGTGATCTATGGACAAGTACACCAGTACACCGTCTGCACCTCCGAGGGTCCTACCATCCATTGTATATTTCCTCCCAAAATGCATCACCTCACACTTCTCAGGATTAAATTCCATTTGCCACTGCTCCGCCCATCTTACCAGGCTATCTATATCGTCCTGTAATCTAAGGCTTTCCTCCTCACTATTTACAACACCACCAGTTTTTGTGTCATCTGCAAACTTAATGATCATACCTCCTATATTCATGTCTAAATCATTAATGTACACTACGAACAGCAAGGGTCCCAGCACTGATCCCTGCGGTACACCACTGGTCACAGGCTTCCACTCGCAAAAACAACCCTCGACCATCACCCTCTGCCTCCTGCCACTAAGCCAATTTTGGATCCACTTTGCCAAATTGTCCTGGATCCCATAGGCTCTTACCATCTTAACCAATCTCCCATGCAGGACCTTATCAAAAGCCTTACCGAAGTTCATGTAGACTACATCAACTGCTTTCTATCTAGTCACCTCCTCGAAAAATTCAGTCAAGTTTGTTAGACATGATCTCCCCCTGACAAAGCCATGCTGACTATCCCTGCCTCTCTAAGTGGAGATTAATGGTGTCCCTCAGAATTTTTTCTAATAGTTTCCTAACCACCGATGTTAGACTCACTGGCCTGTAATTACCTGGTTTATCCCTGCTGCCCTTCTTGAATAATGGTACCACATTCGCTGTCCTCCAATCCTCTGATACCTTTCCTGTGGCTAGAGAGGATTTGAAAATTTGTGTCAGAGCCCCTGCTATCTCCTCCCTTGCCTCACATAACAGCCTGAGGAAAAAATCTCCCAGCTTCTCTAGACTTTTCACTTACCCGAAGTCCCCTATCTTGGTATCATTCCTGTAAATCGGTATTTTTGTATTTTTTTACAGTATGCATTGTATTTTCTCATTTTCCTCTCACCTATCAGAGGTGGTAGACTGGAGTCATAATCTCTAAAAGCTGTACACGTTAGCTCATATCTTGTGACTCTGGGTTCACTGTCTCCAGTTATTGAAATGCAGGCTGTGATCCTCAATGTACATCACCATCTCTGATAGTGATCCTGTGGTACTTGAAACACACTTAAGTTTCCTAGCCAAGGTTATCTACATTTTTATTCATGTCAAAAAATTGTGATCCCCTCTTTCTAACCTTCCCCAAACAATCTGAAGTGGGATTGAAGCTCCCACTGGCAGAAGCGGAATGTACCAATTCCTTTTGTTGATCACATCAAGTGATTGTTTTATTAATTTTTAAAAACTTTCTATTGTGCTTTCAGTGTACTTTTGCAAATGTTATACATATTGGTGTATGTTCATGCATACATTTTATGAAGGCTTCTTACATATAGATGTACAATAACAACTTGTATTTATGTAGAGCCTTTAACATAGTAAAGCATCCCATTGTGACTTCATCCTTCTCCCTGGCAACTGTCTGAGGCTGAACCAGACTGTTTGCAACCTTGGTACCATAATTGACCCTGAGTTGAGCAATATGACACTGAGCCACTTAAGGAGATATTAGGGCAGACGACTGAAAGGTTAGTCAAAGAGGAAGATTTTAAGGAGTGTCCTAAAGGAAGAAAGCGAGGTAGAGAGGTCGAGAAGTTTAGGGAGGGATTTTGAGAACTTGGGGCCCAAGCAGCTGAAGGCACAGCCACCAATGGTGGAGCGATTAAAATTGGGGATGCTGAAGACACCAGAATTGGAGAAATGCAGGTATCTTGGAGGGTTGAGGGGCTGGAGGATTCCCAGTAATCAATCTGGTGACTCTTTGTTGCACTCCCTGTATGGCAAATATTTCCTTCCTTAGGCAAGGGAACCAAAACAGTACTCCAGGTGAGGTCTCACCAAGGCTCTATACAACTGCAGCAAGACTTCTTTACTCCTGTACTCAAATCCTTTTGCAATAAAGGCCAACATGTCATTTGCCTTCCTGATTGCTTGCTGCACCTGCATGTTAGCTTTCAGTAACTTATGAACAAAGGCACCCAGGTCCCTTTGGATATCAACACATCCCAATCTCTATCCATTAAGTACTCTGCATTTCTGTTTTTCCTACCGAAGTGGATAACTTCACATTTTTCCACATTATATGTCATCTGTCATGTTCTTGCTCACTCACTTAGCCTGTCTAAATCCCCTTGAAGCCTCTTTGCATCCTCCTCATAAATTACACTTTCGCCTAGTTTTGTGGCATCAGCAAACTTGGAAATATTACATTTGGTTCCCACATCCAAATCATTGATATAGATTGTGAACAGCTGGGGCCCAATCATTGATCCTTGCAGTACCCCACTAGTCACAAGCTGCCAACCTGAGAATGACTTGTTTATTCCTACTCTTCTGTTTTCTGTCTGTTAACCAATTCTCAATCCATGCCAGTATATTACCCCTAATCCCATGTGCTCTAATTTGAGATGGCTTGGCCATGTGAGCCGCATGGAAGATGGCAGGATCCCCAAAGACACATTGTACAGCGAGCTCGCCACTGGTATCAGACCCACCGGCCGTCCATGTCTCCGTTATAAAGACGTCTGCAAACGCGACATGAAATCGTGTGACATTGATCACAAGTCGTGGGAGTCAGTTGCCAGCATTCGCCAGAGCTGGCGGGCAGCCATAAAGACAGGGCTAAATTGTGGCGAGTCGAAGAGACTTAGTAGTTGGCAGGAAAAAAGACAGAGGCGCAAGGGGAGAGCCAACTGTGCAACAGCCCCAACAAACAAATTTCTCTGCAGCACCTGTGGAAGAGCCTGTCACTCCAGAATTGGCCTTTATAGCCACTCCAGGCGCTGCTTCACAAACCACTGACCACCTCCAGGCGCGTATCCATTGTCTCTCGAGATAAGGAGGCCCAAAAGAAGAAATTTTGTTTACTAACCCCTTGTGTAGGACCTTATCAAAAGCCTCTGAAAATCCAAATACGCCACATCCACTGGTTCCCCTTACCTATTCTGCTAGTCACATCCTCAGAAAACTCTTAACAGGTTTGTCAAACATGGTTTCCCTTTCATAAATCCATATTGACTCTGCCTAACCCTACCATTATTTTCTAAGTGTCCAGTTGTCACATCCTTTACATTCGATTCTTGCATTTTCCTTACTACTGTTATCAGGCTAACAGGTCTGTAGTTCCCCGTTTTCTCTCTCCCTCCTTTCTTAATTACTGATGTTACATTTGCTGCCTTCCAATCTTCAGAAACTGCTCCAGAATCTATAGAATTTTGGAAGATGATCACCAACGCATTCGCTATCTCTACAAGCCACCTGCTTCTACACTCTGGGATGTAGATAATCAGGTCCAGGGGATTTATCAACTTTCAGTCACATTAATTTCTCCGGTACTACTTTTTTTTACTAATACTAATTTCTTTCAGTTCCTCATTCTTGCTAATCCCTTGATTCTTCAGTATTTCTGGTAGTTTTCTTGTAGTTTCCTCCTTGAATATAGACACAAATTATTTGATTAATTTCTCTGCCATTCCCTTATTCCCCATTATAAATTCTCCTGTCTCTGCCTGTAATGGGCCTACATTTTTCTTTGCTAATCTTTTCTTTTTTACATACCTATAGAAGCTTTTACAGTCCATTTTTATGGTTCTCACTCGTTTACTTTCATATTCTATTTTCTCTTTCTTTATCAGTTTCTTGGTCCTCCTTTGTTGAATTCTAAAATGCTCCCAATCCTCAGACTTACTACTTTTTGGCAACTTTATAAGACTCTTCCTTTGATCTGATACAATCTTTAACCTCTCTTGTTAGCCATTGTTGGATCCCTTTTCCTGCTGGTATTTGTGCCTCAAAGGAATATAAATTTGTTGTAAACCAAGTATTAATTTTTTAAATAAAAGCAAAATACTGCGGATGCTGGAAATCTGAAACAAAAACAAGAAATGCTGGATTCACTCAGCAGGTCTGGCAGCATCTGTGGAAAGAGAAGCAGAGTTAACGTTTCGGGTCAGTGACCCTTCTTCGGAACTGATTAATTTTTTAAATGCTAGTTGTTGGCTTGTGTACCATCATACCTTTTAATGCAGTTTCCCAATTTACCACAGCCAACTTGCCCCTCATATCTTTGTCGTTTCCTTTAAGATTTTATACCCTAGTTTTAGATTGAACTGCATCAGTTTCAAACTTAAAGCAAAATTTTATCATATTATGGTCACTCTTTCCTATAGGCTTCTTTACAAAGAGATTATTAATTATCCCTTTCTCATTGCACAATACCAGATCTAAAATAGACCATGTTCTAGAAAACCATCTTGTATACATTTCAAGAATTTGTCCTCGACAGCATTAGTGCTAATTAAGTTTATCCAGTCTATCTGTAGATTGAAGTCCCCATGTTTACTGTATTATCTTTGTTACATGCAGCTCTAATTTCCTGATTTATACTGTGTCCTACATTACCGCTATTGTTTGGCTGCCTATAAACAACTCCTACTAATATTTGCTGCCTCTTGCTGTTTCTTAGTTCTACCCAAACTCATTCTACATCTTGATCTTTTGATCTACGATCCTCTCTTACTAATGTACTGATCTCATCCTTTATTAACAGTACTACCCCACCTTCTTTTCCTTTTTGTTTATCCCTCCTAAATGTCGAATACCCGTGAACATTCAGCTTCCAGCCTTAGATCATATCTGTTCAATTCTATTTGTGCCGTCAATTCATCTACCTTGTTGCGAATGCTGTGTGTATTCAGATCGAGTGCCTTTAATTCTGACTTTTTATTGTTTTCAAAACCTCTAGCCTTACCTGCTGGCGCTTTGTACTTTCTATTCCTTCTTGCCACACTCTGATTAGCATTACCCTTATTGCTACCTTGCTCTCTTGCCTTCTCCTCTCTCTTTAAATTATCACAGCTTCCCTCACTTGATCCCTCACCCCCACTATTTAGTTTAAAGCCCTTCTACCGCCCTAGTTATATGACTCGCCAGAACACTGGACTCATGGTTCATGTGAAGACCTTCCCAATGCTACAGCTCCCACTTTCTCCAATACTGGTACCAGTGCCCCATGAATTGAAACACATTTATCCCACACCAATCTTTGAGTCACACATTTAACTCTCTAATCTTATTTACCCTACACCAATTTGCTCGTGGCTTCAGAGATTATTATACCTTTGAGGTTCTGCTTTTTAATTTAGCTCCTAGCTGCTCATATTCCCTATGCAGAACCTCTTTCCTAGACCTATCTATGTCATTGGTACCTATGTGGACCATGACAACTGGATCTTCCCCCTCCCAGGGCAAGTTCCTCTCCAGCCCCGAGCAGATGTCCTGAACCCTGGCACCAGGCAGGCAACACAGCCTTCTGGACTCTTGCTCTTGGCTGCAGAGAACTGTGTCTATCCCCCTGACTATACTGTTCCCGACTACATTACATTCCTATTTACTCCCCTGTCTTGAATGTCAACCTCTACCACAGTGTCATAGTCAGTTTGCTCATCCACCCTGTAGCCTTCGCATTCATCCAAACAAGTTGAAAGAACCTCAAACCTGTTGGACAATTGCAAGGGCTGAGGCTCCTCCACTTCTGCTTTCTCGATCTCCATACCTGCCTCACTTGCAGTCACACCCCCCTGACCTTGACCACTGAACAAATCAGAAGACGCTAGGGATTTGACTGCCGAATGGTTGTTTTGGTTGTTGTGCTATGTGCAGTTGAATATCTTGCTGGGACTGTTTGAAAGCTCACATGAGTAATAGGCAATTTGAAGAGCTATATCCTTGGAACTATACCCAGCAAAAAATCAATGCCTTGAGAGGAGATGAAGAAAATGAGGAAAGACCTGAACATCCGGTAACAAAAATAAAAAAAAAAGCACTGTTTTTGGAATTACCGATATGATTCACAGAGGTAGAAATAAATGAAAATGTATGAATTGAAATAACCTTGGACGTACATGTCTGGTATTTGCTGACATCATTTAATGTTATGATATACTTTCTAAGCTATTTAATTGGGTAAGTCCTTATCTTGTGGTTGACAAATTGACAATGTGAATTATGTAGACAAATATAAAGTGGCAATCATCAGGTTTGCCACTTCAACATGTCACCCTTGAGGAGATAGCTTTGTGTGTCTTGTGTGTCCAGGGGCAGGGCTACATAATTGATTTTGTTAGCCAAATATAAAGAAAGTTCATTGGTATTGGAAATTGATTTAGTTTAATAAGCATCTCCCAAACAGAGACAGGCTTCAGCTAATACAAAAGCAAAATACTGCAGATGCTTGAAATCTGAAATTAAAAACTGAAAATGCTCAGCAGGTCTGTGGAGAGAGAAACAGAGTAAACATTTCAGGTCAATGGCCTTTCATCAGATCTGGAAAAAGTTAGAGATGTAGTAGGCTTTAAGCAAGTACAGAGGTGAGGGGGAGGGGAAGAAACAACAAAAGGAAAGATCTGTGATAGGGTGGAAGGCAGGAGAGATTAGAAAAGGGATGATAGTGCAAGGCAAAAGAGGATGGTGATGGGACAATAAAAGAAACCGAAGATGTATCTAAAGGAGCTGAAAATGATAAAAATTGAATCATTACCAACAACTGCTGTCCAAAAAGATGGGAGCAGTAATTATGATGTGAAATTTTTCAACTCAATGTTGTGTCCAGAAGGCTGTAATGTGCCTGATCAAAAGTTGAGGTGCTGTTTCCTGAGCTTCTGTTGAGTTTCATGAGAACAGTGTAGGAGGCCAAGGTCAGAGTGGGAGTGGAGCAGAAAATTAAAATGACAGGTAACTGGAAGCCCAGGATCACGCTTGCAGACTGGATGGAACAGTTATGCAAAACAATCACCCGATCTCTGTTTAGTCTCCCCATTGCAGAGGAGGCTGCATTGCGAGCAGTGAATACAGTATACTAAATTGAAAAGAGTACACGGAAATTGCTGTTTTCACCAGGATGGAAAATTTGGGACCTTGGATGGTGGGAAGGGAGGATGTAAAAGGGTAGGTGTTGCATTCCATGTGCTTGCACAGTAAGTTGCTGTGGAAAGGGGAGGGGTGTTTGGGTGATTGAGGAGTGGACCAGGGTGTCATGGAGAGAACAGTCCCTTTGGAATGCTAAAAGAGGAGGGAAGGGAAAGATGTGCTTGGTGGTGGCATCATGCTGGAGGTGGCAGAAATGGCGGAGGATCTCATTGAATGTGGAGGCTGGTGGGCTGAAAGGTGAGGCCAAAGGGAACTCTATCATGATTCTGAGAGGGAGAGGAAGGGTGAGGGCAGAAGTGCAGGAAGTGAGATGGATATGGTCAAGGGTCCTGTCAACCACAGTATGGGGGAGTGCTCTGTTGAGGAAAAAGGAAGATATATTGGGAGCACTGATATGGAAGGTGCCATCGTCAGAGTAGATGCAACGAAAGGTCATTAATCTTTGGAATTCTCTACCCCAGAGAGCAGTGGAGGGCTGGAGCATTGAATTGATTCAGGGCTAAGTTAGACAGATTTTTGATCTACAAGGGAGTTAAAGTTATGGGGGGCAGGCAGGAAAGTGGAGTTGAGGCCATGATCAGATCAGCCATGATCTGATTGAATGATGGAGCAGGCCCGAGGGGATGAAAAGCCTACTCCTGCTCCCATTTCTTGTGTTCTTATGCGAAACTGGGAGAATGGAATGGAGTCCTTACAGGAAGAGGTTGGGACACAGCGTAATTAAAGTAGCTGTGGGAGTCAGTGGCCTTATACAGGATATTGTCAACAGCTTATATCCAGAAATGGAGGTGGGGAAGATCTGAAACGTTAACCCTGCTTCTCTCTCCACAGATGCTGCCTGACCTGCTGAGTATTTCCAGCACTTTCTGTTTTTATTTCAGATTTCCAGCGTCTGCATTATTTTGCTTTTATTTTAGGGAAGAGTTGGAGATAGACAATTTTAAGGCGAGGGAAGGGAGGAAATTGGAAGCAAGGTTAATGAAATTTTGCAATTTGGGATGAGAACAGGATGCAGCACTGATATAGTCATCAGTGTACTGAGAAAAAGGGTGAGGAAGGGGACCCCAGTAGGACTGGAACAAAGTGTGTTCCATGTATCCCAAGAAAAGGCAGGCATAGCTAGGACCTATACGAGTTTGCATAGCAACACTTGGAGGACTTGCATGGAATCAAAGGAGAAGTTGCTCAATGTACGCACAAATTCAGCCAGGCAGAGGTTGGCGGCGGTTAGGGACTTGTTGGGCCTCCATTATAGGAAGAAGCAGAGGCACCTTAGGCTGTCCTAGTGGGAGATGAAGGTACAGAGCGATTGGATGCCCATGGTGAAAAGGAAACTGTTAGGGTGAGTAAATTGGAAAATGTTAATGTGATGGAGGGCGTCAGAAGAGTCACAGATGTAGGTGGGAAGAGACTAGACAAGGGAAGGAAAAACAGTTGAGATCAGAATAAAGTTCTTTGGGGCAAGAATAGGCTGAAATTATGGTTCTACTATGGCAGTCCTATTTGTGAATCTTGGGAGGAGGTAGAAGGGGGCTGTACGGGGTTGGGAGAGTAGATGAGGTCAGTGACAGTCTGGGAAATGATGGCTTGATGTTTGGTGGTGGAATGACGGGTGCAGGTTGCAGAGATGTTGCAGAGATTTTAGTTACTTTTTTAGGCAAACGCGGTTATACATGGTAGTTGCTATAGACAATATGCTGATAATGCATAGAAAATGAAGCAAAGGAGATAATCAATTTTGGAATAATACATCTTTTGAAATACATTTGACCATCTTTCATGAATCTCGTGGGAGCTAAGTCGGATATATTTGTTTGGTCTGTGTAAATCACAGAAAGTTAAGTGAACTACAGAAACTAATGTATGCTCCATGTCACACGTGGACAGTATGCATATCCCAAAAGTACAAAAGAATGAAAATAAGCTGAATTTGTTATTCAAAGATGAAATATTATTCAATGATCATCAGAGATTTAACACCTAAAGATGTACTAATTGACCCAGTAGAGTTTCTTTGCAGATATATTTTTATATATTGTATTTTTAGTAATTGCCAAATGTTTGTGCTTCATATTTCTATTTAATTGTAAATTAAATACATTAGTATTATTTGTGAAATCTACAGGAATTTGTTATATATTTGGCTGCATTTTGCTTCCTGTTTTCTCCGGCTAATATTACTTCTGCCATTTAACCACCTATTGTTTTTCCACTTTAGCACTCTCCATGTGTGTTTCCTATCCCTTCCCTTTCTCTCTTCCTTTTCAGATATTATTCATCTTTAACAGTTTCTAGTTTTGGCAAAGCACGACACAGAGGATGCTTATCAATTCTCAGGGTATGCACTCTGTAGTGGCTGATTACAGAATAAGAACACTTTCAAGAGTGAAGAGGACAAGGTCCATTCCTGGACATGGTCAAGAGAAAGATAATTCTATAAAAATCCAAAATTCTAACAGTTGATTATTTTACTATTTCTACCTCTTCCTCTTCAACCCTAAATAAACAAAACATTAGATTATATTCTTAACTGTTCTCACTTCATTGTAACTTTACATGGCTTTCTGTAGGATGTTCAGTTCTTTTCTTATTCATCATAACTGATAAACAGTATATTTATAAGAAGCATATTGTAAAACTTCATTTTTATAGTATTTTTCTCTCTCAGGAAACCATCATATTCTGTCTCCAGAAAAGGTACTCAGAATTACAGATATACACCTATGTTGGGGATATCTTAATTGCTTTAAACCCTTTCCAGGACCTACCTATTTACTCTCCAGAGGTAAGACAAAATTTCTAATATGTCGGCTAAGTTTTTGAAAACATGACAACTGTAGGAGAAGATTTTGGTTTTACTGCCACCTTGCTTTTTGGCAGAAATTTGGTGGTTATGAGGCCAAAATCGCCATATGAAATTTCCCTCAGTCTTCACATCCGTGGCAATTTTGGAATTTCCTGAAAAATAAGGGGCCACATCTCTCACTGGAGACAAGTGGGAGCCTCATTACAATATGCAAAACTGGGTCCTATAACATGCATGGGATCCCAAACAAATTTTCAAATGTAAATTCACGTGGATTGAGCTGCGCACGCTTTGTCCATCACAACAATAAATGATCAAGTTCCCATGATGACTCAGCAAATTTATCTTGCGAGTGCACAAATCAGAAAAGTCCAGATGCCACTCCTAGTCTTTGCTTATTTAGTTGATTTCGGTGAGATGATGGTAGGGGTGTTACAGTTGTTTGGTTTATAGAGAGTGTAATTAGCTAGGATTTATATTTCTCATCACTATGGAGTAGCCCATATTGGAAGTGAATATTTGTGGAAAGCAGATCTTGATGAGATTGAACTTGGCTATGGTGTCCCTACTGTCAAATACCTTGCTGACACTTTCTATTGAGCTGATGTATGAGTAAAGGTCACTTGGGCAAGGTAATGCAATATGCAATATAACCTTGGTGCTGTACATGAACAAGTAGTCAATGGCTTTAGAAGAAGTTAGAAATAAAATTAAGTGCATCTAAAATGTCAAAAAAGTTAAATTTGTGCAGCACTTTATTACATCCCACAAAAATGTTCCAAATCCTGCACATACAATGATTTAAGTTTAACTGCAGTCACTGTTTATGAAAGGCAAATAATGCAATTTAGGTTAATGAATGCTTCATTGAGGTACAATGGATTGTATATATCACATGAAATGCAATAATATTTGTGCAAAAATGTTTCTGATATGTGGTAACATTGTTCAACATTTTAATACAGTTTTCTAAGCTTTATCATGGAGTCAAGCGTTGCTCAAATCCACCACACATTTTTGCTACTGCGGATGCTGCATATCAAGGAATGGTAACCTTTAGCAAAGACCAGGTAAGAGTAAGATTGACTGGAAACATCAATATTAGTAAAGTCTAAGTTAACCACAGTTTTGTGTACACATGGAAAGCAAAATTGTTCAAAAAATGAACATATGTTTTACATAAAACATAAGATAGGTTTTATAACTATAAATTCGTTATACATTTTTGTCCCAGGGAGAAAAAAAGGCAATCAGTTTGCTGTGGTATTACTGCAACTTTTGTTGATTGACCCAGACCATTGAGCTGTTCCAGCTGAAGGAATTGTTAATGTCAGAACTAAGTTGACCCTCCCCTACCATTGAGCAAGGTTTTGTCCCCATCATTCCTAATGAACAAGATTTTGAACCCTTCCACACCCCCAGACACTGGCTGAATTTCCTGCTCTTACCTGCTCATTGGCTACCAATCCATTTTCACCAAGCCCCTGCACTGGCTCTAGCTACTCCACATATGCTACCCCTACCTGCATCTTTTCTTGTTTAATAATAACCACTCCTCTTGATTGCATTTTAAGTCAGTATTAACTCCCCACTTTGCCTTCCTTTATACCTCTCCTTTACCATGCCATGACCCCATCTCTTCTGCAATCTTTTCCCTTTCCTCCTATTGTCTTCTCAATTCCCACAACCTTTCCCTCTTTAACAGCCTCCCCTCCCCCACTCCCATTTGCATCCTCCTCTTCCTTGTCTGTATTGGTTTCCTTATTCCTCATTCTCTAAGCCTGCCTTGACCTGAAAAATTGACATTGGCCTTGACTATCAGTGTTTGAGGCCAGGGGAAATCAGCTAGTTTTCTTTATTATTTTAGTTCAATTAATTTTTAGTGGTGAAACACCTGCCAGAGCTACAACTTAAAATGTCAGATTGATCATATTGCAGCTGTGTTCCAGCCCAGCTGCTGTCTGACCTGTCTATCCTAGTCAATATACCGTAAAGTGACAGCTTGAAAAGCCTCATATGTATATCTTTCAGTCCATCAAACTCAAAGATAAACTGGAGAGAGATGGAGACTGATTAGGATAGTAAATCAAATCCCTGGCTGGTTGGTTGGTTTGTTTATTTAAAGAGTTAAAGGCCTAGAAAGGAATAAAAGTTAATCAAATTCACATTTTTTTGACAATGAAGCTTGTTTTACGGGTTTGCTCAAGGAAATGCTATTATTGGATTTTCTGGTAATGCATGTGCGTAAGTTTTACGAGATAGAAGGGACAGTCAATGTCCTGGGAGTCAGCCTTCTGGTTATTCTGTGCTGGGACTGTATAACCCATTTTTTAAGCGCTGGTCTATGTTGGGATTCTCGACTGGTCTCAGTAAGACTTCAAAAATTATTTTAAATGTTTTTCTTTTCTTTTTGTTATTTTTTCAAATCACAGCATTTCAGGGAGCTTAAAACTTTCATAAGCACCCGAAATTGTTTTGAATGATATTCAGCTCATACTTGCGGAGTTTAAAGACAGCAAGGAGGGGCAGAAAAATAACCAGGGGAATGTCTGTTTGCCTTCAATATGATACTACCTTGACATAAATGTGCAAGTTTATAGACCCCACCCTAGCTACTTCTGCATGTCAATGATATCAATGAAGAACACCACATGGAGCCACACATGTAGTGGCCCGCAGCACTACCTGCCCCTCGAGAATTTACTAAGTCTGCATAGTGGAGCTATGTGAGCAAATTTCCCCCCCCTAAATGTCCAACAGGTTGACAGGCAACTCTTAATAGCACGCTCTCTTGGACTGTTTAGCGATAGATGGTATATTTGAGTAATCTTACCTTGCCAGATTACTTGAAGCATGCAATTGTCTTCTAGATTTGTTCTCAGATATTTTAGGCAGTGTACACAACATTGAAGCTGACCATCACTTCCTGCCAAGCATGCTGCACAGCCATTCTCTGGGAAGGATGCACTAGAGTACAAACTGGTTAACCCTCCCCAGCAGCTCCACATTGTCAGCCAAAAATATGAAATGCATTTTGAGTTTGTTTAAAAGCTCTAAAAATCCCCCCTTCCCTCCCTACCATCTATGTTGAAGTGGCCAAATCCCTTTAAATTTCAGCATGATTTTGTGTTGCACTTTGTGCAGGCAACTATGAATAATTCTGTAAGTAAACTGAATTCACAAAATTATGGGCAGCCAATTCATTAGGCAGTTGGCTAGCTTTACATCAGGAGTTAAGCATTTAAGCCTAAATTTCGTCTGTTCTAAAATAATATCTTATAGTAATGTATTTTGTTGCAAATTCATAAAAAAGGTGTTTAGATGCTGCTTTCATAAGGTCTTTAAAATAATGTAATGTTACATTTGTTTTATTAAGATAACATTGTTCCTTCAAATTTTTTCAGTTTTTAAAGATTTTTCTTAGTTACAATTTAATAATAAAAGTAGTTTCTGTTTGAGTTAATTTTTTTTCAGCACTTGTAAAGTTGTGTGTGCTCTGATTGCAGAATTTCATAAAAGTTAACTATTAACCAGCTCTTTTTGATATGCTTTGTCATTTGTTTTGACCATAATAGTGTATCATCATAAGTGGAGAAAGTGGTGCCGGGAAGACAGAGAGTGCACATTTGATTGTTCAACACTTAACCTATCTGGGAAAGGTATGTTTGGTATAGTAATAACTATTAATATTAAACTGCCTTAATGGAACGTGTATCTGAAATGGGTACTACTGTACTTTACGTCCAAGTATTTTTGAGTGTATATCAGTGAAAATACAGCATTTTAGGATCATTTGAATTTGTATTTAAATATAGAATTTAAAACTTTTTACCTTTAACGTATGTTCTGATTTTAATTTTATTTCCATACATGCTGATATCCTGTGTCAAAGCTCACAGGCCACCTGGGGCCTGAAGCATGGTTTCTGACGTTTACCACTGTCCTGCTCTGACATGAGGGATGAACAATTAACCCTGCTCCTGCTGCTTACCAACCTGCTGATGCTATCGCTTGTGTTGACCTCCAAATGTGTGCCCGCTGTCACTATCACTCAAGGCATGACCTTTGGCATTTATCCCTGCCATTCCAATCTCCCACGTACTGTATTAATGGTTTCCACATTAGTAACTATTGTGACTGCTTTTCCCCTGCAGTTCTGCATTCTGGTCATTGCTGTACCAAACTGAAAGCAAAAAGGGACCTTACAATCATAATCGCAAAAATTCTTTTTAATAAGATTTATCTTTGGCTAATGCACAAATGCCTTACATTATTGCAGGCGAATAACCGTGTTCTGCGAGAGAAAATTCTTCAAGTTAATCCACTTGTGGAAGCCTTTGGAAATGCTTGCACTGCGATCAATGATAATTCCAGTCGATTTGGGAAATATCTAGAAATGAAGTTCACTCCCACAGGGGCTGTGATGGGAGCAAAGATCTCTGAATATTTGTTAGAAAAATCAAGAGTTATTCAACAACCTGCGTATGTAATCTCTAGTTTTAAATACATTCTTTCATTTTATCTATCAATTAGTATTTTCCTAAACTGTGCATGCGATTCTGACGTATGAAGGATTTTTGTTAATACTAGAATTAGCCAGCTATACCTCAACTGGGTGCATTTGATGCTGAGATTGGTTGTCCAGTATGAAAATTATGTTCTGCAGCAGTAACGTTCTTCACTTGGATAAGCATAACATTTCAAAACAGAAAATATTACACAAATTACATCCGTGTTGTAAACTGTTAGCAAGAAATCATCTTGTTATAAGAATAATTCCATTCCGTTACTGACAATATTCTGAAATTTACTCTTTTGTTCCATCTGATGTCCACATATTGTCATTCTGCATGACTTTTCTACATTCCCACTTTGTTTAAAATCATGATCGTTGTCTAGTCTCTTGCTCAGGCTCATTCTTTCCCACGTCCTGAAAACTTTAGTGGTACTTACCTTCACTAGTCTTTTCTTATTGCTATTACCTTCAGCTTTTAAAGCTCATGGTTCGCATTACTACTTCCTGATCTACCTTGTCTTTTATTCATTTCAAATCTGGATAAAAAGCTGGTTGCTCAACAGAAAACAGAGTTAAGATGCATAGCTGTTCGAATTAGAGAAGAGTTGAAAGTGGTGTACACAAGATCAGTGTTGGCTTCAGTTTTGTTTTTAATATATGTGGATGATTTGGACTTCCACAGAAGAAACATGACATCAAAATTTGCTAGTGAGGACAGTGAAAGCCTTTGGGAGGACAGAGGTTCACAGAATGGGCACAATGGAAGAAAATTGAATTGAATTTGGAATATAGGAAGAGGAGTAGGCCATTCAGCTCCTTGAGTATGTTCTGCCATTCAGTGCGATCATGGCTGATCTGTATCTTAACTTCATCTATCCACCTTGGTTCTGCAACCCTTAATACTCCTGCCTAACAAATATCTATCATGTGGAGAAGTGTGAGCTAATGCTTGTTGGAAGGAAAAATAAGGAATGGGATTATAGGTTTGGATTTAATGATCACGCAGCCGGGTGCAGTGACGTGTGCAAAATGGCGGAGCTCCCACTTGTCCCATGATTGGTCATGCCGCTGCAAGTACATGGCGGGCAGCCATTTTGCATAATGGACCCGGCTGTCTCCGGGAATCACGTGGCAAGGACGGAAATGGAGACAGCATTCATCCCCTGATGTAGGGCAAGGTACTGACGCCATCTTTCATAGTCTGTCAGCCCTGCATTCACACTCTCCCTGCATTCTATTGAAGCTCACTGAAGCAACAATTTAGTGCTTTTCCAAAAAGTTCAAACTCAGCAAACAGCCCCACTGGGCATCCTTCTGATCATGTCAGAGATCTGAGCAAGGTTGATCTCATGGTTCAGTGATGCCTCCTTGCTGATTCTCCTCCAGGCTGCAAGGGAAAGGCAGGAGGTCCTTTTCCCCAGCGATGGCAAGAGGACCTCCCACCTGACCAAGCAAGCCTAGACTCAGATTGCAGAGAAGATCAGTAGCCGTGGGGTCATCCAACGAAACTGGGTCCAGTGTAGGAAGAGGGTCAATGACCTCCTGCAGCAAAGGTAAGTGGCACATTCCAAAATTTCTTGGCGTGATCTGCTTGTCAGGATACGGTATGCCACATGGGTGCCAGTGCCATTTCAAAGACAGGGAGGGCATAGCAGATTGATGGCAGATGACTGGCTGCTTTTTTGAATCAAGTCTCCCTCATTAATACCTCAGATGAAGTTAGACCATGACAGGTTGAGTAGTATGCCAACCAAAGCATCCCCCAGGTGTTGAAGAAGCTCCCATGTTAGTGGAACCATAATGTTGACGTTTAGTAATGTTCAATATCTGCATCCTTGCTCTGTAAGGAGAAGAGGGTCCATAACAGGAGAGATGGCCAGGACCGGTGGCAGAGTGCACAACCTGCATCCTTTAAGTCAAGCCGAAGAGGAGGCATTGGAACTAGCTGGGAGCCAAAGAGGACGTGCCATCTCAGACGTGGAGCTCAGGGTCCCTGTGCAAGAGAGTGATTATTGCCGATCAGATAAAAATGCAATAGTCATGGTGAATTAGCTCTGGCATTCTGTCCTTAATGGAATATGTGTAGCCCAACCTGCACATATGTTGTTTTCACTGTATCTTGCAGGTCGCCATTTATAGGAGATTGCAGACCTCAACAGACTAACGACAGCCTCTGAGGACAAGGAGCACTCAGAGGGTGCAGTGCCCATGACTCTCCTGTACCTTCCACCAGCACAGATACTTTCACCTTGGTGGGAATCTGCTTGGCTTTACAATCAGGGTTACAATCTGGTGAGAGCACAACACACACTTAAGCAGTTGGCTGAGGCTGAGAACGCTGAGACCTCTGTCAGTGGGAGGACTGTGGGTGGCCAGGTCCATGCCGAGCCCCAGGCTGATGACGAGCCTCTGGTGTCGACAGCATTGGGTATGCTAGAGTTGCAGGGAGAGGTAAGGCAACATCTGGTGGTGATGCCAGAGGCCATTCGTAGCCTTGAGTCGCCAGTGGGGGAGTCCATCCATGCCATGACTGCTGCCATGTCGCATGCATATGAGCGCATGGCTTCATCCATTAAGAGGTTGGCGCTGCTCTTGGAAAGTCACATTCCACAGATGCGCCATGATGTCCACTCAGCAGTGGCAGGATGAGAGAAGAACCAGGAGCCCAGAGAATGTTCCATCTCCTAGTCCTTCTTCAGTGAGCAGGGAGGTTCCAACGAGCCTCGGGACGGAGGAGGAAAGGATGCGCTCCACGTCTTGGGTCTCCCCTCAGGATGATTTGAGTGTGCACAGCGACTCCTCAGGCCCTCCACCAGTGAACCAACCTCCAGCAGCTGCGACGCCAGTGCAGGAGGCCTTCAGGCAACCGGGGCCCTCCAGGCCTCAGGCAAGCAGAGGACACCAGCTGAAGTCATCCCAAGCTAAGGGGCATCATGATCAGCAGCCTGCCTCCAGTCCATCTGCTGTTGCAGGGGATGTATCACACACGAGCACACGCATACATATAAAAAAAGACACCTTGACACATGTGTATTCACGGGTGAAACAGAGATCATGTTCAATGTAATTAAAAGTTCATTGGTGAAAATCCTCAGCCTTCATTGGTGGGTAGCCACATTCCACCGTGGCATAATTGTGATTCCTGTAATCCCCTCAAAAGCCTTACTACATTGGCAAAGTGACCACTGACATCATTAACATGCCAATGAGCATGATTATTTCATTACTCGAATGGTGTCACGTTGGCACAGGCTCAATTGAATGCTGCCATTCATGCTGGAAGGCAGGATAGTACAGAGGCAGAAATTTGACACTACATACATGAGGGTGAGTTTTTGTCAGAAGTATTTTTATTGCAAGTCGTGGATTTTGGAAACACTCCATTATAAGGCTCTGCTATGCCTCCCTTGTGCACTGCTCAATATGTCTGCCCTCCATCACTCTGCTCGGATCTTCCATGGCTGCTTGGCCTTGTGTGCTCTCTGTGTTCACTTTGTCAGAGGAGCTATCATAGTCCCACATGTCCCCCTCTTGCAAGGCCTCCCCCATCTGTAGTGCTATGTTATGTAAAATGTAGCAGACCACAACGATGTGCACAACGTTCTGTGGGGAATACTGAAGGGCTTCATTAGATCTATCGAGGCAGCAGAACCACATCTTCAGCATACCAATGGCTTGCTCGATGGTCGCTCTGATGGAGCCATAGCAGGCATTGTAATGCTCTTCCGCATCATTGCTTGGATTCCTTACAGGTGTCGGAAGCCATGTCCTCAATGGGTAGCCCTTATCCTCAAGAATGCACCCTTGAAGGTGAGCAGGGGGAGTGAAAAGACGTGGCACCTGGGACTGCTGAAATATGAGTTGTGGCAGCTTCCTGGGAAGCAGGTTCACACTTGTAGGAAGCGCTTTCTGTGATCGCATACAAGTTGCACATTAATGGAATGAAAACCCTTTCTGTTTATGAAGGTGACTGGTTGGTCTGTGGGAGCCTTGATGGTCACATGCGTGCAGTCGATCACACCTTGGACCTGTTATAATTCCCCAAATGGCCCCCTCGGCCTGACTCTCAGGGTCTGTCCTGTATGGCACATAGTTGCTGACCCTTCTGAACAGAGCATTGTTTACCTCCTTGATGCAATGATGCACTGCGGATTGAGAGACTCCACACATGTCCCTGGTGGATCCCTGGAATGATGCAGAGGCATAAAAGTTTAGAGCTACAGTAATCCTCAGGGCCACCAAAACCCATTGGTAGCAAATCATCATTGGGCAGTGTGCAAAGGCCTGTGATGGCCTCTCTGGACAGCAGCAGTCTTTTCCAGCAGCTCCGCTGAGACATCTGCAGGTATGTCAGGTGAGTTCTGTATACTTGCTGTTGTATCTGTGCTCTTGGTTGCGCTGTCGGCTGCTGCTGCTCACATCTGGGAGGTTCCTTTTGCGCGCAGCTGTCTCTTGGGCCCGACTCCGGCGGATTCACCTTAGCACAGCACGGGGATCCAAGAAAACTGGTGGAATGGTACCCATCTTTATCCTCCTTCGGCTTCCTTCAAAGGTTAAGATGACCTATCTGGGTAAAGAAATGTTGGAAATTTGGTTACGGGAAGCCTCCATTAACTCCATGGTATGGATTGATGTTGGACTCGCAACTTTTCCAAAAGTGCGAGCCATCATGAGCAAACGAACAACATTTTGGTGCACTGCACTGGCCTTCTAAAATACAGCCACCTCTACACTTGCAGAGTTCTCCCAACTCCCCCCTCACAGACAAACCACTTGCAGAGTTCACCCAACTCCCCCCCTCACAGACAAACCACTTGCAGAGTTCTCCTAACTCCCCGCTGACAGACAAACCACTTGCAGAGTTCTTCCAACTCCCTCCTCACAGACAAGCCACTTGCAGAGTTCTCCCAACCAACCACTTCCCCTAGATAACATTGGTACAGTAAATTACCCTTTTGAGTCACCGAGGACTCTCGCCTCGGTGTCACCAGCTTTTTAAAGATGCAAAACTGAAGGCACATGGGTGCTGCATGTCCAACGCAAGATTGCGAACTGAAAGCACTAAAATGAAAGCAAAATACTGCAGATGCTGGAAATCTGAAATAAAAACAGAAAGTGCTGGAAATACTCAGCAGATTTGGCAGCATTTGTGGAGACAGAAGCAGAGTTAACGTTTCAGATCTGTGACCTGTCAGGTTCTGATGAAAGGTCACTGACCTGAAACGTTAACTCTGCTTCTCTCTCCACAGATGCTGTCAGACCTGCTGAGTATTTCCAGCACTTTCTGTTTTTTTTATGCAAGATTGCGAATGCCTGGTAAGATTGCAATAAATTACATTCAGATGTATGCTAAAGTGTGTTTAACATATGTAAATCCCAATGCTGTTGCAGCGGTGCGGAAGTACTGCCACAGCACTTCACTGCCTCTGACAAAATCGGAATGCAGCATTACGATGTTGGGTTCTGTGGTGGATGACGCCACGCCAACTCTCCATCCCCCCTTCACCTAAAAACTCGCTTTCCAGAAGAGCATAAAATTCAGCCCATAGTCTTAGTAGAAAGATGCTGAAGGATGTGGATGTATAAACAGACTGAGGGGTTCAAATATATAATTCCCTGAAAGTGGGAGTATAGATGGATAAAGCCATAAAATGTTTTATGGATTGGGGCATGGAGTACCAGAGCAAAGAATTAATGAAAAAGTCGTACAAAACCTTGGTTAGGCCCAGTTATAGCACTATGTAAAATTTTGGAAGGTCCATTATAAAAAGGACAATAAAGCTGTACAAAAAATGCAGCATAAATTCATCATGAGAAAGATTAGAGGAAATATCCTTCGGGTAGTTGGACCATGGCATACTTTACCATGAGGAGAAAATGAGGTAGAGACCATTACTTCTCTTAAAGGAAAATTGAATAAAATTTGAAGCAGAGAAAGCTATGGGAAGTGTTTGGGATAGCAGGCCAAATGGTCTCCTCTATGCTGTAGATTTCTACCGTTTTTACAATGATATTCTGCACTATGTGCCTTTCCCCATTACCTTGATTTCTCAGTTCAAAATGTATAATTATTAAAAGCAGTGTTAAAATGATAATACTATCTTAGTTCAGTAGTATATAATAAAACAATGAAAGGGCTCTTATTTATGAAAATTTGAATTTTAAACTGCTCTTTTCTCAAAAACTATTTTTCTTGCATTCATTACATTTCAGACTTTAAAAGTTAATCTGAAGAATCTATCGGCTTCCATTAATATTAGCAATCTTATTTACTTTCAGAAGTGAGAAAAACTTTCACATTTTTTACTACATTTATGCTGGTCTCTATCATCAGAAGAAACTGGCAGAATATAAACTTGCTGAAAATAAACCTCCAAGGTGAGTAATTTTGCAATACTTTAAAACATTGGCTTGTTGATTTTATTTAAAATGTGATCTGTCTGTCATTGAACAATATATTATATTTAGCAGTATCTCACACAAGACTGTGTAGTTGTTTTACTAAAGTAGCTTTCAGATGCTGTATTGGTTATGATAGAGCCATGATATTTGGTTACAAAACACAAAAGTGTAAATGAAAGAAACACTTGGGTTTATTACATCTTTCAGAGAGATCCCAAAACACATAATAAATTACTTTGAAATGCAGTGACTGTTGTTATGTAGACATGATTTTTCACTGAATAAATAATAAAAAGTATGGAATAAGTAAAGTTCATGAAGCCTGTTTGCTCAGGACAATTTGTCCTATCGCAAACACTACCCAACCAAATTAGTCGCCTAAAGTTGATAGTTGACTCCAAGTAAATCCCCTAGAACATGAGTTCTGTGAAATTTCTTAAATAAAACGAGGGAATGCACATCAGGTTAATTGGCATTTGAAAGAAAATGATGGGATAACAGAGCTGACAGGATTGGAGGGATAAATCTTTTCACCTGACTGACGAGGGTAGCTTGGAGTATCCAGAGGAAAACAAAAAGGTGATAGGGGAATAACAGATAAAGATCAATAGTTTAGGGGCTAATATCTCTGGTGATTTTTTTCCAGCTGCTATCCATTTGAATAGGTGCTTAAAAATGTGCCCAGAATGACTCCAAAATGGAAGTCAAAAAAGTTACATCTATGCAACAGCTACTTGGAGACTACAACAGTAAAATGGGGGTGGGGGAGCACTGGAGGGGAAATTTTAACCCTGCCCACCTGACGAGCATTCAGTGCCTGCTGATGTCCTGCTTCCTACCTACAGTTTTCAATTTTAATCTGCCCTTCTGAGCAGGCGGGAAGGGCACCCGCCTGAAACCAGCGGTACTCTTCTTTAAACATGCAGATTGGGCTCCGAGGACATCATCTGTAGTAACCAGTGGCCTGAGTGGGAAGACTGTTTTGGTTCTCCTGCCAGGCAAAGCTGGGGGAAGGAACAGTCGGAGCTAGAAGAGACCCAAAGAGGTAAGTTTTTAAACTTTCCTTTTGAGGCCAGGCACAGCAGGAAACTGCAAAGGGCAACCACTCAGGCCTTTCACTGACGTTAGGGGGGGTCTGCTGCTTTCATTAGAACCCGTAGGCCCAATTCCTGCACTGTGTTAAATTTGCGGTTATGTCATATATGAAATTGTTGAAGTCCCTGTTCAGATCGGCATGGGAGGGCGATCCTACACTGCTGTCAACGAATTCAATGGAGATTTCAGGAGTAGCATTTTGGCGGCTGTACAGAAAAAATAAAATATGTTCAGTAGCTTTTTTGCGACATTTAAAGTCTTCTGGGAGGGGGGCTTTCCTTCTGTGAGAGCATCTCTTTTCTCTTTCACTGTTTATCTTTATTCTCCTTTCATTACTTTCTCCCCAAAGTAGACTCATATTTCTGCAACATTGTGGATACTCTTCACAACTGAACTGCATTGTTTTTAAAGCCAATTCTGCAGACTTGCCAGGGTCAAAGCTGCAAGGGACAATTCAGCAATCCTGGCTTATAAAAATGCTGTGTAAGGCACAAATCTTGCTGCAGCTAGCCTTGCCAGACACTGAAGCTGGCTCATGAAAACCATCATCTTGCACTCTATGCATAGCTATATTGAGGTCGAGGACACCTCCCCAGAGGGCAACAGTACACATGCCTGGCAGGAAGTGATGACCAGTCTCAGTGCTGTCCACAATATCGTTAAGATATGAGAAAAAATATGCCATACAATGCATAACTTCCATAACCATTAACATTGGTTTCATTAACTTACATTAGCTCAGCCTAGAAATTAATTGATATTGTGCTCATTTTACATGCATAAAACAGGTGCCAAAATGTCCAATAACTGGGAGGGCATTAAGGGAATAATCCATGTCAGAAGTGCACCTCCTACTATGTGGTAAAGGCAGAAAAAGAGGCATCCAGGGTCTGTGCCTGAAATAGGTGTTAGGCCCCTTGCATGTGTAAGAATGGGTCCTAATGCCTGTTTGAGGCCGTTTCCGAAAACTGAGCTGTTCTGACTGGCTAGCACTGGGTCAGCTACGTTAGGAAAGCATGGTCTACATTCAGCCAAACTAGCCGTCCTTAAAGGGGCAGCTGCAGGTCACCACCAAATGCTAAGTTTGTTCAAAAAATACTTTACTGACTATGAAGCTGGGAGATGCGGGCCGCCTCTCACTCCCAATCATCCCCCATTCCTCATGATCGCTTCCCCCTTCTCCCGATCACCTGCCTTCGCCCCAGTCACCTCCTCCCTCCTGATCTGCCCTTTCCCTGCGATCATTTCTGCACTTCTCAATTCACGGGAGCAGCCTGGGATTCCTGCAGCATGTCCACAGCTCACTGATCTCACTTAAATGAGGCCTGAGCCCTAATATTGGGTGTACATCAGACCTACCCATTCTGGCACAGGGATTGTTCCAATTTCTCGGCGGCTGTCTCTGTGTTATTGATGGGTGAGAGATCCATTGTTGTAACTCATCTATGTCAGTAATGGAATTAAGACATAACATAAACTGATTGTCTACTTTGGTCAAGAGAAAAGTTAAAAGCAACTTCTTATATAACAACAACAACTTCTATTTCTCTAGCGCTTTTAACGTAATAAAACATCCCAAGGTGCTTCAACAAGAGCATTTTAAAACAAAATATGACACCAAGCCACATAAGGAGATATTAAGTCAGATGACCAAAGGCTTGGTCAAAGAGGTAGGTTTTAAGAAGTGTCTTAAAGGAGAAAAGTGAGGTAGAGAGCCAGAGAGGTATAGCGAGGGAATTCCAGAGCTTAGGGCGCAGGCAACTAAAGGCATGGCCACCAATGGTGGAGCGATTAAAATCAGGAAGGCTCAAGAAGCCAGAATTAAATGAGCACAGATATCTTGGAGTATTGTGGGCTGAAGGAGATTACAGAGATAGGGGAGTGGCAAAGCCATGGAGGGATTTGAAAACAAGGATGAGAATTTTAAAATCAAGGCGTTGCTTGATTGGGAACCAATGTAGGTCAGCAAGCACAAGGGTGATAGGTGAATGTGGCATAAGGACATGGGCAGCAGAGTTTTGGATGATCTCATGTTTGCAGGGGTAAATGGGGGACCAGCCAGGAGTTCGTTGGAATAGTCATGTCTAAAGGTAACAGAGGTATGAATGAGGGTTTCAGCAGCAGATGAGCTGAGAGAGGAGCAGAGCTGGGCAATGTTACTGAGTGACACCAAGGTTGCGAACTGTCTGGTTTAGTCTCAGACAGTTGTCAGGGAGAGGGATGGTGTTGGTAGCTAGGGAATGGAGTTTTGAGCATGGACCAAAAACAATGGTTTCAGTCTTCCCGATATTTAATTTCTGCTCATCCAGTACTGGATGTCAGTTAAGCAGTCTGATAATCTAACAACTGTGGAGGGGTCAAGAGAGGTGGTGGTGAGGTAGAGCTGAGTGCCGTCAGCATACATGTGAAAACTAATGCTGTGCTTTCAGATGATGACGCTGAGGGGCAGCATGTAGATGAGAAATAGGAGGGGGCCAAAGATAGATCCTTGGGGGACACCAGAGGTAGCAGAGCGAGAGCAAGAAGAGAAGCCATTGCAAGTGATACTCTGACTATGATTAGATAGATAAGAATAGAATCAGGTGACAGCAGTCCTACCCAGTTGAACAACATTTGAGAGGGTTTGGAGGAGGATGGTGTGGTCTACCATGTCAAAGGCTGCAGGGGTTTGTGAAGGCCGAGCAGGGATAGTTTACCTTTGTCACAGTCACAAAGGATGTAATTTGTGATTTTGATAAGTGCCGTTTTGATACTGTGGCAGAGGCAGAAGATGTTCAAGCATGGCTTTCCGGGAAAGGTGGGCACTGATTTGGGAGGTGACAAGATGTTCAAGGAGTTTGGAGCGGAAAGGGAGGTTGGAGATGGGGCAGTAGTTTGCAAGGATGGAAAGGTCAAAGTGCAGTTTTTTGAGGACAGGGATGATGATGGATTTAAAGGAGAGAGGGAGAGCACCTGAAGAGAGAGAACCGTTAACAACATCAGCTAACATCACTGTCGCTGGGTCAAAATCCTGGAACTCCCTTCCAAACCGCACTGTTGGTGTACCTACACCCCAGGGACTGCAGCGGTTCAAGAAGGCAGCTCACCACCACCTTCTCAAGGGCAGTTAGGGACAGGCAATAAATGCTGGCCTAGCCAGCAATGCCCACATCCTGTGAACAAATAAAAAAAAGCATGTGACTAGGAGGGGAAGTTAGGTGGTCAGTTTACTGAGAATAGGGTCATAGAAACATAGAAAATAGGAGCAGGAGTAGGACATTCAGCCCTTCAAGCCTGCTCCGCCATTCATTGTGATCATGGCAGATCATCCAACTCAGTAACCTGTTCCCACTTTCCACCATACCCTTTGACCCCTTTAGACCCAAGAGCTATATCTAATTCCTTCTTCAAAACATACAATGTTTTGGCCTCAACTGCTTTCTGTGGTAGCAAATTTCACAGGCTCACCACTCTCTGGATGAAGAAATTTCTCCTCATCTCAGTCCTGAAAGGTTTACCCCATATCCTTAGACTATGACCCCTGGTTCTGGGCTCCCCACCATCAGGAACATCTTGCCTGCATCTACCCTGTCAAGTCCTGTTAGAATTTTATAGGTTTCTATGAGATCCCCCCTCACTCTTCTGAATTCCAGCGAATGTAAGCCCAACCGACTCAATCTCTCCTCATACGTCAGACCCGCCATCCCAGGAATCAGTCTGGTAAACCTTCGCTGCACTCCCTCTATAGCAAGAACATCACACAAAACTGCACACAATATTCCAGGTGTGGTCTCACCAAGGCCCTGTATAATTGCAGCAAGCAATCCCTGCTCCTGTACTTGAATCCTCTCGCTATGAAGGCCAACGTACTATTTGCCCTTTTTACCACCTGTTGCACCTGTATGCTTACCTTCAGCGACTGGTGTACGAGAACACCCAGGTCTCGTTGCATTTTCCCCTCTCTCAGTTTATAGCCGTTCAGATAATAGTCTGCCTTCCTGTTTTTGCTACCAAAGTGGATAACCTCACATTTATCCACATTATACTGCATCTGCCATGCATTTGCCCACTCACTCAACTTGTCCAAATCACCCTGAAGCCTCTCTGCATCCTCCTCACAACTCACCCTCCCACCCAGTTTGGTGTCATCTGCAAATTTTGAGATATTACATTTACTTCCCTCATCTAAATCATTAATATATATTGTGAATAGCTGGGGGCCTGGCGCCGATCCCTGCGGTACCCCACTAGTCACTGCCTGCCATTCGGAAAAAGACCCATTTATCCCTACCCTTTGTTTCCTGTCTGTCAACCAATTTTCTATCCATCGCAATACACTACCCCCAATCCCATGCGCTTTAATTTTATACGCTAAGAGCGAAGTCCAAAGTATGAAAAGTCCTCATCAGGGAACTGCTCTTTGCTGACGATGCTGCTTTAACATCTCACACTGAAGAGTGCCTGCAGAGTCTCATGGATAGGTTTGCGGCTGCCTGCAATGAATTTGGCCTAACCATCAGCCTCAAGAAAACGAACATCATGGGGCAGGACGTCAGAAATGCTCCATCCATCAATATTGGCGACCACGCTCTGGAAGTGGTTCAAGAGCTCACCTACCTAGGCTCAACTATCACCAGTAACCTGTCTCTGGATGCAGAAATCAACAAGCGCATGGAAAAGGCTTCCACTGCTATGTCCAGACTGGCCAAGACGGAAAATGGCGCACTGACACGGAACACAAAAGTCCGAGTGTATCAGGCCTGTGTCCTCAGTACCTTGCTCTATGGCAGCGAGGCCTGGACAACATATGTCAGCCAAGAGCGACGTCTCAATTCATTCCATCTTCGCTGCCTCCGGAGAATACTTGGCATCAGGCGGCAGGACTGTATCTCCAACACAGAAGTCCTCGAGGCAGCCAACATCCCCAGCTTGTACACACTACTGAGTCAGCGGCGCTTGAGACGGCTTGGCCATGTGAGCCGCATGGAAGATGGCAGGATCCCCAAAGACACATTGTGCAGCGAGCTCGCCACTGGTATCAGACCCATCGGCCGTCCATGTCTCCGCTTTAAAGACGTCTGCAAACGCGACATGAAATCCTGTGACATTGATCACAAGTCGTGGGAGTCAGTTGCCAGCGTTCGCCAGAGCTGGCGGGCAGCCATAAAGACGGGGCTAAAATGTGGCGAGTCGAAAAAACTTAGTAGTTGGCAGGAAAAAAGACAGAGGCGCAAGGGGAGAGCCAACTGTGCAACAGCCCCGACAAACAAATTTCTCTGCAGCACCTGTGGAAGAGTCTGTCACTCGAGAATTGGCCTTTATAGCCACTCCAGGTGCTGCTTCACAAACCACTGACCACCTCCAGGCGCGTATCCATTGTCTCTCGAGATAAGGAGGCCAAAGAAGAATCTCTTATGTCGGACTTTGTAGAAAGCCTTCTGAAAATCCAAATAAACCACTGGCTCCCCCTCGTCAACTTTACTAGTTATTTCCGCGAAGAATTCTAGTACATTTGTCGAGCATGATTTCCCTTTCGTAAATCCATGCTGACTGTCCGATTCTACCACTAAGTGCTAAACTATAAAATCTTTGATAATGGACTCTAGAATTTTCCCCACTATCGACGTCAGGCTGACTGGTCTATAATTCCCTGCTTTCTCTCTACCTCCCTTTTTAAAAAGTGGGGTTACATTAGCTACCCTTCAATCTTTAGGAACTGTTCCAGAGTCTATAGAATCTTGGAAGATGACCACCAATGCATCCACTATTTCTAGGGCCACTTCCTTAAGTACTCTGGGATGCATACCATCAGGCCCTGGGGATTTATTGGCCTTCAATCCCATCAATTTCCCCAACACCATTTCTCTACTAATACTGATTTCCTTCAGTTCCTCCCTCTCACTAAACCCTGTGTTCCCCAACATTTCTGGTATGATATTTGTGTCCTCCTTTGTGAAGACAGAACCAAAGTATGCATTTAGTTGGTCAGCCATTTCTTTGTTCCCCGTAATAAATTCCCCTGTTTCTGACTGTAAGGGACCTACATTTGTCTTCACCAATATTTTTCTCTTCACATACCTATAGAAACTTTTACAGTCAAGGGAGTGGGAGGCAGGTCTCATGGATAAGATGAGCTTGAAGAGGGAATATGGGGAGATAGGAGAGAAACTAGAGAAAGATGTGAGTTCACGGCTAGCGAACAGTGGGACCTTTAGAGGAAATTTAGCCCATTGAGCTAGTGGAAGCAAGGACGCAACAGAGACAGCTGATGGATGGTTTCGAATTTAGTTTGAAGAAGTTGTAGAGCTCCTCACACTTATTTTGGGAGATGTGGGAGGAAGAGACAGGAGAGAGGGATTTAAGAGGTTGATTTGCAACAGAGAAAGGAAGCCGCAGGTTATCTTTGCATTCCAGGATGATCCTGGAATAGTGGGCAGTTTTAGCAGACAAGAGCAGGACCCGATAATGCATATGTGATCCAGCCAGATCTGGTGGTGAATGGCTAAACCAGTTGGCCACCATATCTTTTTAAATCTGTCTCCCTTTTTCTTAAGGGGGTGTAGATCTTGGCCATACCAGAAGGAATGCCCAGAGTGAGAGACAGAGTAATGGTTTTAATAGGGACCAGGCCAACAAGGTGGAGATGAGGCGGTTGAGTAAATCAGTATCTGCTAGATGGTTGGAATTTTGAAAGTGAGGTTGTAAGTGAATTGGAGGATAGTTTTTTGCAGGGACAGACACAGAAGGAGGTAAGGTTGGCACGTGGAATGGGGTTGTTGGTGGGGGATGATACAAGAGGTGATCAGAGATGGCCTTATCTGTGATTGATACAATGAAACTAGCAAGGTCATGTGAGATAGCGAGGTCAAGGGGCTGACTGTGAATATGGGTTGTGAAGTTTAGGTGGAGGGATAGGTTTAGGGAGATTAAGAGGGCAGTGAACTCAGAGGAGAGAGCATAATGAGTTGAGATGGAAGTCGAAATCACCGAGGATGAGAAGTCGTTCAGTGCAGAGACTCGGGGAGGAAAGCAGTTCAGATATCTCGGTGGAAAAATTGGCGTTGTACTTGGGACGGCGGTAAAGAGCAAGTATTTTGAATGAGAGTTGAGAGTGGTGTAATAAACTGAGATGCTTAAAGGAGGAAAAAGTGCCAGAGGATTAGTGGGTCAGGCCAAGGTGTGATCTGGTGATAAGTGCCATACCGGCACTACAACAGTCATGACGGGGCAAGTGGTGGAAGGTATAGCCAGGTGGGGAAGCTTCATCAGCTAGGTTTCCATTAAGGCCATCCACAATACGTTCATGGATGGCAGGGACCTTGTTCATAAGCGAATAGACATTCTGAAAGGAAATGCAAAGAGGGATGATGGGCTTTCATCGTCCACAGGGTCAGCAGTGGGAGGGGTTAGTTGGACAGGAAGAAGAGTGGCAAGATTAGCCCCCAGCAGATACACTGGGTGGGACGATAGGTGAGGAACGTAAGAACATGGGAAATAGAGGCAGGAGTAGGCCTTTTGGCCCTTCGAGCCTGTTCCGCCATTCAACTAGAACATGGCTGATCTTCTATCTCAAAGCCATTTTCCCACACTGTTCCCATATCCCTTGGTATCTTTAATATCTAGAAAAGAAAAAGTAGAATGGAGCATTTCGGATTGCTGCTCATAATGAACCAGTGCCGAGTGCCTTGATCAGTCTTTCAGAGGATGCCAAGAGAGGCACAAAAGGGAGCTATATGCTTATCTAAGAGGGAGTCAAGCCTGGGACAGTGGCAAGAGAGCAGGAACGTCGAGATGCTGAGGAGTACTGAATCCACTGAAGACACATGAACCCCAAGAGAGAAAAGTCTCCTGTAGCAAACAAGGTTTAAGAAGAATACTGGGCCCCAACGAAAAGCAAGATCTACGTACAATCAAGGACTGTGCAGTGAGCTTGAAGAACCGTAACAAAAATTCTTCAGATATTGCCTTAAACTTTTGCACTTTATTTTTCTTCTGCTCTTTTCTGTCTCTATCTGTGTGTATCGCGTAAACATGTTAGCGTGGGCATGTCGTGTATCCGTAGGCGTTAACCGATTTAGAGTTCAAGTTTAATAAATTTCAACTTTTCTTCTTTAAACCTAAGAATGCCTGTTTGTGCTGGTTTCTTTGCCTTATAATTGGAAAGCGGTGAACAAGGATTCACCAAGGGGGAGATAAAAACACGGTGTGTTTGAAATTAAATCCTGTTACAGTAAGACTAGGTGAAGGCTGAGAGGGACCCCTAGACACCTTTCTCACTTTGTCATAACAGTATGTTCCCAATTCAAAGGCAAAAAGAGCAAATCTGATGCAAGTACCACAGAATTGTACTTGGTCTTCATTTAAATATTTTTCCATTAAATTTCAGGCGTTAATGAAGTAAGGTGCAAAATAAATGCAAGTATACCAGCGCAGAATGTAGACTGGTGTTGAATTGCAGTCCAGTAGGAATGTAGTGCATGGCATACTCTTGTAATTCTGTGCTCCTTCTGCATTGATTGCACAACTGTCATCCAACGCCCTGTAATGTATTCACTAAATGTTTTGGTAAATGAAAGTCAGGTATACTCCTTTGAAATTAGCTGTACAGTATCCATTGGTATAAAAGAGAACCCATTGTCTCTCGAGACAAGGAGGCGGCACAGTGGCGCAGTGGTTTGCACTGCAGCCTCACAGCTCCAGCGACCTGGGTTCAATTCTGGGTACTGCCTGTGTGGAGTTTGCAAGTTCTCCCTGTGTCTGCGTGGGTTTCCCCCGGGTGCTCCGGTTTCCTCCCACAAGCCAAAAGACTTGCAGGTTGGTAGGTAAATTGGCCATTATAAATTGCCCCTAGTATAGGTAGGTGGTAGAGAAATATAGGGACAGGTGGGGATGTGGTAGGAATATGGGATTAGTGTAGGATTAGTATAAATGGGTGGTTGATGGTCGGCACAGACTCGGTGGGCCGAAGGGCCTGTTTCAGTGCTGTATCACTAAACTAAAGGAGAACTGTCTAATTATTTGCTTTGCTCTGAATCTTTAGTTGCATTCTAAGATTTGGATATTTTCAAAATTAACATCCTGTGCTAGCATGGTTCTTTTGTGCTTAAATAGGTATATTGATAATGAAAAAGACAAGATTATGCAGGACATCTTAACCAACAGCTCATACAGAGAGCAATTTGAAGCTATTCAGCATTGTTTCAGAATCATTGGATTCACTGATGAGGTGGGTAAAACTAAAGCCAGCCCAGTATATCGTTACATTATTTCAATTTATGCTTTGACATGAACAGCTCACTAAATTATATATGTATCACATGTTTGAAAGGTAAGAGCTCATTAATTGTATTTGAGGTACACGGTACACCTCCTGGGAATTCATGAAACTTGAAGGGAGCAGTGAACTAGGTAATTGTCCCTAATTCTGTGCTTGGTGTGCTCAATTTTTTAATCCTGCTAAACAATAAAGATGAAGTTTTCTTGACTGAAGTGGAGAGATGTAAATGAAAATAATGCTGTCATTCTAATCTGATTTTCACGAACCACAGTACAAAACTTAAATTGGATTCAATTATATGGAATAATAAATGCTATTTGATTCAGCTGAAATTTCTAAGATTAAGCTGCTGATGCATTTTAAGACATTTGATGGTGACCTAAGATTATATATGACTTTTTAAAAATGCATTTTCCATACTTGTTAGCGTAAAAGCAGGTTGGCATTAGGGACAGTGATGACAGACTGAGGTGCTATAAACCAAAAAAAACTGTAGCTCTCACAGTAAAGGCACTAAATAAATACAACTTGTTATTGATGCTGGTAATCTGAACAACAGGAACTGCTGGAAATATTCAATTCGCTCAGCATCTGTGGAGAGAACAGGTGAGTTAATCAACATTCCTGCTCTTCTTGACCCCACAGAAATCTATTAAAAAAAACTTACCTTTTTGGAGAAGACAACAACAATTTATATTATTTTGCATCTTTAATGTAATAAAATGTCCCAAGGCACTTCACAGGAGCATTATAAAACAAAAATATGACACTGAGTCACATAAGGAGATAGCAGGTCAGATGATCAAAGAGGTAGGTTTTAAGGAGTGTCTTAAAGGAAGAAAGTGAGGTGGAGAGATGTAGGGATTCCAGAGCTTAGGGACTAGGCAACTGAAAGAGCAGTCACCAGTGGTGGGGCGATTAAAATCGGGGATGCTCAAGAGGGCAGAATTAGAGGAGCGCAGATATCTTGGAGGATTACGGGATTGGAGGAGATTAGAGATAGGGAGGAGCAAGGCCACGAAGGGTTTTGAAAACGAGGATGAGAATTTTAAAATTGAAGTGTTGCTTGACCAGGTGTTAATGTAGGTCAGTGAGCACAGGGGTAATAAGTAAACGGAACCTGGTATGCCTAAGGACAGGGGCAGCAGAGTTTTGGATGACCTCAAGTTTACGGAGGGTAGAAGATGGGAGACCAGCCAGGAGTGCATTGCAATAGTCAATTCTAGAGATAACAAAGTTATGACTGATGGTTTCAGCAGCAGATGAGCTAAAACAGGAGTGAGGTCGGGCGATGGAAATAGGTCTTATTGATGGTGCGAATATGAGGTTGGAAGCACTTCTCTGGGTCAATTGTGACACCAAGGTTGTGAATAAACTGGCTTAATCTCAGACTGTCGCCAGTGGGGGGGATGGAGTTGGTAGCTAGGGAATGGAGTTTGGAGCGGGGACCGAAAACGATGACTAAAGTCCTGCCCAATATTTAATTCGAGGAAATTGCTGCTTATCCAGTAAAGGATTCAGATAAGCAGTCTGATAGTTTAGCAGCTGTGCACAACCACCACTAATCATTAAAGGACCACTGGTTAGGCCTCTCTTTGCCTGGACAAAATGAGACTGACATGTGCCTTGCATGCTGTGCCCATTTCTGCATGAAATTTGCAAATGAATCCTACAACAGGTTTAAGACCTCGATTTGTATCCTCTACTGCCTATTTTTCGACAGAAGTGCTGGGCACCCAATTAAAGATATGCCTCAAAATTGATTCAGGTAACCAAATGGGTGTACAAGGTCCCCACCAGATATTCCTCTGCCAGTTGCCCATTGTTCAGTTGAGGAAAGGAAGTTGAAAATCCTTTCACTTGTTCGTAGGAAGAGGCCTATTTATAGATAGCGAGTAAAGGATGATGTTAAGGACAATCTCTGGTTGTTTTTATTGTCAATGTCCTGAAAAACTGAAGAATTTGAAATGTAGGAATAATTCCACCCTAAACAATTATAACCTTTACCGCCAGCAGGACATTGGTGTTACCAGCCAGTTTTATAGTAATGAAAGCAGAGATCCATCTTGCTTCAAACTAAAAATTTTTCTGAATTACATTTTCATAGGAAATTTTATGTAGGGTGATTTTTTGAGAGTTTAAAATGAAGCTGCTTTCTGAAATTCTTCTTTGTGTGAGGATGTACATACTAACATACAAACATACGAATTAGAAGCAGGAGTTGGCCACTCGGCCCCTCAAGCCTGCTCCACCATTCAATAAGATCATGGCTGATCTGATTGTATCCTCGACTCCACATTCCCGCCTACCCCCAATAACCTTTCATCCCCTTGCTTATCAAGAATCTATCTACTTCTTCCCTAAAAATATTTAAAGACTCTGCTTCCACTGCCTTTTAAGGAAGAGAGTTCCAAAGACTCATGACCCTTTGATAGAAAAAATTCTCCTCATCTCTGTCTTAAATGGGAGACCACTTATTTTTAAACAGTGACCCTGAGTTCTAGATTCTCCCACAAGGGGAAACGTCCTTTCCACCCTGCCAAGACCCCTCAGGATGTTATATGTTTCAATCATGTTGCCTCTTATTCTTCTAAAGTTCAGCAGATACAAGCCTACCCTGTCCGACCTTGCCTCATAAGACAACCCACCCGTTCCAGGTATTAGTCTAGTAAACCTTCTCTGAACTGCTTCCAACGCACTTACATCCTTCCTTAAATAAGGAGACCAATACTGTACACAGTACTCCAGATGTGGTCTCACCAATGCCTTGTATAATTGAAGCATAACCTCCCTACTTTTGTATTCAATTCCCCTCGCAATTAACTATAACATTCTATTAACTTTCCTAATTACTTGCGAAACCTGTATACTAATCTTTTGTGATTCATGCACTAGGACACCCAGATCCTGCTGCATGTCAGAGCTCTGCAATCTCTCACCATTTAGATAATAGGCTTCTTTTTTATTCTTCCTTCCAAAATGAACAATTTCACATTTTCCCACATTATACTCCATTTGCCAGGTCTTTGCCCACTCACTTAACCTATCTAAATCCCTTTGTAGCCTCCTTATGTCCTCTCACAACTTACTTTCCCACCTATCTTTGTGTCATCAGTAAATTTAGCAACCATAGGCTGAAATTAATACTCCTGCCGGTGGGTGAAAACAAGTCCCCTGCTATAACGTCTTTAATAATAGCTTCTAACATTTTCCCTATGACAGATGTTAAGCTAACTGGCCTATAGTTTCCTGCTTTCTGTCTCCCTCATTTTTTGAATAAAGGAGTTACAATGGCTATTTTCCAATGTAATGGAACCTTCTCCACATCTAGGAAATTTTGGAAAATTAAAACCAATGCATCAACTATCTCCCTAACCATTTCTTTTAGGACCCTGGGATGAAGTTCATCAGAACCCAGGGACTTGACAGCCCGCAGCTCCAACAATTTGCTCAGTACCACTTCCTTGGTGATTGTAATTCTCTTGAGATCCTCCCTCCCTTCCATTTCCTGATTTAAAGCTATTTCTGGGATGTTACGTGTGTCCTGTATGGTGAAGACTGATGCAAAAAACCTGTTCAATTCATCTGCCATCTCCTTATTATCCATTATTAATTCCCCAGACTCACTTTCTACAGGACCAACGCTCACTTTGTTAATTCTTTTCTTTTTAAAATATTTATAGAAACTCTTACTATCTGTTTTTATATTTCTAGCTAGCTTTCTCTCGTACTCTAAATTTTATCTCCATATCAATCTTTTAGTCATTCTTTGCTGTTTTTTATATTCAGTCCAGTCTTCTGACCTGCAACCCCTCTTTGCATAATTATGTGCTTTCTCTTTAAATTTGATACTATCTTTAACTTTTTTACTTAACCACGGATGTTGGGTCCTCCCCTTGGAATTTTTCTTTCTCATTGAAATGTATCTATTCTGTGTATTCTGAAATATCCCCTAAATGTCTGCCACTGCATCTCTATTGACCTATCCCTTAACCTAATTTGCCAGTTCACTTTAGCTCGCTCTGCTTTCATGCCCTCATAATTGCCCTTATTTAAGTTTAAAATACTAGTCTTGGACCCATTCTTCTCTCCCTCAAACTGGATGTAAAATTCAATCATATTATGATTGCTGCTACCGGGGGGCATCTTCACAATGAGGACATCAGTTAATCCTATCTTTAGTTGTAGTTTGTAATTTAAATCAATACATAAATACTGACGTATTTCTGAGGGTGCTATCCAGCATAACCAGTCTTACAGAAGGAAGTCAAAACATGAAAATTGCATCCGAAAATCTCTCTTAGCATTGAAATGTTGGATGTATGCAAAGTTTGCTTCAGACACTTCATTATTTTTTTTAGGAGATTAAAACATTGTCTAACTCCGAAATAATATTGATAATTATGTATTATGTCCCTTTTGCTTCTGTGTAATTAAATATTTTATAAGTAATATAGAATATTATTATTAGCCATAACATTATGGTCTGACAGCATAGTGGTTCCCTCCTTTTGGAAATAAGATCAGACATTGGATTGCAAGTGCAATGTCCAGTTCAAAATATCTTAATAAAAGGGTATTGTTAATCCTCAGGCATGCTATTCCCATTCATAGAACATATAAGATGCGAGCTTCAAATCATGGGGAACTTTTTCTAGAAGCTACATTTTGCTGTGAACATGAATACTGGGATTTGCAAAATAATCCAAATTATTACAGTTTCTAGCAGTAAATGTATTCAAATTGAAGGAGTGCACTTACTGCCAAAAGGAAAATCCACCTCATTTCATTTCTTATTATAAATAAGCAGCTCTGTTATATATTCATCTGTGTGGAAAGCTTCTTTAGGAGATTTTGGGTATTCAATTGCATTACGATGTATTTATTGAATCAGGAAGCTTTTAAAATATATAAATAAGGCTCATTTCATTTTACATACCTGAATTACTTTTCAGGAAGTTCGGTCAGTATACAGAGTTCTTGCTGCGATCCTGAATACTGGAAATATTGAGTTCGCACCAATTGCCTCAAAACATCAGATGGATAAAAGTGAAATTCCAGATGGAGAACCTTTAGAAAATAGTAAGGTTTTTTTCAATGTACCAATATCAGCAAATTAATTGTAACACATTTGGGATTTTTGATCTTTTATTTCACAGGGTTTGTAATGAACTATACTTAAGAACACAATAGCATAATAAATAGGAGCAGGAGTCTGCCATTGAGCCCTTTGAGCCAGCTTCGCCATTCAATTAAATCATGGCTGATCATCGACCTCAATTCCATCTTGCCGCACTGTCCCCATATCCTTTAGTTCCCCTTAGTATCCAAAAGGTTAGCAATTTCTGTCTTGAATGTACTCAATATCTGAGTATCCACAGTCCTCTGGAGTAGAGAATTCCAACGATTTACAAACATTTGAGTGAAGAAATTTCTCCTCAACTCAGTCCTTTGTGACTTACTCCTTATTCTGAGACTATGACCCCTAGTTCCAGACTGCCTCATCAGAGGATACATCTTGCCAGTATCTAGCCTGTCAAGCCTCTTAAAAAAAATTTTGTTTCAATGAGATCACCTCTCATTCTTCTAAACTCTAGGGAATATGTCCAGTGAACCATTTCCTCTATGGCAAGTATATCCTTCCTTAGGTAAGGAGATCAAAACTGTACATGGTACTCTGGTTGTGGTCTCACCAAGTCCCTAAATAATTGAATTCAGGCTTCTTTACTCTTGTACTCCAATTCCTTTGTAATAAAGGCGAACATACCATTTGCCTTCCTAACTATTTGCTGTACTTGCATGGTAACTTTCTGCAATTTGTGTACAAGGACACCCAGATCCCTCTGAATATCAACATCTCTCTTACCATTTAAAATATATTCTGATTTACTATGTTTCCTACCAAAGTGGAAAACTTCACATTTTCTGCATTTATATTTCATCTTTTATGTTCTTTCCCACTCACTTAACCTGTCTACATCCCTTTCCAGCCTCTTTGCATCCTCCTCACAACTTACTTTCCACCTAGCTTTGTACCATTAGAAGCTGATGGGGACATATCCAAGCAAAGTTGGATACGTTACACTTGACGCCCTCATCTATGTCATTAATATAGATTGTTAACAGTTGAGGCCCAAACATTGAACCTTGCAGTACCTTACAAGCTACACCCTACTATCCCAAAAATGTTGTCTATTAAAACAAATTGAATTTGGACAGATTAAAAAAAAACAAAGGCTATAGGCATTGAAGATGTGTAATAAAGTCAGACAAGCCCATTTTAAAACATTTTATTTTATTTAGAGATACAGCCCTGAAACAGGCCCTTTGGCCCACCGAGTCTGTGCTGACCATCAACCACCCATTTATACTAATCCTACACTAATCCCATATTCCTACCACATCCCCACCTGTCCCTATATTCCCCGACCACCTACCTATACTAGGGGCAATTTATAATGGCCAATTTACCTATCAACCTGCAAGTCTTTGGTGGTGGGAGGAAACCGGAGCACCCGGCGAAAACCCACGCAGACACAGGGAGAACTTGCAAACTCCACACAGGCAGTACCCAGAATTGAACCCGGGTCGCTGGAGCTGTGAGGCTGCGGTGCTAACCACTGCGCTGCCCATTTGTGGAATGTTGCACTCATCGTCTATTTTAATTGATACATTCAGAGTCAATTATTTCATCCCAGGCTCATTACGCCAGAATATCCCATATACCTTTTCAGAATAGCATGAGATTTGGTATTTAAACCTACAACCTAAGTTGGGAGGATATGAAGCCACTTTTACTGAGTGGCCTACTGGTGAATAACTGAATGGGGACAAAGTCAGAGTGACAGCCTTTAGTTTTTAGACTTCCTGTGAATGCAAAAAGTTAGCAATTTCTGTCCTGAATGTTACTCAATGACTGAGTATCCACAGCCCTCTGTTAGCTGCCCATGTCGAGCTGACTGCATGGCAAGAACATCCATCAGAAGCCAGTGGGGTCATTCTTCAAATATGCATCGAGCTCCAATAATGTCATTGAGGTCAAACTGCTATTTCCTTCTGAGCCCTGAGCCAAGGTGTAGAGGTGGCTTCTCCACCAAGCCAAAGCTGCTGGGAGTTGTTTCAGAAGAATGTAAATTTTTAAAATATATTTGTAGTTTCCTTAGAATCATAGAATGGTTACAGCATAGAAGAAGGTCATTCAGCCCATCGTGTTCAAGCCAGCTCTCTGTAGGAGCAACTGAGATAGGCCCACTCCCCCACCTTTTCCCCATAGACCTCCAAATTTTTACTCCAGATAATTATCCAATTCACTTTTGAAAGCTATGATTGAATCTGCCTCCATCACACTCTCAGGTAGTGCATTCCAGATCCTAACCACTCACTGTGTAAAAAGGTTTTTCCTCATGTCACCTTTGGTTCTTCTGCCATTCATTTTAAATCATGTCCTCTGGTTCTTGACCTTTTCACCAATGGAAATAGTTTCTCTCTATCTACTCTGTCCAAACCCCTCATGATTTTGAACACCTCTATCAAATCTCCTCTCAACCTTCTGTAATGAGAACAGCCTTAGTTCCTCCAATCTATCCATGTAACTGAAGTCTCTGGAACCATTCTCGTAAATCATTTCTGCACCCTCTCTAATGCCTTCACATCCTTTGTATGGTGCAGTACCCAGATTTGGACACAACATTTCACTTGACGCTGAACCAGTGTTTTTAAAAAGGTTCATCATAATTTCCTTGCTTTTGTACTCTATGACTCTGTTTATAAAGCCCAGGATCCTGTATGCCTGATTAACCACTTTCTCAACCTGCTCTGCCACCTTCAGTGATTTGTGCACATATACCCACAGGTCCCTTTGCTCCTGCACCCCCTTTAGAATTGTATCATTTATTTTATATTGCCTCTCTTCCTTTTTCCTTCCAAAATGTATCACTTCACACATATCTGCAATAAATGTCACCTGCTACGTCCGCCCATTCTACCAGTCTGTCTAGGTCCTCTTGAAGTCTATCACTATCCTCTCCCAGTTCATAATACTTTCAAGTTTTGTGTCCTCTGCAAATTTTGAAATTGTTCCCTGCACACCCAAGTCTGTGTCATTTATATAGATTAAGAAAAGCACTTGTCCTAATACCAACTCCTGGGGAACCCACTATATACCTTCCTCCAGTCCAAAAAACAAGAGTTCACCCTACTCTCTGTTTCCTGTCAGTCAGCCAACTTTGTATCCATGCTGCCACTGTCCCTTTTATTCCATTAACTATAATTTTGATGAAAAGCCTGTTATGTGGCACTTTATCAAATGCCTCTTGGATATCCATGTACACCATATCAACTGTGATACTCTAATCAACCGTCACAGTTATCTCATCAAAAAACTCAATCAAGTTAGTTAAGCACGATTTTCCTTTAACAAATCCATGCTGGCTTTCCCTAATTACTTAATGACTGTTAATTTTGTCCCAGACTACCGTTTCTAAAATCTTTCCCACCATTGAGTCTAAACTGACTGGCCTGTAATTACTGGGTTTATCCTTGCACCTTTTTTTGAACAAGGGTGTATCATTTACAATTCTCCAGTCCTCTGGCATCACCCCTGTATCTAACGAGGATTGGAAGATTATGGCCAGTGCCTCTGCAGTTTGTATCCTTACTTCCCTCAGTATCCTCAGATGCATCTCATCTGGTCTCGGTGACTTACCAACTTTAAATACAGCCAGTCTTTCTAATACCTCCTCTTTATATCAATTTTCAGCCCATCTGCTTTCTCAGCTACCTCCTCTGTCACTGTGACTTTGGCAACATCATCTTCCTTCATAAGGACAGAAGAAGAAAAGAAAAAAAAAGACTTGCATTTATATTGCGTTTTTCATGACCATCAGACGTCTCAAACTGCTTTACAGCTAATTAAGTAGTTTTGTAGTGGAGTCACTGTTGTAATGTAGGAAACGCAATGTACTTATTTAGTACCTCAGCCATGCCCTCTACCTCCGTGCGTAAATCCTCTTTATGTCCCTAATTGGCCCCACTCTTCCTTTTACCATCTTTTTAGTATTTATATGCCTATAGAAGACTTTTTGATTCCCTTTTAAGTAAGCTGCCAGTTTTCTCTGACACTCTGTCTTTGCTTCCCTTATTTTTTTTTTCATTCCCCCTCAAAAACTTTCTATATTCAGGAATGCTTTTTCTGGCCCTGCAAGAAACCTTTGGGCCTTCCCTGCTTCAGGCTGCCTGTTCCCTGATAGCAATTACCTGCTGGACCCTCTGAAACACTTATCTTATGTCGGGGGACTGCATTGAAAGGCTTGCCAAAGAGTTTCAGCGCAATGCCTGAAAGTATGGAAGTGTCGCATCCAGCCTGTGTGGTGTCACCTTGCATGCATCAGCACTGCAGTCTCTCCTGGAGAATATGGCCACTGTATCTGGGTCCTCTCAACAGGAGTTAATGTTCATGACCTTTGCAACTTTTGTGGAGCTTAAACAGCTGTTCATGCTCTGGGCACCACCTTGGCGAGAAGCAGCTAATATCCCCAGTAACATGTCTGGAAGGGATTTAAGGCGAAAAAGTTAATGACATTGGTGACTTTGATAGCTGCTTGGTCCAGCAGGCAGCAGCGCACACTTCAGGAGACTACATTGATCAGCTACAGCTTACTTGATGAAACACACCTCCTGATGCAGTGTTCCTCAGAGCTATTCAGGAAACTGACTCTTGGCCTCTAGACCCTGTGGCTGGGTATGGCCTTCTATGAGCAACCCACCTCAACTGCTGTTCCCTAACAAATACATCTGTTGCTTGTCTTAATTGCTAAGGCTGTTCCTTTCCCCTCATATATTTGCCAATCTTAAGTTACGTAGCAAAACTAGGACACATGATGAGCACTGACTGCTTAATCAGAATAAAGGGAAAGAAACAGAAATAAGCAATCATGTGATCAGAACTATCTTAGCAATCCACTAATCACAATAGCGCACAGATCACTTTGATTGGAAATGAGTGCCCCTTTAAAAACTGCTGCCAGTCATGTTAGTCAAGTTGTGAAGCCTATCCTGCAAGATTTAACTCTGGTTTTGGGCTGGTTTAAAATTGCAGTGGGGTCCTAATTATATCATGGGACCCTGATTAACATTTAGTAATGAGGCACCAGTTTTTTTTCTGGCAAGTGTGTTTGGCAACAGTTAGCTTCCAAGTAAAGTAGAGGTGGCTGAAATGGGGGTTGGGGAATAGGTTGCTGTTTTAATAGTTTACCTGCATCAATCCCACCCAGTGAGTTGAGTTGAAATTGGGTGCCACGTTTTCTAACCTCTTTCTGATGTGACCTCATTCCTGCACCAGTGTTTGATGCTTTGTGAGCATCGTGCTTTTAAAGCAACATAGGAACAAGAGTAGGCCATTCAGCCTCTCGAGCCTGTACCACCATTCATTGAGATCATGGCTGATCTGCATCTTAACTGCATCCACCTGCCTTTGCTGCATATCCTTTTACACCCTTGTCTAGCAAAAATCTATCAATGTCAGATTTAAAATTGTTGATTGAGCTAGCATCAACTATTTTATGTGGGAGAGAGTTCCACATTTCCACCACTTTTTGAATGAAGAAATGTTTTCTAACTTCTCTCCTGAATGGCCTGACTCTGATTTTAAGATTATGTTCCCTTGTCCTGGACTCCTTCACCAGTGGAAAATGTTTCTCTCTGTCTACCCGATCAATTTCTTTCAAAATCCTAAAAACCTCAATCAATTCACCCTTTAACCTTCTATATTCCAAGGAATTTAAGTCTATTTTATGTAATATCTCCTCATAAATGAACCATTGGATCCGTAGTAACATTTTGGTGAATCTGTGCTCCACTCCTTCTCGGGTTAATAAATCTTTTCGAAGGTGCAATGTCCAGAACTGGAGCAGGAAGAATCGAGTATCTATGTATGAAGTAATCCTCTCTGGCATTTTCAGATTAGGGAATTTATGCCCTGCCTCAAAATGAAATTCTTTGTTGTGGCTCATTTAAGCTGCTGGAGGCCCTTAAGCTAGCTCCCAGTGAAAGATGTATCCAAAGTCTGGAGCTTGCCTAAGTCCTAGAACCAATGGTGGGGGTTAGTGGTAGTAGTGTTGGGCAGACAGAAGGCTTGCCCAACACACTTCTGATGAAGATCATTGTCCAGCAGAAAATATAGACTTTGCTTTCAGTCTTAATTGCCAAATTCTATTTTACAATTGGAACAGCTATGCTGTACATTACCTTTTGCTTTTATCTGTGTACAATATTGGTTTTTGTGGGTAATAATATGACTTTTGGGTAACTGGCGTAAATCATAATTGTACCAAAGACCCCAGAGTAAGTACTGTGAATGGAATGGACATCTAGTAATTTTGATGGAGTAATTATTAATTTCATTGGTGCAAATTGCTTAAACCTTCATACCTATCTTCTTTGGCTTCCTTGTCTCGAGAGACAATGGGTAAGCGCCTAGAGGTGGTCAGTGGTTTGTGGAGCATCAAAGTCATGTATTCAGATTGCATTATTTCATTGTAAAAATACAATTTGTAGTTGTCAACTACACCTGCATTCTTATGCAGTTAATCAGTTTGCTTAAAAGTTAATTCTTCAAAAATGCTTTTTTTTCAGCTTCAACTCTGCTGAGTATTGGTTCTGAAGAGTTTCAGGAAGCACTTACTTCTCATTGTGTTGTGACACGGGGAGAAACTATAATTCGTACAAATACAGTAGATGAGGCATCTGATGTTCGAGATGCCATGTCAAAGGCCTTGTATGGGAGATTATTCAGTTGGATTGTAAACCGCATCAATACACTTCTCCAGTCTGATAAAAGTGTATGGTAGGTGAATCGATTCTAAAAGCTGTGAACAAAATTGTCAAACTACTTCAAAGGGTACCGTCATCACACAAAAATATTTGGGAAAATGTCTTTGTTTGGAGGTGGAGAGAAGCTGTTCATTAATCTTGACATGATGATATCATGGTCAAGAAACACAAAAAATATACATTTGTAAAGATTTATGTCATTTCATCTTGTGCCTGCCAAGTCTTTTCTCACTTGGATATGCATATTTTGTCATAAAGATTATATTACTTTAATTTTATTTGTGCTGTATATATATAAATATATATATAGTAGAATAATTAGTTGCAATCCCATTACTGAAGCAAATAGTTATTCTGGACTTCTACCTGTTAGGATATGCAATAAATCTATATTTACATGAATGCTGTGCAGCTTGGCAATACACTAATAAACTTTAGGGCAACATAGATTGTTGTGAGCTCTACACAACATTTTAATACATTTAAAAAGTTTTCAAATTTTTTCTTACTTTCATGATTGTGACTGGGTAGCACAGTGACGCAAGGTTCAGAAGAACCAAACAAGGTGCAAGGTGATTTTTATTCCCATTCCACTGAATTTCCAGCTTCGGCCATATCACTATGGGGAGATGCTTAGTGGAAGCAAGTTGCCTTCCCACAGGAGAGAAGGGAATATAGGAGCAAAGTTGTCAGCAGTCGACACTTGCATGTCTCACAGCTGCTGGCTTAGACAGACAATCTTAATATAAATTACTGAGTGATAGCAACATTATTTTTGAGAAAACCCAGTACCTACCATGATTTTATTTCCCAAGATGTGAGCTTGCGTTTTTTAATTGCATGCCGACAAGTGGATGGATAAGACCATCACTGAATATTTTGCAGCCGCACAAAAAATTCACGTTGCTGATAATCAAGAATGTGAAGGTGAACATAACTTTTATCTGGCTCTGCCAGTTCTGATGAAGGGTTACTGACCTGAAACGTTAAGGTGAGGTCCCAGAGGACTGGAGAATAGCCAGAGTTGTTCCTTTGTTTAAAAAGGGTAGCAAGGATAATCCAGGAAATTATAGGCCGATGATCCTTACGTCCGTGCTAGGTAAATTATTAGAGAGGATTCTTCGGGACAGGATTTGCTCCCATTTGGAAACAAATGAACTTATTAGCGAGAGGCAGCATGGTTTTGTGAAGGGGAGGTCGTGTCTCACTAACTTGATTGAGTTTTTTGAGTAAGTGACGAAGATGATTGATGAAGAAGGGCAGTGGATGTTGTCTATATGGACATTAGTAAAGCCTTTGACAAGGTCCCTCATGGCAGACTGGTACAAAAGATGGAGTCACACGGGATCAGAGGTCAGCTGGCAAAATGGATACAGAACTGGCTCGGTCATAGAAGTCAGAGGGTAGCAGTGGAAGGGTGCTTTTCTGAATGGAGGGCTGTGACCAGTGGTGTTCCACAGAGATCAGTGCTGGGACCTTTGCTGTTTGTAGTATATATAAATGATTTGGAAAAAAATTTAGCTGGTCTGATTAGTAAGTTTGTGGACGATACAAAGGTTGGTGGAGTTGCGGATAGTGATGAGGATTGTCAGAGGATACAGCAGGATATAGATCGGTTGGAGACTTGGGCGGAGAAATGGCAGATGGAGTTTAATCCGGACAAATGTGAGGTAATGCATTTTGGAAGATCTAATACAGGTGGGAAGTATACAGTAAATGGCAGAACCCTTAGGAGTATTGACAGGCAGAGAGATCTGGGCGTACAGGTCCACAGGTCACTGAAAGTGGCAACACAGGTGGATAAGGTAGTGAAGAAGGCATACAGCATGCTTGCCTTCATCGGTTGGGGCATAGAGTATAAAAATTGGCAAGTCATGCTGCAGCTGTACAGAACCTTAGTTAGGCCACACTTAGAATATTGCGTGCAATTCTGGTCGCCACACTACCAGAAGGACGTGGAGGCTTTGAAGAGGGTACAGAAGAGGTTTACCAGGATGTTGCCTGGTCGAGAGGGCATTAGCTGTGAGGAGAGGTTGGATAAACTCGGATTGTTTTCACTGGAACGACGGAGGTGGAGAGGCAACATGATAGAGGTTTACAAAGTTATGAGTGGCATGGACAGAGTGGATAGTCAGAAGCTTTTTCCCAGGGTGGAAGAGTCAGTTACTAGGGGACATAGGTTTAAGGTGCGAGGGGCAAAGTTTAGAGGGGATGTGCGAGGCAAGTTCTTTACACAGAGGGTGGTGAGTGCCTGGAACTTGCTGCCGGGGGAGGTGGTGGAAGCAGGTACGATAGCGACGTTTAAGAGGCATCTTGACAAATACATGAATAGGATGGGAATAGAGGGATATGGTCCCCGGAAGTGCAGAAGGTTTTAGTTTAGACAGGCATCAAGATCGGCGCAGGCTTTGAGGGCCGAATGGCCTGTTCCTGTGCTGTGCTGTTCTTTGTTCTTTGTTTGTTAACTCTGCTTCTCTCTCCACAGATGCTGCCAGACCTGCCGAGTATTTCCAGCATTTCTTGTTTTTATAACTTTTATCTACTAATGTCCAATGTTCCTTGCTAACCATGATAAAGATCTTTGCTGGATAATTTTCTTTTTTGGTTTTGCTTTATAATTGTTGAAATTGAATTTTCATTAGCAATACCGAAAGTGGAATGAATGTTGGGATTCTGGACATCTTTGGTTTTGAGAACTTCAAGAAGAACTCCTTTGAACAACTATGCATCAACATTGCCAATGAACAGATCCAATTTTACTTCAACCAACACATCTTCGCTCTTGAACAGGTAGACACAATTAGAAGGTGGTGCAAAGTCTCCAAAGCTACAGTATAAAGAGTTTTTTCTTTTATTTTCCTCATCATAAAAACAGGATATTTCCTATATGTGAGATATATTTTAAAGAGCCCCAGACCTATCCAGACACCTGAATTTTTGCTTCAATAGCCCAGTGGTCTGCTCATTAATGTTTGCTTGTGGCCCCATGGCTGTGATTGTACCTGAGCTGTTCACGTATGGTGGGGTTGCGGAGGATGTTACGAACCAAGAATGCAGCCGGGCAGTTCTTGTCCTTAAGCATCCATTGCCGTATGTTCCTGCAAGGTAGAACAGTGAGGGGGGGGGGGGCGCGGTGCGGGTTGTTGATAAGCACTGTCATAGCTGACTACGAAAATAGTACAAACTTGCATGATCCTTCTGCACTGTTCACATATCATGACATCAGTGCAGCATTTGATGTGGTCAAAAATACCATCTTCGTCCAATGCCTTTCCCTCATTGTCCTACACAGTGATGCTGCCCTCACTTGGTTCCAGTCTTACCTATCCAATCGTAGCCAGAGTATCACCTGCTATGACTTCTCTTCCCACACCCACACCATTACTTCTGGAGTCCCCTGAGGATCTGTCCTTGGTCCCTTTCTCTTATCAACGTGCTGTCTTCCTCAGATATGAGATCAGCTTCCACATGTACACTAACGACATCCAGCTCTACCTCTACACTGCCTCTTTTGACTCTTTCACTGCCTTTGTGTTGTGAAACTGCTTGTCCAATAACCGCTTCCTACAGTTAAACATTGGGAAGACTGAAACAATATCTGGAGTCCACTATCAAAGATTTTATAGCAGAGCACTTGGAGAACAGTGGTAGAATCGGGCAGAGTCAGCATGCATTTACGAAAGGGAAATCATGCTTGACAAATCTACTGGAATTCTTCGAGGATGTAACTAGTAGAGTTGATGAGGGGGAGCCAGTGGATGTGGTTTATTTGGACTTTCAGAAGGCTTTCTACAAAGTCCCACCTAAGAGATTAGCATGTAAAATTAAAGCGAATGGGTTTGGGGGTAGTGTGTTGCAATGGATAGAAAATTGGTTGGCAGACAGGAAACAAAGAGTTGGAATAAACGGGTCATTTTCCAAATGGTAGGCAGTGACTAGTGGGGTACCGCAGGGATCGGTGCTAGGATCCCAGCTATTCACAATATATATTAATGATTTAGATGGGGGAACTAAATGTAATATCTCCAAATTTGCAGATGACACAAAACTGGGTGGGAGGGTGAGTTGTGAGGAGGATGCAGAGAGGCTTCAGGGTGATTTGGACAAGTTGAGTGATTGGGCTAATGCATGGCAGATGCAGTATAATGTGGATAAATATGAGGTTATCTACTTTGGTAGCAAAAGCAGGAAGGCAGATTATTATCTGAATGGCTATAAACTGAGAGAGGGGAATCTGCAACGAGACCTGGGTGTTCTCGTACACCAGTCACTGAAGGTAAGCATGCAGGTGCAACAGGCAGTAAAAAGGGCAAATGGTATGTTGGCCTTCATAGCAAGAGGATTTGAGTATAGGAGCAGGGATGTCTTGCTGCAATTATACAGGGCCTCGGTGAGGCCACACCTGGAATATTGTGTGAGGTTTTTGTCTCCTTATCTGAGGAAGGATGTTCTTGTGATAGAGGGAGTGCAGCAAAGGTTTACAAGACTGATTCCTGGGATGGCGGGACTGACGTATGAGGAGAGATTGAGTCGGTTAGGATTATATTCGCTGGAGTTCAGAAGAATGAGGGGGGATCTCATAGAAACCTATAAAATTCTAACAGGACTTGACAGGGTAGAGGCAGGAAGGATGTTCCCGATGGTGGGAGAGTCCAGAACCAGGGGTCATAGTCTAAGGATATGGGGTAAACCTTTCAGGACTGAGATGAGGAGAAATTTCTTCACCCAGAGAGATGTGAGCCTGTGGAATTCGCTACCACAGAAAGCAGTTGAGGCCAAAACATTGTATGTTTTCAAAAAGGAGTTAGATATAGCTCTTGGGGCGAAAAGGATCAAAGGATATCGGGGGAAAGCGGGAACAGGTTACTGAGTTGGATGATCTGCCATGATCATGATGAATGGTGGAGCAGGCTCGAAGGGCCGAATGGTCTACTCCTGCTATTTTCTATGTTTCTAATATCATCCCTGGTCCTGCCACAACTCCGTACCCTTGCCACTGACTCCATTTCCCTCCCTGACCAATGTCTCAAGCTGAGCCAGCCAGCTAGCTTACAGTCTCAGCATCTAAGCTAATGTTCATATGTCATAACCTCTCCATAGTTTAAAAAAAAAATTCATTCCACCTTTTAACATTTCTCCCCTCTGTCTCTGCCTCAGCCCATCTGTCACTGAAACCTTCTTCCTTCCCATTGACACCTCCAGAGTAAACTATTCCAATACTCTCCTAGCTGGCTTCTCATTCTCCATTCTTGCAAACTTTATCTCATCCAAAACTCTGCTGCCTGTATCTTCCCCAACACTAATTCTGCTCACCTATCCTTACTGATCTACATTGGCTTCCAGTTCCCCAATGCCTCACATTTAAAATTATCATCCTCCGGTCTAAATTTCTTCATTGCCTTTCTCCTTCCTATCTCGGTAACTGAATGCCACAAGATGATAAGTTCTTTAATGCTGAGATATATGTAAACTGCTCTAAAAATTCCAGAGGATATTTGTAATAACCTAAGCTGAAATGGTCAGCTGCAGTGCTGAAACTTCACTGAGCACTGAGATTGGAATTCCTGCCACCAGAATGGAATCTCGCTAAAAATTAGGATGGACAGCAGTACAATAATAAGTCTGCCACTGTCCCATTTTTTGTAAATGCCAGTGGGGCAGTAGTGATGTGAAAATTGCTTCCAAGATTTTACTTATATAGGTGGCTTACATTTTTTTTTGTCGTTTCCTTTGAAATCCAGTTATTTAACAAGTTTGAATCGTTGTAGAAATATGCATTAGTTCAGGAAAATATGGGCATAATACAAGTACTGTTATAGCATTATAATGTGAAAACAAGTTTGTCTTTACAGAAATTATGAGTTCTTTCTTGAAACAAGCAGATCATTGTTTTTATTTGTTCATGTGATGTGGCCGTTGCTGGTAAGGTCAGCATTTATTGCTAATTCCTAACTGCCCTTGAGAAGGTTGTGGTGAGCCACCTTCTTGAACTGCTGCAGTCCATGTGGCATAGGTATGCCCACGGTGCTGTTCAGGAATGAGTTCCAGGATTTTGACCCGGCAACAATGAAAGAACTGCGATATATTTCCAAGTCAGGATGGTGTGAAACTTGAAGGGGAACATCGCAGGTGGTGGTGTTTCCACGCGTCTGCTGCCCTTGTTCTTCTTGGTAGAGGTCGCAGGTTTGGAAGGTGCTGTTGAAGGACCCTTGACGAGTTGCTGCAGTCGATCTTTTTGAAGGTAAACAGCTGCCACTGTGTGCCTTGATGGAGGGGGTGAATGTTTAATGTGTTGAATGGGCTGCCAATCAAGCGGGCTGCTTTGTCCTGAGTGGTGTCAAGCTTCTTGAGTGTTGTTGGAGCCGTACTCTTCCAGGCAAGTGGGCAGTATTCCATCACGCTCCTGACTTGTGCCTTATAGATGGTGGATATGCTTTGGGGAATGAGAAGTTAGAATTTCCAGCCTCTGGCCTGCTCTTGTAGCCACATTATTGATATCACCGTGCAATTAAGTTTCTGGTCAAAGGTGACTGCCCAGGATGTTGATGCTGGGGGATTTAGCAATGGTAATGCCATTGAATGTCAACGGGAGATGGTTAGATTCTCTCGTTTGAGATGGTCATTGCCTGGCACTTGTGTGGCACGAATGTTACTTGCCACTTATCAGCCCAAGCCTAAATATTGTCCAGGTCTAGCTGCATGTGGGCACGGACTGCTTCAGCATCTGAGGAGCTGCACATGGTACTGAACACTGTGGAATCATAAGCGGACATCCCTACTTCTAAGCTGATGATGACAGGAAGGACATTAATGAAGCAACTGAAGATGGTTAGACCTAGGACACTACCTTGAGGAACTCCTGTAGCGATGTCCTGGGGCTGAGATGATTGACCTCCAACAACCACAACCATCTTTTTTTGTGCTATGATTCCAACCTGTGGAGAGTTTCCCCCTGATACCCATTGACTTCACTTTTACTAAATCTTATTGATGCCACACTCAGTTAAATGCTTCCTTGATGTCAAGGGCAGTCATTTTCACCTTATTCTGGAATTCAGCTCTTTTATTGATGTTTAGATCAAGGCTGTAAAAAGGTCTGGAGCCGAGTGGCACTAGCGGAACCCAAACTGAGCATCAGTGAGCAGATTATTCGAGAGTAATTGCCGCATGATAACACAGTCAACGTCACCGTTCAACACTTTGCCAATGATTGAGATATACTGATGCGGCAGTAATTGGCTGGATTGAATTTGTCCTGCGTTTTATGGACAGGACATACCTGGACAATTTACCACATTATTGGGTAGATGCCAGTGTTGTAGCTGTATTGGAACAGCTTGGCTAGGGGCACACTATTGCTGGAGCACAAGTCTTCAGTACTACTGCCAAGATGTTGTCAGGGCCCATAACTTTTGCTGTAGGCTGTACGTTCAGTTGCTCTTGATATAGTGTGGAGTGAGTCAAATTGGCTGAAGACTCACATCTCTGATAACTGGGAACATAGAGGAGGCCAAGATGGATCATCTACTCGTCACTTCTGGTTGAAGGTGGTTGCAAATGCTTCATTCAGTCTTGTCTTTTGCATGGCCTGCTGGGCTGCCCCATCATTGAGATGGGAATGTTTGTGGAGCCTCCTCCTCCCATTAGTTGTTGAATTCACGACTAGATGTGGCAGGACTTCAGAGCTTTGACCTGATCCCTTGGTTGTGGAATCACTTAACATGCTGCTTCTGCTGTTTAACAGGTGTATAGTCCTGTGTTGTAGCTTCACCAGGTTGGCACCTCATTTTTAGGTCTGCCTGGGGATGCTCTCCTACACTCTTCATTGCACCAGTGTTGGACCTTAGCTTGATGGTAATGGTAGAGTGAGGGATATGCTGGGCCATGAGGTTACAAATTGTAGTTTGAATATCATTCTGATACTATTGATGGTGCACAGCGCCTCATGCATGTCCAATTTGAGCTGCTAGATCTGTTCTGAATCTATCCCATTTAGGACAGTGTTAGTGCCACACAACACGATGGATGGTGTCCTCAGTGTGAGGTCAGGACTTAATCCCCACAAGGACTGTGTAGTGGTCACTCCTGCCAATACTGTCATGGGTAGATGCATCTGTGACAAGTAGATTGGTGAGGACAAAGTCAAGAAGGTTTTCCCTCTTGTTGGTTCTCTCAGCATTTGCTGCACGCCCAGTCTGGCAGATACATCCTTCAGGACTCGGCTAGCTTGGTCAATAGTGCTGCTACTGAGTTACTCTTAGTGATGGACATTGAAGTCCCCCACCCATGCCCTTGCCACCCTCAGTACTTCTTCCAAGTGGTGTTCAACATGGAGGAGTACTGATTCATCACTTGAGGGAGGACAGTAGATTGTAATCAGTAGGAAGTTTCCTTGCCCATGTTTGAGCTGATGCCATGAGATCTCATGGGGTCTGGAGTCAATGTTGAGGACTCCTAGGGCCACATCCTCCTGACTGGATACCACTGTGCCACCATCTCTGGTGAGTCTATCCTACCAGTGGGACCGGACATACCCAGAGATGGTGATGGAGGAGTCTCAACATAGGCTGAAAGTCACACTCACGGAATCATACCAATGTCAGGCTGTTGCTTGACTAGTCTGTGGGACAGCTCTCCAAATTTTGGTACAAGCTGTTATACTTCAGAAAGCCAGTTGCTGAAGGATAGAACTGGAGCCAATGTTTACACACTTCAGTATTTATTTACATGGTTACACATTACAAGTATACACCTCCTGACCCAACAACCACAGTTTCAGTCTGTATCTAATTATAGGGATTCAAGTGAATTATCTGTTAATGTCCACCACCTCCACACAGTTAAACACAGTTAATGTACAATGAACAGATTCCCTTCTCTGTCTTCAAATCCAGAGTTAATATGCACAACCAGAGATAGGCACCAACATGTTGCACCATGGGCATTTGACAAAATTATTGACTCAGCTACGGACATGGGAGCAATTAATCTGTATATAAAGTGTATATCCATCCTAATGCCATCAAAACACCATCTGATTTAAAACACATTTCTCCCTATAAATAAAGTAGCTAAGCATACAAATGTCAATGGAGAGCAGCACAACTGTTTTAGCTAGCTGGCAAGCAAAGCAGTATGCAATGCTATTGCGAATTACTTTTGTTGACAGAATAGAGCTAGCATGTAGCCAGCCAGCTAAACCATAATGTGATAAAAACCAGGACTCTGACATGCAGGGAGGTTGCCTTGTAACATGAGGTGCCCTCCCTGCAGGCTTGGTGGGGAGGGGTTTCCCTGTTCTATGGGCAATTTGGCCCATGGAGGATCCCCACTGGGAACCAATTCAGCCCCCTGGGACTCCCCCTCCCCCAGGCCTGCAAGACCACCTCCCAGCCCCACCCCTCACCGGGCCTTCCCGACTGACCCCGGCAACCCCATCTCACCTACCTCTTTTCTGGTGTTCCCACTTTGGGCCTGGGGTCTGAGGCCTCTGCAGTATCGGCAGTCACCACTGCTCCCAGTGGCGCTGCTGATATTGCTGAGCTGCCGACTCTCTGATTGACCAGCAGCCCATGGACATGGGATTCCCATCTTTAAAAGGGACAGGGAACCCGTCTCCGGAAACATAGATATCAAAAGACCGGAGGATCGCTCCGGGAGCGTGCAAAAAGGCAGAGGTGGGATTCCCCCTGCCTTTTCGGCCAGGAGCCCTGTCTCCAGCACAAAAATCCAGCCCTAAGATTTTCTTATCCTGTGAATATGTGACCAAAAAAGCTGAAAAGATTTTCAAGATTACTTTTCCAGCTGTGGGAGAGTGCACTCTAACATCTGTATCATCCAGTCACTCTTGAAAACCCCTAACAACTAGTCTTATAAGGCTTTTGACTTGTAAGTCCCATGTGCAAACACTTTTTCAGCACAAATCCACCTACGTGACTAAGCTGGTTGCCCCTTATCTGATACTTCAGAATAAACTCCAAGCTCTCTCCAACTATCTAATTTCCTTTGTTTTGCCTCTCTTATTAGTTTGTCCTCAAGTTTATTGGCTGCTGCCAAAACTTTGCAATCATGAGGACTTCTGCTTCGAGTTCTGTTCTGAGACTGTTCTGTGGCCTTCATTTCATTGTGTAATCTATTCAAGCTATGACCTCTACTTGCACTTTGATGTCTGTCAGGACTACTACTGCGAGATCTCCCTCTTGCAATATCGGAGGGCCTTTCTCCAGTATATGATCTTTTTCTGACACGAATCACTTCCAGACCCACTATCAGTACTTGCACTGTGCTTTCTTACCCTAAAAACTTTCACCCCTTTCTGCCAGTCCATGGACCTCACTCCTTGGCCACCATCGTGAACATTCAACAAATATTTAAACTTGCCAGTAGCTTTTCCTGCACCTCCCACAACCAACCTGACAAGGGAAGTTCATTCAAAAAATTCACTCCAGATGGTTGGGGGATATAGTCCCCATCAATTAGTGTATGGCCGAAATCCCAAATTGTCTTCTGTGTTGTACGATAGTCCTCCTGCTTTAGAAGGGACTACAATTAGTTCCATTTGTTTCTGCTCATCCTCTGGGCAATTGGCCTTTGCACATGATAGCTGTGCCATATGTGTGATGATCACTCACATTATCACTATTCAGCCCTTGATCTGCCATATTCAGTTTCTCAGGACCTTAATCACAATAAACATGAGCACTTGAGGTACAAGCTGTCTCATTTACATCTGTCAGCTGCTAAGAGTCTGAAATTTTGTAATTCTGATTAATCACGAGGCATAAACCCTAATCATTTGATCGCCATGTTTAATCAGTATTGTATTATTCTCACAACCTGGTAGCTTACCAGGGCCTTTCCATTCCCTATGACCCTCCCTTTTATAATACATCAAATCTCGTGAATTAAATTTTGTTTCGGATGGTCTTAAATGATGCCTCAGCACTCTCTGAATCTTCTCTGAGACGTCAGCCTTGATGAAAGCCCATCTCTCCAGCATTCAAATGAGCAGAAACAAATCGAACCAACTGTAGTACCTTCTAAAGCAGGAGGACTATCGTACAGCACAGAAGACAATTTGGGATTTCGGCCATACACTAATTGATGGGGACTATATCCCGCAACCATCTGGAGGGAATTCTTTGAATGAACTTCCCTTGTCAGGTTGGTTGTCATCTTGCAGTCTGGTTGATCAGCTAATATTTTATGCAGCATTTCATTGCTCACCGCATGATTCATTTCATTGCTGAAAGAACTTTCAGCTGCGGTATTCATGACCATGATGTTCATGTTTTCACAGATGTCTCTGAACTCATCATTGGTAAATTCTCCTCTATTATCAGTCAGAACCTTCGCTGGTGCCCTCTGTCTGGTCCTTATCGATTTCTCCATGACTTTGTCTATAATAACCCCTTTGTCCTTACTAAGTATTATTGGAGAAAGACTAAATCTGGTTGCCAAGACTAAAAAATGTAGAATCAAAATATCTTTGTCTTTATCTCATACCTTTAGATCCATGGCAACTACCTTGTTAAAGTCACGTGCTAATAGTAGGCCTACAATAGGAAGTGGCGGTGTCCTCCAGTACCTTTTTTTAATATTGATTTCACACTTCTCACTAAACTCTTGCTGCATTCTTCAGCAGGATTTTTAATCTTTGACAAGTACACATGAACACAAGAAATAGGAGCAGAAGTAGACCATATGGCCCATCAAGCCTGCTCTGCCATTCAATACAATAATGGCTGATCTTGGGCTTCAATTCCACTTTCCTGCCTGCTCCCCATATCCGTTGATTCCCTGCGAGACCAAAAATCGATCTATCCCAGCCTTAAATGTATTCAATGATGGAGCATCCACAACCCTCTGGGATAGAGCATTCCAAATATTCACAACCCTTTGAGTGAAGTAATTTCTCCTTATCTCAGTCCTGAATGATTGACCCCTTATCCTGAGATTGTGTCCCCGTGTTCTAGGTTCCCTGACCAGTGGGACCAATCTCTCAGCTTCTACCCTATCAAGCCCTTTCAGAATCTTGTATGTCTCAATTAGATCAGCTCTCATTCTTCTAAACTCCGGAGAATATCGGCCCAATTTATTCAGCCTCTCATCATAGGACAACCCTCTAATCCCAGGGACCAATTTAGTAAATCTTCGCTGCATGTCTCCAGTGCAAGTATATCCTTTCTTAATGTGGAGACCAAAACTGCACACAGTATTCCAGGTGCGGTCTCACCAAAGCCCTGTACAATTTTAGTAAGACTTCTTTATTCCTGTACTCCAATCCCTTTGCAATAAAGGTCAACATGTCATCTGCCTGCCTAATAGTCTGCTGCAACTGCATGTTAACTTTGTGCGTTCCTTGTACATGTACCCCCAAGTCTCCCTGAACATCAGCACTAACCAGTTTCACACCTTATAAAAAATATTCTGCTTTTCTATTTTTACAACCAAAGTGAACAACTTCACATTTCCCTACATTATACTCCATTTGCCATCTTGTTGCCCACTCACTTAACCTGCATTCTCTCTACATCCTCCCCGCAGTTTAACTTTCCACTGAGCTATCAGCAAACCTAGAAACATTACTCTGTCTCTTCATCCAAGTCATTAATATAGAGTGTAAATAGCCGAGGCCCCAGCACTGATCCTTGCGGCACTCCACTGCCTGCCAACTTGAAAATGCCCCACTCTCTGCTTCCTGTCTGTTAATCAACTCTCTATCCATGCTAATATATTACCCCCAATACCATGAGCCCTTATCTTACTGATTAATCTTTTATGTGGCTTATCGAATACCTTTTGGAAAATCCAGGTATACTACATCTACTGGTTCCCCTTTATCTACCCTACTAGTTACATCCTCAAAAAGCTCTAATAAATTTGTCAAACAGGATCTCCCTTTAGTAAAATCATGCTGACTTGTTCTGATCATACTATGCTTTTCCAAGTGCAATGTTAAGACTTCCTTAATAATAGTTTCCAGCATCTTCCCAACGACATGTTAGGCTAACTGGCCTGTAGTTCCCAGTTTCCTCTCTACCTCCTTTCTTGAAAAGCGGCATAACATTTACCAACTTCCAGTCTGATGGGACCATTCCTGAATCTAAGGAATTGTGGAAAATCATAGCCAGCGCATCCACTATCTCTGCAGCTTTGTCTCTTAGAACCCTAGGATGTAGGCCAGCTGGTCCCAGGGACTTGTCAGATTTTAGTCCCTCAAGTTTCTCCAATACTTTTTCTTGACTAATATCAATATCTTTAATTTCCTCACTCTTTTTTAGCCCCTACGTCACTGCCTATTTCTGGTATGGAACTTGTGTCTTCTACTGTGAAGACAGAAATTTTGTTTTTTGTTCAATGCCTCTGCCATTTCCTCATTCACCATGATGATTTCTCCTGTCTCTGCCTCTAAGGGACCAACGTCTACTTTAGCTACTCTCTTCCTTTTTATGTACTTATAAAAGCAAGGGTGAGCAAATTATCTATGTGACTTTAAGGTTTACTCCACAGCATAGATATGTCACTAGAGACTACATCAGTACTTAAAAAATGTCTTACTCCAGCTATTTTACATGGAATTACAACACTCTTTGGTTACCTCATTGTGTTGTCATCACCAAACCTAAAGCAAGTAGTACTTTTATATTTCTTAACCTTGTGTTGATCCTACTTAGTGAATGAAGATAGCATTTCAACCAATTTGTTCCACGTAGTATCGAAGTACAGGCACCATCTAACACTGTACAGTTAAAGGAGTCTGTGACTCACCTATTCATCAAAGGACTAAAACTCTGTGTGATGTATAATTTATTTGGATTCATCATTATTTCCATTCTCTTCCTCAGAATTCTCTTCATCATGTGTCATTTTGAGGACCCTGCCTCTTTACTTTGGGCTATTCATCGAATAATGACACTTCACGTCGCACCTGAAGCACCTATTAATTGTTCATTGAATCCCAGGAATGCCCATTCGCCTATTAGTGCTGTTCTAATACTGCCAATCATGGATGAGCTGGACTAACAGCCAACAAAAACGGAACTCAGTGATGTCATTGATTCTCTAGCCAGTGGAAAAGCCCCTGGAAAGGATGGCATTACTCTTGAAATAATCAAGAGTGCCAAGCCTGCTATACTCTCAGCACTCCATGAACTGCTTTGCCTGTGCTGGGATGAGGGAGCAGTACCACAGGACATGCGCGATGCCAATATCATCCCCCTCTGTAAGAACAAGGGTGACTGCGGTGACTGCAACAACTACTGTGGAATCTCCCTGCTCAACATAATGGGGAAGGTCTTCGCTTGAGTCATTTTAAGCAGACTCCAGAAGCTGGCTGAGCGCGTCTACCCTGAGACACAGTGTGGCTTTCGAGCAGAGAGATCCACCATTAACATGCTGTTCTCCCTTCGCCAGCTACATGAGAAATGCCACAAACAACAGATGCCCCTCTACGTTGCTTTCATAGATCTCACCAAAGCTTTTGACTTCGTCAGCAGACGTGGTCTCTTCAGACTACTGAAAAAGATAGGATGTCCACCAAAGCTACTAAGTATCATCACCTCATTCCATGACAATATGAAAGGTACAATTCAGCCTCATCAGACCCCTTTCCTATCCTGAGTGGTGTGAAACAGGGCTGTGTTCTCACACCTACACTGTTTGGTTTTCTCACACCTACACTTCTCCCCGCTGCTCTCACATGCGTTCAAGTCTTCAGAAGAAGGAATTTTCCTCCACGCAAGATCAGGTGGCAGGCTGTTCAACCTTGCCCATCTAAGAGCGAAGACCAAAGTATGGAAAGTCCTCATCAGGGAACTCCTCTTTGCTGACGATGCTGCATTAACATCCCACACAGAAGAGTGTCTGCAGAGACTCATGGACAGGATCGCGGTTGCCTGCAACGAATTTGGCCTAACTATCAGCCTCAAGAAAACGAACATCATGGGACAGGACGTCCGAAATGCTCCATCCATCAATATCGACGACCATGCTCTGGAAGTGGTTCAAGAGTTCACCTACCTAGGCTCAACTATCACCAGCAACCTGTCTCTCGATGTAGAAATGAACAAGCGCATGGGAAAGGCGTCTGCTGCTATGTCCAGACTGGCCAAAAGAGTGTGGGAAAATGGCGCACTGACACAGAACACAAAAGTCCAAGTGTTTCAAGCCTGTGTCCTCAGTACCTTGCTCGATGGCAGCAAGGCCTAGACAATGTATGTCAGCCAAGAGCGACGTCTCAACTCATTCCACCTTCGCTGACTCCGGAGAATCCTTGGCATCAGGTGGCAGGACCGTATCTCCAACGCAGAAGTCCTCGAGGTGGCCAACATCCCCAGCATATGCACCCTACTGAGCCAGCGGCGCTCGAGATGGCTTGGCCATATGAGCCGCATGGAAGATGGCAGGATCCCCAAGGACGCATTGTACAGCGAGCTCATCACTGGTATCAGACCCACTGGCCGTCCATGTCTCCACTTTAAAGACGTCTGCAAACGCGACATGAAGTCCTGTGACATTGACCACAAGACGTGGGAATCAGTTGCCAGTGATCGCCAGAGCTGGCGGACAGCCATAAAGGCGGGGCTAAAGAGTGGCAAGTCAAAGAGACTTAGCAGTTGGCAGGAAAAAAGACAGAAGCGCAAGGAGAGAGCCAACTGGGTAACAGCCCCAACAACCAATTTTATCTGCAGCCCCTGTGGAAAAGTCTGTCACTCTAGAATTGGCCTTTATAGCCACTCTAGGTGCTGCTCCACAAACCACAGACCACCTCTAGGCGCTTACCCATTGTTTCTTGAGACAAGGAGGCCAAAGAATACTGCCTTCTGCTGTATTAACCAAATCTGCTAATGGTGCTTCGATCTTCATTTTGCCTGTCTTTAATTCATCCATTGTATTGGCGCTTACATCCAGAATTTGGACCATTCTGCAAATTGGCAATCATTGAGTCATCTATTCTTTGTCTCACCATTTGTTCCATGCAGGCTGAAGGAAATTCCTGCTTTCCTAGGAATTCTTTCAAGGGAGCAAACATCTGATTAAACAGGGTCTCCCTCTCCAAGAGCTGAATACAATTAGAACCAGTAGCCTGTCCATATGAGATACCTTAGCATAATCCAACAATTTAAAAGCTAGTACTGATCCAGGAATCCCCAAATTGAATTTTGTCAATCTTTTGTACAATCTCTTCACGTCCATGACACACTCTTCCATGGAATGAGGATCTGTTTTCCGAAATCTATAAAAATGTCAGACCATGCCTCATTAGCATTTAGTAGATCATCTTTCTTGTAAATTTCATCCAAGAACTCTTAATAGAAGGTTTAGATCTTCATCACTATCCAACTGATGGGCATCCAGCTCACAAAATGCTTTGCATCTGACCTCTTGTGGGAGGTGACAATGCCAAGATGGAACCTTGTTTCCTGTGGTTGGGATGTTATCCATGTCTGCATATCCACTTTGTTCTTCCACTGTTCATATGGTTTAGAGTCCGGGAACATCAGAGAGTATTCATAACCCAACTATTTACACCTGTTTTCTGCCATGTTCCACAACAACTACTGGGATTGTAGTTTCCTGTCTGAATTTTTTTTTTCTTAGCTTCCAACCTTCACCTTTAGGCAACCGTGTTATACTTCAGAAAGCCAGTTGGTGAAGGATAGAACTGGAGCCAATCTGTTTACACTTGTATATTTGTTTGGAGAGTTACATATTACAAGCACACGCTTCCTAACCCAACAATCAGCATTTCACTCTGTCAATTTATAGGGATTCAGATGAATTGCCAGTTAATGCCCACCACCTGCACACAATTAATATGCAATTAACACAAGTCCCCAGATGTTAGTGAAGAGGACTTTGCAGTGCTGACTGGGCAGGGTGTGCCTTTGTTGTATCCAGTGTTTAATTGATGTTGGGTGGTTGTCTGGTTTTTTATTTGACTTTTCTGTAGTGGTTTGATACAACTGAGTGGCTTGCTAGGCCACTTGCTAGATAATCATTGACACAGTTTTAAATTAAAGCTTATTTTTGTACTGGAAAATTTTACAATGCCGAATTTGAACTTGTCACAATTACTTATTGAATGAATAATATAACATTTATAAAATAATTAAGTAATTGCAGTAGAATATGCTGCAGTGCACTTTGAAATTTGCAGTAGTAGGACTATGCTTAATATATGATTTCATTACCCTTTGTAGAAAATTTTATCTGGCATACTTCAGTAAGATTTGTTTCAGTTTCCTTTGTACCCAGCTTTATGATACCCTATCTTTTGCATGTGAGTAGTATGTTTAAAGAAAAGGTAATCTTTCAATTTTAATAGAAGCTGTTCATTGTCAGGGCTGTTTTATATTTCTAACTCCTAAAGTTATGCTAATGATCACTTGTAGATTGAATACCAAAATGAGGGAATTGATGCCAAACTTGTGGAATATCAGGATAATCGACCGATATTGGACATGTTTCTTCAGAAACCTATGGGCTTGTTGTCTCTGCTTGACGAAGAGAGCCGTTTCCCTAAAGCATCTGACCAGACACTAGTAGGTAAGTGCTATGAACAGTATGGTTATGTTTTAAAAACTGTGGTCTTTAATACAGTGTAAAATGGACGTTTAGAGCAAACATGTGACCTCATACAAAATCTGCCCAGAGACAAGCCAGGGGTCTTGGTTACTATGAGAACAAGGAACCCAGATCAAAGACCCTTTTGAAAGTACGGTGCAAGGCTGTGACACTTAAAGGACAATGTGTTTTACTCTCCTAGCCTCTCAGATTCTGCAAGGAATTGGGTCTCCAAAATGCAGATTTGAGTTGCAATTTTTAACACCTGGAAACAAAGGAAGGCCCAGGTGGTTTTGCTATGGTCAGTCTTGGGGGAGAGATTTTATGTAGGTTACAGGGCTCTTGGCCACCTGCTGAAGAGCTGGCGAGAGCCTGGCGTTGCCTCCTCTGGGGAAGATCTTCTGCATTATGTGCCAATTAGGCCCTTCAGTAGACAGCGGCAGGCTTTTCCCCAGGATTAAAGATCTTGGCGATGGAAGTCCCGCCTGCTGAGAGCTGCTGGCCAATCAGAAGCCAGCAGCTTTTTTACTGAGCAGGGCCACTGTGGAGGTGGTGGCTGCTGCTGGTAATGCACCCACCGGAGGCCTGGATCCATCAGGGGACCTATAGGCCGCAGGTGAGTCATGGCAGGAGGGGTTTCCTGAGGTGGGGGGGGGGGCGGTGTCGGGGGAGGGGTTTGTAGGGGGCAGCATCTAGGGCAGGGGGATGGCCCTCAGCATGCCCTCCCCTCCCAGATGACGGGTCCCTCGAACAGGCACTAAGTGCCTTTTAACGAGCCCCCCCGCCCCCTGGAGCCGGCAAGCAACCCACACGGGATTGCTTGCCGTGCTTCCCACGTGGCGACAGGCGCAGCTGCCGCTGTACTACTCAATTGGCAGCAGAGCGGAAAGGACGTCCACAGGCCTTTCCTCCACGGATTTAATTGGAGTGGAGGCAGGAAGGTGGCGGGGGAAACCTCTGAGAAATGTCAAAGGCAAACGGCTATCGACTTTTGATATGGATAAATTCAAGAGGCTTTCCTAGGTCTGGAGGCTGAAAGGAAGAAACGAAGATGAGCTGTGCAGCTGAGAGAGAGAGAGATCAGTGAGTTGTTTCTGGAGAAACAGCTGCTCTCAGATCACTGATACAGCAAAAGGCTGCTAAGATTTGAAGCCGTTTCAAAAGCTCTGGGTTTGCAGAGGAGAAAAGACCAGTAGGGTCACCAGAGATTGCCTAATTAACGGAAGTCCAGTCGAATGTGCTCGGACGAAATGAGTGGAGAGGACGTTGGCTTTGAGAAGGACACTGGGAGATCCAACCCTTGGCAGTTGGGTGGAGTCTGGGACTTTTAACTGTAAGGATACTTTTGTCGATGAGAGCACAGTGTGACGTATAAATGTGGTGTGGGGTTTTTGAGTGTGTTAATGAGTTAGTGGGAAATATCTTTCTCTGTAATTTAGTGTAATTTACTAGTAAGTACTGTTTAGTTAATGTTGAATTTTAGCTTAGTTCTTGTGAAAATCTTGAGACGTGAAATCTGGTCATGTGATTCTTTAACGGTCACTGGGAAGTTCATATCCCTTGTTTTAAAGTTAGCAGTCTTTACTGAGGCCGAAGTAGTAAGAATAACACCAAATAATCTACATTTATGCAGGGCCTTTAACACACAAAATGGCCAACGATACATCGCAAAAATAGGCATAATTAAATTGGATGCCATGCCAGGAAGGAAATGTTTGTGGGATGACCTAAAGGCAGGTCAAAGAGACAAAGAATTGTGCAAAAAGGTTTAGGGAGGGTGTTCAAAAGGGTAGAATCAGGGAAACTGAAGGCTTTGCCACCAAAGTTATTTTTATTTGTTCATGTTTTACGTGGGCAGTGCTGGCAAGGTTGCATTTATTGCCCATTTCTAGTTGCTTTAAGAAAGTGGTGGCTGCCTTCTTAACCACTGCAGGTCTTATGGTGATGGTAATGGTATTCCCATGATGATCTAGGGTGGGAAATTGCAGGATTTTGGCTGGGAATAATGAATCAATGGTGATACCAAGTCAGGTTCCCAAAATGTTGCTGCTTTTGTCTTTAGTGTAAGAGGTTATCAAAATCAGAGTATGCTTGGTGAATTGCTGCAGGGAATCTTGAAGATAGTATATATGAGAACTATAGTATGCTGATAGTGGAGTTTCGAATTTGAGCTCAGTGGCAGGACGACCAATTAAGTGGCTGCTTCAATCTGGATGGTGTGAGTATTCCATCACATTACTGATCTGAGTCTTGCACTTGGTAAAGAGGCTTTATGGATCAGGAGGTGAGCCTCTCATTTCAGAGTACGCAGCCTCTGCCGTGCCCTTGATACCATGCTGTTTTATGGTAGGTTGAGTTAAGCTTTTGGTCACTAGTGACCCCCAAGAGGTTGATGATGAAAGGTCACACAGAACTGAAACGTTAATTCTGTTTTTCTCTCCACAGACGCTGCCTGAGCTGCTGAATATTTTAACCATTTTTTGCTCTTGATACAAATTTCCAGCATCCGTAGTATTTCACTTTTGTATTTAGATAAGGAAACCCATTAAGCTCCTTGATTACCTCTTCTGCATGATGATCTTCAGTCCCATTATTTCTGAGCATTTAAGTTTTCATAATTGTTTTAATTTTCTGTGTCGTTAGCTTCCCTTTCTTCTGGGTGTTATGAATGCTGGACCTTGTAACGTGATCGTGTTTTAAAAATTGGGATTTTTTAAATTTCAAGATGGAGTCTGGAAGGTCAGCTGTCCTCACCTCCACTCTGCGAAAGGTTACCAGAACAATAGAGAACACAGATCAAAGATTTTCTTCTGAAAAACAGAGACTGCAGGACTAACACCTGAAGAGCAATGGGCTTTTGACTCCCAGACTTATGGGTTATAAAACAAGGAGCCAGTAATGTGGAAGATGTAAATGGACCAGGCAGCTGTTAGCACCTGGGAACAATGGAAAGGCCCAAGTGGCTTTGTGAAACCAGACTGTGGACTCTGAATTTTTGGAATAATACAGTAAGCTATTGACTTCTGAGTCCAGATAAATTTAGCAGACTTTCTGAAGGTAAACAGGCTGTAAGAGAAGAAACCAATAGTTGTGGCCTCAAGGCAGACTAGAAGAAGGGAACTCAGTGGTTGCAGCCTCACAGCAAGTTGTAAGAGAAGAAACCAGCGGTTGCCATCTCAAGAGAGAGAGAGGGGAGACATCTGCTTTCAGAAGCCTGTTACAGTAAAAGGCTGCGAAGACTTGAACCTATTATGAAAGTCGAAGCTTCGGGAGAAGTAGAAGACCAGCAGGATCACCAGGAATCGCCTTATTCATGGACGTCCCAGCCGGAAGTGCTCGGAGAAGTGAGTGGAGAGGACATTGATTCTTGAAAAGGTCTGGGAGATCAAACCCATTGCAACTGGAAGGAGTTTAGGAATTTTAACTGCAAAGGATTTTGCCATCCAAAAAGACTGTGTAACATATCAGGGTGGTGTGAGATTTTCAAATAAAGAAAATATCTTTATTTGTAATTTGAGGTATTGACGACTTACAAAGTACTATTCAGTTAATTGGAGATTTCTTTTAGTTTAGTTTAGAGATACAGCACTGAAACAGGCCCTTCGGCCCACCGAGTCTGTGCCGACCACCAACCACCCATTTATACTAATCCTACATTAAACCCATATTCCTACCACATCCCCACCTGTCCCTATATTTCCCTACCACCTGCCTATACTAGGGGCAATTTATAATGGCCAATTAACCTATCAACCAGCAAGTCTTTGGCATGTGGGAGGAAACCGGAGCACCCGGAGGAAACCCACGCAGACACAGGGAGAACTTGCAAACTCCACACAGGCAGTACCCAGAATTGAACCCGGGTCGCTGGAGCTGTGAGGCTGCGGTGCTAACCACTGCGCCACTGTGCCGCCCTGTTGTTATAATAAAAGTCGGAAAACATGAAATTTTGAAATTGATCTGGGGGTTCATAGCCTGTATTTTTCACATTAATGATCTCATTAAGGTTGTAATACTGGGTTCCTATTATTTCAGATGCTGCAGTTTTAATTTCATTTTACTTCTGTGTATGACCTTTGAAAGGTAGAGTTGAATAGTCCAAACTATCCAAAAAGAAAATACTTGTTCATCGCAGGAGCAGGAGTTTAGTGTCAAAGAAATACATTTGGTGGGGTGGGTTTGGTGGTGTTGGGTTCGGGGGGGAGGGGGTTGTGGGGAAGAACTGTAAAGTGGATCAAACCTGTTGATATATTTGTTGAGTAAAACTTCACGTCACAGGATTGGCCTAATGTCCAATGCTTGATTCTCAAATCTGCCAAATTTTGAACTGTGTTCCTGCAGAAATTAGCTTTGTAATAAGTAACTATACAGTGTGCACCATTATTTGTGCTTTAATTTTAATTAACTTGTGTGCATTTGCACGTTTGATTGGTCGGAATTATTAGGGTTCATCTAGAGGTACTTAGGAACTGGAGTGCATCTGCGTTTGGTTGCTATGGTGATTTTTTAGGATGCAAACAAATGAGTGCATTTGTGTTAACATGAATGAATAATACACCTGCAGATGTTGCATGGAACCCTTGAAGCTTTTGTACTGGGGCCGCCAATAGGATGTTCAGTGTTCACAGCACTTCTGCCCTGCTTTCCCATGTGCAGAGTCCTGCTGATCAGCTGACCACACAGTGCCTAAAAAGCTCCATAACTTGCTGGGAAATAACCTGTGACACTGGGTTTGTGAATGGATATAGTCTCATTAAGGTGCTAGAAGTGTGGTAATGTGGCTACAGCTCCATAATGCATTGAGAACAGTGGCATACTACTTTAGACTCCATTCCTATTTCCAACAGGTGATGCATGTTCACCATGATGGTTCCTTTCTCTTAAGATGCAAGCATTGCCAGTAACTGCTCTATTTATGTCAATATTCAATGCTTCTTTGCTGTTTTTCATGTTTTCCAAACTGAAGTTTGAGATTTCTAGAAGTGTAGCCCATGTGCTCTATGTGACTGTTTGCCTAGGGAACTATCATTGTGAGCTGCCTGTAAGAGTAATTTGGGATCCCTATGGTCATCCCTCTCCTTTTGTAGGTCTGAAGGGGGAAAACAATCAAAGGAGGCATGTTTAAAGGTGCATTTTCATCTCAATTCATCAAATAGGATTTACTATTCTGTTGGTCCTCCTGTATATAGCCAAGGTAATCATTGATGGAAATGGCCTGAGGAATCTGTTTAAGAACCTACTTGCCCTAAGGAAGTTTTGAAGGAACTCTGCAGTGCCCTGCAGTTAAATCTAGAAAAAACTTTCGGGACAGGGGTGGTACTGTCATTGGTTATCGCAGTCACAATTCCCTTGCCTCTCGGTACTTCCAAGCAACAGCAGGTGATATGTGAAATTGTCCAACTTGCATTGCATAGTTGCTTACAGGTCACACTGACTTTTTTGCTCAGCCCAGTTAACTCATCAATTTTCCTGTGGAAAGCAAGCAATGCAAATGAACCCTGCACTTTTACTGCCTTCCTGGATTCCCCAAAGCTGCAGGTCATTACTAATGCATGTGGCCATAAGGTCCCCAGTGACATTCCTTCAGGAATAGAAAAGGCTTACACTCTGCGAAACTTGCTGTTTGTCTGTGACCAAAGGGCCATGAGCACAGATGGCAGAATAAGCCATCTTTGTATGGGTGTATATGTCTGACACATCTGCAGTCATTAGAGCAGGATGCTTGAGTGCTACAGATGAGGTACTGCCCTGAGCTCCAACATCAATGCCCACTCCTACCAATCTCCTGTGCTGGTCACCACCAAACATGGCCAGCCATCTGTGTGGAGGTATTCATGTGAGCAGCAATGAGGTTCTTAAAGTCTGCATTATCAGGTTACCTACTGTGGTGAATCGAGACAAAACAGACATTGGGGGTTGGAATCCAAGTCTTCAGAGTCCCAGTCAGAGCATCAGTGATGGAAGCTATCCTTGAGTTCAAGACCTCAGCCCAGGGGTTCTGCTGCAGGGTGTCCACATTTTCCATAGTAGTCTGCAGCTCAACAGGTGGTTGTGCAGCAGTTGCGGACTTCATTTTTCAAAGTTTTTTTTATTCATTCGAGGGATATGGGCGTCGCTGACCCATGCCTAATTGCCCTTGAGAAGGTGGTGGTGAGCTGCCTTCTTGAACGCTGCAGTCCTTAGTGTCATAGAGTTATACAGCACAAAAACAGGCCCTTCGGCCCATCGTGTCTGTGCCGGCCATCCAGCACCCAACTATTCTAATCCCATATTCCTGCACTTGGCCCGTAGCCTGTGGCGTTTCAAGTGCTCATCTACATACTTCTTAAATGTTGTGAGGGTTCCTGCCTCCACCACTTCTTGAGGCAGTGCATTCCAGATTCCAACCACCCTCTGGGTGAAAACATTTTTCCTCAAATCCCCCCTAAACCTCCTGCCTCTTAACTTAAATCTATACCCCCTGGTTCTTGACCCCTCCGCCAAGGGAAAAAGTTTCTTCCTATCTAACCTATCAATGCCCCTCATAATCTTGTACACCTCAGTCAGGTCCCCCCTCAGCCTTCTCTGCTCCAAGGAAACGAACCCTAGCCTTTTCAGTCTCTATTCATAGCTGAAATGCTCCAGCCCAGGCAACATCCTGGTGAATCTCCTCTGCACCTTCTCCAGTGCAATCAAATCCTTCCTGTAGTGTGGTGACCAGAACTGTATTCCAGCTATAGCCTAACTAGTGTTTTATGCAGCTCCATCATAACCTCCCTGCTCTTATATTCTATGTCTCGGCTAATAAAGGCAAGTATCCCATATGCCTTCCTTGGGATGTAGGTACACTGACAGTGCTGTTAGGTAGGGAATTCCAGGATATTGACCCAACCACAGTGAAGGAACGGCGATATAATTCCAAGTCAGGATGGTGTGTGGCTTGGAGGGGAACCTGCAGGTGGTGGTGTTCCCCTGCACGTGCTGCCGTTGTCCTTCTAGGTGGTAGAAGTCACGGATTTGGAAAATGCTGTTGGAGGAGCCTTGGTGCGTTGCTGCAATGCATCTTGTACATGGTACATACTGCTGCCGTGTGCATTATTGGTAGAGGGATTGAATGTTGCAGGTGGTGGATTGGGTGCCAACCAAGCTTTATCCTGGATGGCGGTGAGCTTGTTGAGAGTTGTTGGAGCTGCACCCATTCAGGAAAATGGAGAGTATTCCATTACACTCCTGATCTGTGCCTTGTAGATGGTGGACAGGCATTCAGGAGTCAGGAGGTGAGTTACTCGCCGCAGGATTCCCAGACTCTAACCTGGTCGTGTAGCTACAGCATTTATGTGGCTGGTCCAGTTCAGTTTCTGGTCAATGGTAACCCCAGGATGTTGATAGTGGGGGATTCAGTGATGGTAATGCCATTGAATGTCAAGGGGAGATGGTTAGATTCTCTCTCGTTTGAGATGGTCATTGCCTGGCACTTGTGTGGCGTGAAGTTTACTTGCCACTTATCAGCCCAAGCCTGAATGTCGTCCAGGTCTTGTGTACTGTTGTTAGTAAAGGAGATGCATTTGGAGCTGGGGAGGGAAGGATTTGGTGTGCTGGGGATAGGAGGTCGGTGGGTAGTAGTGTGCCATGCTAGAACATCATGCTAAGAAAAAGAAACGGCAAGATATCATTCTCATCTTTCTGGTCTGGGTAAGTTCATTGATCTTTATCTTGCATTGCGCACATGTCTTGGGGACGATACTTCTGGTATTTATATTCTCAGTTATTTCTTATTGAACGAACCTGGGCACCTGTCTGCCGTCTATGGGTTAGAGTCTCTTAACCCTTGTCCTCTCCATCAGGACTTCCACCACAGCATCCCTAAAACACGGTGCCCTAGCAGCAGAAATTTCTTACCAAAATAACCAAATATGCACCAGAAGTAAATGAGAAATTAAAAGACACCTTTGCTTTAAGAGAGGTTTTAATTAGGCCTCAGACCTGCTGGATATGCCTCCCTCCAAATCATTGTACACAAATGGGCATCTATCTTGACTGTGCAATTCAAATGAGGCCTGGCCATCAAAATAGTCTGGATCTCTCACTGGTGCCATTGGGGTGTGGTGTGGGGGTGGTTGGTTGGGGGAAGGTATACTGATTTCTGTGCCCACTACCTACTCTGTCGTGTGGTCAATTTTGTTATATAGTGCACATGTCCAACATACACGATACATGCCATGTTGCATTTTGTGATAAATCATTTAAAGTAACCAAATGCAAATAAATGCATCTTAATTTGCAAGGGTTAATCCAAAAATTTGAATACAGCAGCACATGTAATACAATCATGCCTGATCCATTCCTGACAAAATTACTACTGAAGCTTACAATTAACCACTTTGTTCTTTCTGGTAAGCATTGGGATATTTTTTAAAGAAAAACTTGAAAATTTACAGGCCCATAAATTAAGGTTAAACCTCAATACTAAATTGTTAATCTATATAACTAAATTTTTATTCAAGGTTATTAGTAAAGTTTAGGATGGAGAATATGGAAAAAAGTGTGCTGCATTTCACTTTTCCCATTAACATATGCACTCAGCTTAATCCTCGTGTGGATACTCAAAGTATGAAATGAGCATTGCATTAAAACAAGTTGTTTACTTCATATATTACAGATAAATTTGAAGACAACCTACGAACAAATTACTTTTGGAGACCAAAAGGCGTGGAACTGTGTTTTGGAATCAAGCACTATGCTGGCAAGGTATAAACAAAAATTTTAAATGAGAAAAGACAGTTCTTTTGTATTAATTTTGATGAAACGTACGATAATTTTGACATTAAAATATAGAGCACCTCATAATTAAAATATACTAGCTTCTGTCCCTGTGGCAGGGTATCTGTTATGTCTGATAATAAATTGTGATAACACAGAATATCAGCTAGTACAATAATGTTTAAAATATTTAAACAGGTTTTTTATGATCCAAGTGGTTTCCTTGAAAAAAATAGAGACACACTTCCTGCAGATATAGTGGTAGTACTTAGGACATCGGAAAATAAATTGCTTCAGCAACTCTTTTCCAGTCCACTCACTAAAACAGGTAGGATTAATCTTGGATTTTCTTCATAGCACACAGCAGGTGATAATGGCTCCTATTGCATAATATATTAAAATGAATATTATTTAAAACTACTGTACTTCCTGTGGTATTGCTTATAGAACAAACTAAGATGAATATTGTTGATATATGGCCTTTAGTTTATAGGTGTGACATAAAAGAGACTGTATTCTAGGTGTCCCAGGAAATAATACTTGAATCAATAAATTCCAAATAAGAAACAAACATAAATTATGAATTAACGTGAATACCTGAATGGTGAAAGTTATCTGTGGAGTACATGTAAAGATCTCCACAGTTGGAATCATAGAAAATTTATGGCACAAAGAGGCCACTTGGCCCATTGTGTCTGTGTGGCGGAAAAACAAGCTACCCAGTCTAATCTCACCTTCCAGCATTTGGTCCAGAGCCCTGCAGGTTACGGCACTTCAGGTGCATATCTAGACACCTTTTAAACGAGTTGAGGGTTTCTGCCTCTACTACCCTTTTCAGGCAGTGAGTTCCAGACCCCCACCACCCTCTGGATGAAAAAAAGTTCCTCATCTCTCCTCTAATCTTTCTCCCAATCACTTTAAATCTATGCCCCCTAGTCACTGACCTCTCTGCTAAAGTAAATAGCCCTTCATATCCACTCTATCCAGATCCCTCACAATTCTGTGTGTTTCAGTCAGACCTCCCCTCAGCCTTCTCTGTTCCGAGGAGAGTAACCTGCATTTTTCCAGTCTTGGCAACATCTTCGTAAATCTCCTCTGTACCCTCTCTTTTACATCCTTTCTTTAATGAGGTGACCAGAACTGCACACAGTACTCAAGTTGCAGCCTAACCAATGATTTATACAGTTCCAGTATAACCTCCCTGCTATCAGCTAACAGAGGAAAGAATTCCATATGCCGCCTTAATTAGATAGATGAGTTAGTTAGATTAATATGATTTGCTGATATGACAAATGCATGCCCTTAAAATGGTTGTATTTAAAAATACTGAGGATTATGGATGTGTTGTACAGAAATTGAGACTGATGTATCAGCTTTGATTATGAAAAATATTGAAAAATAAAATGAAAAGTAATGTGTTGAAAATGGATTCTGCTCTTAAAATGACTGCCAATGGGGTTTGATCGGCTGAAATGGCAAATGTGTTATTTAAAATCACAATTACTTTTTGGAGAGTTTATTTCAAAAGATTTTTAAACACAATTGGCATATTTCAAAACAACAGAAATGTTTGATGTAAAAAAAAGAAACACAGAAGGGAATTGGTGAAATGGCTGATCCTTCTAAATACTGCTCTTTTTCAAAAAAAATCTAAAATATTCAGTCAGCAGCAAAAGTAGCATCAAGGCTGATATAAAACAAATTTTTGATTTTAAAACTTACTCGGGGAGCAATTTACATATTGAAAAGGATCATTCACCTCCAAAATTTATTCCAGAGCAGAAATGCCATTCAGATTACATTAGAAAAAATGTTGAATTTAAAAAACTTGATCAGGAGCAACTGACCGTGAAAAGAACAGAATAAGGCTCAGCGTAAAAAGAATCAAGTGAAATTTATTTCAAGATACAGCACTGAAACAGGCCCTTCGGCCCACCAAGTCTGTGCCGAACAAGAACCACCCATTTATACTAACCCAACAGTAATCCCATATTCCCTACACTAAGGGCAATTTACAATGGCCAATTTACCTATCACCTGCAAGTCTTTGGCGGTGGGAGGAAACCGGAGCACCCGGCGAAAACCCACGCAGACACAGGGAGAACTTGCAAACTCCACACAGGCAGTACCCAGAATTGAACCCGGGTCCCTGGAGCTGTGAGGCTGCGGTGCTAACCACTGCGCCACTGTGCCGCCCAAGGTTGAGACTGCTACATAAATAATGCCTCCTAAAATGGACAAAGAACAATTATTGCATCTTTAAAAAGAGCCCTGAAAAGAAAAATTAGTATGAGATGAAAAGATGAAAATTGGCCAAATGAGAACACAATTCAGCCAAATGGTGTCTCCAGAGTAGGAGAGCAGGAGTCCAAAACAAAAGAGGCAAGGTAAATACAATAAGTCAAGCCATAGTACTTTAAGCTAAAAGGGAAAATCTCAATGTAGTAGGTTGAAGAATATTGGAATTTTACTCTGGGCTTTGGAACCCCATCATTACGGTGAGAAGTGGATTCCGAGCCTGCACTTGCCCACAGCGGGATCGGCACGGCAATTTTGTCGCACGCAGCCTCCTAATTGGCTGCCTGCGGGCCCACTATCCAATTAAGGATGGTGGACAGGCTCCTGATTCTGTCGGTGCAATCAGAGGGCCGGCAGCACTGAAGCCTCATCAGCGCCACCAAGAGAGGTTGCCACTGCTCAAGCAGGCAGGAGAAGTCGGGGGCAGCTCATGATGGAGGCAATAGGCCCCAAAGGATGGAGGGGAAACCCCTCCAGGGGGATTGGGACTGCGGGGGCTGCCTCTCATGCCAACAGCCCCCTTTTTGGACCATGGAGTCTCTGGCTCCGATGGCCCCCACTGGGCCGCTGCAGGGAGGCCACCTCCATGAAGCTGATGGCCTCCCCCAAGTGGCAGGGGCAAGGGCCGTTCCACTGTCATCAAAATGCCGGCGGCCCCATAAAATCGCCCATAATTGGAACCTTAATTATGCAAATTGGCTGCCCGCCTCTGTGGAGCAGGCAGCTGATCCTCCTCATAGCCCGCCTCCTGCCCACTGCTGGGAAACTTCCCCGGCAGCGGGATAGCGATGAGGAGCCATCCTGATGTGGCTCCCCACTATTTTACCAGCCCTTTACCTTCATTGCCACCACCTGGGGGCCAGTAAGATTCAGCCTATTGTGAGCAGGACACTTCTTGTTTTCAACTGGAGAGGAAGATTGTTGCAAGCAGGATATTAGTTATTAATAGCTGCCAATCTCCTGATCAAAATGCTAGATAAATAGGTTGTATAATTTTCCATGGACCAATCTGAATACAAGAAGAAAAATAACAACATTAGCATGTGCTTTTCAATGATCAGTCCAGAGCAAAACTTGTCACAAAATGGGCCAATTATATTGCCAGAAAAGTAGGGCAGTATTGATCATTTGATTTCTCGGGTTTCAGTCAAATCATTGAAAGATCAGTGGAGGCCTCGCTCATATGATTTCTATTGGCTGGATTGCGAGATAGCAACATGGAGTGGATAGTTTCAGCAAATGGTTACAAGAGGAAATCAAGTTAATGTTTTTATTAGTACAGTTCATGATTAGGTGTGTGTGTGTGTGTGTCTATATATATATATATATATCCAAAAAAGAGAATGGATATGACAAGGTTAAAGCTTTGCTTTAAACATTGTGATATGACTTTTTATAATGTGCCTAAATTTTTTTTTCTCTAAAATGAAATAGTTATAGTTGAAAATGTGCCCTATGTTGCATTGTAATTAAGGTAAATAGACTTTGTGCAAAATTGTCCATCCACAGTCACAGCATCCAATTTTGACAAATAGAAAGCAGAGGAAATCTGCCCCATGGGAATTTTTTAATTATGAAATGCAAGGTTGACTATTTCTTGAGAGTTTTCAGACTATCATTACTTGCAGTGCATTGTTCATTTTGTTGTTAAAAAATGGCAGTTAATTATAGAAATTTTACACCAAAGCAGAGGCAAGCAATATAGTTTTTGCCTATTACACAATAAATTCTAATCACCTTTGCAAGGTTATAAGAATTAAAAAGATGTTAAATGCATTTACTTACACTATTTTAAACTAGCATTCAATCCAATGTGGTTACTATCCCAACCAAGAGTTTGCAAAGGGCTGATGGTCATCTCTTCCTTGCAATTATTTCTGTCCAGTAAGCTGCTTGGTGGATGCAGAAAAAGTGATTTGCGTAACTTTATCTGTAAGGACGTTTCTTCCAGCAACCCTCTCAGGCTAAAAAAACTTGGCATTTGGGAATCACTTCAATTTGGCTGAAGTGAATTTAACACGGGGATTCAAATTTTAGCTGGTTTTTAGCTTTTTAGTGAAGTGGATTATAATCCTAGCCCTTTTTGAGACCCTCCCGATCAGGCTTTCTCCCCAGATGATCACTGTCACTTAAGGTTGAGAAAGACAGATCTCACAGACACTTGAATGTGTCTGAAGAACTGATCTAACTACCCCCCAAAGGAAAGGAACCAGATGAAAATGTTACTGTTTTTCAGATTGCCTTTTTAACAAGTTTTAGCCAGATTATAACAACCTAGACATTATAAGGGTCCGGGCATCTCTCCTCTATAATATATCTCCCCACTGAAGAGTGTACGGAGACAGGTTCTCGAAGACTATATGAGACAAGGTATTTTCTAAATTAAATAAAAGTTTATTAAAGAACCGAACATGCAATTCTCATGTGAGTGGAAGTCAATCACATTGTTAATAGTTCTAGGGAAAAAAAGAAATTATAATCTTATTTCTAGTAGAGAATCCAAGTTTTAAGACTAAATATTGTTACAGTAAAATATTTGCGATATCCATCAATATTTAAAGCAATATTTACCTTAAATCCCCGAGTCGAAAGCTACAGAGTTTATCAAGATACCTGTATCCCAATTAAGGGGAGAGCTATTGTCGCTGCACCACACTAGCAGAACCTTTGCCATGAGAAACACTGGAGTGAATCCAACGAATCTAAAGATCCACTGTGTGGTTCCAATATTGGTACTGTTGCTGAGCTGCATAACTAACGTTTTTACACATAGGGGTGTTGCCTCTCTTGCATCCCCTCCTATTTCCCAAATAAGGCTGTATAACTGTTAATTTCTGGTTAAGATCCACCTTGTCTGATTTCTAAGAAAGGCTAGGCCAATGTGGACTTTAGCAAGGCTTTTGACAAGGTCCCACATGGCAGACTGGTTAAGAAAATAAAATCCCATGGGATCCTGGGAAATGCAGCAAGTTGGATACAAAATTGGCTCAGTGGCAGGAAACAAAGGGTAATTGTTGATGGGTGTTTTAGTGACTGGAGGGCTGTTTCCAGTGGCGTTCCGCAGTGCTCAGTACTGGGTCCCCTGCTTTTTGTGGTATATATGAACAATTTGGACCTAAATGTAGGGGGCATGATCAAGACGTTTGCCGACAACACAAAGATTGGCTGTGTGGTAGATAGCGAGGAGGATAGCTGTAGGCTGCAGGAAGATATTGATGGTCTGGCCAGATGAGCAGAAAAGTGGCAAATGGAATTCAACATGGAGAAGTGTGAGGTGATGCATTTGGAGAGGTCAAATAAGGCAAAGGAATACATGATAAATAGGAAAAAACTGAGAAGTGTAGAGGAAGTGAAGGACCTTGGAGTGAATGTCCACAGATCTCTGAATGTAGCAGGACAGGTGGTTAAGAAGGCATATGGATTCCTTTCCTTTATTAGCCAATGTATAGAATGCAAGAGCAGGGAGGTTATGCTGGAACTATATAACTCATTGGTTAGGCCACAACTTGAGTACTGTGTGCACTTCTGGTCACCTTGTTGCAGAAAGAATGTAATTGCACTAGAGAGGATACAGAGGAAATTTACGAGGGTGTTGCCAGGACTGGAAAAATGCAGCTATGAGGAAAGATTGGCTAGGCTGGGGTTGTTCTCCTTGGAACAGAGAAGGCTGAGGGGAGATTTGATTGAGATGTACAAAATTTTGAGGGGCCTGGATAGAGTGGAGATGAAGGGTTTATTCACCATAGCAGAAAGGTCAGTGATGAGGGGGCATAGATTTAAAGTGATTGGTCAAAAATTAGAGGGGAGATGAGGAATAACTTTTTCACCCAGAGGGTAGTGGGGGTCTGGAACTCACTGCCTAAAAGGGTAGTTGAGGCAGAGACCCTCAACTCATTCAAAAGGAGTCTGGATATGCACCTCAAGTGCCGTAATCTGCAGGGCTACGGACCAAAGCTGGAAGGTGGGATTAGAATAGGTGGATCGTTTTTTGGCTGGCACAGACACGATGGACCAAGTGGCCTCCTTCTGTGCCTTAAATTTTCTATGATTCGACAGCAAGGTGGGAGCCTGTCATGGTGGTCAATTTCCTTAGTCACCTAACTGTGTTTCAAGATTATAATTCAGTTTCTTGGGTTTGGTCAGTTTTGTCAAAATCTCAGTTCACTGTGTTCTAGGGCTGTCTGCATAAGACCATCTTCTCAACTATTACATTGTGGTAGCTTACGTGATCAGTTGCAAACTGTGTTATCAATGTTTTGCTGTGTGATGAGGTTCATGACTTTTTAGGAGTGAACCCCCCCTGTCAGAAGTTGCCTCTATGCTCTAAGATGAGGCAAGCCCTTTACTATTAAGGCATGTCTATGAAATTCTTTTAACCTTTTAGGAAGATTAGCACTACTTTTAATTTTTTAATCCCTAATTCATAGGAGAATAATTCCTTTAACCTCATAACCCCTTATTATAGCCAGATTCCTTCACATTGGTAATGTAATAGCCTAAGGAAGATCTTTTGGTTCAAATTTTGCTTAAGGTCATCTTTTTTACAGTCCATTAAAACTGATTATAATAATTGTTTACTGAAATAGAATTTGCAGTGTTGCTCTGAATTGTCTTAGTTGTTTGTGACAAGGGAATAGAACAAAGTTTTAACAAAAAACAAATCTCGTTGTGTATCTATTCATTACTCTGAGTAACAAATGCACTTATTGACCTGTCTCTTCTTTTTCTGCTATAATCTTGATATAATATTTACAAATAACCTGTGTGTTAAAAAATAATTTCCTTAATTTCAGAATAGATAATCCTGAATTAATATGTTTGAAAATTATTTATTGCATAGTTCAAGGTAGAGAAAAATATTTGATTGGAAGCAAAACCTTCAGCCATACTTAATATCTGCTGTTTTGTTAGGTGTAGAAAATTATGTAGAAATTGTGCAAAAAATTGTTTTAAAGCAAAAGTAGAAGTAAGCCTGCTATGGAGGGCTCCATCCAATAAAATGACACCATCTCTGTAGTACCACTTCTACACAGAAAATCCAGTAAAACAAGTCATACAAGTCACATCTGTTGAAAGTTTTTCATTGTATTGTCACTTCAAATTTAAGTTGTAAAGATGTATTGCAAGACCAAATATGGTCCAATTAACTGAGCACATAACTAATTTGAAGACTTTGGAAAAAAAAATTCAAATTAGCAGGCATTTTCCAAAGGTACACCTCTCCCACACCCAGGGCTGGATTTTACCAAGCCCATGACTTCGAGCTCCATGTTGGAGGGAGAGGGGAGCTGGGATATGGGCCCATGACGGCCTCCCTGCCGCTGGGCGATGGGACCTGAAATTCAGTATTTAAATCAATAAAATGAACACATTTAAATAAACCTACCTTCCATTTTCTGGGTTCACCGTGAACCTCAGTGCGGCGGTCATCACCCCCGCACTTTCAATTTCCCGTCTGGGGAAAGCCAGCGTGACACTGGTAGAGAGGGTGGAGGAGGTAAGATTCTCAATGCTGGGTGGGGGGACGGGGTCAAATAAACATAATGTGTGTAGGGGATGGTGGGAAGGGTGAACTTTAAACTTTGTGCAGTCTGGGCGGGGGAAAGGCCAGATTTAAAAGGTAAGTGTTTTTGAGGGGAAGGGGAAAATAGTTAATGCAATTGTTATTGGGTGGGAAAGGGGTAATAAAAATTTATTTGACAACTTTTGCGGGGTGTAGCTTTAAAAATTTAAATCTGCTGGCAGAGCTGGCTGCCTTTAAAAATGGCGCCAGTGTCTGCACACAGGCAGCTGACGCCATTGCCGTGGACAGAGAGCCAGCCCCCTCCATATGATTGGGGGGTGGGGGCCAGGCCACCCCATCTATTTAACTGAGCAGCCGTGCAGGAGATTGCAGCGGTTCTTTGGCACCATTTTGTGAGCTTGGCGGTGGGCTCTTAAAATCCAGCCCCCGGACCCCAAGATATTTTTATGTGGTTTACTTTGGCATATTCAGTGACCGTGTGGAAAGCATCTGTTTTGCCTTATCTTGTGTGAACTGTGACATGCCCGCTGTAGGATATGATAGGATGACTGTGCCATTTTGGATTAGCGGTGCCAGTTACTCCTAGTCTGAACATCTTACTTTCATTGGAACTGACTCACATTTCCCATATTAACTTGTAAAATAGCCGAATTCAGGGTTTCAACAATTCCTGCAAGAGTGATTTTTCAATCTCTGAAAGTGAACCAAGCAAATGTTTGGTGAGACAAGGCCTGATATGAATAAATAAGCTGCTTAATTTCACAGTAAAATGTCTAACTCATAATAATACAGAATAAGGAATCCTGTATACTTTCCCATATCGGTGTGGTGTCTAGCTTGATTTACGAACGTACGAATTAGGAGCAGAAGTCGGTGCCTCGAGTCTGCTGTGCCATTTAGTAAGATCATGGCTGATCTGTTTGTGTCTCGAATTCCACACTCCCATCTACCCCCGATAACCTTTGGTTCCCTTGCCTATATGAACAAGATTACTTCTTACTAACTCTCTCACATTATACTTTTCTCGAATCTTTTGCTGCTTTGCTGTCTTGCTGAATTCTTTTTCAAAAACTTGGCTGTCTGCTGGTGTCGGTGTTTGTATTTTATCTTTTGCTACTCACAGTCAGAAAGGAAAGGTCTGCCAGATGCCCTCCTGAGTGTCAGGACCAACAGCTCCCCAACACACTGAGATATTTATCATTCATCAAGAGAAGCTAATGAATTGCTTATTATTTGCAGTCTATTTGGAAACAACCATCAAAGCTCATTATCATCTCAACCACCTATCATCCTGGAGCATTTTTCTTTAACTTGTATGAATATGCAATGCTTTGAAATGCATTTAACAGTAACTGTTTTTAAATATCAAACTACGACAATGGCTACTGAAAAAACAATAGCCTGGAGATGTGTCCAGCATTTCAGCATCTTCCCCCGTCAGGTTGGTCCCTATGCCTACGGTTACTAAAAGTCAAACAATGCTGTGAACAGGAACAGTTTGTGTTTAAGTGCATGATTAGAAAATCAAACCAGAGTAGGATCTTGGTGGAAGGCCAGTGCAGGTCTGGGTGTCAAGGATAACAGGAGGGACTGATTGGTGCTGAAGTCCAGGTGGAGGACTGAGAGATTCTCACGTCGTTCCTGTCGGAGTGTCCAGAGGGAACATTGCTCAGATGGCAGGAGGGAAAATTGTAACCATCCGCCTCTCTTTCTATCCTCTTTGTTCACTTGGTGTACCAGTGTACTGGGGCTGCTCAGAAGAATAAGGCTATGTGCACATACAAATGTTGCTATGCATAATATTAGTGCTTACATATAATCCTCAATGATACAACTTCTTCATTACTAAGACGTATCACACTTAATTCTTATACATTTATATTCCACTTCCTTATGATATAATTTTTTTCCCTATTAATTCAATTCAATATTATTAGTGCAGGCTGATGACAAATCTTGAACCCGCTACTAAATGGATAATTATGAATGGTGTTTGGCCTTTAAAATTATTTATCCCCAACTATTTCTGAAACCTATGAGCTATGTAGATCTTATTCTTGACTTATCTTGCTTCCATGGAAAGCAAAACTACCATTGATGAAACATTGTAAAATTGTTCAGAAAGCTGTTTGATCAATTGACTTTTAATTTTGATTGAACATCACTTTTGAAGAGTTATATATTAATGAAGATGCAGAATGATGAAGGATAAAGAGAAATGGCAAGAGAGTAATACTCCTTGCCTTAAACACAAGGCTCAAGTTCTGAATCTGAATAAACTATCTCTTCCCTTGTGGAATCCAAAGATGTACATCAGATATTGGCTGCCAAAGCACAGATTGCAAATAACACATAGTCAAGGTAATGTGAGTAGCCCTATTCTGATGAAGAACAGAAGACAATATGGCAGCTGTTGTAATAAGAATCTTTATTTTTAAAAAGGCCTATAAATTATTGCTGACAATATTTGTGGATGAAAGTGATATGCATTTTTATGATACTCCTTTGTCTTCTATTTTAATACAGCTATTAACCTGTTTAAAATGAATGTATTAATGCCAAAATTATAGCAGCAGACAAAATTTCATATGAACAGTGTTAAATGTCTATCTACTAATATCACCAACATTAGTTTCCAGGCTCAAAATACTATTATTGCACCAAAAAATACCAAAGAAAGGGTCTGACATCCTTGAAAGTGGATCAATTGCCAGGGCCAGATGGATTGTATCCCAGGTTATTAAAAGAAGCCAGGGAGGAAATAGCGGATGCTCTGAGGATCATCTTCAAAGCCTAACTAGATACAAGCGAGGTACCAGAGGATTGGAGGTCTGCAAACGTTGTACCATTGTTTAAAAAGGGTGCGAGTGATAGGCCAAATAATTATAGGCCGGTCAGTCTGACTTCGTTGGTGGGTAAATTATTAGAATCAATTCTGAGATATAGGATAAACTGCCACTTAGAAAGGCATGGATTAATCAGGGATAGTCAGCATGGATTTGTTAAGGGAAGGTCATGTCTTACTAACTTGATTGAATTTTTTGAGGAAGTAAGAAGGAGGATTGATGAGGGTAGTGCAGTGGATGTGGTCTACATGGATTTTCGTAAGGCATTTGACAAAATCCTACATGGTAGACTGGTCAGAAAAATGAAAGCCCATGGGATACAGGGGAATGTGGCAAGTGATATTGGCTCATTGACAGGAAACAAAGGGTAGTGGTCGATGGATGTTTTTGTGAATGGAAAGTGGTTTCCAGTGGCATTCCACAGGGCTCAGTGTTGGGTCCCTTGCTGTTTGTGGTGTTTATTAATGATTTGGACTTAAATGTAGGAGGCATGATTGGGAAATTTGCAGATGACACAAAAATTGGCCGTGTAGTTAATAGTGAAGAGGATAGCTGTAGACTCCAGATTGGTATCAATGTTTTGGTTGAGTGGGCAGAAAAATGGCAAATGGAATTCAATCCGGAGAAGTGTGAGGTAATGCATTTAAGGAGGGCAAACAAAGCAAGGGATTACACAATAAATGGGAGGATATTGGGTGCGGGTAGAAGTGGTGAGAGACCTTGGAGTGCATATCCACAGGTCCCTGAAGGTAGCAGGACAGGTAGATAGAGTGGTGAAGATGGAATATGGCATGTTTTCCTTTATTGGCTGAGGCATAGAATACAAAAGCAGAATGTAATGCTGGAACTGTATAAAATGCTGGTTAGGCCACAGCTGGAATATTGCGTACAGTTCTGGTCACCACATTACAGAAAGGACATAATTGTTCTGGAAAGAATACAGAGGAGATTTACAAGAATGTTGCCAGGGCTCAAACGTTGCAGCTATGAGGAAAAATTGGATAGGCTAGGATTGTTTTCCTTAGAACAGAGGAAGCTGATGGGTGACTTAATTGGAGTGTACAAAATTATGAGGGGCCTAGATAGAGTAGACAGGAAGGACCGGTTTCCCCTAGCAGAGAGGTCAGTTACCGGGGGCACAGATTTAAGGTGATTGGTAGAAGGATTAGAGGGGACATGAAGAAAAACCATTTCACCCAGGGGGTGGTGGGTGTCTGGAATTCACTGCCCGGATCGGTGGTGGAGGCAGAAACCCTCAACTCTTCTAAAAGCTACCTGGACATGCACCTAAAGTGCTGTAACCTGCAAGGCTATGGACCAGGTTCTGGAAGGTGAGATTAGAGTGGGCGGCTAGTTTTTTTTCAGCCGGTGCAGACACGATGGGCTGAATGGCCTCCTTCTGTGCCATAACCTTTCTATAGTTCTATGGTTTTATTATGGTTAAGCAAAAAAGCCCAAAAACTTGCATTCAAATAGCACCTATAACGTAGTGAAATGCTCCAAGGTGCTTCATATGTATATAGTACCTTTAATGTAATATACATGCTGAGGTGCTTCACAAAGCGGGGTGGGGGGAGGACATGGTCAAAAATAATTTTAGTGAAGGTTTTTGTAAGTGGAGAGAGAGGTAACAAGATGGAATAGATTAGGAAGAAAGTTCAGATCTTATGTTCAAAAAGAGTGGCGCAGTGGTTAGCACTGCAGCCTCACAGCTCCAGCGACCTGGGTTCGATTCTGGGTGCTGCCTGTGCGGAGTTTGCAAGTTCTCCCTGTGACCGCGTGGGTTTCAGCCGGGGGCTCCGGTTTCTTCCCACAGCCAAAGACTTGCAGGTTGATAGATAAATTGGCCATTGTAAATTGCCCCTAGTGTAGGTAGGTGGTCGGGGAATTGAGGGGATGTGGTAGGAATATGGGATTAATGTAGGATTAGTATAAATGGGTGGTTGATGGTTGGCACAGACTCAATGGGCCGAAGGGCCTGTTTCAGTGCTGTATCTCAAAATAAAAATAAATAAATAAAAGGGGGTGGAACAAGATAAGGTGCTAAAAGGAATAGGATAGCGACAAGCTGTGATTTAATGATGAGGGCAACGCTGCCAATGTGGTGGGAAGGACAGCTGTTGGAAAGTAAATCCAAGTGGGGAGGATTCAGTGAGGGCAAGGTGCCACCATCCTGAGCCAAGCTTCAGTCAAAGGCAAGATGTCAACGCAGTCATCAATAACAAGGTTACAAAGGGCCTTATCTGTAAGTGAATGGACATTCTGAAGGGAAATGTAGAGAGGTGCGATAATTGTTGATCTACTCAGAGTCTGAGGGAGTGCTAGTGGGTGGAGTGAGTGAAACAGGAAGGGGGTTAGCATGGCTAGCCTCCACAGGTGGGCTGGGAAGGAAGGTTGGTGAGAGATGAGGATGGGACAGTTGGGGTACTGTTGTTAAGGAGGCAACAACTGGTGCTTTGATGGGCCATTCAGAGAATGTCAAGAGAGGCACAGAGAGTTGGTATATTCAAGGTGGATTCAAACCTGGGATGGTGGCAGGTGCATAAAAGACAGAATATTGGTCATAGATTGAAGGAGCAATATGGTGCGGCAAAATACCTGAGTGGAAAGAAATGAAAAATTACATGGATGGATGATAGGAAGAAGACAGCAGAGAATTCCTGAGAGGAGCCAAGATATAATAAAAAGGGAGATAGTCATGGACTTGGGTTCAGAGCAGCTGCCAAAATGCACTGGAATTGGACGAAGAAAAAATTTAGGTTGCAAAAGCATGACAATGATTCGAAGAGATATACTGTAAATGGAGTACGGGAAGAGACAAGGGGCAGAATTTTCCTTCCGGAGGTGGGAAATGGATGTCCAGACTGTTTCCAGGTCCCAATCCCACCCCTGAGGAGAAGCAATTAGAGCTCCCAATTTTCACATTGTTGATTGGCTGGAAAGTGGATTAGGCGGTGGAAAGGCAGCTGCAGGGACAGAATGGAGATGGGTCTGAAAGAGAGCGGGCCCAATTTAAACTGACTATGGCAATCAGTACTGTGGCTGCCATTTCACTGAATCATTTGCTGTGGTACTGTTCCTGATGGAGCAGAAAAGGCAGAGGGCTGGAACACTGGGCAGGGCTGCCCTTCGCTTTGCGGATGCCGACCTATAGGTCCTCCTCAAATCAGTGAGGGGGAGGAGGGAGGTGCTATTTCCAGAGGATGGTAGGAGAAGGCCACCCTTCCAGACCAAGCAAGCCTGAATCAAGGTGGTGGAGACGGTGAGCAGATGGAGTGTGGCCTGGAGGAACTGGGGCCAGTGCAGGCAGAGGTTTGATGACCTTATTTGCTCTGTCAAGGTGAGTGCAGGACAGGCCTCTGGGTATTGAAACTACAGTGGACACTCCAGCTGAGGGGCCTGTGGGCACATGCTTGTCCTAAACATGGGAAAATGTGTGTCCAGGGCACTTACGGACCCCTCAGCAAGGCTCAGAGCCATAGTGCTGTTAAGGATCTGACGGCCCTGATGCATGCAGCTTCTTATGAAAATGAACCGATGGCATTTATCGTAGAGGCCAGTAGTGCCTTATCTCTTTCACCTTTGTCTTTGCTGAAGAAATGGGCTTATGATGCCTGTGAAAGAGCCCAGATAGGATTCTTGCACATCGTCACCAGCAATGGAAGAGGGAGCTATGGAGATCGCCAGGGTCGCTGACCACAAGCAAATTGGGGAAGGTGAGATGGGCATCCCTGGAAGAGAGGGTGCATAGAAATTGGAAAGCATAGCTTAAGGGGGTGCATTGCACTCCACCCCATCCAACACCATGCTGAAGCCTCAGCACTGCAGAGGCTTCTACTCTAAAAGGCTAGTTCTTGTAATCTCGTCCTGTGTCTTCTGCAGGTTCTGATGTTGAGGTGCAAAGACAATTCTTGTACCATCACCAGGCCAAGTGCTGCCAGAGCAGACCCCAGAGCAAGCACCGTTGCACCTTATAAGCACACCCTCCACCAGCTCAGATACAGTCACCTTGGTGGGTTCTCACGTGTGCGTAGCTAGACTGGTACTGGGTGAAGAGCATGTCACGAGTGTGCAAGAGGAGGTGACAGAGGCAGAGGCAGCTGTGGGCCATCCCCCTCAGAGGATGGAGGACAAACACAACCCTGCTCATCTGGTTGCAGATGCAGGGCCTTGGGAATCACAAGAAAGGAGGTTCTACATGGATCAGTAGCAACAGATGTACTTCCACATGTCAGAATTCCAAGAAGCAATGCGGGTCATGGGTTGAGAATGGAGGAGTCCTTCCAGCTCATATGCGCCACCATTGCTCAGAGCTTTGAGCAGATTGAGAGAGTGGCCAACCTCATGGAGAGCCATATGCAGCAGCACACAGAATACATGCACTGATGTTCACAGATTGCATGGTGCACAATGCAGTGGCGGTGATGGCAAGAGATATTTGGAGGGGGATGCCATCCAGAGTGCCAGCCAAGGGCTGAAGCAATCACTGAAGAGGATGAAGGTGCCACCCTTATGGGGCGCCATCATCATCATTGGCCTCCTTAGGGCCCCTCTGACTGAGGGAGCATCTCTGCATCAGGGGCCAGTGATGGAGGCTGCCCCTGCAATGACGCAGGTGCAGCAGCCTCTGGAGGTGCTCCTTCTGGGACGACCGCCAAGTGTATCTCAGTTGCAGGCAGAGAGAAATGAGCAGGATACTTCCACCTCATCCGAGGCCATAAGGGGAGCATTGCGTAGGACTGGCCAAGAGCGGAGGCCACAACTTCGGGCAGAGCGCTGAGTGGGTCATTGGGGTTTCTTTCACCTATAACTGCAATTTTTGTCTTTTTGAGCAGCATGTAAATATTGATAAATGAAGCCAAATGTGCAAGTCTTTTATTGATGGCGGGACAAGAAAAGAGGAATGAAGTGGTGAAGGGAAACAAGGGTCTGTGAATGGTTACAGTGAAACCTCTGGGCAGATGTGCTCCCTTCATTGGCTAAGAATTGATCTGATCCAGGCTCTGTATTCAATGCAAGTGTTCTCACAGGCAGCTGGAGCTAAGTTACAGACCATGCGGTTGCTCCTGGGTCAGAGGGGATCAGCTGAAATGAGCCTGAATCAGATATAAAAGCCGAAGGTGCTGGAAATGCTCAGCAGCTCTGGCAGCATCAGTGGAGAGAGAAACAAAGTTAACATTATATGTCGATGTAATTTCATCAGAAATGAATCAGCGAATCCCTGACAATGGTATCCTGACGAGAACCGCAAGCCCTGCGCCAGGCCTGGCCACCTTCCTGTGCAGCTGGGGCACCTCTGTGTTCTGCACCCTCCTCCTTCTCCTCCTCCTCTTCCTCCACCTCCAGTTCTATCTGTTCCTCCGATGAGCTGTGTCCATCCAGCACTTCACCCTCGTTAAGGTCCACACCTCCCTGGAGGGCCATGTTATGGAGAGCAGAGCAGACCACCACAATGTGCGAGACCCTTGCAGGAGTCTACTGCAGGGTACCACCCAACCGGTCCAGGCACCAGAATCACATCTTCAGAAGCCTGATGACCTGCTTGATGGTTGTCCTAGTGAGCAGATGGCTTTGGTCGTAGTGCCTCTATGCCTCTGTCTTGGGTATTCTTAAAGGAATGAGTAGCCAGCTCTTTAAGAGACATCACTTGTCCCCCTAGAATCCATCCATGGAGATGGGAGGTGGAATGAAGATCTGTGTAGCATGGACTGCCAGAGGATGAAGGAGTCATGGCAGCTGCCAGGAAAGTGAGTGCACGTATGCAGGACGGTTGTCGCAGACCAGATGAATGTCGAGGGAATGGAAGCCCTTCCTGTTGATGAATCTCGCAGGGTGCTCAGTTGGTGCCTTGATGGCCGCAGGGGCGTAATCGATGATGCCCTGCACCTGGGGAATCCAGCGATGGAGGCAAAACCCATTGTCCTCCATGCCTGTGAGGCTCCATCTGAAAGTGAATGTACTGAACAGCTCTCTTAAATAGGGCATTATTGACTTGTAGTGGTGCACAGCCATTTGCGAGACACCACCAAGATCCACAGCTGATGCTTGGAAGGATCCAGAAGCGACGAAGTTCAAAGCCACAGTGACTTTGATGGCTACTGGTAGGGCGTGGTGATCAGTGCTGCAAGGTGTGCGGTCTTCCATGTCGAGGCACAGATCTCTGTGATCATCTGCCTGTGGAGTCGCAGTCTCCTGCGGCACTGGTTCCCCGACATTGCAAGATAGCTCCATCTTCGGAGGTAGATCCGATGCTGAGGGTATCGCCTCTATTGCCTTCCTGCCCCCTTCCTTCTCCCCTGCTCTCCTGATGCCTAGGGCTCTGCCCTTCCTGCAGAGGATGTTGCTCCTCATTACCACTGGACCTGAAATCTGAGAGTCTTGCTCCCATTGCCAGCAGCTGCCTTCCTTGTGCTCAGGTGGCCTCCGAATTGTGTCTGGAACCCTTGCACCCTCCTCTTGTGCCCCGCAATGCGAGCAGGGTGACGAACCCCCGGACTACCCAAGCACTTACTGACCACTCTTTCTGCAATCTGCGCCGACCTAATGGCCACCTGTCTGCCAGTAGCTGACGTCACCTTCTGAGCCATTCTCCCTTTTATGTGGACACCTAATTCGTTGGGGTGTTATGACTGGCTCCTTGCTGTATATTGGCCTCCATGCACCTGTCTTTCCCTGACCCAGCGTGCCCATTTCCCCTGCAAGGACAAAAGATAGAGAGATAAGGCACTGCTGGCCTCTATGGCCAATGCCAACTGCTCCTATTCATTAGAAGCATCATGTTTCAGTGCTGGCAGGTCCTCAACAGCACTATGGGTCTGTGCCATTCTGAGGGGTCCTAAGTGCACTGGGAACACACTCCTTCCATGTTCAGGAGCAGCATGTGTCCTCGGGCTCTAGGTTGGAGTGTCTGCTGAAGGGTGAATACCCTGAGGCCTTTCCTGAGGTTTTGGCATTGCACTTACTTTGCCAGAGTGAGTAAGATCATTGCACTTCTTCCTACACTGGACCCAGTTTCAGTGCCCCACAGTCTGTCTGCTTACAGTGCCGGGGACCTCCATCAAGGTCTACTTGGTTTGGAAGGGTGGCCTTTTCCTGCTACCCTCTGGAAAGAGGACCTCGAAGTCTAGTGTTTGTCCTCTGGGTTTTGGTTGGTGCCTCTTGTACTTCCTTATGCTTGGTCCAGAGTAGGCCTGCAACTGTTGTTGCCACATCTGGCACTGCAGTGGCTACCTGGACCTGTGTGCTTTCTGGCACAGTGTTGCATTTGAGCTGGTGGCTGGGTGAGGTTTATGTTTGTGTTCTGAGTACAATATATTCTGTACCTTGTACATACTGAAGCAAAAGTGCATCAGTGAGGAGAGGATTGCTCACGGCAACTATCAATCCATCACACTCCTGACTTGAGTTTTATAGATGGTGGAGAGATTTTAGGTGATCAGAGGGTGAGCAATTTGATGGAGTACCCAGTCTTTGCCCTGTTTTTGGTGCCATGGTGTTGATATGGCTCATCCAGTTAGATTTCTGCTCCTTGGAGCCACTTAAGCCTCTGGTTCATGCTGCTGTATTCAGTAAAACAATGCCTTGATGTTGAGGGCAGTGACTTGTATCTCTCCTCTGGGATTTAGTTCTTGCATCCAAGGTTAATGTGAAATCTGGAGCCAATTGGTTCTAACAGGGCCTGAACTGAGCATTGGTGGACAGATTGTAGGGAAGTAGTACTCATTTGATGGCATTATTGAAGACTCTTTCTATCACTTTACTGATGATTGGGAGAAGGCTGCTAGAGCAGTAATTAGCACAGTTAGATTTATCCTGCTTAATCTAGGTAGGACAAACCTAGGCAATCTTCCACAGTGTCAGGTAAATATGCTAATACTGGAACATTGTGGATACAGAAGTGGTTAGCACTGGGGTACAGGTCTTCAGCACTACTAACAAGATGTGGCCAGGGCCCATAGCCTTATCTATCTGTTGCAAAATCAGCCACTTCTTAATGGTGTGGAGTGGAAATTAGCTGGGCACGCGCATCTATGATGGTGGGGACCTTAGGGAAAAGGCTGAGTAGGATCATCTACTCAGCTTTTTTGGCTGAAGACCCTTGCAAACACACCAGCCTCATATTTGAACTCAGTTGCTGGGCTGTGCCATGTTTGAGGATGAGGATATTCTTGCAGCCTGTCCCTGTCAGCTCCTGATTGTCCACTACTATCCTTGACTGGCTGTTGTAAGATTACAGAACTTTGTTCTAATCTGTTAGTTATCGTGGTGCTGTCTATAGCTTACTGCTTTTGCTGTTTAACATGCAGGTAATCTTGTGTAGCGGCTTCACTAGTTGATAGCTCATTTGTTTTAATTGTATCATGCTGCATTCTGGGTTCAGTTTAATGTTCACTTATTGGAATAAATTTAGCAATCACAAGCTCCCAGTTTGAATGGAGCACAGGTCAGACATATTAGTACTACAGTGTTTTAATCCTTCGCTCCCTGTTGGGAGTGCAAGATTGCTGAATTTACCCTCTGGTTTCAAAATGTAAAGAAAATAGGCATGCAGACAATTTAGCACATTACTTACATATGTTTTTTACAGTTTATTTTACATCCTTATTTTCCTCTTAGCTGCTGCAAAATGGCGTCACACTGGAGACTTCCCATCCAGCTATCCCCATTCCCTTCACAAAGTGATACCTGGTCTGGATGATCTCCCAGCCCAGATCCTTGAGGCAACTAGCTGGACTGCAACAGCTGGTTTGATGTTCCAAGGGGATCAAAATTGTACATATTTGTGTACAATATAAATGCCTGTCGACATTCCTGGTAATACCTCTGCCAACTGCAGTCTGTTTCCAGCATATCACGCAATTAAAACATTTTAACTTGCTCATTTTCTTTTGATGAAAATTTGGAAGTGTACGGGAATTCTCTTTTTTTCTTTTCTTTTGGGCCTCCTTATCTCGCGAGACAATAGAGGTGGTCAGTGGTTTGTGAAGCAGCGCCTGGAGTGGCTATAAAGGCCAATTCTAGAGTGACAGTCTTTTCCACAGGTGCTGCAGATAAAATTGGTTGTTGGGGCTGTTACACAGTTGGCTCTCCCCTTGCGCTTCTGTCTTTTTTTCCTGCAAACTGCTAAGTCTCTTCGACTCGCCACATTTTAGCCCTGTCTTTATGGCTGCCCGCCAGCTCTGGCGAACGCTGGCAACTGACTCCCACGACTTGTGATCAATGTCACAGGATTTCATGTCGTGTTTGCAGACGTCTTTAAAGCGGAGACATGGACGGCCGGTGGGTCTGATACCAGTGGCGAGCTCGCTGTACAATGTGTCTTTGGGGATCCTGCCATCTTCCATGCGGCTCACATGGCCAAGCCGTCTCAAGCGCCGCTGACTCAGTAGTGTGTACAAGCTGGGGATGTTGGCCGCATCGAGGACTTCTGTGTTGAAGATACGGTCCTGCCACCTAATGCCAAGTATTCTCCGGAGGCAGCGAAGATGGAATGAATTGAGACGTCGCTCTTGGCTGGCATACGTTGTCCAGGCCTCGCTGCCGTAGAGCAAGGTACTGAGGACACAGGCCTGATACACTCGGACTTTTGTGTTCCGTGTCAGTGCGCCATTTTCCCACACTCTCTTGGCCAGTGTGGACATAGCAGTGGAAACCTTACCCATGCGCTTGTTGATTTCTGCATCTAGGGACAGGTTACTGGTGATAGTAGAGCCTAGGTAGGTGAACTCTTGAACCACTTCCAGAGCGTGGTCGCCAATATTGATGGATGGAGCATTTCTGATGTCCTGCCCCATGATGTTCGTTTTCTTGAGGCTGATGGTTAGGCCAAATTCATTGCAGGCAGCCGCAAACCTGTCGATGAGACTCTGCAGACACTCTTCAGTGTGAGATGTTAAGGCAGCATCATCAGCAAAGAGGAGTTCCCTGATGAGGACTTTCCGTACTTTGGACTTCGCTCTTAGACGGGCAAGGTTGAACAACCTGTCCCCTGATCTTGTGTGGAGGAAAATTCCTTCTTCAGAGGACTTGAATGCATGTGAAAGCAGCAGGGAGAAGAAGATCCCAAAAAGTGTGGGTGCGAGAACACAGCCCTGTTTCACACCACTCAGGATAGGAAAGGGCTCTGATGAGGAGCCACCATGTTGAATTGTGCCTTTCATATTGTCATGGAATGAGGTGATGATACTTAGTAGCTTTGGTGGGCATCCGATCTTTTCTAGTAGTCTGAAGAGACCACGTCTACTGACGAGATCAAAGGCTTTGGTGAGATCAATGAAAGCAATGTAGAGGGGCATCTGTTGTTCACGGCATTTCTCCTGTATCTGACAAAGGGAGAACAGCATGTCAACGGTCGATCTCTCTGCACGAAAGCCACACTGTGCCTCAGGGTAGACGCACTCGGCCAGCTTCTGGAGCCTGTTCAGAGCGACTCGAGCAAAGACTTTCCCCACTATGCTGAGCAGGGAGATTCCACGGTAGTTGTTGCAGTCACCGCGGTCACCTTTGTTTTTATAGAGGGTGATGATATTGGCATGTCCTGGGGTGCTGCTCCCTCGTCCCAGCACAGACATAGCAGTTCATGTAGTGCTGAGAGTATAGCAGGCTTGGCACTCTTGATTATTTCAACACCTTCACATGTTTTATAGTAATAAATTTCTGTTTGCTGAGTCTCTACCATTAGACCATGTAATTGTTCATAATAGCCTTCTCTATGCCTTTTAACCACATGTGGTACACCCACTGTACTTTGAACATAATCGATATTGTTGAGCAGAGCTGCACCCTTAGGAAGCATATTTTTGCCATAATGAAGATACTTCAATACACACATGAATCAAAGCAGAGACAGTGAACGAGTGCATTCAGGCATCCATGGAAATGTTTTATCTGGAAGAATTAGTAATTCAAGTATTTCTATTTTTAAAAAATGATGTGTCCATCATTTGCAGAATGAAAGGAAAATTAATTAACTCCTATCACTTCATTGTGACATCCTCACTTCACAGCTTTTTCATTTAACAATACATTATGTTTGTACTGAATTATGCTGCCTGTTAGATTAGCTGGTTCTGAGTTTTACTTCAAAAGCATTCTGTTAACATTTTTTGTTTATTTCCTTCTTGTTGTATCACCAGTATTACTTGTATCATATATTATTTGAAAACTTATAGTCTGAAACTTAGTCCTAGGCTGTTTTATGAATGACCTTCCCTCCGTTATAAGGTCAGAAGATGGACTGTTCACTGATGATTTCACAGTGTTCAGCTCCATTTGCAATTCCTCAGACATTGAAGCAGTCCATGCCTGCATACATCTCGGCTGGATAATGTTCAGGGTTGGGTTGGTAAGTGACTAGTAACATTTGCATTACACGTGTGTCAGGCAACTACATCCTCTTGATATTCAGTGGTGTTACCATCTCTGAGTTCTTCATCAACATCCTAAGGGTCAGCATTGATCAGAAACTCTACTGGACCAGCCACATAAATGCTGTGGCTACTAGAGCAGGTCAGAAGCTGGCTATTCTGCTGTGAGTCGCTCATATCTTGATTCCCCAAAGTCTACCATCTACAAGGCACAAGTCATAAGTGGCAGTGTGACTCTTATGACCAAATTACACCTTGGACTGTCCCCATATACCTCTGTTACCTTCTCCTCCTTTGAGCATCTCAGCTTGTACCACCCCCTCTCATTTAAAATCCTCATTCTGTATTGCCCACCCACAGACATCTCACTGCTTTCCTCCCTCAGCCTCTGCACTGGCGTTTCTAACCTCTATCTCAACTCGTCATGCTATCTCTCTCTTAATTCACTGCCCTCCTATCCTCCCTTAATCTCTTCCTTCATGTAAACTCCCAGATCCATATTCACAGTCATCCCTTGATCTTACTATCTCACGTGGCCTCACTACTCCCATTGTTTCAATCACAGGTAAGGCCATCTCTGATCACTTCCTTATTGCTCTCCACCCACATCCTACTTCTCCCTCCAAACCAAATTTCCTTCTGTGTCCGTCCCTGAAACAAAAAGCTTTCTCCCAATTCACTTATAAAAGCACTTTCAAAATACAAGAAGTCTTTGACCCTCTATTCACCATAACATTTCAGCGGTTGCCGATTTGCTCAAATGCATGCTCACCTCCACCTTTGATGCCCTAGTCCCAATTAAAATCATTACTCTCTTTCACCTTGGCCATTTTTCCTGGTATGACCCTCATCTCCGCTCCCTCAAGTCCAAGAGTCACAGACTTGAACGTATATGGCAGATAACTGGTTTAGCCATTCATGGCCATATCTGGCTGGATCACGTAAAGCACGATTGGGTCCTGCTCCCCTCTGCAAAACTGCTTACTATTCCAGGATAATCCTGGCTACTTTTCTCTACTGGAAACTGTCTTCTTAAACCTTTCTATTCTGCTTCTTCCACCCTCGCCTCCAACAACAGGTGCAAGGAACTCATGGACTTCTTTCTCACTAAGGTTGAGGCCATCCATTCAGCTGTCTCTGCTGCTTCCCTCCATTCCCCTAGCCCACTAGGCCAAACTTCCTCTAAGGTTTCCCCCTGCCCAAGTTCTGAACTTGGACTTTCTCCAGTTTCTCTCCTGTTGCCCCTCATGCCCTCTCTGAGTTCATCTTGTCTATGAGATCCATTTCCTGCTCCCTCAACCCTACTCCCACTAAACTGCTAATCACCCAACTTCCTCTCCTGGTCCCCATGTTAGCTAATATTGTTAATGGTTCTCCTTAGGTACTGCCCCCCCCTTCAAATCTTTTGTCATTATGCCTCTCCTAAAAAAAAAAATCGCTTGATCTCTCCTTCCAAACTACTAACCTATTTCCAACCTCCCTTTCCTCTCCAAAGTCCTCAAATGCAATGTTGCCTCCTAAATCCATACCCATCTTTTCTGCAGCTCCAGGTTTGAATCCCTCCAATCAGGTTTCCACTACTGCCACAGTACTGAAATGACTCTTAGCAAAGTCACAAATGGCATCCTGTGTGACTGTGACCATCATAAACTATCCCCCCTCATCCTTCTCAATAAGTCTGCAGCCTTTCACACATATGATAACTCCATCCTCTTCCAATGCCTCTCCACCATTGTCCACCTGGGTGGACTGCAGATGCCTGGTTCCGTTCTTACCTATCCAGTCTGACTACAGTGGCTTCTCTTCCTGCTCCCGCACCGTTACCTCTGGTGTCCCCCATGGATCTATCCTTGGCCCCCTTCTATTTCTCATTTACATGCTGCTCCTCAGTGACATCATCCGAAAATGCAACATCAGATTTCACATGTACGTTGACGAAACCCAGCTCTGCCTCACCAACACTCTCTTGACCCCTCCGCTAACTGTAAATTATCAAACTACTTGTCCAAAGTCCAGTGCTGGATGAGCACGAATTTCCTTCAGTGAAATATTGGGAAGACCAAAATCATTGTCTTCGGTCCCCGTCACACGCTCTGTTCCCCAGTCACTAACTGCATCCCTCTCCCTAGCAATGGTCTCTTCACAACCTTGGTACCATATTTGACCCCGAACTGAGCTTCTGACCACAAACCCACACCATTTCCACCTCTGTAACATTGCCCAATTCCACCCTGCCTCAGCTCATCTGCTGCTGAAACTCTCATCCATGTGTTTTTCCCCCTCGATTTGGTAATTCCAATGCAATTTTAGCTGGCCTTCAGTCTTCCACACTGCATAAACTTTAGCAGAACCAAAACTCTGCTACCTTATCCTAACTCACGCCAAGTGCCATTCACCCATCACCCTATGCTCGCTGACCTACATTTGTTCCCCGTTACGGAACACCTTGACTTTCAAATTCTCATCTGCTTTCAACTCCACCCATGGCCTCATCCCTCCCTGTCCCTGTAAGCCCCTCTTGTTGTACAGCCCTCCGAGATATATGCACTGCTCCAGTTCTGGCCATTTGCACATTCCTGATTTTAAGGGCTTCACCATTGGTTTATTTTTTATTTCCAAAATATACTTTATTCATAAAAATCTGTAAAAATTACATTCCCAAACAGTTTAAAACAGCATCAAGTCAAAAAATACAGACAGTGCAAAGGTGATCAGTTTCCTTCTATACAATCATGGGTTGCCTCACAACCCTTCCATTTCATTGTCATGCCATATACATTTTTACATTTACAGCAAATGAAAATTTTCCTGATACAGTTCGAGGGGTTTTCCATGGATCCAGCCCCTCAGTTCAGCTTGGTGGGGGGACCTTACACTGTGGTCTTTCCCCATTGAGCCTTTGCTGCGGCTGCCCCAAGCTTTAGTGCGTCCTTCAGCACGTAGTCCTGGACCTTGAAATGTGCCAGTCTGCAACATTCGGTCGTGGACAACTCTTTGCGCTGGAAGACCAGCAAGTTTCGGGTAGACCAAAGGGCGTCTTTCACCGAATTGATAGTCCTCCAGCAGCAGTTGATGTTTGTCTTGGTGTACGTCCCTGGGAACAGCCCGTAGAGCACAGACTCCTGTGTTACAGAGCTGCTTGGGATGAACTTCGACAAAAACCACTGCATCTCTTTCCACACCTGCTTTGCAAAGACACATTCCAGGAGTAGGTGGGTGACCGTCTCTTCCCCACCACAGCCACCGCGGGGGCATTGTGCGGAGGGGGCGAGACTTCGGGCGTGCATGAAGGATCTGACGGGGAGGGCCCTTCTCACCACCAGCCAAGCTACATCTTGGTGCTTGTTTGAAAGTTCTGGTGATGAGGCATTCTGCCAAATGACTTTGACGGTCTGCTCGGGGAACCATCCGACAGGATCCACAGTCTCCTTTTCCCGTAGGGCCTTGAGGACATTCCGTGCAGACCACTGCCTGATGGATCGGTGGTCAAAGGTGTTTTCCAGCAGAAACTGCTCCACGAAGGATAGGTGGTACGGCATGGTCCAACTGCATGGAGGCTCCACCATTGGTGGCCATGCTTCAGCTATCTAGGCCCTAAGCTCTGGAATTCCATTCCTAAATGTCTCCGCCTGCCTATCTCTCTTTCCTCCTTTAAGATATGAGAACATAGGAAATAGGAGCAGGTGTTGGCCATTCGGCCCGTTGAGTCTGTGGCTTGGTGTCAAATTTTGATTGTTAATGCTCCTGTAAAATGCATTGGGATGTTTTACTATGTTAAAGGCATTATATAATTGCCGCTCATCTCCGCTCAGTCCGCAAGCAGGACCCTGAGCTTCCGGTTGCTTGCCATTTCAACACTCCCCCCTGCTCTCATGCTCACATCTCTGTCCTGGGATTGCTGCAGTGTTCCAGTGAACATCAACGCAAGCTCGAGGAACAGCATCTCATCTACCGATTAGGCACACTACAGCCTGCTGGACTGAACATTGAGTTCAATAATTTCAGAGCATGACAGCCCCCCACTTTACTTTCATTTTTAGTTATTTTTTCTTCCTTTTTTTAACATTCCTTTTTACATTTTTTACAATTTTTTTTGCATTTATTTCATTTCATCTTAGTTTGTTCAGTTTGCTTACCCACTGTTTTTTTCAGGTTGTTTTTCTTCAGGTTTGCACTTGCTGCTGTTCAATATTCAGTGTATTCACACCTAATCTGTACTAATGCTTTGTCTTTCAACACACTATTAACATATTGTTTGCCTTTGCTCCGTGACCTTTTGGTCAGCTATGTGGCCTGGTCCAATCTGCACCTTCTCCTTTGTTATCTCTTGCCCCACCCCAACCTCACTTGTTTATAATCTGTGACCTTTCTAATATTTGTCAGTTCCGAAGAAGGGTCACTGACCCGAAACGTTAACCCTGCTTCTCTTTCCACAGATGCTGCCAGACCTGCTGAGTGATTCCAGCATTTCTTGTTTTTGTTGTATTATATAATTGCCAGTTGTTGTTGCCTCAGTCTACAGATGCACTGCTGCAACTTGCCAAAGCTTCTTTTATAGAGTCATAGAGTTATGCAGCACAGAAACAGGCCCTTCAGCCCATCGTGTCTGTGCCAGCCATCAAGCAACTATCTATTCTAATCCCACTTTCCAGCACTTGGCCCGTAGCCTTGTATGCTATGGCGTTTCTAGTGCTCATCTAAATACATATTAAATGTTGTGAGGGTTCTTGCCTTTACCACCCCTTCAGGGAGTGTGTTCCAGATTCCAACCACTCTCTGGGTGAAAAATATTTTCCTCAAATCCCCCCTAAACCTCCTGCCCCTTACCTTAAATCTATGCCCCTTGGTTATTTATCCCTCTGCTAAGGGAAAATGTTTCTTCCTATCTACCCTATCTATGCCCCTCATAATTTTGTATACCTCAATCAGGTCCCCCCCTCAGCGTTCTCTGCATCTGCATCTCCCAAACCTGCAACTTCTAACACCTAGAAAGGCAAAGGCAGCAGGTGCATGGGAACACCATCACCTCCAATTTCACCTCCAAGTCACATATCGTCCTGATTTGGACATATATTGCTGTTCCTTCATTGTTGCTGAGTCAAAATCCTAAAGCATTGTGGGAGCACCTTTACCACATGGACTACAGCATTCCATGCAGAAGGCCCAATACCATCATCTTTGACACTGATTTACCTTGAAGTAGCTGTTTCCAGTCCACTTTTTGCCAAATAACATCTCAGCTTAGTAAAATTGACCTTTCCCAAATTTAAAACTTTTACTCTTGTTCTGTCTTTATCCTTTTCCATAACTATTCTGAATCTAACTGAATTATGATCAATACCACCAAAATGCTCTCCTGTTAAAACCTTTCCACCTTCTCAGCTTCATTTTCTAAAACTAAATCCAGAACTGCCCCTTCTCTAGCCAGGTTTGGTACATTCTGACTAAAATTTTTTCTGAATGCATTTTAAAATTCTGCACCCTCTATACCTTATACACTGAATGTATCCCAGTTAATATTAGGGTAGTTGAAATCCCCTATTATTACTGCCCTAATGTTTCTGCACTTCTCAGCAATTTACTTACATATTTGCTCTTCTATCTTCCTCTGACTGTTTGAGGGTCTAAAGTATACTCAGCAGTGTGATTGCCCCTTTTTTGTTCCTCAGTTCAACCCGTATGACCTCATTTGATGCTCCTTCTAGCATATCATCCCTCCTCACAGCTATGACTTATTATTGCAACTCCCACATTCCCCCCACGATTCCTTTGTTATCCCCCTTTCCATTCCATATGAAAAACCTGTGACCAGGAATATTGAGTTGCCATTCCTGCTTTTCTTTAAACCACTTTTCAGTAATAGCTATGATATCATACTTCCAAGTGTGTATCTGTGCCTTCAGCTTCATGGCCTTATTCACTAGACTCCTCGCATTGAAGTATATACCGCTAATCACTGAAAACTCCTTTGTTGTCTATTTTCTAGCCTTTGTTTCTTCAAACATCCATACTCCTTTACTAATCTGTTCCCTTCCATTTCCAGCTTTGCTTCTCTTCCTTCTGAATCTACGCTCAGGTTCCCATCCCATGCCAGGCTTGTTTACACTCTCCCCAACAGCACTAGCAAACCTCCTCACCTCGATATTGGTCCCTCCTATTTCTTTCCTCACTAGCATGTGGCACTGGGAATAATCCGGAGATTACTATCTTTGAGGGCCTATTTTTTAATTTCTTTCTTAGGTCCCTGAAATCTACCTGCAGAACTTCATCCCTCTTTCTGTGTCATTGGTATGAATATGGACCATGACCGCTGGTTGTTCACTCTCCCCACCCCCCCCCCCCCCTCCCCACCCCCTCAGAATATTCTGCATCCGCTCAGTGACATCCTTGACCTTGGCATCAGGGAGGCAACATACCATCCTGGATTCATGTCTGCGGCCACAGAAACATCTGTCTGTTTCCCAAACTATTGAATAAATGCTGGTTTTGGCAGCAACACCCAACTCCTGAGAATGAATTTACAAAAATTGACTTCCTCTTTTTTCTGACTTTCAGTAAGCTATCTGTTAAGGAATTTGTTTTAACCCTCCATCTGATTCAGTGACTGAGGTGGCTATGTTGACAAAAAGTCAGTTGATGCGGGTATCAGATGAGATGATCAGGCTTAGCTATGATGCCTACCATGGTAAAAGAGGCAAGTTGTTCTCTGTGCTAAGTCTCGCATATATGTATGACCAGTTGATTAAGCTGTCAGAAGTTAACAATATTCCAAAAAGCAGAATCCCTGAAAACTGGAAGGTTTTTAGTTTAGTTTTAGTCTTAGAGATACAGCACTGAAACAGGCCCTTCGGCCCACCGAGTCTGTGCCGACCATCAACCACCCATTTATACTAATCCTACACTAATCCCATATTCCTACTACATCCCCAACTGTCCCTTTATTTCCCTACCACCTACCTATACTAGGGGCAATTTATAATGGCCAATTTACCTACCAACCTGCAAGTCTTTTGGCTGTGGGAGGAAACCGGAGCACCCGGAGAAAACCCACGCAGACACAGGGAGAACTTGCAAACTCCACACAGGCAATACCCAGAATTGAACCCGGGTCGCTGGAGCTGTGAGGCTGCGGTGCTAACCACTGCGCCACTGTGCTGCCCTCATATAGCTTATGGCTATCCTGATGTCCAAAAAAACAGTGGGATGTACATCTGGAAATTGTAAATCAGTTAGCCTAACATCTGCAGTAAGAAAAATGCATAACAGACTTACACAAGATGCCATCAGTGCCCATCTAAAAGGCACAGAAGTTATAAAGAACAGTCAGTATTGAGTTAGAAGAAATTGATTGTGCCTAAGTAATTTGCTGGAATTCTTTGAGTGGCAGCCAAACTGGTGCATGAAAGTACTTAGTGAATATAATTTACTTAGATTTTTCAGAAGGTATTTGATAAAGTACCATTCACGATACTTGTAAAGTGCATCCAGAGCCAATTTCACAGCACCATGGCTGGCTCAGCTGTACAGGGGGGCAGATTGGGAAAGCAATAGTGATAGGGGATTCCATAGTTAGGGATGCGGACATGCATTTCTGTGGCTGCAGATGTGAATCTGGGATGGTATGTTGCCTCCCTTCTGCCAGGAGCAAGGATGTCACTGAGGGCTGCAAACCACTCTGAGGGGGAAGAGTGGTCGTGTTTTATATTAATGACATAGGTAGAAAGGGGGATGAGGTTTTGCAAGCAGATTTTAGGGATCTGGGAAAGAGACTAGCAAGGCAGGACTTTGGAGTTAGTCATCTCCGGATTACTCTCAGTGCCATGTGCTAGTGAGTGTAGAAATAGGAGGACAGAGCAGATGACTGTGTGGCTGGAGAGATGGTGCAGAAGGGAGGACTTTAGATTACTGAGACATTGGGACCGGTTCTGGTGGGAGATGGGACCTGTACAAGCCCGGCAGGTTGCACCTGAACAGAGCTGGGATCAATGTCCTTGTGGGGTCGTTTACTAAAGCTTCTGGGGAAGGCTTAAACTAACTTGGCAGGGGGATGAGAACCAGGAGGTAACATTAGAGATGAAAAAGGTGAACAAAGTATTGGGAGAGATGGATAGCACGAGAGTAAGAAATAGTAAGGCATTAGGTGGGGTCAGGGTAAGAGGGAATGCAATAAGGCTTAAATCAGGTTTACCGTGCAGGTATATGGACACACAAAGGGTGATAAATAAAGTTGATAAGCTGGAAGCACATATATCCAGGTGGGAATATGATGTTGTGACGATAACGGAGACCTGGCTCAAAAAGGACATGCTTGAGTACTAAATATTCCTGGATACAAGGTGTTCGGGAAAGATAGGGAAGGAAATAAAGGAGGAGGGGCGGCAGTATTGATTAATGAGAATATTAGAGTACTGGAGAGAGAGGATGCCCTATCGAGGTCCAAGACAGAATCTATTTCGTTAGAGCTAAGAAACCATAGAGGTACCATTACACTACTGGGTGTATTCTATCGACCACTAACTTGTGGGAAATTTGTCAGGGAATTACAGGGTTGCAGAAACTATAGAGTAGTTATAATGGGGGACTTCAATTATCCTAATATTGACTGGGATAGTGATAATGAGAGGGGTACGAGTTTTTGAAGCATGTTCAGGAGAATTGTCCACATCAGTATGTTTCTGGTCCAACGAGGAAGGAGGCATTGCTGGATCTGGTTCTGGTGGATGAGGTGGGAAGTGGATCAAGTGCCAGTAGGGGAACATTTAGGGGACAATGAACATAGTATCATAAGGTTTAGGTTAACTATGGGAAAGAACAAGGATCAATCCAGAATAAAAATAATTAATTGAAGGAGGGCCAGTTTCAATGGAGTGAGAATGGATCTGGCTAGGTAAATTGGATTCAAAGATTGGCAGGCAAAACTGTAATTGAACAATGGGCTGCTCTTAAAGAGGAGATAGTTTGGGTACAGTCAAGGTACATTCCCAATAGGGGGAAAGGTAGGGCAAACAAAGCGAGAGCTCCCTGGATGATAAAAGAAATAGAGAGTAAGATGAAGCAGAAAAAGGGTACGTACGCCAGATGTCAGGTTGATAGTACAAGTGAGAACCAGGCTGAATATAGAAAGTCCAGAGAGGAAGTGAGAAAATAAATAAGAGAAACAAAGGGAGAGTATGAGAAGAGACTGGCAGCCAACATAGAAGATAATCCAAAAGTCTTTCAGAGGCATATAAATAGTAAAAGGGTGGTTAAAGAAGGACTGAGGCCAACTAGGGACCAATAAGGGATTTATGCATGGAGGCAGGAGTCATGGCGGAGGTACCGAATGAATACTTTGCATCTGACTTTACCAAGGAAGAAGATGCTGCCAGAGTCATAGTGAAAGAGGGGGTAGTTGAGACATTGGATGAGCTAAAAATTGATAAAGATGAGATATTAGAAAGGTTTGACTGTACTTAAAATTGATAAGTCAGCAGGACCAGATCAGATGCATCCGAGGAAGTAAGGGTGGAAATTACGGAGGCAGTGATCATAATTTTCCAATCCCCATTAGATAGAGGTCATTCCAGAGGACTGGAGAATTGTAAATGCCACACCCTTGGTCAAAAAAGGGTGCAAGGATGAGCCCAGCAACTACAGGCCAGTCAGTTTAACTTCGTTTGTGGGAAAGCTTTTAGAAACAATAATCTGCGACAAAATTAACAGTCATAGAATCATATGTTAATCTGTTAATTGTGTATCAATTGTTTGATTATATGCAGGTGGAGGGTATTAATTGGGGTCTTACTTGAGCACTTATAAGCAGACACCTACTGAGACTGGTGGAGGGTTTGAGTGAGGAGCTACATGTTTGTAATCCTTTTACTCTGTGCAATAAATGTGAAACTGAATAAAGATAGGCTCCAGCATTATCCTTCCATAACAAGCTTTCTGCAGTTTAACATCATAGTCACTTGAACAGATGTGGATTAAGTAAGGAAAGCTAGTACAGATTTATTAAGGGCAAATCATGTTTAACTAACCTGATTGAGTTTTTTGATGAGGTAACAGAGAGGTTTGATGAGGGTAATTGTGGTTGATATGGTGTACATAGACTTCCAAAAGGCATTGATAAAGTGCTTGTCAGCAAAGTTAAGTCCCATGGAATAAAAGGGAGTGTGGCAGCATAGATACGAAGTTGACTAAATGAAAGGAAACATAGAGTAGTGAACGGTTGTTTTCTGGACTGAAGGGAGGTATATCGTGGTGTTCCCCAGAGGTCGGTACTTGGACCACTGCTTTTCTTGATCTATATTAATGAGCTAGATTTGAGTTTGCAGAACACGATTTCAAGATTTGCAGATTACACAAAACCTGTAAGTATTGTGAACTATGAGGAGGATAGAGATAGCTGGTGTGCAGTGCCAAGGGTCATAGAGTCGTACCCTGGTTCTTGTTACTGTTTACCTAGACGTTGGGCAGGTAATGCAGCACGCTATTTCCTAAGGGCACAAGGTCCCCTTACAGGAATGATAATGCTGAACGTGAGTAGAACATGTACTGTAACTCAAAAATGTAGCACTCTGATCAGATCATCTGTGGCAGCTAAACACAAGGGAGACATTAAAGGCCTAGAGGCAGTACAGAAATCAGCCATGAGATTAATATTCAAGAGTCAGAGGATCGAGGTCTGAGTAAATAACGGAGAAACTTGATGTTTTCAACTCTGATAGGAGCTGACTTTAAAGAGGTATGTAAAAAAGTAAACAGTATGGAAAAGGTAGATACAAAAATTTATTTCAAGCTGAACTATGAGAGTAAGTTAAGGAGATACAAGTTCAAGTTTGTAAAAAGAAAATTTTGCACTGATGCCGTGAAGATTCTCTTCACACAAAAAGTAATACATGGAGTAATGACAACAAAAATGCAAAAATTATTTACAAAATAACAGAACTGCATAAGAGGAGGGTGTCCTTTAGGGTCTTTCTGAATAATAGGCTAAGATGGGATGAATGGCTTTCCTTATTTGTATTTATCTTCTGATCTTACAAGTTTATCATGAATACTGTGAACAGTAAGAACAGACTCTTGAGGAACTCCATTAAATTAATATTGCTTACAGAGAACTTTTCCCATTCTCAGCATCTTCTGCTGCCTACTATCAAGACAGTTTTCAATATAGCAGATTAATTTTACATTGATTTCATTAGTCTGTTAACTTTCATAGAAATCATAGAATGCTTATAGCACAGGAGGCGACCATTCAGCCTATTCTGCCCATGCCAGCCCTCTGCAAGAGCATTTAGCTAGTCCCACTCCCTTGCTCTTGCCCTGTAGCCTTGCAAATTTTTTCTCTTCAGATAATTATTCAATTCCCTTTTTAAAGCCATAATGGAACCTGCCTCCGTTACACTCTCAGGCAGTGCATTCCAGATCCTAACAACTTGCTACGTAAAAAATGATTTTCCTCATGTCGCCTTTGGTTCATACACCTTAAATCGACATCCTCTTGTTTTTGACCCTTCTGCCAATGGTAATAGTTTCTCCCTATCTACTCTGCCAGACTCCTCATGATTGTGAGCACCTCTATCAAATCTCTCAACCTTCTCTCCTCTAAGAAGAACAGTCCCAGCTTCTCCAATTTATCCACGTAACTGAAGTCCCTCATCCCTGGAATCATTCTCGTAAATTGTTTCTGCACCCTCTCTAATGCCTTCACATCCTTCCTAAAGTGTGTGGCCCAGAATTGGATACAACTCCAGTTGAGGCCAAACCAGTGTTTTCTAAAGGCTCACCATAACTTCCTTGCTTTTGGACTCTATGTCTCTATTTATCCCACATGCCTTATTAACCACTTTTTCAACCTGCCCTGACACCTTCAACGATTTGAGCACATATACCCCAGGTCTCTCTGCTCCTGCACCCCCTCTAGAATTGTATCCTTTATTTTATCCTGCCTCTCCTCATTCTTTCTATCAAAATGTATCAATTCACACTTCTCTGCCTTAAATTTTATCTGCCACATGTCTGCCCATTCCACCAGCTTGGCCATGTCCTCTTGAAGTGATACTTCTAATCTTTAGTAGGTGGATTGAATGTACGTTTCTATCTGCCCAAGGCTCAGGGCAATGAACGATATGCAATTTATTTCATATAGAACAAATATGTGAACTGTATTTATTGCAAAATGGTGTGGCCCTGAATTTCTGCAGGGTTCTCGCAATCTCCTCCCTTAACTTCAGCAGGAGCTTGGTAGATGTTCTGCAGGTGAAAGTTTAACTAGCTGTTTTGCACCATTCCTCTCAGGTCTTTGCTGATCTTCCAGGCATGTATTTACAAACTTTGCTATTCTTCATGACATATCAAAACAACAAAAACACTTCCTCTGAGCTTTCATTCAGTATACCTGAAAACTACAGCTCATTACTTATATGATGAAACACTACAGCCTGCTTGCTGCAGGCTGGCTGGACTCACATAACTCCAGATATATCCAAAATCATAATCCTTGACCACAGAATTATCCATCTAAGGACTATAGCCAATTATTGACGCTGATTCTTCTCACAGGTCTGTGACACCACTGTCAATCAAAATCACCACCCAGGCTGGCTTGGTTCTTTTATTTGTACCAGATAATGAGACCAGTCTGTTTCAAGATCTTATGAAGACATGTCAGAATAAAAGTCATTAACACACTGTATTGCTCATAATCACTCAAACAATGCTTAATAAAAGATACATGGGATATTCGCCCTTAAATTGAATTACTGCGATAATAATGCAATTATCAACTGGATGATAATGATGATTATATAGTCAATCGATACGGGCATTTAATCGATGCTTTGCTTGATACAAATCAAAACTCAAAGGCATATTAATTAACTTCAGCCTGTTGGATTGAAATGTGTCTACCTGTATTTTGCAGAAGCAGCTAACAGAAACCAACATTAACCTGTCTCTGCTGTAACCTTCAATGAAGAATCAAAAAAAAGACATAAATGCTTCATTTTACAGAGCAGTGTGCAATTTGAGTGCGATTGCTCTAAGTGTATGGTTGTATAGTTTAGTGTTTAAACATGGGCGGCACAGTGGTTAGCACTGCAGCCTCACAGCTCCAGGGACCCAGGTTCGATTCTGGGTACTGCCTGTGCGGAGTTTGCAAGTTCTCCGTGTCTGCGTCGGTTTTCACCGGTTTCCTCCCACATCCAAAGACTTGCAGGTGATAGGTAAATTGGCTGTTGTAAATTGCCCCTAGTGTAGGGAGGGAATATGGGATTACTGTAGGGTTGTTGGTCGGCACAGACTCGGTGGGCCGAAGGGCCTGTTTCAGTGCTGTATCTCTAAATAAAAAAATAAATACATTTCTTATTGATCATTTGCTCAAAGTTTCCAGTCAATGTGAAGTTACTTAGCTACTTTAAATAACGTTAATCAAATACTGGATTACCAAAAATCTGAATACCAGTTGAAATGAGTTCATATAGGATCATAGATATTTACAGCACAGAAGGAGGCCATTTGGCCCATCGTGTCCATGCCAGTTGAAAAAGAGCTGTCCAACCTAATTCCACTTTCCAGCTCATGGTCCGTAGCCTTGTAGGTTACGGCATTCAAGTGCATATACAAGTGCTTTTTTAATATAATGAGGGTTTCTGCCTCTACCACACTTGCAGGCAGTGAGTTCCCACCCCAACACCCTCTGGGTGAAAATAAACTCCTCAACTCCCCTCTAATCCTTCTACCAATTACTTTAAACCTATTATGCCCCCATGGTTATCTCTACTAAGGAAAACAGATACTTCCTATCCATTCCATCCAGATCCCTCATAATTTTATACACAAGTTTATACATAAATTAATCCAATATCTTTTATATGTCACTATGATGCCAGACTGAAGTAGTACTAAGACTTGTGCTCCAGTACTGGCCACGCCCCAATCCAGCTGTTCTAGTACAGCTACAACACTGGCATCTACACAGCAATGTGGAAGATTGCCCATATAGGTCCTGTCCACAAAAAGCAGGATAAATCCAACCCTATCAGTCTGCTGTCGATCATCAGCAAAGTGATGGAAGGGGTCTTTGACAGTGCTATCAAGCGACACTTGCTCAGCAATAACCTGCTCACTGATGCTCAGTTTGGGTTTCGCCAGAGCCACTCAGCTCCTGACCTCATTACAGCCTTGGTCCAAACATGGACCAAATAGCTGAACTCCAGAGGTGAGGTGACAGTGACTGACCTTGACATCAAGGCCGCATTTGACCGAGTATGGCATCTAAGAGCCCGTGCAAAGCTGAAGTCAGATTGAATCAGGGGAAAACTCACTGCTGGTTGGAGTCATACCAAGCACAAAGGAAGATGGTTGTGGTTGTTGGAGGTCAATCATCTCAGTCCCAGGACATCACTGCAGGAGTTCCTCAGGGTAGTGTCCTAGGCCGAACCATCTGCTGCTGCTTCATCAATGACCTTCCCTCCATCATAAAGTCAGAAGTAGGGATGTCTACTGATGATTGTACAATGCTCAGCACCATTCACGATTCCTCAGATACTGAAGCAGCCATTGTCTAAATGCAGAATGATATGGACAACATCCAGCCTTGGTCTGGTAAGTGGCAAGTAACATTTGCACCACACAAGTGCCAGGCAATGTCCATCTCAAGCAAGAGAGAATTTAATCATCTCCCCTTGATGTTCAGTGGCATTACCTTTGCTGAATGCCCTATTATCAGCATCCTGGGGGTTACCATTGACCAGAAGCTGAACTGGACCAGCCAAATAAATGCTGCGGCTACAAGAGAAGGTCAGAGGCTAGGAATTTGACAGTGAGTAACTCGCATCCTGTCTCCCCAATGTCTATCCACCATCTACAAAACACAAGTCAGGAGTGCTCTCCCCTTGCCTGGATAGGTGCAGCTCCAACAACACTCAAGAAACTTGACAGGATCCAGGACAAAGCAGCCTGCTTGATTGGCACCCCATCTACAACCTTCAACATTCACTCCCTCCACTCCCAACGCACAGTGGTAGCAGTGTGTACCATCTTCAAGATGCACTGCAGCAACTTACCAAGGCTCCTTTGACAGCACCTTCCAAGCCCACGACCTTTACCACCTAGAAGGACAAGTGCAGTGAATGCATGGGAACAAATGGTATGTTGGCCTTCATAGCAAGAGGATTCGAGTACAGGAGCAAGGATGTCTTGTTGCAGTTATACAAGGCCTTGGTGAGACCATATCTGGGGTATTGTGTGCAGTTTTGGTCTCCTTTTCTGAGGAAGGATGTTCTTGCTACGGAGGCAGTGCAGCAAAGGTTCACCAGACTGATTCCTGGGATGGCAGGACTGACTTATGAAGAGAGATTGGGTCAATTAGGCTTGTATTCGCTAGAGTTTAGAAGAATGAGGGGATCTCATCGAAACCTACAAAATTCTAACAGGACTGGACAGACTAGATGCAGGAAGGATATTCCCAATGGCGGGGGAGTCCAGGACCAGGGATCACAGTGTAAGGATAAGGGGTAAGCCATTTAGCACTGAGATGAGGAGGGATTTCTTCACCCAGAGAGTGGTGAACCTGTGGAATTCTCTACCACAGAAAGCAGTTGAGGCCAAATCATAATTATATTCAAGAAAGAGTTAGATATAGTTCTTAGGACTAAAGGGATACAGGGAGAAATTGGGAACAGGGTACTGCGTTTGGATGATCAGCCATGATTGTATTGAATGGTGGTACAGGCTCGAAGGGCTGAATGGCCTACTCCTGCTCCTATTTTTCTATGTTTCTATGTTTCTAGCACCATCACCTGCAAGTTCCCCTCCACGCCACACACCATCCTGACTTGGAACTATATCACTGTTCCTTCACTGTCACTGGGTCAAAATCCTGGAACTCCCTTCCCAACAGCACTCTTGGTGTATCTACGTCCCAAGGACTGTAGCAGTTCAAGAAGTGCAGCTCACCACCACCGTCTCAAGGGCAGTTAGGGATGGGAAATACATGCTGGCCTAGCCAGCGATGCCCACATCCCACAAACTAATTTTAAAAAACTTAGAATATTTAGGTATGTTTTTCCATTTCCCTGAGTTATACTCATGTCAATTTTTTTATTAATGTGAGGAAATAGAGGAAAATATATTACCTTGAATCAGATATTGATCTATTGGGGAAAGTTCAAAGAAGTGTAACAATTTCAGATCTTGGGGTTCCAAGACATGAAGAGAGATTCACAAGCTCAGTTTAGTTTAGGTACATAGTGTTTCTTAATCTTTAATCACAAATAATTAAAATAAATAATATTGTTGTAATTTTAATTTTTTTTAAAAGCTCGTTTCTCAACAATGTTCCTTGTTTCAGAATTTTCTCTATTGTTTAATCACTGCTTTTGACATTCTGTCACTCTCACCACGTTCTACAAAAGAGAAATCCTTCAGTACCTTCCACCATGTTTATTTTTCTCATGGTTTTGCAGCTTTTTTCTCCGGCTGTCAGATTTGAATTCCTAAACTGTTTTCCTTACATTCTCTACCTTAATCAGGAAATAGCGCCCCTATTACTAACCAATAGCCTAGTGCCATTTTTGACAGATTCAGTATTGTGCATCAATTTATTTCAACATTTTGTTCTTCCAGTGAATCAGTGTCCTTGAGTTTTAGGTATTGATATTTCATATCTTGTGTGTATCACTTTATAAATTGTCAGAATAGGCAGGACGATATTGTTATGGCAATTATGGAAGGAGACTGCTTGGCCCTGCAAATTGCCAAGGTATCGCAAAATATAAGATATAATTAAATTTTTGTTTGGTAATTTTATTGAGGGCTAATGGGATTTTTTAATATTGAAAACATGAAAATTTGGTGCCAAATCCAGTCATTATGATTCATCAATGCAAGGAAATGTTACAAAGCAGGACAGTTTGGTAGTTGAAGAGGAAAAATCAACTGAAAGATAAAACATAATTTTTGTTACGGTAACAAGAAATAATTAATCTGTTACAATTGGAGCTAAAGTCCCAATGATGCCTTAGTCCTCTCAAAAGTCAACAATTTCCTTTTCTTCCTCCCACATAGGGAAAAAAAAGTAAGATAAAATTAGTGATGGAGATAAGGGCATGTTGATATGTCAGTAGTCAAGCAAGTTCTTGGATATAAAACTTATTGACACAGTAAAGGTTAGCAGCATTCAAATAGTAGAAAGCTAGGTTGTAGCACTAGATAAAAGTGACTTTGATGAGTGCCTACTGTAAATAATGAGGAGAAGTGGGCATGAGCCTCCTAAATGTTTGGCTATATAGTTCTTTCAGCCATCGGGTTGATAAAGAATGGAAGATTTATTGTAACTAGGGTCTTAAAACTAACAACCATTCATCCTCGTTGACATATCAGCTACAGCTTTCAAGTGGTGTGCCAAATAGCTGAGCCCTGTTAGAATCAATGAGAGTATACGCCAAACTGTGGGCATTCAGTGTATTTAGACAGCATTCAGGTGGTCAAATCATACACCACTGCCCAGGCAGCAATTTCTATAAATCAGCAGCATAGTTTCCAGCCAGCAGTTAAGATAGAGGATCAGAGGTTGGTTGCCATTATTCAATTTTACTGCTCCAACAAGGCACTTTATGCATGATGCTGTACAGTAAAAAAAAATACAAATCACATGCTGCTGTTGGCAAGTTAGCAAAATGGGGACAAGAGTGGCAACATTGCTCCATAATTATTTATTTTTGTGAAACTGTTTTGGAATGCTGGCAGCATTTCTGGGAAGAGCATATAAATGGATTGCAATAGCAAAACAAAAGTTAATAAACTTACTAAACTTCACTGAACCCCAAACGTTTGTTGAAAATTAATCACCTGAATGGGAATGTGAAATACTGGACATTTTTAAAGTACTAGCCAAATGAGAAAAAGACAGAATTTCAAATATTTTCTAAGTCATTTCAGAGTCTGAAACTTCTGCATGGATCTTCAGTATGTTTAAATTACATTTTCTTCAACACGTATTTCCAATGCAGTAAAAAAAATTGTCAAGTATTGTGCATAAATGCAATTTAAGTAGCTTTATCTGCAGCCATTGAACAGTAGTCTTCATGTCAGCTACCACACTGACCTGTAAGTCTTGCCTCTCACCATCCCACCAGAGCATTTTTAATGAAGCTATCCCTGGTATTAAACCGGGAATGGTAGCATAGTGATTATGTTATGGGACCAGTAATCTCGAGGCCTGGACTAATGATCCAGAAACACGAGTTCAAATCTCACTCCAGCAGCTGGGGAATTTCATAAGATCATAAGAAATGGAAGCAAGAGTAGGCCATTTGGCCCCTCGAGCCTGCTCCACCATTCAATAAGATCATGGCTGATCTCATTGTGGCCTGAACTCCACTTTCCTGCCTGTGCCTCATAACCCTTGATTCCCTTGTAGATCAAAAATCTGTCTAGCTCATCCTTGAATACATTCAATGACCCAGCCGCCACTACTCTCTGGGGTGGGGGAAAGAATTCCAAAGATTAATGACCCTCAGAGAAGAAATTCCTCCTCATCTCCATCTTAAATGGGAGACCTTTTATTTTGAAACTGTGCCCCCTAGTTCTAGATTCCCCCATGAGGGGTAACATCCTCTCAGCATCTAACTTGTCAAGCCCCACTCAGAATCTTACATGTTTCAAGAAGATCACCTCTTATTCTTCTAAACTCCAATGTGTATAGGCCCACCCTGCTCAGCCTTTCCTCATAAGACAACTCCTTCATCTCAGGAATCAGCCTAGTGAACCTTCTCTGAACTGCTTCCAATGCAAGTATATCCCACCTTAAATAAGGAGACCAAAACTGTACACATACTCTAGGTACAATCTCATCAATGTCCTGTACAGTTGTAGCAAGTCTTCCCTACTTTTATACTCCAGCCTCTTTGCAATAAATGCCAACATTCCATCGGTCTTCCTAATTACTTGCTGTACCTGCATGCTAACATTTCATGAATTCATGTACAAGGACACCTAAATATATCTGTACCACAGCATTCTGCAGTCTGTCTTCATTTAAATAATACTCTGTTTTTCTATTCTTCTCGACAAAGTGAACAGCATCACATTTTCCCACACTTTATTCCATCTGCCAAGTTTTTGCCCAGTTTCCATGTTTGCACTTGCTGCTGTTCAATATTCAGTCCGTTAACACCTTTTCTGTACTAATGTTTTGTCTTTCAACACACCGTTAACATATTGTTTGCCTTTGCTCCATGACCTTTTGGTTAGCTATGTGGCCTTGTCCAATCTACACCTTCTCCTTTGTTATCTCTTGCCCCACCCCCACCTCACTTGCTTACAACCTGTGACATTTTTAATATTTGTCAGTTCCGAAGAAGGGTCACTGACCCGAAACGTTAACTCTGCTTCTCTTTCCACAGATGCTGCCAGACCTGCTGAGTGGTTCCAGCATTTCTTGTTTTTATTGTAGGTACAATACATTCAGTCCCTTCATCCAAGTTGTTATGCCAATGTGTTTTGTTAAATGATAATTTTCTTGAATCCACTGACTGGAGACCTGAAAGGTCTTGACAGGGTGGATGTGGAAAGGATGTTTCCACTTGTGGGAGAATCTAGAACCAGGGGTTACTGTTTAAAAATAAGGGGTCGCCCATTTAAGACAGAGATGAGGAGAAATTTTTTCTCACAGAGGGTTGAATCTTTGGAATTCTCTTCTTCAAAAGGCGGTGGAAGCAGTGTCTTTGAATGCAGAGGTAGATAGATGCTTGATAAGCAAGGGGGTGAAAGGTTATCAGGAGTAGGTGGTAATCTGGAGGATTCAGTTCAGCCATGAACTTATTGAATGGCAGAGCAGGCTCGAGGAGCCGAGTGGCCTACTCCTGCTCCTAATTCATATGTTCGTATGAATTTATATTTTTTTGAAAAGACATTTTTAGAAGGCAAAGCTGTTAGCAAAGTCATCCTTTCAGCTTAAGATGATCACCTAGTTCGCAGCACTGTATCCTACATTGCAAAGGACTGTGAGGAGAGAGATGAAATGTCTGCTAATTTCCCAGCAAGAACCAAGACACAGGAAGTTTAAAGGAACCACCTCTTCTCTCAGCAAGCAGCGAAATACTGCTAACTGCTATGTTTGAGTGACTGAGTGACTGTCATGTGATTCCCCCCCCCCGCAATGTGTGGTTTTAAGCTGGTGTTTTCTCTGCAGTAGTAGAGAAGATTTTGGACTCCGACATGAGCAGACCCTACATCGGGGTCCCTCTCTCTGTCTCTCCATTCCAGCTTGAAAGCTTTCAAATCCTGCTTGTTGACTGACCACCTTTGCATACTCTGACTACAATCGAAACCTCATTGGAGGAAATCACCCACATCACAGTCTCCAAGAGACTCATTGAACCAGTCATCTACCTCTTCAAACTAAAAGGCACAGGACCACTGAATTCAGCTAGAAGCCAGCCGAATCACCAAACTCCATGGGCTGTATACACTTTTTATGGACTCTAACTCAACCTCTTTCTTTGTCAACGCAAGGACGCCTGTCCAGTTGGTTCTTGTTCTTACGAGTAAAGCAGATGAATTGAGGGCGTTGATTAACATATGGGAATATGATATTATTGCTATCACAGAGACATGGTTGAGGGAAGGGCAGGACTGGCAGCTCAATATTCCAGATATAGAATCTTCAGTCGTGTCGGGGGTGGGGGGAGGGGGTATGTAAAATAGGAGCTGGCATTGCACTATTGATCAAGGAGTCAATTACTGCAGTAAGGAGGGATGATATCTTAGAAGTTTCCTCAGATGAGGCCATATGGGTAGAACATATAAACAAAAAGGGGATTATCACTTAGCTGGGAGTGTACTACAGGCCTCCAAATAGTCAGGGAAAGATAGAGGAGCAGATATGTAGGCAAATCTCAGAGAGGTGTAAAAATAATAGGGTAATAAAAGTAGGGGATTTCAACTTCCCCAATATTAACTGAGATAGTCTTGGTGCAAAAGGCTTAAAGGGGCAGGAATGTTTAATGTGCATACAAGAGCTTTTTGAGCCAGTATGTAGAAAGTCCTACAAGAGAAGGGGTAGTACTGGACCTAATCCTAGGGAATGAAGCCGGACAAGTGGTAGAAATGTCAGTGGGGAAGCATTTCGGGGATAGTGACCACAACTCTAAGATTTAAGGTAGTTATGGAACAGGACAAAGATGGATTGGAAATAAAGGTACTGAATTGGGGGAAGGCCGATTTCAATATGATAAAGCAGGATCTGGCCAAAGTGAACTGGGAGTAGCTACTTTAAGAAAGTCTACATCAGACCAGTGGGAGTCATTCAAAAAGGAAATAGTGAGAGTTCAGGGCCAACATGTTCCCTTTAAGGTGTAGGGTAGGACCAACAAGTCCAGGAAACTCTGGATGTCAAGGGATATAGAGGATTGGATAAGGAAAAGGATGGAGGCTTATGGCAGATTCAGAGGGCTAAAAACAGTGGAGTCCCTAGAGGAGTATAGAAAGTGTAGTAATTAAGAGAGCGAAGAGGGGGCATGAAAAACAAAGGCGGGAAAGAAAAAGGAAAATCCCAAGGTGTTTTATAAGTATATTAAGGGTAAGAGGATAACCAGGGAAAGAGTAGGGCCCATTAGCGACCAAAGTGGCAAGCTGTGTGTGGAGCTGGAGGACATTGGTGAAGTTTTCAATGATTACTTTTCATCTGTGTTCACTATGGAGAAGGACGATGTAGGTGTAGAAATCAGGGAGGGGGATTGTGATATACTCGAACAAATTAGCATTGAAAGGGAGGAGGTTTTAGCAGGCTTAAAAGTAGATAAATCCCCAGGCCCAGATGAGATATATCTCAGGCTGTTATGTGAGGCAAGGGAAGAGATAGCAGGGGCTCTGACACAAATTTTCAAATCCTCTCTGGCCACAGGAGAAGTGCCGGAGGACTGGAGGACAGCGAATGTGGTACCATTATTCAAGAAGGGTAGCAGGGATAAATCAGGTAATTACAGGCTGGTGAGTGTAACATCAGTGGTTGGGAAACTATTCGAAAAATTCTGAGGGACAGGATTAATCTCCACTTGGAGAGGCAGGGATTAATCAAAGATAGTCAGCATGGCTTTATCAGGGGGAGATCATGTCTAACAAACTTGACTGAATTTTTTGTGGAGGTGACTAGATGTATAGATGAGGGTAAAGCAGTTGATGTAGTCTACATGGACTTCAGTAAGGCTTTTGATAAGGTCCCGCGTGGGAGATTGGTTAAGAAGGTAAGAGCCTATGGGATCCAGGGCAGTTTGGCAAATTAGATGCAAAATTGGTGTACCGCAGGGATTGGTGCTGGGATCCTTGCTATTTGTAATGTACATTAATGATTTAGACTTGAATATAGGAGGTATGATCAGTAAGTTCGCAGATGACATGAAAATTGGTGGTGTCGTAAATAGTGAGGACGATATAGATGGGCTGGTAAGATGGGCAGAGAAGAGGCAAGTGGAATTTTATCCTGAGAAGTGTGAGGTGATGCATTTTGGGAGGACTAACAAGGCAAGGGATTATACAATGGATGGTAGGACCCTAGGAAGTACAGAGGGTCAGAGCGACCTTGGTGTACTTGTCCATAGATCACTGGAGGCAGCACAGGTAGATAAGGTGGCTAGGAAGGCATATGGGATACTTGCCTTTATTAGCTGAGGCATAGAATATAAGAGCAGGGAGGTTATGATGGAGCTGTATAAAATGCTAGTTAGGCCACAGCTGGAGTACTGTGTACCGTTCTGGTCGCCACACTATGGGAGGGATGTGATTGTACTGGAAAGGATGCAGAGGAGATTCATCAGGATGTTGCCTGGGCTGGAGCTTTTCAGCTATGAAGAGAGACTGGATAGGCGAGGGTTGTTTTCCTTGGAGCAAAGAAGGCTGAGGGGGGATCTGATTGAGGTATACAAAATTATGAGACAAAAACAAGAAATGTTGGATTCACTCAGCAGGTCTGGCAGCATCTGTGGAAAGAGAAGCAGAGTTAACGTTTCGGGTCAGTGACCCTTCTTCGGAACTGACAAATATTAGAAAAGTCACAGATTATAAACAAGTGAGGTGGGGGTTGGGCAAGAGATAACAAAGGAGAAGGTGCAGATTGGACCAGGCCACATAGCTGACCAAAAGGTCACGGAGCAAAGGCAAACAATATGTTAATGGTGTGTTGAAAGACAAAGCATTAGTACAGATTAGGTGTGAATATACTGAATATTGAACATCAGCAAGTGCAAACCTGAAGAAAAACAACCTGATGTTTTCTTCAGGTTTGCACTTGCTGATGTTCAATATTCAGTATATTCACACCTAATCTGTACTAATGCTTTGTCTTTCAACACACCATTAACATATTGTTTGCCTTTGCTCCGTGACCTTTTGGTCAGCTATGTGGCCTGGTCCAATCTGCACCTTCTCCTTTGTTATCTCTTGCCCAACCCCCACCTCACTTGTTTAAAATCTGTGACTTTTCTAATATTTGTCAGTTCCGAAGAAGGGTCACTGACCCGAAACGTTAACTCTGCTTCTCTTTCCACAGATGCTGCCAGACCTGCTGAGTGATTCCAGCATTTCTTGTTTTTGTACCATTATACTTTAGATGTTATCTCTAATTGTGAAATCCTGCTAACAGTAAATAGTTTAGACAAAAAGGAAAACTTGGATATGTTATATAGGAATAGATATCACTATAAGACCATTCAACATTTTAGATTATCACTGATATTTGGGGAATATAATGTCATCCCAAAACACATAATTACCAGATTATATTCATTTATTTATGGAGTAGGCCAAGTCTCTTAATATTTAATGAAATGTCTAAGATAATATGGATAAATTGCATTGCACAATAGTGTATTCACCACAAAAGCCTCATATTAATATACAACTTCACCATGTGAACATGACAGTTATGCAATGTGGCACGGTGTATTTCCTCAAATACGACCTCATAACTGACTTTATCCCATAATTAATATATTTTCATAGAAATATTATGCAAAATGGAACATGGTCTCCTAGCATCATGAATGTTAAAATATTGAAATAATGCACAGCAGTAACAAGGTTGCCTGTGTGATGCTCATCATATATTTAGGAAAGTGTTTAAATCAAGTGCAGCAAAAAATTCTTCTTAAGAAGAAAGACTAGTATTTATATAACACATTTCAGGAGCTCAGGATGTCCCAAAGCTTTACAACCAATGTAGCACTTTTTGAAGTGTAGTCATTTTTGTAATGTAGGAAATGCAACAGCCAATTTATGCACAGCAAACTCCCACAAGCAACAATGTAATAATGACCAGCTAATCTGTTTTACTGATTTTAATTGAGGGATAAATATTGGCCAGGACAAATATTGGCCTCTTCAAACTAGTGCCATGGGATCTTTTACATCCACTTGAGAGAGCAAGCGGGGCCTCAGTTAAATGGCTCATCTGAAAGACAGCATCTCCGACATTGCAGCACTCCCTCAGTTCTGTACTGGATTGTCAGCCTTGATATTTGTGGTCAAGTAAATACTTTTTCAGAATAGTGGTACAGATAAACCAAGCGTATCTAATTTATAATGCATATTTTACAAACAAGACTCATATTGGGCAATTTGGTTCCTTTTTCCAGCTTTTTTTAATTTGCTCTCGTGATGTGGATGATACTGGCAAGGCTACATTTATTGCCCATTGCTAGTTGCCATGCAAAGGTGGTGATGGTGGTGGCCCTTTTGGAATTGTTAGAGTTCTTGTGGTGATAATACTCTTATGATGGTGTTAGGTAAGGAATTCCAGAATTTTCATCCAGTGACACTGAAGAAACAGTGGTATGTGTCGAAGTCAGGATGGTGTGTGACTTGGAGTGAAATTGGCAGATGATGGTGTTCCCTTTATGTTTCTGCTCTTCTCCTTCTTGGTGGTAGAGTCTGCAGAGCTGAGAGATGCTGTCAAAGAAAGCTTGAGTGTTGTTGCAAATGGTGAATATTCCATGTGCTTCTAACTTGAGCCTTGTAGATGATGAGACTTTGAGGGGGTGAAGAGCTGAGCCACGTCTCGCAGTGTACCCAACCTCTTTCCTGCTTTAGTAACCATGGTATTGATATGGCCGTCCCAGCAAGACTTTGAAATACTGATGACCCCCAGCATGCAAATGGTGATGGTAGTGCTATTAAAGCTTGGGGGAGATGTTTGGATCATTTCTTGTTGGAAATGGTCATTATCAACCACTTATGTGGTGCAAATGCCAATTGTCAGATTAAGCCTGGATATTGTCCAAATCTTTCTGTAAACTGTGTGACGAAAATCACACCTGCCAAATGGAAACACATTAATTTTGTCATATGGGATGCTACTTAAACTTTTTTACTGGACATTGCAACGAACTTGTTTAAAAAGAAAGAACTGAACAACTGAAAACATGGTTGCATATTTGGTTGCACCAGGACAAGCTGAGAGACAGTTGAATAGAGAGACAATGGGAGTGTTCATTGATTCAATTAACAAGATTGGTCTGGGGAATAGTGGTGATCAACATCCTTTGACTGTGTAAGAGCCAGAACTCCACCCCCCACGAGTGTGTCTGGAAAGCTTTGAAATTCATCAACCCTCCAAGAAGCTGCTGTTTCAAACAGAGATGGTCACATGACCTACCTGCTCTCCAGACTGGGGCTTTTTGAATTGTGCCTCTCAGAAAGGAAACGACTGCAATTTGAACACCAAGGAGAAGATCTCTCTCTCTCCAGAAAAGTCCTAGGGAACCCCCAGTGGCAGCGTAAACGTCGAGACTACAGACAAAGCCCCTCTTCGGCCTTCTAGTACCAGAGGAACAAGTCTGAAATTGTGCACCGGGCCCCAGCGAGAACTCCAAGACCTTTTGTTCAATCAAGGACACGACCGCAAGGACACTAATAACCATATCTGTTTTCCATTTATTATGAACTCTACTTCAACACTCGCCCCCAATTCTTCCTCCCCCTCTATCTATTTGTGTGTATGTGCCTCTTGTATGCATGTGAGCGTGGTTGCTTTGTGTATTTTAGTCATTTTTAAACGGGTTAGAGTGATAAGGCGAATCAACTTACATCTTTCTTGTTTAAACCTAAGAAAACCTGTTTGGTTGGTTCATTTCCAATTGTAATGAGAGTGCAGTTGAGCAAGGGCCAAAATCACTGTGTTTTAAAAGATAAAACCCTGCTACGGCCAAACCAGAGAAGGGGCAAGAAGGGACCCTGAGACCCCTTCCTCACCTGGTCGTAACAGCTGGCAAAGGCTACTCCATTATTGGAAGGGTTGTGAATGGAGCTGCAGAATCATCAGAGAACAACCCTTTTCCTGACATTATGACTGAAGGTGAATCATTGATGAAGCAGCTGAAGATGGTTTGGTCAAAGATTGAGGACCTTCAGCTGTGATATTCTCGGGCTGCGATGATTGCCCTCCAACAAAAACAGCAATCTTCCTATGTGCCAAGTTGGACTCCAGCCACTGGGTGGTTTCCCCATTCTGACTTCAATTTTGCTTTGCATCTATGGTGCACACTTGGTCCAATGCTGCCTTGATGTAAAGAGCAGCTAGTCTCACCTCTATTTTGGCATTCAGTTGTTGCATTTATGCCTGGATCAAAACTGTGATGAAGTCAGGAGCCAAATGGTTGTGGTGGAACTTGAACTGAGCATTGGTGTTCATAAATTGGTGAGTAGGTGTTGCTTGATGGCACCGTTGAGTACTTCCCCCTTCACTTTGCTGATAATTAGGAGGAGGCTGATGGCATGGTACTTGGTTGGATTTAACTTGACCTTTTTGTAAATAGGTCATACCTGGGCAGCTGACCACAATTTTTGGGTAGATGCCAGTTTCTTAGCTGCATGGAAAAGCTAGACTATGTAGTTGGCTAGTTCTGGTACACAGGTCTTTGTCACTACATATGGGATAGTATTGGAACCCATAGGCTCTTATTATATCTTGTGTACTCAGTACTCAGTGAACAGTGCATCTTAATGTCACCTGGAATAAATCAGATTGGTCAGATTTTGGCATCTATAATGGTGGGGAGGAAGGCGAAGAAGATTGTCTACTTGACACTTTTGGTTGAAGATGCTTGCAAACATTTTTACTTTGTCTCTTGCACACACATGCAGGGCCCCAAAGGACAAGGATTTTCATTGAGCCGCCGCCTTCATTCAGTTGCTTGACTGTTCACCACTATTCTTCACTGGATATGAGAGAATTACTGAGCTTTGATTATGCGACTGCTTTGCTCTGTCTATAGCCTGCTACTTTTGGTGTTTGACAGACAGGTAGCCCTATGTTGTTGCTTCACTGAGTTGGCGCTTGCTGCTGCCTTTGGCATGCCCTGTTGCACTTTCCATTGAATTAGGGTTGATTTCCCAGTTGGATGGGACTTGAAGACTGAAAGTTGTGTTGGACCATAATGTCCAGTTAACACTTTTGCTGCTGATAGCCTATAGTTCCTTATGATTGCCCAGTTTTGGGCAGCTGGATCTGTCCTTACTTTGTCCCACTTAGCATAATGGTAATGCCACCCTGCACAACAAACATGTCCTCAGTATGGAGATGAGAATCTGTCCTCACAAATACTGTGCTGAATTTTACCAGCCTCTCAATGTTGCGGGTCACGGCGCGGGGGCTTGTAAAATGCTGCGGGGAGAGGCCCGACTCGACCTGTAACGTCGATAAAGGTCTGCCGCATATTACCGGCGGCAGGGGGACCTCAGTGTGGCGCCCCTGGCGGCGGGCCCTTCATCTCCATATACAGATGTATACTAAATATATGCAAAGTAATTTACCTGCTGTCCCACACCGATTTTACAGCCTCCGTTCGGCCTTTGCGTGCCTTCGGATCTCGGCACGGAGTTCTGAGGCGAGAACCTGGTGGGGAGAGGGGAGTAATAAAAATTTCAGGGCAGGAGAGGGGGGGAAGCAGGGAAAACAGATTTAATTGGTTATGTAAATGGTGTGAAGGGGTTAGATGCCAGATGTTAGAAGGTTGTGGGGGGGGGGAAGTTCAGGTATTCGAGAAATCAATTGATGGTCGTTTCATGCAATGAAATGGCCATTGGTGGGGGTGGGGGAGTTGGGGAAGGGCCTCCATTACTTAACTTTCTATTTAATAACAGTCACTTTTGTTTTGCCTTTAAACATTAAAATGAATTGTAAGGGCTTAAAGCCCTTTAAAAATGGCGCCGGCGCCTGCGCGGGGGCTCCTTGGTGGTCTTGGCATCCAGATAAAATCCAGCCCACTGTGCGTCAATCCCCCCTACCAATGGTATAATAGTTTGATATGTCTGCGACAGGTATATTGGTGAGGACAGATGTAATAAATGAACCCATCCATTTGATGAGCTTAATTTACTCGAGTTCTGCTAATTGCAGTTTCATTACAACTGTTAAATCTGTGACAACGGAAAGAGTTGGCCCTGCTGTTTCACTTTTCCAAGTCATTACTTCTGCCTTCATAAGAGCATCGCCTGGATTTTCCTCATGGTTGTGATTGGCCTCCTGATTGGACTAACGAACTTATCAGTATAAATTTAATGTTAAATATTATGAGCAAACACTTGGCCTTGTCAACAACTCTAATTGGCAGTTCATTTGTGATAGGCAATGCCATGCTGTTGCATACTTTAAACCCCTGCAGCATCTTTAACAGCAAGGGACCACCACTAAACACATTGAACTGGAGTAGCCATATAAATACCGTGGCTACAAGAGCAAGTCAGAGGCTAGGAATCCTGAGGCGAGTAACTGACTTCCTGACTCCCCAAAGCCTGTCCACCATCTACAAGGCAAAAGTCAAGAGTGTGATGAAATACTCTCCACTTTCCTGGATGGGTGCAGCTCCAACAACACTCAAGAAGCTCGACACCAACCAGGACAAAGCAGCCCGCTTGATTGGCATCCCATCTACAAACTTTCACTCCCTCCATCACCAATGCACAGTGGCAGCAGTGTGTACCATCTACAAGATGCACTGCAGCAATGCACCAAGGCTCCTTAGACAGCACCTTCCAAACCAGCAACCTCTACCAACTAGAAGGACAAGGGCAGCAAATACATGGGAACACCACCACCTGCAAGTTCCCCTCCAAGTCACACACCATCCTGACTTGGAACTATATCGCCATTCCTTTACTGTCGCTGGGTCAAAATCCCAGAGCTCTCTTCCTAACAGCACTGTGGGTGTACCTACCTCAAATGGACTGTAGCGGTTCAAGAAGGCAGCTCACCACCACCTTGTCAAGGGCAATTAGGGATGGGCAATAAATACTGGCCTGGCCAGTGACGCCGGCATCCCATGAATGAATAAAAAAGAAACTCCTTACCACAGGAATTCGACTGGGCCTCCACTGTAACTCTGTCAGGTGGCCAAAGGAAACTCAGGGCTTCACCTGCAAATGTTTCTTCACTGACAGCTTTAGAAATTTTCACCCCATTAAAGGGTTAACAAGGGCTTGTGTGCCTGATGATGACTTTAGTGGAAGAATATCATAGTGGTGCTCAACAGGTATCCCGGAAGAGTATACTGCTGTGATCAACATTGGCTGTAGAGGAGAGCCTTCATTTCCCAGGATACAGCACATTTATTGACTACCCAATGTAGGAGCATGATATAGCACTTGATCAGTGTGAAAACAATGGACTGCTTTAAAATGACATTACCTTGGCAGCTTTTTTTTAAATTATTCGTTCACGGGATGTGGGCGTCACTGGCTATGCCAGCATTTATTGCCCATCCCTAATTGTCCTTGAGAAGGTGGTGGTGAGCTTCCTTCTTGAACCGCTGCAGTCCATGTGGGGCAGGTACACCTGCAGGGCTGTTAGGAAGGGAGTTCCAGAATTTTGATCCAGCGACAGTGAAGGAACAGCAATATAGTTCCAAGTCAGGATGGTGTGGCTTTGAGGCAAACTTGCAGGTGGCGGTGTTCCCATGCATCTGTTGCCCTTGCCCTTCTAGATGGTAGAGATTGCAGGTTTGGAAGGTGCTGTCTGAGGAGCCTTGGTGAGTTGCTGCAGTGCATCTTGTATATGGTACACACTGCTGCCACTGTGCGTCTGTGGTGGAGCGAGTGAATGTTTGTGGATGGGGTGCCAATCAAGCGGGCTGCTTTGTCCTGGATGGTGTCGAGCTTCTTGAATGTTGTTGGAGCTGTACCCATCCAGGCAAGTGGAGAGTATTCCATCACACTCCTGACTTGTGCCTTACAGATGGTGGGGAGACATTGGGGAGACAAGAGGTGAGTTACTCGCCACAGAATTCCCAGCCTCTGCCCTCCTCTTGTAGCCATGGTATTTATGTGGCTGGTTCAGTTCAGTTTCTGCTCAATGATGATGCCCAGGATGTTGATAGTGGGGGATTCAGCAATGGTACTGCCATTGACCGTCAAGGGGAGATGGTTAAATTCTCCCTTGTTGGAGATGGTCATTGCCTGGCACTTGTGTGGTGCGAATGTTACTTGCCACATATTAGCCCAAGCCTGGATTTTGTTCAGGTCTTGCTGCATCTGGACATGGGCTGCTTCAGTATCTGTGGAGTTGCGAATAGTGCTAAACATTGTGCAATCATCAGCGTACATCCCCACCTCTGACCTTATGATGGAGGGAAGGTCATTGATGAAGCAGCTGAAGATGGTTGGGCCTAAGACACTACCCTGAGGAACTCCTGCAGTGATGTCCTAGAACTGAGATGATTGACCTCCAACAACCACAACCATCTTCCTTTGTGTTAGGTACGATGCCAACCAGTGGAGAGTTTTCCTTTCTTCAGAACTAGCAAATATTAGAAATGTAAAAGGTTATAAGCAAGTAAAGCGGGGGTGGGGCAAGAGATAACAAAGGAGAAGGTGTAAATAGGACAAGGTCACATACCTTCTCTTTTGTTATCTCTTGCCCCACCCTCACTTTACTTGCTTATAACCTTTTACATTTCTAATATTTGCTAGTTCTGAAGAAGGGTCACTGACCTGAAACGTTAACTCTGCTTCTCTCTCCACAGATGCTGCCAGGCCTCCTGAGTATTTCCAGCATTTCTTGTTTTTATTTCAGATTTCCAGCAGACGCAGTATTTTGCTTTTATATTAATGGAGAGTTTTTCCCCCTGATTTCCATTGACTCCAGTTTTGCTAGGGCTCCTTGATGGTCAAATGTTGCCTTTATGTCAAGGGCAGTCACTCTCACCTCACCTCTTGAGTTCAACTTTTTTGTCCCTGTTTGGACCAAGGCTGTAATGAGGTTAGGATCTGAGAGGCCGTGGCGGAACCCAAAGTGAGTGTCAGTGAGCAGGTTATTGCTGAGAAAGTGCTGCTTGATAGTACTGTTAACGACATGTTCCATCACTTTGCTGATCATCAGGAGTAGACTGATGGGGCGGTATTTGGCTGGGTTGTATTTGTCCTTTTTGTACAGGACATACCTGGACAAGTTTCCACATTGCTGGGTAGATGCCAGTGTTGTAGCTGTACTGTAACAGCTTGGCTAGTGGCACAGCTAGTTCTGGAGCACAAGTCTTCAGTACTATTACCGGAACTTTTTCAGGGCCCATAGCCTTTGCAGTATCCAGTGCCTTCAGCCGTTTCTTGATATTACGTGGAGTGAATCGGATTGGCTGAAGACTGGCATCTTTGATGCTGGGGACCTCTGGAGGAGGCCGAGATGGATCATCCGCTCAGCCCTTCTGGCTGAAGATGGATGCAGATGCTTCAGCTTTGTCTTTTAACCATTGAACCAGTGTTAGTCCCCCAGCTTGATGCTTCTGGTAGAGTGTGGGATATGCTAGGCCATGAGGTTACAGATTGTGGTTGAATATGATTCTGCTGCTGTTGATGACCCACTGCACCTCATGGATGCCCAGTTTTGAGTTGCTAGATCTGTTCGAAATCCCATTTAGCACGGTGGTAGTGCCACACAACACAATGGTGGGTATCCTCCGTGTGAAGGTGGGAGTTCGCCTTCAGTGGCCACTGCTACCAATACTGTCATGGACAGATGCATCTGGGACAGTTAGCTTGGTGAGGATGAGGTCAAGTATGTTTTTCGCTCTTGTCGGTTCCCTTACCACCTGCCGCAGACCTAGTCTATCAGCTATGTACTTTAGGACTCGGCCAGCTTGGTCAGTATAGGTCCTACCGTGCCACTCTTGATGATGGACATTGAAGTCCCTCACCCAGAGTACATTCTGTGCCCTTGCTACCCTGAGTGCTTCTTCCAATTTGCGTTCGACATGAAGAAGCACTGTTTCATCAGCTGAGGATGGACGGTAGCTGGTAATCAGCAGGAGGTTTCCTTGTCCATGTTTGACCTGATGCCATGCGACTTCATGGGTTTTGGAGTCAATGTTGAAAACTCCCAGGGCAACTCCCTCCCGACTGTATACCACTGTGCCGCCAGCTCTGGTGGGTCTGTCCTGCTGACGTGGCAGGACATACCCAGGGATGGTGATGGTGCTGGTGCTGTGAGTATGACTATGTCAGGCTGTTGCTTGACTAGTCTGTGGGACAACTCTCCCAATTTTGGCACAAGCCCCCAGATGCTGGTAAGGAGGACTTTGCATGGTTGACCGGGCTGGGTTTGTCATTGTCATTCCTGGTGCCCAGATGGATGCCGGGTGGTCCGTCCGTTTCATTCCTCTTCTTAGACTTTGTAGCGGTTTGATACAACTGAGTGGCTTGCTAGGCCATTTCAGAGGGCAATTAAGAGTCAACCACGTTGCAGTGGTTCTGGAGTTACATGTAGGCCAGACCAGGTAAGGACGGCAGATTTCCTTCTCTAAATGACGTTAGTGAACCAGATGGGTTTTTACAACAATCGACAATGGTTTCATGGTCATCATTAGACTAGCTGTTTAATTCCACATTTATTAATTGAATTCACATTCTACCTTCTGCTGTGGTGGGATTCAAACCCATATCCCCAGAGCATTAGTCTGGGGCTCTGGGTTATTAGTCTAGTGACATTACCACTACGCCACAGCCTCGCATGTCTCTTTGGATCTCCACTGTTTCTAGCTTTTCCCCAGTCAGAAAGTACCTTGTTCTATCCTTTTCAGGTCCAAAGTGGATGACCTCACATTTGCCTGCAGGTTAGAGTGAGTTGCTAAGGAGCAAAATTACATATGATTTTTAGTGGAAGCAATGACTGGAGGGATATAAAACCTGTTATTTTGACAGGTAATGTAGAGTACATAAGATCACAATGAACAGATGTAAAAGTTCAGGACATACCTGCAGCTGGTATGTGTCCTCCGCTGTCCACAATGGTCTGCAGCAGTGTACTCGTTCCACACCTACAAATTACATGTGCCTAATGATGAGCATTTACCTAATACCAGGAGATTGCCATCATTATGTTAGTTAGGGCAATCCTAGAAATGCAGCGGTGTCAGACTACTACTTGTTGTGGAGCTGGGTGGGCATTGGTGAAAGACTCCTGTCTTTTTCTTTGCTTGGGATTTCATGCAATTAAAAAGTCTAGGCTGTGGTCTTGGTTTATGCATGACGGATGGCTTCCTGAACTGCTGACTCTGTTAGAACTATGGGGTTACATGTGGAATTGACACTTAGATCCTAGATAAGTCTATAACTTCACTGGGTGAGAAGGAAATAAGATTGGGTGGAAAGGGGAAAAAAGTAGTGTTGCTTAATTTGGATCAAATAAATCTGATCTATCTGTATATATGCCTGCAAACATCTGGATTAAGCAAAGGAGATTTTTTAGCCAATTAATGATAGGATAAAAAAAACTACAAATGCTCTGAATCTGAAACAAAAATAGGTTCTGATGAAGGTTCTCCACCTGAAACACAACCATGTTTCTTCTTGCACAGATGTTGTCTGACTTGTTTAATATATCCAGAAATTTCTATAGTTGTATTTACAAGATAGGTATAAATAGGACTGTGGAAGCAGAATTTAGGAAAAAAAATCTTTTTAAAAGAAATGATTTTGCTGATGTTGTCTCAACTGTCATGTGACGATAAAATATGCTTTTATCAGGCAAAAAATAACCTCTAGGTATAGCATATGTGTAATTTGTAAAGGATATGGAAATATAGCTATTGAAGTGGCTGCTCTAATATTGTTTTAGATATCAGATTAATTTGTTCTTGCCTCAGTACATAGGGCAACTGCTCCTTTTGGCTGTCCATGTTCACAAAATCTGTAATTAGTTCCTTAATGGAACCTTTGGTTTGTATAATGATTTTGCATAATGGGTTTCATTAAAACAAATATGCATAATGTAAGCCATATACATAGACACGGATTGACATTTTGCATAATATTGGGCTCAAAGTGATTATTGTAATAGATGAGTAGTCAGCTATGACTCATTTTTGAGCTATTTTAAATATTTAACCATCTCCAACTTTTATGTAATTCTGACTAGACACAATGTTAATATAATAAAGTCAATATGATAGAATGAAATCAAAAATAAACAAGTATACTTTATGGAATTAATTTTGTATTTGCTTTTCTTACATAACCATTTTGCTGTTTGTCTGTTTCCTCAAGGACCGCTGTTCTACTTGCATGCTTAATTAATTTCAGGACGTCTTTGACCTTTAGACATGTGGCATGAAAACTGCATTTGTTTGACATATTCCTCAAAATATTATACTTAGGAAAGTTTTGCATGGATTCCAATTCATACATTTTTCAGCTTCTTCTCAGTCAGCCTTGTTCTGTCCGAAGTCATTTAATTAGTATTATTTGCTTAAGTTTCTTGTATTTCTTTGGTTCACACTACTAAATTTGTTTCCTGGTGCTCCGGAACTATATTTTAATTTCCATGCTACTTTTATTTTGGGAATAGTTTTTATAAGGCAAGAGTACACTTTTCAGCAGGGAGACCATGAATAAGGAGGATCATTTTTGGAAAGGTAAACACCAACCTGATGTTACAAATTGGTGATAATATGCCATCGCTTGGATATTTAAAAATTTACAACTTTCACATAGCTCTGACTAGGTACAATATTAATGTAATAAAGTCAGTACAACTACTATTTATATTGTACACATGTAAATAACTATGCTTTTTAAAATAGGAAATGCTAGATAATACTCCATCCTTGTAATGATATTAATGTTGCCAAATTTGAAAGAACACAGCAAAGGATTAGTTTGATATTGTTAATAAATATTTTGAAGCCACATGGAACACAACATATCAGAGACATGAGTTTAATATTAAAGTACACAGTTTAAAAGTTGATCATAGATTACATCAATTCTACAGTATAGAAACATGCCAATCGATTCAACTGGCCTATGCTCTTTTTGGTTATACTCCACAATAGTCTCCTCCCACTGTATATGCCTTTTGCCACCATGCCCGCATTTTCTTCTATCTTACGCTTGCATCAATCCACCCCGAAATGTGTCAATCCTATCTGATCCGTTCTATATTCTCGCCACTGTCTCTAAAGAAATTCTTCCAAAATTCTTTATTTGAACTGTTAGTGCTATCTTATATTTATGCCCATTTGTTCTGGATTCAGCAATAATTAGAAACAATTTCTCCACATCCACCCTATCAAACTCCTACATAGTTTGGACGATGTCTATCAGGTTTCCGCATAGTCTTCACTTTTACCAGGAAAAGGGGACCCAATCTGCTTGTGTCTTTGCTTTTCACCACAAACGCCATTCCCTTGCCTCCTACTCCATCCTTTTCCATTGTCACTGTCTGAGGCTGAACCAGAGTGTTCACAATCTCAGCATCCTATTCGTTCCTGAGCACACCTTCTGATGACGTGTGCTCTCCATCATAAAGGCTGCCTGCATCTACCTCGTAGTACTGCCAGTCTCCTACCCTGCCTCAACTCATCTATTGCTGAAACCTCATCCATGCCTCAACTCTCCATTGCTCTCTTGGTTGGCCTTACACCTTTCACCCTCTGTAAATTTTAGCTCGCCTAAAATTCTGCTGCCCACATCCTAAATCTCACAAAGTCTAGTTCACCCATCCTCTTGTGCTGACTGATCTACATTGGCTCCCGGTCTGGCAATGACTCAATTTTAAAATTCTCATCCTTGTTTTCGAATCCCTCCATGACCTCGCCTCTATCACTCTAACATGTTCCAGTTCTATAAGCCTCCAAGATCGCTGCGCTCATCTAATTGTGGCCTTTCGTGCATCCCCAATTTTCTTTCTTCACCACTGGTGGCTGTGCCTTCAGCTGCCTCGGCACTAAGCTCTGGAATTCCCTCTGCAAACCTTTCCACCTTTCTACAATTTTCTTTCTTTTATACGTCCCTTGAAACCAACCTCTTGGACTAAGTGTCCTAATATCTATCTCTGTGGCTCAGTGTCATGTTTTGTCTGATAGCATTCCTGTGAAGTGCCTTGGGATGTTTTACTATGTTAAAGGCGCCATGCAAATGAAAGTTGCTGTTGCTATTTTTTCTCTTTTTTGCTGTGTCTATTTCTGATTTCCTTTTACTCTTTTCTACTTAAGTGTATATCTTTTTTTTCCTTTCTCGATGGGAGATGATGGTAGTGGTTGGTGGAGAAAGGAGTCACCAGCAGGCTACAACTGGGGTGGGATTACAGGGAAAGCATGATCATCAGGAGCTCCCTTTCTACCCCCAATCACTCATGAACACCAAACCTCAAATCGCATGAGCTATGTCTTCACTTTACTGCTATCCCCTCTCCTTCCCACCATCCCGTTACTCCCATCACTACCTGTACCTCATTTTCTTAGAACTACACATTCAACCCCTGTATTGTGCCTTGTTTCAATGTCATGCACCTCTCCTTTAACATTCCTTCCACTCTCACTCACTTTCCCTCAAGACAGGTAAAAGAGCCAGGGCTCCTCTCATTCTCACCTCATTTTCCTCCAACCCTCCTTTCCCATCCCTTTCCTTCAATGAGGATTTGTTTACCATTTTAAAAAAAATCAACTGAAAAAAAAATTGAATTAGAATAAGGAAAGATACTGTCTGATTTTTTTTCTCCATCTATTTGTATGTCTCTTTCTCATAGGTGTTAGCAAAAATGAGAAATTATTTAATGTAACTGTCAACTCTAACTCTTTCTCAGACACAGACTTTCACAGTTTAATATCATAGAATCACAGAACAGTTACAGCACAGAACGAGGCCCATCGTGTCTGCACCGGCTCTCCGAATGAACAGTTTACATAGTGTCGTTCCCCCGTCTTCTCCCTGTAACCCTGCACATTCTTCCTTTTCAAATAACTATCTAATTCCCTTTTGAATTCCTCAATTGAACCTACCCCCACCATAATGTAAGGCAGTGCATTCCAGACCATAACCACTCGTTGCATGAAAAAGTTTTTCCTCGTCGTTTTTGCGCTTTTAATTTCTAAAATTAGTAGAAGACAAAACAAAAGCTAAAAGATGTGTGTAATGAGAACGCTGTCATCTCTCTCTTGTGTTTCTTACATACAGACACATGACCTTTTTTTAAAAAAACTACTCAATTTAACGTTTACCTCAAAAAAAAGTTTTTGAAATTTGTCCTCTTATTTTTCAAAATTATTTGAAGAAAAGCTACTCAACAGAAGGTGTGAGGAAGTAAAGAAGAGTATTCCATAAGCATATCTGAGTGGTACTTCTGTATCCTGGGAAATTAAGTACACTGCACATGCTCAGATTTCACAATCTAGATTCAGCTCATGGAGTCACAGCTTTGGACAATAACATAAAGTCTAAGTGCAGATTTTTGAGGATGTTGAGGTTTCAGTTACTTTTTTAATTAAATATGTTAAGCATCACAAAGGGCAATTTGATAGATTAATTTAATCAATATTTTATTACATTTGTTTGAACGTTTATTTTGGACATTAGAAATTTCAATTACTAAACAAGATTCAGAAAGCACTTTAAGTGTTTTGTAGGAGCGCAGTGGTGAGATTCTGCAATCAAAGGGTAACACGGTTATGTAAGCAAAATCCACAGTGAACACAGCAATTTATTATGGAAAAAAGTTTACATAAAACGTCTGGCAAAAACATGGCAATTGGAAGTCGGGTCCTGCAGACAAGAAATGCATACAGATGTTTAATAAGATATTTCCAAATAATAGAGATCAAAATTTATATACCAAATTTGGGAAATAAGGGCGGATTGCTTACCAGCAAAATTTATGGTGATATTTTTAAGATAGAAGATTCACGAGAATGATTCCAGGGATGAGTAACTTCAGTTATGAAGATAGATTGGAGAAAAGAAGGCTGAAGGGAGATTTGATAGAGGTATTCAAAATCATGAGGGGTCTGGACAGAGTAGGTAGGGAGAAACTGCTCCCACTTGTAAAAGGATTGAAAACGAGAGGGCACAGATTTAATGTAATTGGTAAAAGAAGCAAAATTGTCATGAGGAAAATCTTTTTCACACAGCGAGTGGTTAAGGTCCTAAGAGTGTGGTGGAAGCAGGTGGAGTGGGCTAAAGAATGCCCAAGTAGGAGGGCTCCCCCCGGCTCACGGGAGGCTGCCAGGGTTTGAATGGCGGTCTCCCCATGTGCAAGTGGAGGCAGGAAGAGGCTCTTAATTGACCACTTAAGTGGCTGAATTGGGCTCTGGGTGGGCAGGCCATCCACCACCTTCCCCACTGCAGGCATGATGACATGGTGGAAAGACAATGGGCTCCCCACATCCCAGCCTTCCCGTGCTATTTTATGGCCCTCCCCCCACCCCCCCTCCCCACACCCACCTCCAAACTTGCTCTGAAAGTAAAATTCCAGCCACCAAAGTACAATGGCAATTCTCTCACAATGATATCTTAGCTGCTTTTCTCCCTCAGCATCTGCATCAAGAGATTTCTCCTCCTTTGCAATATCAACCACCATTGCAACTCATCATGCTCTCTTTCCTCTGAGTTCACTGCCCTCCTGTCCTCTTTTAATCTCTCACTCCACATAAACTACTAAACCCATATTCATGGCAACCCCTTGACCTTTCCATCTCAGGTGGTATTGCAACTCCCATCATGTCATTGACAGATAAGTCCATTTCTAAACACTTCCTTATATCACTACCCACCCTACTTCCTTCTGCGTCGGGCCCTGGGAAAAAACTCTGTCCCAGTTCCCAACTGCATGTTCAAAATCCCAACTGCTTAGCCTTTGGCAGATGACACAAAACTGGGTGGGTTGTGAGGAGGATGCAGAGAGGCTTCAGGGTGATTTGGACAAGTTGAATGAGTGGGAAAATGCATGGCGGATGCAGTATAATGTGGATAAATGTGAGGTTATCCACTTTGGTAGCAAAATCAGGAAGGCAGATTATTATTTGAAAGGCTATCAACTGAGAGAGGGGAATATGCAGCGAGACCTGGGTATTCTCGTACACAAGTCGCTGAAGGTAAGCATGCAGGTCCAACAGGCGGTAAAAAAGGCAAATGAATGTTGGCCTTCATAGCGAGAGGATTAGAGTACAGGAGCAGGGATGTCTTGCTGCAATTATACAGGGCCTTGGTGAGGCCACACCCGGAATATTGTGTGCAGCTTTGGTCTCCTTATCTGAGGAAGGATGTTCTTGCTATAGAAGGAGTGCAGCGAAGGTTTACCAGACTGATTCCTGAGATGGCGGGACTGACGGATGAGGAGCGATTGAGTCGGTTAGAATTATATTCGCTGGCATTCAGAAGAGTGAGGGGGGATCTCATAGAAACCTATAAAGTTCTAACAGGACTTGACAAGGTAGATGCAGGAAGGATGTTCCTGATGGTGGGGGAGTCCAAAACCAGGGGTCATAGTCTAAGGATACGGGGTAAACCATTCCGGACTGAGATGAGGAGAAGTTTCGCTACCACAGAAAGCAGTTGAGGCCAAAACATTGTATGCTTTCAAGAAGGAGTGAGATATACCTCTTGGGTTCAAAGGGATCAAAGGATATGGGGGGAAAGCGGGAACAGATTAATGAGTTGGATGATCAGCCATGATCGTAATGAATGGCGGAGCAGGCTCGAAGGGCCGAATGGCCTGCTGCTGCTCCTATTTTCTATGTTTCTATACATTCACCACAACATTTTTGCAGCTACCAATTTGCTCAACCACACCCTCACCTCCAACTTTGATGCCCTAGCCCTATGAAAACCATTACACACTGTCACCCTGACCATTACCCTGGTATGGCCCTCATTTACACCCCCTTAAGTCCAAGGGACACAGACTTGAATGCATATGGTGGACCACTGGTTTAGCCATGCATCGTTGGATCCGTCTGGACCATATAAAGCATTATTATATCCTGTTCTCCTCTGTCAAAACTACTCACTATTCCAGAAGCATCCTAGAATGCAAAGATAATGCTGGCTTTTTTTCTTTGCTACAAACGGTCATCTTACCCCTTTACCCCTGCCTTCTCCAACAAGTGCGAGGAGCTCACGGAGTTTTTTGTCACCAGGATTGAAATCATCCGTTCAGCTGCCTCTGCTGCCTCCCGCCATCCCCCTAGCCCATTAGACCAAATTTCCTTTAACGTTTAGGGAATAGGGATAACCCTGGGAATTATAGACCAGTCAGTCTTGCGTCGGTAGTGGGCAAATTATTGGAGAGGATTCTGAGAGACAGGATTTATGATTATTTGGAAAAGCATGGTTTGATTAGAGACAGTCAGCATGGCTTTGTAAGGGGCAGGTCATGCCTCACAAGCCTTATTGAAGATGTGACAAAACACATTGATGAAGGAAGAGCAGTGGATGTGGTGTATATGGATTTTAGCAAGGCGTTTGATAAGGTTCCCCATGGTAGGCTCATTCAGAAAGTAAGGAGGCATGGGATTCAGGGAAAGTTGGCTGTCTGGATACAAAATTGGCTGGCCCATAGAAGTCAGAGGGTGGTAGTAGATGGAAAGTATTCAGCATGGAGCTCGGTGACCAGTGGTGTTCCACAAGGATCTGTTCTGGGACCTCTGCTCTTTGTGATTTTTATAAATGACTTGGATGAGGAAGTGGAAGGCTGGGTTAGCAAGTTTGCCGATGACACGAAGGTTGCTGGAGTTGTGGATAGTGTGGAAGGCTGTTGTAGGTTGTAACAGGACATTGACAGGATGCAGAGCTGGGCTGAGAAGTGGTAGATGGAGTTCAACCTGGAAAAGTGTGAAGTAATTCATTTTGGAAGGTCGAATTTGAATGCAGAATACAGGCTTAAAGACAGGATTCTTGGCAGTGTGGAGGAACAGAGGGATCTTGGGGTCCATGTCCATAGATCGCTCAAAGTTGCCACCCAAGTTGATAGGGTTGTTAAGAAGGCGTATGGTGTGTTGGCTTTCATTAACAGGGGGATTGAGTTTAAGAGCCGCGAGGTTATGCTGCAGCTCTAGAAGGCCCTGGTTCGACCACACTTGGAATATTGTGTTCAGTTCTGGTCGCCTCATTGTAGGAAGGATGTGGAAGCTTTAGAGAGGGTGCAGAGGAGATTTACCAGGATGCTGCCTGGACTGGAGGGCATGTCCTACGAAGAAAGATTGAGGGAGCTGGGGCCTTTCTCATTGGAGCGAAGAAGGATGAGAGGTGACTTGATAGAGGGGTACAAGATGATGAGAGGCATAGATAGAGTGGATAGTCAGAGACTTTTTCCCAGGGTGGAAAGGGCTATCACCAGGGGGCATAATTTTAAGGTGATTGGAGGAAGGTTTCGGGGAGATGTCAGAGGTAGGTTCTTTACACAGAGAGTGGTGGGTGTGTGGAATGCGCTGCCAGCGGAGGTAGTAGAAGCAGATAATTAGGGGCATTTAAGCGACTCTTGGATAGGTACATGGATGATAGTAGAATGAAGGGTAGGTAGTTAGTTTGATCTTAGAGTAGGTTAAAGGTTCGGCACAACATCGTGGGCCGAAGGGCCTGTACTGTGCTGTACTGTTCTATGTTTCCCCTGTTTATCCTTAAACTCACATCTTTTTCTAGTTTCTCTCCTATTTCCCCTCATTCCCTCTCTGAGCTTCTCCATCCTTAGGTACTTCCCCTTCCCATCTCCTCAAAAAACACCTTGGCCCCTTTGTCCTTGCCAACTGTTGCAACATTTCCAATTTACCTTTCCTCTCAAGTCCTTGAATGTGTTGTTCTTGCCTCCAAAATCGATGACCATCTTTCCTGGAACTCCATGTTGAATCCCTCCAATCAGGTTTCAGCCCCTGCCATGCTACTGAAATGGCTCTTGTCAATTCACAGATGACATTCTATGTGATTGTGCCGCTGGCAAACTATCCCTCCTCATCCTTCTCAAACTTTCTGCAGACTTTTATTGACATGGTTGACCACACCATCCTTCTCCAATGCCTCTCCACCGTTGTCCAGCTAGGTGACTACACTCGCCTGCTTCTATTCTTAACGATCCAGTCGCAGCCAGAGAATCACTTGCAATTGCCCTGTTCCTACTCCCACACTGTTACCTTTGGTATTCCCAAAGTATCTATCTTTGGCTGCCTCCTGTTTCTCATCTACGTATTGCTTCTCGGCAACATATCTGAAAATACAGCATCAGTTTCCATATGTATGCTGATGATGTACAGCTCTACTTCACCACCACCTCTCTCGACCCTTCCACTGTCTGTAAATTGTCAGTCTGCTTGTCTGACACCCAGTACTGAATGAAGAGAAATTTCCTCCGACTAAATATTTGCAACGTTGAATCTATTGTCTTTGGTCCGTGCAACAAACTCGGTTCCCTAACCGCCAACTCTGTCCATCTTCCTGGAAACTGTTTGAAACTGAACGAGGCTGTTTGCAATCTTTGTGTTATTTCTGACCTCATGTTGAGCTTTTGACTACATATCCATCCATGTCTTTACTAAGATGGCTGACGTCCACCTCAGTAACAGTGCTCCTGCCTCAGCTCATCTGTTGTTGAAATCCTCATTCATGCCTTTGTTACCTTTAGACTTGGTTATTCCAATGCACTCTTGGCTGTCTCCCATCTTCCATCCTCCATAAGCTCAAGCTCATTCAAAGGTCTGTTGCCCGTATCCTGACTCATCTCAACTGTTTGCCTATCACCCCTGTGTTCGCTGACCTACATTGGCTCCTGCTTGAGCAATGCCTCAACTTTAAAATTCTCACCCTTCTTTTCAAATCCCTCCCTGGACTTGCCGCTCCCTCTCTCTCTAATCTCCTCCAGCCCTACAACCCTCTGAGATATTTGCACCCCTCCAATTCTGGCCCATTTCACATCCTCACTTTTAATTGCTCCACCATTGGTGGCCATGCCTTCAGCTGCCTGGGCCTTAAGATCTGGAATTTCCTCCTTAAATGTCTCTGCCTCTCTACCACTCTTTTGCTCCTTTAAGATGCTCCCTAAAATCTACTTCTTTGATCAAGCTTTTGATCATCTGCCCTAATATCGCCTTATGTAGCTGTTGTGTTAATTTTTTTTTTGATAATGCTCCTGTTACGTCCCTTGGGATGTTTTAATATCTAAAGGTGCTATATAAATGTAAGTTGTTTTTGTTGTCGTCTTAATGAACAGTAAATGTCACTTCACACCAGAATTTCCATTAGAGTGCCACGTAATGATGTTACAGGTAAGTGCTGGCATTTTAACAAAAGTTTTTAAGGTTTTAAGCAATTTGTGTGCTGAGGAAAAATCTTTCTAACAATTTGTAATGCTGACTGGTTTGGTCATTTGTTAAAGAAATCCTTTCAGCTGCACTGCTCCAAGGAGGACATGTGAAAAAAAAATGTTTCACACTAATCGATTTAAAGAATGCTGTAAATTCCTCAGATATAAATTAAGGTCCATTATCTGTTACGGTTTCCTCTGATAAGCCATTGGAAGTGAATGAGTTTCTCCACACATTTGTCAATGTTATAAGTTGAGGACATGCCAAATGTTTCTGACCATCTGGAGTCAGAATCAATAGCTATAAAGTATGTCTGTCTGCCTTTTACAACAAAATCAATGTAAAGTCTCTGCCATGGCTCATGCCACATTTCTAAGGATACAGTAGAGCAACTGCAGGTATAATTCTGTTTGGCACACTTTGCTGCTCTTTAACAAGCTGCAATAGATGCAAGACACCCAGATCCCAGATAATAACTTGGTCATAGAATCTTAGGAATTACGTACAATCCTGATCATATACAATTAATTGCAAGCAGATCCTCTAACCAGGTGTTAAAATATAGTATGAGATTATCAATATGGATATTGATGGTTATCAACCATAGTATAGTCAAACATGGCATTTTTAATTTTTATTTTTTCATTTTTTTAAATGTCATTTTATTTTTTAACCATGTGCCTGTGTTAAACTTGTTTTTCATGTCTTTGCTTTTGATGGAGCTGTTCATTATTCTGTCATTAACACTCTCTGGACAAATGCTTTGTCTTTTACTACAACTATTAGTACTCCCTTTGCCTTGTGTTCTGTGACATCTCTGTCATTTAGTCTCTCCTGCCCTCTGCCCTATCACACACCTTCCTTTTTGTTTGTCTTTCTCCCTCCCCCCCTTTCACTTGCTAAAGCCTATTACATTTCTAATCTTTGCCAGTTCTGATGAAAGGTCACAGACCTGAAACATTAACTCTGTTTCTCTCTCCACAGATGCTGCCAGACCTGCTGAGTATTTCCAGCACGTTTTGTTTTTGTTGTAAAGACTCATCTGGTTCACTAATGCCCTTGAGGGAAGGGAATCTGCTGCTCTTACGTCATCTGTCCCTATATGTGATTTCAGACCCACATCAATGTGGTTGGCTCTTAACTGCTATTTGAAATGTCCTAGCAATCCACTCAGTTGTCTCAAGTGCAGTTAGTGATGGGGAATAAATACTGGGCTTGTAACTGATGTCGGTGCTAAGAGAGGACAAAAGTTGGACTGGAGGTGTTTGAACTTGGAGTTTCTGGAGCAATGGGCATGGTTCTGGTGGACTATAAAACATTCAAAAACTTTAGAGAGGAGAGGTCAAAGGTGGGTAGTTAATGGAGAGGACATGAGGGTCGAGTGAGAACATATGAATTAGGAGCAGGAGTAGGCCATTCGGCCCCTCGAGCCTGCTCCACCATTTGATAAGATCATGGCTGATATGGTCTCAACTCCACTTTCATGTCTGCCCCCCAACAATACTTGACTCCCTTGTCCATCAAAAATCTATCTAACTCAGCCTTGAATATATTCAATGACCCAGATCGACTGCTCTCTGAGGACATGAATTCCATAGACTAATGACCCATGCTGAGCCCCAGGCTCTTTGTGAGTACAAGGCCTTTGGGCCAAAAAGACCCTTTCCCACCCCCCCACCCCCACTTACTTGTGACCAGGGTGGCACTACCCTGGCACTATCCTGGTAAGGTTCCCCCACCTTTTCTACCAAGCAACACTGCTTCACCCGATGGCTTCCCAGTGAAGCCAAAATTGAGCTCCCGCCTCCTTTCACCAGGAAAGGCCCTGAAGCTCTGTGTTTCCTGTGCACCAGTAGAAAATTTCAAAACATTGAATAAAATTGCAGTATTGGGATGTTAAGAACCTTAATTGGCTTCCCGCCTCGTAAATCTGTGAAGCCCGCCCTCCATGTAGGCTGTCGACAGTAAAATCCAGAAGTGACGCCACGACGTCAGACATCTTGTCTGATGTCTTCCATCTCTATTTTATTACCCTCCCCGACCCTGGCCTCCGTTCCCATTTCAAATGGCCCCTTAACATTTAGCCCATGGTATCCGAAGATGAATTCACTGACCTGGATCATTCGTGTGAGGTCAATAAACTTCTTGTGACACTGCATCCAGGTCCTCAGGTCTAAACTCCTGAACCTTGACTACCATGGCTATCTTCTCCCACGGCCATCTGAGAGTTTGTCTGACGTTCCTCCTGATCACCTGTGCATAGAGGAGACTCTCCTCCAGTTCACCTCCTCCATTAAGGCGTCCACTGCAGTGTCAGAGAATCTTGGAGAACTCTCTCTGCCTTGTTGTGCCATAATTGGGGCGGCACAGTGGCACAGTGGTTAGCACCGCAGCCTCACAGCTCCAGGGACCCGGGTTCAATTCCGGGTACTGCCTGTGTGGAGTTTGCAAGTTCTCCCTGTGTCTGCATGGGTTTTCTCCAGGTGCTCCGGTTTCCTCCCACAAGCCAAAAAGACTTGCAGGTTGATAGGTAAATTGGCCATTATAAATTGTCACTAGTATAGGTAGGTGGTAGGGAAATATAGGGACAGGTGGGGATGTTTGGTAGGAATATGGGATTAGTGTAGGATTAGTATAAATGGGTGGTTGATGTTCGGCACAGACTTGGTGGGCCGAAGGGCCTGTTTCAGTGCTGTATCTCTAATCTAATCTAATAATTAAGCGCTCTTTTTGCTCATACTCTCTTCTGCAACCAGTTCCAGCACCTGCTCCAGCCAGAATGCACGTCCACTTTGTGCAGGCTGACTTTTAGTAGTGGAGGCTCGCTTTAATTGGTACTATCGTCGTTGCTGCAGGGTACAGTTACTCAGCAGTGTATTTAGTGCTGGCTGCATGCAGCTATCATGGAAATCATCACCCGCTTATGCAATTTCACGGTCTCTGTTTTACACTATCACATCCCTTTATAATTTTAAAGACCTCAATTAGATCACCCATAAACCTTCTAAAGACAAGACAACAAAAACTAGGTTTAACCATAATTTAACTCTTTAAGCCCCAGTTATAATTTTAGTGAATTTGCACCGTACCCACGTCAAAGCAAATAAATCTATACTGAAGTTTAGTGCCTAAAACGGAATACAGCACTATAAATTGGCTCTGACCAAGGCTCTATACAATGTAAGCATCACTTGCTCACTGCAGATCCTCCAGGCCCCACAAAACAAATATACTGCACATGGCCGTAAAGAATCGGGGAACTTCTACAGTACACCTACATGTCTCCTAGTAGGCTGTTAAATGGTTTTGTGGTCCAACATGAGTGATAGGACCTGAATTTGCATATACTTATGAGGCTTCTGCCAGAGTCAGGCAATGCCACTATCGTCTTGCTTTAAAATAGCCAAATAGTGTCAGTGCACTGAATCCACATAACTCACGTTTTGCCAGTTTTCTGCTGGGCATAGTGAGTTAAAATGTCCTCTTAAGTGTTTGTTTCAAACTAATGCACATAGTAAAGGACACAACCAAGGTAGTAGAGTGGACTTTTGAAGAGTAGTGAGGACAATGGTTTTGAAGAGGAGACGGACATTACCTAATGAAAGGAATATTGTCCATGTGGGTCAGGAAGAAAAGAAGTTAAGTGATCAGGAGCAGATTAAGAGAGCAGGTGGAGCAGATGAGTTTGGAGAGGGTATGGTGTAGATTGGAAGAAACTGCAAAAAGGCTAGTGTGCAGGGTTTTAATGGAAAGGAGAGTGGGGAAAGATTAAGGCTTGGTGGGTGGAAAGCAATGGCTGAAGCTTCATGAATGGTCTTATTTCTGGGTTGAAAATGGTAATGGTGATGTGAAAAGTGGTTTAAGGAGGAAACTAGTTCGAATTATAGAATGGTTACAGCACAGAAGGAGCCATTTGGTCCTTCGTGTATATGCTGGCTCTCTGAAGGAACAATTCACCTGGTGCCACTCACTCACCTTCTCCCATAGCCCTGCACATTCTTCCTTTTCAGATAATAATCCATTTCCCGCTTGAATGCCTCGATTGAACCTGCCTCCATCATACTGTCAGGCAGTGCATTCCAGATCCCAGCTACTCGCAACGTAAAAAAGTTTTTCCTCATGTCACCCTTGCATCTTTTGCAAATTACTTTAAATCTCTGCCTTCTGGTTTTCGACTTCCATCAATAGGAACAGTTTCTCCTTATCTACTCTGTCTAGACCCCTCATGATTTTGAATACCTCTATCAAATCTCCTCTCAACCTTCTTTTCTCCAAGGAAAACAGTCCCAACTTCTCCAATCTATCTAATAACTGAAGTTCCTCATCCCTGGGACCATTCTTGTAAATCTTTTCTGCACAGTTTCTAACACCTTCACATCCTTCCTAAACTGTGGTGCTCAGAACTGGATGCAATACACCAGTTGAGGCCAAACCAGTGTTCTATACAAGTTTAACGTGGGCTGGAATATACGCTCCCCACCGCCCCCCCCCCCGCCCCACAAAGAGCAGGTGGGAGCGGGGGGTGGGCGTATAATGGAGTGGGAAGCTCAGGGGGCCCTTTCCGACCCACTCCCACCTCCACCGCCATTTTACCCGGAATGGCAGCAGCAGGAAATGGCCTGCCCACCCCAGGCCAATCAAGGCCCCTAAGTGGCCAATTAACAGCCACTCATGGATTTTACCGTTGGCAGGTGGGCGGCCCAGGCCTGAGAAAAGCCACCTGACAAAATTAGAATTAGAATTAGAATTAGAATATTACAGCGCAGTACAGGCCCTTCGGCCCTCGATGTTGCGCCGATCATCTGACCTACACTATTCCATTTACATCCATATGTCTATCCAATGACCACTTAAATGCCCTTAAAGTTGGCGAGTCTACTACTGTTGCAGGCAGGGCGTTCCACGCCCCTACTACTCTCTGCGTAAAGAAACTACCTCTGACATCTGTCCTATATCTTTCACCCCTCAACTTAAAGCTATGTCCCCTCGTGTTTGCCATCCTCATCCGAGGAAAAAGACTCTCACTATCCACCCTATCTAACCCTCTGATTATCTTGTATGTCTCTATTAAGTCACCTCTCCTCCTCCTTCTCTCTAACGAAAACAACCCCAAGTCCCTCAGCCTTTCCTCGTAAGACCTTCCTTCCATACCAGGCAACATCCTAGTAAATCTCCTCTGCACCCTTTCCAAAGCTTCCACATCCTTCCTATAATGCGGTGACCAGAACTGCACGCAATACTCCAGGTGCGGCCTCACCAGAGTTTTGTACAGCTGCATCATGACCCCGTGGCTCTGAAACTCGATCCCCCTACTAATAAAGGCTAACACACCATATGCCTTCTTAACAGCCCTATTAACCTGGGTAGCAACTTTCAGGGATTTATGTACCTGGATACCAAGATCTCTCTGCTCATCTACACTACCAAGAATCTTCCCATTAGCCCTGTACTCTGCATTGCTGTTACTCCTTCCAAAGTGAATCACCTCACACTTCTCCGCATTAAACTCCATTTGCCATCTCTCAGCCCAGCTCTGCAGCCTATCTATGTCCCTCTGTACCCTACAACACCCTTCGACACTATCCACAACTCCACCGACCTTCGTGTCATCCGCAAATTTACTAACCCACCCTTCTACACCCTCATCCAGGTCGTTTATAAAAATGACAAACAGCAGTGGCCCCAAAACAGAACCTTGCGGGACACCACTAGTAACTAAACTCCAGGATGAACATTTGCCATCAACCACCACCCTCTGTCTTCTTTCAGCTAGCCAATTTCTGATCCAAAGCTCTAAATCACCTTCAACCCCATACTTCCGTATTTTCTGCAATAGCCTACCGTGGGGAACCTTATCAAACGCCTTACTGAAATCCATATACACCACATCCACGGCTTTACCCTCATCCACCTGTTTGGTCACCTTCTCGAAAAACTCAATAAGGTTTGTGAGGCACGACCTACCTTTCACAAAACCGTGCTGACTATCGCAAATGAACTTATTCTTTTCAAGATGATTATAAATCCTGTCTCTTATAACCTTTTCCAACATTTTACCCACAACCGAAGTAAGGCTCACAGGTCTATAATTACCAGGGCTGTCTCTACTCCCCTTCTTGAACAAGGGGACAACATTTGCTATCCTCCAGTCCTCCGGCACTACTCCTGTCGACAATGACGACTTAAAGATCAACAACAACGGCTCTGCAATCTCCTCCCTGGCTTCCCAGAGGATCCTAGGATAAATCCCATCTGGCCCAGGGGACTTATCTATTTTCACTCTTTCCAAAATTGCTAACACCTCCTCCTTGTGAATCTCAATCCCATCTAGCCTAGTAGGCTGTATCTCAGTAATCTCCTCGGCAACATTTTCTTTCTCTACTGTAAATACTGACGAAAAATATTCATTTAACGCTTCCCCTATCTCCTCTGATTCCGCACACAACTTCCCACTACTATCCTTGATTGGCCCTGTTCTAACTCTTATCATTCGTTTATTCCTGATATACCTATAGAAAGCCTTAGGGTTTTCTTTGATCCTATCCGCCAATGACTTCTCGTGTCCTCTCCTTGCTCTTCTTAGCCCTCCCTTTAGATCCTTCCTGGCTAGCTTGTAACTCTCAAGCGCCCTAACTGAGCCTTCACGTCTCATCCTAACATAAGCCGCCCTCTTCCTCTTGACAAGCGCTTCAACTTCTTGAGTAAACCACGGCTCCCTTGCTCGACAACTTCCTCCCTGCCTGACAGGTACATACTTATCAAGGACACGCATTAGCTGCTCCTTGAATAAGCTCCACATTTCGTTTGTGCCCATCCCCTGCAGTTTCCTTCCCCATCCTACACATCCTAAATCTTGCCTAATCGCGTCATAATTTCCTTTCCCCCAGCTATAATTCTTGCCCTGCGGTATATACCTGTCCCTGCCCATCGCTAAGGTAAACCTAACCGAATTGTGATCACTATCGCCAAAGTGCTCACCTACATCTAAATCGAACACCTGGCCGGGTTCATTACCCAGTACCAAATCCAATGTGGCATCGCCCCTGGTTGGCCTGTCCACATACTGTGTCAGAAAACCCTCCTGCACACACTGGACAAAAACAGACCCATCTAAAGTACTCGAACTATAGTATTTCCAGTCAATATTTGGAAAGTTAAAGTCCCCCATAACCACTACCCTGTTACTCTCGCTCCTGTCGAGAATCATCTTCGCTATCCTTTCCTCTACATCTCTGGAACTATTCGGAGGTCTATAGAAAACTCCCAACAGGGTGACCTCTCCTCTCCTGTTTCTAACCTCGGCCCATACTACCTCAGTAGACGAGTCCTCAAACGTCCTTTCTGCCGCTGTAATACTTTCCTTGATTAACAATGCCACACCCCCCCCTCTTTTACCCTCTTCTCTGTTCTTTCTGAAACATCTAAATCCCGGAACCTGCAACATCCATTCCTGCCCCTGCTCTACCCATGTCTCCGAAATGGCCACAACATCAGGATCCCAGGTACCAACCCATGCTGCAAGCTCACCCATCTTATTCCGGATGCTCCTGGCGTTGAAGTAGACACACTTTAAACCAAGTTCTTGCTTGCCAGTGCCCTCTTGCGTCCCTGTAACCTTATCCCCTACCTCACTACTCTCAACAGCCTGTACACTGGAACTACAATTAAGGTTCCCATTCCCCTGCTGATTTAGTTTAAACCCCACCGAAGAGCACTAACAAATCTCCCCCCCAGGATATTGGTACCCCTCTGGTTCAGGTGAAGACCATCCTGTTTGTAGAGGTCCCACCTACCCCAGAAAGAGCCCCAATTATCCAGGAAACCAAAACCCTCCCTCCTACACCATCCCTGCAGCCACGTGTTCAACTCCTCTCTCTCCCTATTCCTCTCTTCGCTAGCACGTGGCACAGGCAACAACCCAGAGATAACAACTCTGGTTGTTCTCGCTCTAAGCTTCCACCCTAGCTCCCTGAATTTCTGCCTTAAATCCCCATCTCTCTTCCTACCTATGTCGTTGGTGCCTATGTGGACCACGACTTGGGGGTGCTCCCCCTCCCCCTTAAGGATCCCAAAAACACGATCGGAGACATCACGTACCCTGGCACCTGGGAGGCAACACACCAACCGTGAGTCTCTCTCGTTCCCACAGAACCTCCTATCTGTTCCCCTAATTATGGAGTCCCCAATGACTAATGCTCTGCTCCTCTTCCCTTTTCCCTTCTGAGCAACAGGGACAGACTCTGTGCCAGAGACCTGCACCCCATTGCTTACCCCTGGTAAGTCGTCCCCCCCAACAGTATCCAAAACGGTATACCTGTTGTTGAGGGAAACGGCCACAGGGGATCCCTGCACTGCCTGCTGGTTCCCTTTCCTTCCCCTGACGGTAACCCATCTACCTACTTCTTTTACCTGAGGTGTGACTGCCTCCCTATAACTCCTGTCAATAATCCCCTCCGCCTCCCGAATGATCCGAAGTTCATCCAGCTCCAGCTCCAGTTCCCTAACGCGGTCTGCGAGGAGCTGGAGTTGGGTGCACTTCCCGCAGATGCAGTCAGCAGGGACACTCTTGGCGACCCCTACCTCCCACATTCTGCAGGAGGAACATACAACTGCCTTTACCTCCATTCCCACTATTCTAGATTCCCAATAAATCTACTGAAAAACCAAACGAAAAAAAAAAGTCAAAACTTGTTCGCTTAGCAATCCGACGGACTGAACTTTTTAAATAAAAAGCTTACCTTATCAACACCCTAGAGTCCTTTTTTTTTTGGTTAGAGGAGGAGGGTGGGTGGGAGACACTACACGTGTAGTGTCTCGGGTACTGCCACTGCCCAAATAAATAGTTTTCCCCTACCCAGCAGTCCCCGGTCCTCCGAAACAAAAAAGGGATTAACTTGTAACTTACTGAAATTGACCGCTCAGCTGAAAGTCCGCTCCGCACCCCGTTCTATCAAGGCTGCTCCTCGCAAAAGACAAAGATTTTAAAACTGCCCAAGTAGGCAACTTTCTGATGGCCTGGGAGGGGCCCCCCTGATCAGGGTCAAAACATCCCCCGCCTCCCCAATTGACCCCCCTTGCCTTGCCAGGGCCTGACCAATCACCTCCAGTGAGGCCCCAAAAACCTACCTTTTTCCAGGGCCATCCTTTCTCTTCATGTGGAAGCTGGGTTGCATTCCCAGCAGTGGCCACCGATCCCGGTGGCGCTACTGGGACTAAGAGATGCTGGTCTGCTGATTGGCGGCAGCTCCATTAGCCAGGACTTCCTACCTCAATGAGGTGAAAGTCCGGCTTAAGACCAATTAAGGGCCTGGGGACCGTAAAATCCAAACTGGATCCCCAGGACTGGCTGAGGTGGCATCGCTACCGACTTTTCGGTCGGTGGATGGCTCCCGTCCGCCATGCGAAAAATTTTGGCCATAACTTCCTTGTTTTTGCACTCTATACCTCTATTGATAAAGCCTAGGATGCTGTGTGCTTTATTAACTGCTCTCTCGACTTGACCTACCACTTGCAATGATTTATGCACATATACACCTAAGTCCCTCTGCTCCTGCACCCCCTTTAGAATTCTACCCTTTATTTGATATTGTCTCTAGCAAAATGAATCATTCACACTTCTCTGCATTAAATTGCTTCTGCCACTTGTCTACCCATTCCACCAACCTGTCTATGTGCTTTTGTAGTTCTATACTATTGGCCTCACAGTTCACAATGCTATATCAGGATAGTGATAGGTACTGCTGCTGAATTCTTTCACAATCAAATTCAGTGTTTGCAAGGTCCGCCTGCTTTTACATTAATAAATTTTGATATAATACTCCCAAGCTTCACTTGCATGCGCTGTGGGAGAATCTGCCGGTCACAGATAGGCCTGACTAGCCACCAGTGGGCCTGCAACCTTCCCAAGATCTTCGTCCGTGACGAAATGCCAAGAAGAAAGTACTCCCAAGCACATATTATCCATAAATAATGAGAACAAGAGTGGATCTAGCACTGACCTCTAAGGTTATGTCACTTCCAACCCTTATCCAATCTGAGCAACAGCCTTTGTTCCCAGTCCATCAAACAATTATCGAGCTATTCTGCTACAATTTCTATTATTCCACGCCCTGAATTTTTGTGAGAACCCTCCTGTGAGGTACCTCATTGAATGTCTTCTGAAACTTTGTATACATTTATTGCATTCCCTTTATCCATGCAATCACTTCCTCCGAAAACTTCATTAAGTTTTCCAAATGACTGGCATCACTGACCAGCTAAAGAGCAGCTGGTCAGCACCAGTTTACCTTCCCTCAAACCGCAGCACCACCACACCCCCCCCCCCCCCCCGCACCTAACATCCCACTGCAAACAGGCACTTATAGTTGGTACAGCCACTTGCTATTGCTGTGTACATCCACTGACCTCCTGATCCCAGATGCCCTGATGAAGTCAGGAGCAGAGGTCATGAGCGCCCACTCCCTCCCACTGCCACATGTGGAGCGAACCCTTAATTTTTAGATTAGATTAACTACTGCAGTAGGAAATGCACAGCAGGTCTATCAGCATCTGTAAAAAGAATACACAGGTTGATGTTTTGAGAGTAGATCTTCACCTGAACCATTGTTCCGATAAAGGGCTCCAACCAAATTATTAGCCTTTCTTTTTTCATTACAAGTGCTGATGGATCTCCTGTCTTTTTTCTGTATTTTCTCTTTCTGTTTCATATTTTCAGCATTTGTGGTTTTGTTCTTTTCACTTGTTGCAGTGCAATGATCTTGTACTTTCATGAATAGTAGATATGGCATTCCTGACTAAGTACTAGTCTTTTCAAAGGATGTCAAGTTTTTAAATTTAGTTTGAAGTATTAATTGCTCTAGTTGATACATTATTAGTGTAATTTTCTGAGCCAACATACCAAAACAATTGTGTGCATTGACCATGATTCCTGATATCTGCTCCAAGTAGGTGGTGAGATTCTTCACCATCTGTGTACTTGTGAGATTTAGGTAGTGTCTGTGTATTGCAAAGAACCTGCTTCACTCCATACAAACAACAAAATGAAAAGATTATTCCTGGTTAAAACTGTGCATTCTATCTTTTGAACCACTGCACATTGCTTCAATAAGATTTAAACAGCTGCTGAGAGACCTTTACATAAAACAAACTATAAAATGTGATGTCTATTCAGCTCAGCTGTTTTTAATCATTTCTCTATTGGGGTTCAAGTAATGACATTCACAAGTGGCCTTATGAACCTCAGTTAAATAATGTGCCTGCCAATAACAGAAATCAAATAATCACCACTTTATTTACATCTTTCAATTTGGTGTTAAATTAATTACATTGCATTTTTCATCTGATTTAAGTTTTTTATGAATTGTCCTCACCCTGTCAAACAGCATTAAATTGTGCATCTCTTAAAGCTTAGCATCTTTCCTTGCCTTTGGTGTTCAGCATTACTCCCAAGAGTTCATCAGAGAACCTACATAATTAGCACTTTATTTAATTTACTTGGAGAATTATCCTCATGGAATACTGTAAAACTATTGGATTGGTCTGAAGTAGTAAATCTAATTACTAGAAATGCTTGTAATTTGGAGTCATCATAACTTGGTAGAGTACACTTCAGATCAACTCTGTATAAAATTAAACCCATTTTTTCTCTCCTTCCCTAAAAGCACTTACTTTTGCTGGGGAATGTTTCTATCAACTGTCAGCTCTCCAGTACCTTTCTACTATGGCCATTCTTAACATGTGAGCCAAGACGATGATAATTGATGGGCTATTCAAATATGGAAAGCTTAATGACTGAGCCTAATTCTTTTCATATCCTTTCCAGCAGGGGTCACTGGCTAATGGTCATAAGTAGGAACCTTGGCTAATTTTTTTCTACTCCCTAGCACAGAGATACCAAAGCCATTTGTAGTAACCCTTCGATTGTCCTGTGTAATATGATAGCTAAATCAGGAAATATCAGAAATCAAACCTGTCTCTCTTTGAAATAGTGTTGTATCTGCCACTGGCCTGTAGACGGAAATCCTGGGAATGCTTAAGTAACATACCCTTTGGGGGAGGTACTGGTGTAAAACCCATGTAAAATGGATGGAAGCAGCTGAGCCTCCAGGATATTTCTGTATCACCTTTTAAAAGCGTAGTTCAGTCTGCATTCTTCAGAAACACTCTAGCAGACAACCTGGTAAGTTACACTGATTCTCTTTCATTTCTCTCAAATTTCTTCAATGCATTTCTCACCAATATCCTGATTACATTTTGGCAGCATTATGATCAGTCAAATGCCATCTGTGCCCAGAGAGCAGGTCCACAGACAGGATGTATTCAGAACATTTTTGATGAAGATCTCCAAGCCCTCCTGGATGAGATTTAAATCAGGAGACACAGACTCCTGGACCTGTAATCTACCAAGTTGGCCAAATATTTCATTGTGTTACTTGGAGGGTGGTGGCACTGACTGCCAACTCCCTCACTTTTAGGACTACAGAACTGTGGGAATAGAATTTAAATGACTCAACAATGGCACATTTTACTATGTTAATGGTGCTATTTAAATTTAAGTTGTTAACCAAGGCAGATAAGGTAACACATTCACCATACTTTCCCTGGGCACTGTCACATTCATGACCCTATTAAAGCAACACATACCTAACTAACCCTCCATACTGCAACCTGGTTAAGGGCCCCTCTATCTCCCTATCTTAACGATGGCTAAATAGCTCCCCTAACATACAGCAACTGAATTGCATAGCCCCAAAACATCATTCTCCACCACATGTAACACCCCCACATAGAATCATTACTTACTTCAACCCTCCCATGCCACTTGCCACATGCACATACTTTTCTCCTTGTTGGACCATATGGCACACAATTCCCAACAAAGGAAAGGACATCCCCATGTGTAAAGCCCTCAATCCCAGAAGGAAATGGCTGTGGAGCTCATGGGCACACATGTTGCTGTGCCAAATGCTGAAGTTGGTGCTAAGTAGCTATAATATTGCCCTGGCAGCCCTCTATAGTTCCACGCATGCTAAGCCTTCCACCCCTTTCTAGGTCTGCTTCATCCCAAGGGGTCATGCTCAGCTATTTTTCCCTCTGTCATAATTACTGTAGATCCACCATAACAATGCCGGGGTCAACTGAAGGAGGATGATTCTGAGGAGGAGGACCAGGGTTTACTTCATCCTTGCCGCGTATGATGATAACGAGGAAGAAGACCAGCCTTGGCTGCACTTCCATATGATTCAATTTGCCCCAACTACCTCTGCCCCAACTCTCTCCGGCATATCTCCTTTAGCACTTTCTTCCACTCTCTCAGGCACAACTTTGATATTTTCACCTTGCGGGTATTAGGTACTGCTAGTGAGGTGATTGCACACTGTGCATGGAGGACCCAGAGGAGCAAGAAGTAGGGGATAATGTTTCTGCTTCCCAGTGGAGGTAAGGAAATGGCAACTTATGGCTTCAGAGTTATGGGACTCAGAACTCATGAGCAATCACCTGAAAAGAAGGATATTTGTGGAACATTATACAAATGTGCAAACTCCGCAAACAATCTCCCAGGATGAGCGGCAACTGACAGGTGTGACTGTGAAGTATGCAGCCATGCTTTGCAGCAACATCTCAGAAGCTTTGTTTCCTTGCAGAAGCCAATGCAGCAAGTGGCAACTGACTTGAACTCTGCAGCAGTTCCCTGGATAAAAGGCAGCCAAGGATCAGTTGGGGTCTCCACCTTTGTGGAAGCACATATTGCAACTCTGGAGTCAATAGGGGACACATGAATTACAACTTCCGGACCATGGCCAGTGTTGTGTCTCAGGGCTTTCAGGGTCTCCTAGTAGCTATTAGAGCAGCTTTCCTAGTGTTCAGTGGAGTCATAGATCCAGGGCCCAGTGGAATGGCTGTGCCAGGAGTCCAGAAGTCTAATACTGCCATCTCTCGGGACAGCAGCACGTGCCATGCTCCATCCTTTCCCATCAGAGCAGCATGCCAGTGGAACATGGGAGGTGAATCTAGGCTGCCCAGGAGCACGCTCCAGAGACACAGTCAGCAGCGATTCCTTTCCATAAACCAGCTGCAATGAGACGAGGACCACCTCGATCCCATGATCCTTCTGTGCAGCATGATGGACCAACCATTTCCTATAATCCTGGTCTTTACCTAGCACTTAGAAGAAGCACTAGAATAGGAGATAGAAAAGTTCATGTGGGCACCAAGAGGAGGAATATTGTTAGTAAAGAGTAGGCTGATTGCACGGCCATTATTGTATGAAAGTAGAATGTGCAGTTATATTTTGGTTTGTTATTCATGAAGATTCCAATCATACAGAAAAGGAAGAAATCATTTGGTGCTGACTTAATCACTCAGGCAATGATTATTAGCATATTCACATTAGTGCAAAGAAGGCTCTTGTTTTGTCCTGTGGTGGGGTGGTAATGGTTTGAGGCACCAATATCTTTAAGTAAGGGAGAAGGAGGTCAGGCTGTGGTATCCAGGTAAACTGAATTATGTAGTGAATACTTCAGAGATGATCTACTCTCTGATGCCCCTTGCAACTGTTACAGATGACATTTCAGTGGATATCATCCACGTTTTTTTATTCGTTCATAGGACATGGGTATTGCTGGCTAGGCCAGCATTTATTGCCCATCCCTATCTGTCCTTAATTCTCAGAGGGCATTTAAGAGTCAATCACATTGCTGTGGATCTGGAGTCACATGAACCAGACCAGGTAAGGACAGCAGATTTCCTTCCCTAAAGGACATTAGTGAACCAGATGGGTTTTTATAACAATCGGCAATGGTTACATGGTCACCATTGGACCAGCTTTTTAATTCCAGCTTTATTAACTGAATTCAAATTTCACCATCTGCCATGGTGGGATTCGAGCCCAAGTCCCCAGAGCACTAGCCTGGACCTCTGGGCTACTAATACAGTGAAATTATACCAAAATTCGGCAGGAGCTGAGGAATGTAGATTGGGAGCAGCTGTTTGAAGGTAAATCCACATGTGATATGTGGGAGGCTTTTAAAGAGAGGTTGATTAGTGTGCAGGAGAGACATGTTCCTGTGAAAATGAGGGATAGAAATGGCAAGATTAGGGAACCATGGATGACAGGTGAAATTGTGAAACTAACTAAGAGGAAAAAGGAAGCATACATAAGGTCTAGGTGGCTGAAGAAAGACGAAGCTTTGAAAGAATATCGGGAATGTAGGACCAATCTGAAACGAGGAATTAAGAGGGCTAAAAGGGGTCATGAAATATCTTTAGCAAACAGGGTTAAGGAAAATCCCAAAGCCTTTTATTCATATATAAGGAGCAAGAGGGTAACTAGAGAAAGGATTGGCCCACTCAAGGACAAAGGAGGAAAGTGATGCGTGGAGTCAGCGAAAATGGGTGAGATTCTAAACGAGTACTTTGCATCGGTATTCACCGAGGAGAGGGACATGACGGATGTTGAGGTTAGGAACAGATGTTTGATTACTCTAGGTCAAGTCGGCATAAGGAGGGAGGAAGTGTTGGGTATTCTAAAAGGCATTAAGGTGGACAAGTCCCCAGGTCCGGATGGAATCTATCCCAGGTTACTGTGGGAAGCGAGAGAGGAAATAGCTGGGGCCTTAACAGATATCTTTGCAGCATCCTTAAACATGGGTGAGGTCCCAGAGGACTGGAGAATTGCTAATGTTGTCCCCTTGTTTAAGAAGAGAAGCAGGGATAATCCAGGTAATTATAGACCGGTGAGCCTGACGTCAGTGGTAGGGAAGCTGCTGGAGAAGTTACTGAGGGATAGGATCTATTCCCATTTGGAAGAAAATGGGCTTATCAGTGATAGGCAACATGGTTTTGTGCAGGGAAGGTCATGTCTTACCAACTTAATAGAATTCTTTGAGGAAGTGACAAAGTTGATTGATGAGGGACGGGCTGTAGATGTCATATACATGGACTTCAGTAAGGCGTTTGATAAGGTTTCCCATGGTAGGCTGATGGAGAAAGTGAAGGTGCATGGGGTCCAAGGTGTACTAGCTAGATGGATAAAGAACTGGCTGGGCAACAGGAGACAGAGAGTAGCAGTGGAAGGGAGTTTCTCAAAATGGAGACGTGTGACCAGTGGTGTTCCACAGGGATCCGTGCTGGGACCACTGTTGTTTGTGATATACATAAATGATTTGGAGGAAAGTATAGGTGGTCTGATTAGCAAGTTTGCAGACGACACTAAGATTGGTGGAGTAGCAGATAGTGAAGGGGACTGTCAGAGAATACAGCAGAATATAGATAGACTGGAAAGTTGGGCAGAGAAATGGCAGATGGAGTTCAATCAGGGCAAATGCGAGGTGATGCATTTTGGAAGATCCAATTCAAGAGTGAAGTATACAGTAAATGGAAAAGTCCTGGGGAAAATTGATGTACAGAGAGATTTGGGTGTTCAGGTCCATTGTTCCCTGAAGGTGGCAACGCAGGTCAATAGAGTGGTCAAGAAGGCATACGGCATGCTTTCCTTCATCGGACGGGGTATTGAGTACAAGAGTTGGCAGGTCATGTTACAGTTGTATAGGACTTTGGTTCGGCCACATTTGGAATACTGCGTGCAGTTCTGGTCGCCACATTACCAAAAGGATGTGGATGCTTTGGAGAGGGTGCAGAGGAGGTTCACCAGGATGTTGCCTGGTATGGAGGGCGCTAGCTATGAAGAGAGGTTGAGTAGATTAGGATTATTTTCTTTAGAAAGACGAAGGTTGAGGGGGGACCTGATTGAGGTGTACAAAATCATGAGAGGTATAGACAGGTTGGATAGCAAGAAGCTTTTTCCCAGAGTGGGGGATTCAATTACTAGGGGTCACGAGTTCAAAGTGAAAGGGGAAAAGTTTAGGGGGGATATGCGTGGGAAGTTCTTTACGCAGAGGGTGGTGGGTGCCTGGAACGCGTTGCCTGCGGAGGTGGTAGACGCGGGCACGATAGCGTCTTTTAAGATGTATCTAGACAGATACATGAATGGGCAGGAAGTAAAGAGATACAGACCCTTAGAAAATAGGCGTCATGTTTAGTAGAGGATCTGGATCGGCGCAGGCTTGGAGGGCCGAAGGGCCTGTTCCTGTGCTGTAATTTTCTTTGTTCTTTGTACTACACCACATCCTCCCCATGCTGGTTCTAGTTCTTGCAGTTCAAGATCTTCTGAAGTCAATGCCTCCTCTTCAACCATATCAAACTGTTAGTCTTCATGAATTCTGATGTTATACAAAGTGGTATATTTTGTTTTATGTTAAATCGTCCTATGGATGCAGCCAATACCCTGTTTGCTTTAGGTGTAGCTTTACTGCATTGGTTGTGAACTTTTGAAAAGATAGGAAGTATGACACCAGCTCTTTTTCTTGCATCATTGGCTTCTGTGACATTTCGTGTGAGATGTATATATATTTAGCATTAGTCCTGCCCATCTGCATAACACTGTACTTGTCTAAATAGTATACCATTTGCCAAATATGGGCTCATTCCTTCACCATAACTAGATCTGCTTGCAATAGTTTGGTGTCTTCTAATGTCTTAAACACTTGCACATATCTTGGTATCATCCGCAAACTTGCGTACCATACTCCTAACACCTACACCTAGGTCATTAATAAAGATAATAGTCATCAGTAGCTTTAACACCAATCCCCGTGGGACACCATGGATAAATGGTCTCCAAGCAGATCCACAGCCATTGACAGCTTTCTGCTTAGCATGCAGCCAATTCTTAATCCATTGAAATAGCTGCACGCTAATTCCATTGACCTCCAAATATAATCCCAAAACATGGTAATTGGGAAGAAAGTTCAGGCCATAGTGTAAATAGCACAAATGACTCCTAGTCAGTAATTTACAATACTAATACTGAGTCAACATGACAAATGTAATCAATTTAAGGGTTTATGCTCATTACTCCTACAAGCAAATTCACACATGGGAAAGAAAGAAACTTGTATTAAATAGTGTCTTATCAGGCAACAGGAAAACGAGGACTAGTATTGTGCCCAATTAAAGGAAACAAAAGCTGCTATTACAGCAGCTAAAAGATCAGTGGAGAAAAGGATGATGCAACTTATTGCTGATAGTTAAGCATCATCTTAATAAGTGACAAATGATGCAACTTTATCATTTATTACCTCCGTGATTACCTTAGAGAAGAGGATAATGGAAATGGTAGAAGATTTTTTAGCTACTGCATAAGCTGGAGGATCATTGTTAAAGATCATTGTGGGAGCTTTGAAAGATACCCTGGGACAGAGACGAGTTGAAGCAGCTGTCCCAGAGGAGCCAGCTTTTGGCACCCTTTCTCTTATAGAGGCAAGGGTGGCTGGGCCTACGTCTGAAGCTTTCTAATGTAGGTATTGGTGTGAACATTAAAGCAGTAGCCTCTATACCAATTTCCAGAGAGAAAATAGGGGCAATTTGCAACTCGCAGGCATCCAGTGTTCACCCGAAAACCAAAAATGTGCAGCCATGTTTTCAGCCACTGTTGTGGTCTTTTTAAACAAGTTAATTCAAAGAACAAAGAACAGTACAACACAGGAACAGGCCATCCGGCCCTCCGAGCCTGCGCCAATCTTGATGCCTGTCTAAACTAAAACCTTCTGCACTTCCGGGGACCGTATCCCTCTATTCCCTTCCTATTCATGTATTCGTCAAGATGCCTCTTAAACATCGCTATCATACCTGCTTCCACCACCTCCCCCGGCAGCAAGTTCCAGGCACTCACCACCCTCTGTGTAAAGAACTTGCCTCACACATCCCCTCTAAACTTTGCCCCTCGCACCTTAAACCTATGTCCCCTAGTAACTGACTCTTCCACCCTGGGAAAAAGCTTCTGACTATCCACTCTGTCCATGCCGCTCATAACTTTGTAAACCTTTATCATGTTGCCCCTCCACTTCTGTTGTTCCAGTGAAAACAATCTGAGTTTATCCAGCCTCTCCTCATAGCCAATGTCCACTAACAGTTCAAAAATAATGTTCCATATGACGAAATTAATATGTCTCATTTTGGCAGGTGTGGTTTCCGTCACATGATAATGAAGAAGAGTGAGTTAGCATCTGTGCGGCATGTTTTGGTTAAACTCAGGATGAGATTGGGGATAAGAGGAGGGCTTGTTTGTGAACAGTTATATGTCATTGTAGAGGGAGATGATACAGGCCAATGTGACAAGAGGAGACTCTTTGGGTGGTCTGACGTACGTGGGTGTAAAAGAAGGAAATAGTCAGGAATAAAGGGGAAAGAGGACGAGTTTGTGGAGAAGTGTTGGGCTGGAGAGCTGCTGGAAAAGAAAAATGAGGCAGTAGTGTAAATCCTTGGGCAGGCCCATAGTGATAAGAGGCAAGGAGAAGCAGTCAGCCTGTGGAGGAGCCATGAGAGTTCAAGACAATGAAGGGAAAGGAGTCCAACAAGTGGCAAACTGGGTCAGGGAATTGAGGGAGATGGAGGTAATATTTCAGGGGAATATGTAAGTTAGGTGCTGATGTGAAGAGGGTGAGTAGCACAGATTGAGCAAGGAAGAGGATGGTAGAGAGACATATGACAAGCCCAGAATATGCAGTGGAGACAAGATTGAATCAAGTTAAAACACTCAACAAAGGTCAGAAGGTTCAACAAAGGTCAGAAGGTTGTGGAATGCTCCAGGATCTGCATAGGGATCAGAGTCTTGTGTTGGAAATGTGTTGGGTATGAGTAGAAATTGGACAGTAATCAAGAGTCAGCACTAAAATTGATGAGTAGCATGGGCCAGTACAAACATTGATGCTTAATCCTGGATGTCCAAAGTGTCTGCAAATAATAGATCAACATTATGTTGCGCAGTGGCGCACTGGTTAGCACCGCAGCCTCACAGCTCCAGCGACCCGGGTTCAATTCTGGGTACTGCCTGTGTGGAGTTTGCAAGTTCTCCCTGTGTCTGCGTGGGTTTTTTCTGGGTGCTCCGGTTTCCTCCCACAAGCCAAAAGACTTGCAGGTTGGTAGGTAAATTGGCCATTATAAATTGCCCCTAGTATAGGTAGGTGGTAGGGAAATATAGGGACAGGTGGGGATGTGGTAGGAATATGGGATTAGTGTAGGATTAGTATAAATGGGTGGTTGATGGTCGGCACAGACTCGATGGGCCGAAGGGCCTGTTTCAGTGCTGTATCTCTAAAAAAAAATTATAAAAAAAGTTATCAAATGTTTGGATTTGTTATTGGTTATATATTACAATGGTGTTAACAACTGCAGAAATTAAATAAATAATAAAACTAATTTCATCAATGAACAGAGGTTAATTTATTTTAAGCAGAAACTTGTGTGATAAAACTCATTAGTATAGTGCAATATACTATACATCACATACAAATATATACATATATATAAGGCTAAAGTGTGGCGAGTTGAAGAGACTTAGCAGTTGGCAGGAAAAAAGACAGAAGCGCAAGGGGAGAGCCAACTGTGTCACAGCCCCGACAACCAATTTTATCTGCAGCACCTGTGGAAGAGTCTGTCACTCTAGAATTGGCCTTTATAGCCACTCCAGGCGCTGCTTCACAAACCACTGACCACCTCCAGGCGCTTACCCATTGTCTCCTGAGACAAGGAGGCCAAAGAAGAAGATATTATATATATAATATATATATCCAAATATACTATACAAATACATCAGTCCCTGCTTAACTGAAATATTATTGACAGACTGACTTCTGGCTTGTATATGTTGCAGTATTTAAAAGAAAAATGTAACCATTTATTTAATTAAGTTTCATGAGTGCACTACGGTACAGAGGGGAATAAAAGTACAATTATAAAGACAATTTTAAATATTAGTGTTCAAACATTTTAAATATTTTTCAGTCCTAGCAAGGTTATTTTAAACTTTTAAGCTGTGGTATTGGCATCCCATTATAACTTTCAGCATACGTGAACTCATTTTCATCTGACACAGCACAAAGAAAAAAATAAACTGCAGAAGTAAAGGTCTCAGTGTTATATCACGAAATGTAAAGATTTTAAAAAAAACGCATGTTGTAATTTACGTAAAACAGCTTAGAAAATTGTAGTATAGAGTGCCTTGAGACTTGGCTTTGAAGTTTTGCTTAATGAGTTTAAAATTATTATGATAGCGTTATATTTGGAAATGTTACTGTATGAATGCTTAATGTGTTATCAAATTTTCCTCACCCCATTTTAACTGAGGTATTAAGCTGTTTATGCATCCATTAACAAATGCATGAATGAAGTCAGTCTGTAAATATCAATTAAGTCAAGCAGGAACTGCAGTTTAACTGACATAACTTTGTATTACCCTATACTAATAATATCAGGACAATAATATCTACCTTACTGCTTCAGGTGATTTTTTGTAGTAAGAAATGTGTATCTTATACTGCACATGCAGTCTTTTACTCTATTATACTATTCATATTGGGTCTTTAAAAATGTAGCATAATTTAGATTGTACCTTCTTTATAGTGTAAGCATTGGGGGGTTTTGACGACTGGGCAACTCTCAACCTCCATAAATTTGCCCAGGCATGCGCCATGGAGAGGTCACTCCATAACCACTGACCACCTCCAGGCGCGTATCCATTGTCTCTCGAGATAAGGAGGCCCAAAAGAAAGAAAGAAATTAGATCTATTGTAATTTAAACACATATTACTTAAATAAAACTATTAAGTACATCACTACTTGATTACTCAGCACATCAGGCAGCATCTGTGGAGGGAAAAACAGAGTTAACAGAAACATTAACTCTGCTTTTCTTCCCACAGATGCTGCTTGACCTGCTAAGTATTTTCAGCATCTGCTGCATTTTGTTTTTGCATCACTACTTGATTTCTTGTCTGTTCCGTTTTGTTATTAATTCAACTACTCTACAATAAAGCTAATACTTCAAAATATGAGAAAAGAGATATTATGTACTGGTTGCTAAATTATTTAAGAAGTATAATGACAGCTGGAGAACAAAGGGTTAGTTGAATTCATCAGCATGTAATTCAGCAGTACAAACAGCAGGGGTCCTTCAGCAATTGTAGTACAGCTATAGAATATATTGCTTTAGGATTCAGTTTGATTGAATTATAAACATAATTATTGTGAATAATGGGAATAGCAGACTTTCATACATTAAAATGATTTCCAAACTGATTTACAGATAAGTTGTTTGCTGAGAATGAGTACAGAGAAAATATATTGTATTACTAATTTGTACTTTTCATGAACACATTACATATTAAAATTTTTGCTTATAGCAAACACTTGCTGTGTTACACTTATCCTGCCACACTTGTTGATTACACTCCTGTAGTTATAAAACTGCATATCCTCTAGTTTACCATGAGTAATGGCATGGCAGATGTGCTAATAATGATATAAAACTATGTTCAGTGAGTGTTACTTCAGTGATATATGATACTCATCTGCAGTGTGCTAACAGAGATCAGCTTGCTCTTCTGGTCTGAAACTGCTAATCATAGCAAAAATAAAATAACAAAATTGGGGGGAAAAATGTTAATTTGAATTGTGTTTGGAGTGAAAAGGTCTTAAAATTGAACATATAAATAAAACATATTCGGTTTATTTCTACACTGCCTGTGGTGAAATAATAATGATAAAGCCATATAGACTTTAATAAAAGACTGGTACTGAAACAACTTGTTTTAACATATCCAAATGCTGAAGTAAAAATGGTAATTGCAACTTTTGTGCTTTTTAATTGCTGCCATTTATAGCTATCTGTGCTATGACCTAATTCTTTTTTAGGCTATTTCTAAGCCTACTTATATGGCATAATGAGTTATAATTCATTCTCTAAACCAATGCAAAATGTCATCTGAAACTGTTCCAGGCTGCACAAGAAAAATAGATTCATTGATTTTGCCTGAAAACATTTATTGAAATTTATGCAGAAGCAAGTCATAACTTCTCTTGATAACCTGGTACAGCAATTTAACTCAAAATGTTTTTATGCTGCAGGAGTGCAGCCAGTGAGAGCTGTGTAGATCTTGCTCTGTTGGCTGTACTCAATAATATAAAAAAAACCTTTATGTTTGGGGAACTTATGACATTGAATGGATCATCAGGTAAAGGGAACAAGTTCCAGTAAAGTTAAAATGGGACCAATGTTCCTATGTTTATACTCTTAATACCAGGTTTTTAGTTATTATCGGGTTAAATGAGGTATGGTGCTGTTAATAGTTTAATGCGGTATTTGGTTAGTAACAGGTTTGGTACTGTATTTTGGAGAAGGAACACACAAATTCCCTACAACACTTAGCGCACCATAGTTTCTTTTTGGACAGGTGATCCTTACAATAACTTTAATTTAGAAAACCATCACAAAGGGAAAAGGAGCTGGCACCATTTAAGATAATAGTGTTAAGTTTAAAACCATACTAACTTTCATTAAATAAAATGCAAATGAATTGACTACTTGAGCCACAGCTGAAGCGACTTTTGTATTTTATAGCATTGTTTTGGCAATGTATATCGGCAAGTGTTGTGGAAACATTATTCGCTATTATTTTTCAAAAGCTTACAAAGCACATAACTTGGAAATGTTGTTGCCACCTGTTGCGTGATTCCCCAAAGGTTTTCTTTATTATTTGCACATGCAGCTATTACACTATGCACATTTAAATTGAGAATTATATCTCAGCCTTTGTCATAATATTTTCTGAAAGGTGCGTGGAATATCTTCAGTGCACTATTGTTTGTTTATGCTGTAAATCCGTTGAAATGTGTTAAAATGTTTCCTACATATTAAAAAAAATCCTGCCACCCATGGATTAAGACTTTGATGTCACCAATCCTGCTTCAAAGGCTCTTTTCATTGCTATTAATCACAGTTTAGCCTCTGAAGATGTAGCCAGAGAAAACATTTGGACATCTTGTGCTAGACATACTAAAACTTTGACACATCCTGAGTGTATCACACATGCTTATTTAATATCTCTTTAACATCCCTTAAATAAAACTATTTTGCTTTCTCTCTTTCCAGGTAACTTAGCACAGTCAAGAGCAAGAGTAAATGCAGCATCAAGGTCATTACCTCCACAGCTCAATGCAGGCCGTAACAAGGTTTGTATTCTTTATAACTGGCTCTTTCAAATAGTGAATTCCTTCTAATTAGCATTGTGAGATATACGTAAAGCTGCAATTTATTTCTTGTTCATTTTTAATAAACACATTTCATAATGATCCTGAGATCCTTTTCCTTTTTTATTACTTTAATAGAAATTATGTTTTCTGTTTCATTCGCGAACTGAAAAAGTGTATTGTGAATTCAATTCTTCACAAGATCAAATGAACAAATTTGTATTTATATGAACAGTTTTGGGAGAATAGACTTTATTACTAGAGACATTGATAACTTTCTTTTACAGTCTTTTCAGTTCAATACTAAGATACAATACATTTAAACTGATGACCCAACTGTAATGAAAGTATTTACTTCTAAGTAGTTAAATGTAAAGTTTAGATTTGATCAATTTTAACGGCATAGTATCAAACTGCATTTCACATGCACTTTACATTTGCATCAAAACACTTAGTTCTTGGGTTCTTCATTTGCATCCTATGGTGTGAGTCACCAGGACTTGTATCTATCCCTCCAGCTACTATATCTTCAAAGAAAACAACTGAAGTCAAGCCAATCAATGAATACAGCCAGCACAAATCCAATATGTACATATTACTACACTTCAACAGCAAACATTTAGCTGTAACATTTTCATCAAGAAGGGGCTATTTAAGCTTGATGTTTAAAAAGATTGCAGCTCATGGTAAAGTCATGATGTCCTCTGTAAATCCAGAATTATTTCTGAGTTTCCCTGAAAGAGAAAAATACAAACTCTGTGATCTAAAAAAAAACTCCTCGGTGATTGCATTCACACCATGACATGAGAGACTAAATAATGAACCCTGCTGCTGATCTAGTCAGAAAGCCCAATATTTATTTGTTCATGTGATGAGTTCAAATACTTTGAAGTTATGTCTGTCAATGCAGATTTTTACAGGGACATTGAGTTTTTATAAACAGCAATTCACTCCATCTTATTTTTCAATAAAATTATAAATGCTTTCTGTAAAACAAAATGCTGTGAGAAATTAAGAACCCAAGGTAAAAGTAGTAATGAGAGGGTTTGAAGCCACATGATGTAGTTATTGTCAAAATGGTTATCTTTGCAGCATTTTCTTCTGTTTAATCTTTCTTACTGTGCTGATCTTCTGTTGCTGTATTTCTAGAATAAAAATTAACTTTCTTGTTACATTGTTGATCATCTTTTATTCTATTTACTTTTCAAATACAGTCTCCTAAATACTTGCTGAAGGTAAGAATGACAACAAGATGACGTTTAATGTCAGATAGAAAACTTAAAACACCACAACAGTACACTGTGGTAATCTTCCAAACCTATAGTTCAGTTCAGTTTTTTTTATTAACCTACAAAATGGGTAAGAGCTTGATTATTCGTTAGATTGTGCTGCATTTGCAATATTTATTTTCAGTTTTTCAATCTTCGTTTTTTAAAAATTCCAACACTCCCCATCACACAGGCCTAGAAACTGGGCCATGAAGCCCCCGTTTTTCAGAAGGCTATTAAGGCCACAAAATGGCACGCAGAAAGCACACATATACTTACAGCCAGAAGTGCGTGTACCATCATTTTTGGTAAGGACAAACAAGTTGTGTCCTTTAACTACACTTGAAGGTGGCATTAAGCCCTTTGGGTGTACAAATAAGGGGCCTAATACCTGCTAGAGGCCCTTGTTCCAGCAGCATCACAAACTTCACTTACGGAAATGAACCTTAGGGATTATCTGCCAATCAACAAGTTAAGTAATTTTACTAAATCTGGACCAGGAGGAGCAGGAGTACTCCTCCCAACCCCACATTAAAGAACTTGGTCATTGCTGTTGATTTCCCCCATCACCACTGCTTCAGGACCCCTGAAACCTGATGGTGAACTGCAGGCTCCCTGTCCCTTCAGTCTACTCTCAATTGCATACTCCAGCTCCCCCACTCCGAACCTCGATCGCAAACTCCAGGCCTCTTGTCCCTTCCCCCAACCCTCCATCACAGATGCCAGTCCACCCCCCCTCCCCCCCCCCCACCCCCCCAACTACTGATCGAGGACTGCATGCCCCCAGTCCCCCAACCAGACACCCAACTGTGGACCTTGGACCCAGCCACAATTGCCTGAGGCCTGCTGTGATTCCAGTAGAGGCCTGATTTTTCTTCACTCAACTGCTCTCTTTACTGCAGGGCTGCAGCACAATAACATTGAGGGCTGAGGCCCAATATCAGGGCCGCCTCAAAGCTCACTGTTCTGTCACAGAGTATTAACCCTGTGCTCCCCCAAGCGCTCTGAGCCCAAATTTCCAGTCCCATCTCTGTTTTACATTCCTAGACGCTATTCATGAGTGTTTCCCTGCAGTGTTTTTGAACAGGCTGCCAGGGGTGTATAAGAATGGCGTAAGTGGATTGTCCCTTTAATTTTTCTGCACAATAGCTTTATCTTTCTGAGAATCAGTCCATGTCCATGGACAATGGCTTGACTGAGATCGGTAATCTATCAGTAGAAAATATGCATAACCAAGAGGGTTATCACATTCTGCCAAGTATCCAAATATATAAGAAAAAGAGAAGCAGGGTAGAGCTGGGCCAAGGATTGGGATCATAACTGAAATTCTGATGGTTTCATTGTTCCAGATGAAAATTAATTGAAAATCTAAATAACCAATACATTCATAATTATAAAACAGAATGGAAAAATGCTCAATGTTTGTTTTACATCTTAGAAATTTCTGGACTACATACTCAAAACTGGATTATCTCTGTCAACAACATGGCAACTGTATGCACTGAGTGCATCGATGTTTAACAGCACCAGGCCACCCATTTCTAGTATTTCAGTTGCAAATCAATGATAGGTTAAAAGTTAAAAAGAGTCTGCTTAACCCATCCTGTTCATACTGGTTCTCAAGAACAATACATTTTTGCTTAACTTGGCAATTGATTGAAATCTGGTAAAATAATCGGATTAAAATTCATTCAATTTTCAGCCTTTTTTTTTGTTCAATTTATTGCAGACTGCAGAATGCATGTTCTATATTTTTAAGGGTTACTTTAAAAACAAAATAGGTTTTAATGGGACAAATGAGATTACAGTGTTTTTCTTTGTTTCTTTTTTATGTATTTTGCCAAAGAATAATCAAGCATAGCAGCTTAATATCTATGCACATAATACATCCCAGTTGCCAGCCATTTACCATTTGCAAACAAAATGTCTGTGTTCGTAGCTAACCTTTGAGGTTTAATTTGCTTGCATTAACAAAATATCCATTTATTTTCTATTTACTTTTTTGAATCACAACTTTAGTCATCAGATTTTGCATGTATGAAAGCTGACTGAGAAAAAGGTATGAAGTCCAGAATATGTTCCACGAATTTTCCAAAAAATGTTATAAAAGATATTCCAAAATACACGCTAACAATGCAAAGTGTGGCATATTGTTGTGAAACTTATATATTTTTTTATATAAAACTGGTTTCTACTGCATACGTTTTAAACTTTCAGCTCATTGACCAAAAAATTTTTTTTTTACATCCCTTTTCTATTTATTTTTCCCATTGTTATATCTCCTCAATTATGCGCTGTTCCTCTACTTAGTAGATGAACATACGATTTATTCCCGGCCCTCTCTGCCAATTCTGTTCTATAGTTTGTTGCTAAATTTACAAGAGTGAGTTGGGATGATTTGTCCACTGATTTTCCCTCCATCCCTTCGGAGAAGCATTACTATCTTAACGTTTGCTTCCTTTAGTCCAGCTGGTTTTAGGAATTTGCCATGCTGGGAGACGCAAACATGGAGCTGTGTCACATCACTTTGTAGTTCAGGATGTTAGTAAGCCAACACATTGATGTGAAATTCCCCAAATATAAAAAACATTTTTAAGTTTCTGTACGTATGCAGATATCTTTCCCATACATAGTACGTTCATAATACATTCATGAATTGATGTAATTTTTGAATGTTCAATTATTCTGTTGTAGATTATCCAATAAAACCAGTTCTTAGTTCACAAACAAAGAACACATAACCTACTTCTGTTTTCTTAGATGGCAGCATGTAACAAGCAATTATTTTTTTTATTCGTTCGTGGGATGTGGGCATCACTGGCTAAGCCAGCATTTATTGCCCATCCCTAATTGCCCTTGAGAAGGTGGTGGTGAGCTGCCTTCTTGAACCGCTGCAGTCCTTGTAGTGTAGGTACAGCAACAGTGCTGTTAGGAAGGGAGTTCCAGGATTTTGACCCAGTGACAGTGAAGGAACATAACACCTATCTATGTCCCAGATATATTTACATAATGAACAAAAATGCATACCAGTACTTATGATGGTAATGTAAACATAACTCTAAAGCCATTCATTTTAGTGCTTCATTAAATTTGATTGTTTGTAAAGTGTAAGATCATCAAAATGTTAATATTGTGTGGTTAATAGGGCTGTTTTCATATAGAATTTATATTAAGGGCAAATTTTATGTTGGTTTAATAGTAAAAACCTGAATTGTGTTCTATTTTAATATCAACAGTATGCCTTGAAGCTAGTATCCTTTGATTTCTTTGATTCCTTTTATTGACTCAGCCGCTGATTCCCTGCATTTTTTTTTGCAGTGGTAATTTTATCACTCTGTGCACAGGTACCAGTTCTAGGAGGTTACGTTGTTTTTGTAATCTATATTTTGCTCATATATATTTTTTTATTGTTCTGTAACCAGGTTGATACAATGGAAGTTATGAGACATCCTGAAGAAACAACAAACATGAAAAGGCAAACTGTGGCTTCTTACTTCAGGGTAAAATTATAAATTTAGCTGCAAATATTTTAAATGAAAAACTGCAATGATTTTGAAGAACCTAAATTTCTAGTGACACTGTATAACTCAAAAGAGAGCATGTATATGCTAATAGGGGCCATGATATAGAATTGTAAGGTTCTTATGCAGATGCCTTTGTTTTAGAGTCAGAGTTATACAGCACAGAAACAGGTCCTTCGGCCCATCGTGTCTGTGCCAGCCATCCAGCACCCAACTATTCTAATCCCATATTCCTGCACTTGGCCCGTAGCCTTGTATGGTAGTTTCTTGTTTGTATTTTAAAACTATTCTATGACTTTGACCAAAGAAAACATTTTAGGAAAAAAATGTAGTTACAAATAGAAATAACTTTATTAAACTGTAAAGTAAATAGAGAATGATTGGTAAAAGTGATCAAATGAAAATAATCTCAAGGGATTTAGCTAAAACCTGGTGGGAGTCAAAACCTTGGACAAAAGGCTCATGTACATTCACTAGACCTTTTAAAGGATCTTATTGTGATTTTTGTGTTTTTATTTTGTTTTCAGCTGATACATTTGTGAGGTTTAGTGCCAGATGCATATTTACTTATTTATTTTGCTACAAACTTTCTTTATTGGCATCAGACAGTTTGCACCAAAAATCCTTCAACATAAAAGATATAAATCACTTCTGATCATTGTAAATAAGTTAGGAGTATATCATGTCAATAGAAGCAATTGATCAATTACCAGCAAACAAACAATTTTTCATGTTTTTTTTCTTATCTGACAGTATTCATTAATGGATCTCCTGTCTAAAATGGTGGTTGGACAGCCTCATTTTGTCCGTTGCATCAAACCCAATGATGACCGACAAGCAGAAAAATTTTTTGAAGCAAGAGTACTGGTTCAACTGCGGTACACTGGCATTTTGGAAACTATACGTATTCGTGCACAAGGATATTCTCATCGCATCCTCTTTGAAGAGTTTGTTAAAAGGTAAAAATACCATAGACAGTGTGCAGATGCAATTTGTAAAGTGTCTTGCATCAGCAAAAAGACTTTCTGTGTCCACTGTGCACAACAGTAAATGGAAGGAATTTGCCTTTTGGTGTCATGACCAAGGTAAGATTTCCATGGTTTCTCGTGTCTCCCCAAATCTCTCGTTACTTTCAGAGCTTTGTAGATGAAGGCTTCACTCTTTGTTTTATCCGCTTCTGTCTATGCAAACATCATAAAGAAGAGTCTTATGGTTATTTTCCTATCTGCTAATTTTAGCAAAAATGTAGATAGGGATAAACACCTTGGGAGCAAAAGCGAACGGACTGCTGGTCCATTAATCAATGCTGCTCGGAGGATTGTTCCTTACAAGAACAGGTTCTCAAATATTACCAAGAGAGAAAATAAAATTTACTTTATGAATGGCAGACATGAAGAACTTGTGCAGAATTAAGTAGTAGAAAAAGCAAAAATTTCAGAAATAGCATGAATAATACACAGGATTTTCTGTACAGAATTTGAGTAAGGTGGGAGTGTGGAAGGTATTAGTGCATACCTGAAATCTTTTTTTTTCTTTTTGGGCCTCCTTATCTCGAGAGACAATGGATACGCGCCTGGAGGTGGTCAGTGGTTTGTGAAGCAGCGCCTGGAGTGGCTATAAAGGCCAATTCTGGAGTGACAGGCTCTTCCACAGGTGCTGCAGAGAAATTTGTTTGTCGGGGCTGTTGCACAGTTGGCTCTCCCCTTGCGCCTCTGTCTTTTTTCCTGCCAACTACTAAGTCTCTTCGACTCGCCACAATTTAGCCCTGTCTTTATGGCTGCCCGCCAGCTCTGGCGAATGCTGGCAACTGACTCCCACGACTTGTGATCAATGTCACACGATTTCATGTCGCGTTTGCAGACGTCTTTAAAGCGGAGACATGGACGGCCGGTGGGTCTGATACCAGTGGCGAGCTCGCTGTACAATGTGTCTTTGGGGATCCTGCCATCTTCCATGCGGCTCACATGGCCAAGCCATCTCAAGCGCCGCTGACTCAGTAGTGTGTATAAGCTGGGGGTGTTGGCCGCTTCAAGGACTTCTGTGTTGGAGATATAGTCCTGCCACCTGATGCCAAGTATTCTCCGAAGGCAGCGAAGATGGAATGAATTGAGACGTCGCTCTTGGCTGGCATACGTTGTCCAGGCCTCGCTGCCGTAGAGCAAGGTACTGAGGACACAGGCCTGATACACTCGGACTTTTGTATTCCGTGTCAGTGCGCCATTTTCCCACACTCTCTTGGCCAGTCTGGACATAGCAGTGGAAGCCTTACCCATGCGCTTGTTGATTTCTGCATCCAGAGACAGGTTACTGGTGATAGTTGAGCCTAGGTAGGTACCTGAAATAGACTGTGCTAAAATAAATACTGATTGCTATCTGTACTGGCGGTTATTCTAAATGCTTGCCCTTTTCTATCTCACTAACCATCTGAAATAGTAGGCTGAATTTTATTAGCGCACCGCACTTCGCGGCAGCGCACTTTGAACTCGGTGGCATGCCACAGAGCCCCCACGATATTACGTGGGGAGAGACGGAACATCCATCACAGTGAGTGACCTTTTGTCAGCTGTGTAGCAGGTGCTGGGGCCCTATTTAAAGCACCCCAGCACCTGCTTCCTGATAGCTGCCAAAGAGATACTTATCTCACTGTTGAAGAGTGGGGCTGCTGTCAATCTGGCAGCAAAGCAGAAAGCACTGGAGAAACTCAGCAGGTCTGGCAGCATCTGTGGGGAGAGAAGCAGAGTTAACTTTCAGGTCTGTGTCCAAGTTCACAGACCTGAAAATTAACTCTGCTTCTCTCTCCACAGATGCTGCCAGACATGCTGAGTTACCCCAGCACTTTCTGCTTTGCTGCCACGTACTTACCCTACTGTCTACCAGCGTCCTGTGAAGTTACGATCCTCTTCTTCCACTCAAGTGTAACATTCCTCCTTGTAGGCGTGATCCACCTGGGTGAATAATCTTAATTTTGCACATACCAGGATGTGAGACTTAAATATACCATAACAGGCAAACACACAACAGAAATAAAACCATAATTGAAGAATAGCTGCATACTATGGGCTTCTAATCATAACTGACTGTGAAAAGCCGCAGACTAACATGCATTTGGAATCTGTATTCATTTCTCTGCTAGCTGTTATGTGAAAATACATGTGGAACGACCTTTGTAAAGAAGCAGGAAAATCTGTTAGTATTCTATCTGCATTGCCAACTAAAAATATTGCATCAATAATTATGATCAGCTGCTGCAGACGCAAAGTGTATGTGAACATGCGTCAATATGCAATAGATGAAAAACCATGACAACAGCACAGATTTCCTCACTAGTCCTGCATTGGTTTTCAAACATGTGCGAGAAAAATCTTGCAGGCAGAAGTTAGAGCAGTTACACTGTGGTGTCACCTTTGCATTTAAAGGACCACACCAAAGCCAAGGGTGGCAGGGGGTACTCTAGGGTGGCCTCACAGTTCAGTGATGCCTCCCTGCTCACTCTCCTACAGGCTGTGCGGGCAAGTCGGGATGTCCTTTTCCTCAGCAATGGTAAGAAGAAGCGCTCCCGCTTGACCAAGGCTGCCTGGCTGGAGGTGGCAGGGGAGGTGAGTAGCCGCGGCGCCATCCGGCGTCAAAGGGTCCAATGTTGAAAGAGGATGAACGACCATTCCCCCAGCCAGCTTGGGCCCTCCAGGCCTTGTGCACACAGAGGACGACTGCCAAAGTCATCCACAGCCAAAGGGCAATCAGATCAGCAGCCTTTCTCCAGTCAGGCTGCTATCACAGATTGAACAAAGAACAAAGAAAATTACAGCACAGGAACAGGCCCTTCGGCCCTCCAAGCCTGCGCCGATCCAGATCCTCTATCTAAACCTGTCGCCTATTTTCTAAGGGTCTGTATCTCTTTGCTTCCTGCCCATTCATGTATCTTAAAAGACGCTATCGTGCCCGCGTCTACCACCTCCGCTGGCAACGCGTTCCAGGCACCCACCACCCTCTGCGTAAAGAACTTTCCACGCACATCCCCCCTAAACTTTTCCCCTCTCACTTTGAACTCGTGACCCCTAGTAATTGAATCCCCCACTCTGGGAAAAAGCTTCTTGCTATCCAACCTGTCTATACCTCTCATGATTTTGTACACCTCAATCAGGTCCCCCCTCAACCTCCGTCTTTCTAATGAAAATAATCCTAATCTACTCGACCTCCCTTCATAGCTAGCGCCCTCCATACCAGGCAACATCCTGGTGAACCTCCTCTGCACCCTCTCCAAAGCATCTACATCCTTTTGGTAATGTGGCGACCAGAACTGCACACAGTATTCCAAATGTGGCCGAACCAAAGTCTTATACAACTGTAACATGACCTGCCAGCTCTTGTACTCAATACCCCGTCCGATGGAGGAAAGCATGCCGTATGCCTTCTTGACCACTCTATTGACCTGCGTTGCCACCTTCAGGGAACAATGGACCTGAACACCCAAATCTCTCTGTACATCAATTTTCCCCAGGACTTTTCCATTTATTGTATAGTTCACTCTTGAATTGGATCTTCCAAAATGCATCACCTCACATTTGCCCTGATTGAACTCCATCTGCCATATTTAGTTGCCAATCGTGCCCTTCCTTCAACCAGAACATCATGGGACAGGACGTCAGAAATGCTCCATCCATCAATTTTGGCGACCACGCTCTGGAAGTGGTTCAAGAGTTCACCTACCTAGGCTCAACTATCACCAGTAACCTGTCCCTAGATGCAGAAATCAACAAGCGCATGGGAAAGGCTTCCACTGCTATGTCCACACTGGCCAAGAGAGTGTGGGAAAATGACGCACTGACACGGAACACAAAAGTCCAAGTGTATCAAGCCTGTGTCCTCAGTACCTTGCTCTATGGCAGCGAGGCCTGGACAACGTATGTCAGCCAAGAGCAACGTCTCAATTCATTCCATCTTCGCTGCCTCCGGAAAATACTTGGCATCAGGTGGCAGGACCGTATCTTCAACACAGAAGTCCTCGAGACGGCCAACATCCCCAGCTTATACACACTACTGAGTCAGCGGCGCTTGAGACGGCTTGGCCATGTGAGCCACATGGAAGATGGCAGGATCCCCAAAGACACATTGTACAGCGAGCTCGCCACTGGTATCAGACCCACCGGCCGTCCATGTCTCCGCTTTAAAGACGTCTGCAAACGCGACATGAAGTCCTGTGACATTGATCACAAGTCATGGGAGTCAGTTGCCAGCGTTCGCCAGAGCTGGCGGGCAGCCATAAAGGCGGGGCTAAAGTGTGGCGAGTCGAAGAGACTTAGCAGTTGTCAGGAAAAAAGACAGAAGCGCAAGGGGAGAGCCAACTGTGTAACAGCCCCGACAAACAAATTTTTCTGCAGCACCTGTGGAAGAGTCTGTCACTCGAGAATTGGCCTTTTTAGCCATTCCAGGCGCTGCTCCACCCACCACTGACCACCTCCAGGCACTTACCCATTGTCTCTCGTGATAAGGAGGCCAAAGAAGAAAGAAAAGAAGAACTAGTGATGCCCACTTGCTGAATAATAAAAAAACTATGTTTCCTTACAAGTGTTTCCCAATACCTGAAGCCAAGGTGCATCTCATCTTTAAAAGGTGCTGTCTGCCTTTAAGTGGTGTCAGAGGTGCTCAATTTCTGGCCCCATCAAACAGATGTGCAGTGAATAGTACAGGCAATGTTGGCTGAATGTTTGACTCATTATAATAAGCATGCGACACAAATATTATGTGCTTCCTAAGACAACATCAACAGGTGTGTAGTGCATTCCCTACCCACTGTGTGCCGGTTTTCTGACACGATCAAATTTCAGGGCTAAAGAATGTTTGGAACATAGTAGAATCTGATTCAGTAATATATTTTGTGCTTCTTGGAGTATGTAATTAATTTAGGTCTCTAATGACAGATACCAGACATTTGTTTTATCACAAAGTGTACTTTACATAGTTGACTTTTGAGAATAAGATACTGCTGTTCTTCAAAAAAGTAACATTTTTATGTGTGTTATCATTGGTTGGTATTAGTTGGGTATTAATAATTTTATGAAAATCATGGTCATTCTGTTGTCAGCAGATTTGAGGACAGTTTGGTGTTTTGCTTAATTGGAGTGGCATTTCTAAACTTGATGCTTTCAAAAGTGTGTGCCTTTTACGAATCTTTGCTGTAGTTTTAACTTGGAATTAAGCATTATAGTCAGCGACTAATAATAAGTGGGAATGAGATAATAATTTGTTAATGTGCTTGTCTACCTTTTTGTTTACCTGCATTTTGGATAATATCAGCAAATTGTAGATCAGTAATTCCAGATGGATTCACAGGAAGGATTGCAAAAAAATACGTTGGAGCTTAAGAGGGAAGAGGTAGCACTGTTAAAATGTGTGTTTTGAGTCTTAAGTTGGATGATAAATGCCTTATTATGGAAAACTGTTTGATGACTTAACTTCCTTTACAGAGCTTTGATGATTCAGATGCCCATATAAACAGTAAAGGGAGGAGATACTGTAACCAGATCTATCAATACAGTGAAATCTTATATGTAATGGCTTGGGATAGACAAAAATGCTTTTAACCATATGCATATAACAGTAATAGCTATATACCAAACAAATTGGAAATTGGATCAATTTGATTATCTTAGGAACTAAAAAATCAATTTTTATACATATTCCATAGAAGTGGGTTTTCTTGAAGTATAAACCATCAAACACAAATGGATCATGGTGAGTATCCAATCAAAATTACCAATAGTAAACTATTATATTTCAATAATTAATTGATCTCTTATTGATCTCGCTGACTGACATTGGCTCCCAGTTAAGCAATGCTTTGATTTTAAAATTCTCAACCTTGTTTTCAAATCCCTCCATGGCATTGCCCCTCTCTATCTCTGTAATCTCCTCCGGCCCCACAACCCTTTGAGATACCTGCGCTCCAATTTTGGCCTCTTGAGCTTCCCTGATTTTAATTGTTCCACCATTGGCGGCTGTGCCTTCAGCTGCCAAGACCCTAAGCTGTGGAATTCCCCCCCTCCCCCCTCCACAAAACCTCTCTGCCTCTCGGCAGATACCGTGCAAAGAGTCTGTGAGGAAGGTTAGACAATTGACACGACAAAGTTGCAGCCAGTATGATGGGTTGAAGTGTGTCTATTTTAACGCAAGAAGTGTCAGAAATAAGGGTGATGAACTTAGAGCGCGGATCAGTACTTGGAGCTACGATGTTGTGGCCATTACGGAGACATGGATATCACGGGCAGGAATGGATGTTGGATGTTCAAGGATTTAGATGTTTCAAAAGGAATAGGGAGGAAGGTTAAAGAGGTGGGGGAGTGGCATTGCTAATCAGGGATAGTATCACAGCTGCAGAAAGGGAGGTCGTTGAGGAGGGTTTGTCTACTGAGTCAGTATGGGTGGAAGTCAGAAACAGGAAAGGAGCAGTCACTTTGTTGGGAGTTTTCTATAGACCCCCCAATAGCAACAGAGACACGGAGGAACAGATTGGGAGGCAGATTTTGGAAAGGTGCAGAAGTAACAGGGTTGTTGTCATGGGCGACTTCAACTTCCCTAATATTGATTGGAACCTCCTTAGTGCAAATAGTTTGGATGGAGCCGTTTTTGTCAGGTGTGTCCAGGAAGGTTTCCTGACTCAATATGTGGATAGGCCGACTAGAGGGGAGGCTATGTTGGACTTGGTGCTTGGCAATGAACCAGGCCAGGTGGCAGATCTCTTGGTGGGAGAGCATTTCGGTGATAGTGATCACAACTCCCTGACCTTTACTATAGTCATGGAGAGGGACAGGAGCAGACGGGATGGGAAAATATTTAATTGGGGGAGGGGGAAATACAATGCTATTAGGCAGGAACTAGGGAGTGTAAACTGGGAACAGATGTTCTTGGGGAAATGCACGACAGAAATGTGGAGGTTGTTTAGGGAGCACTTGCTGGGTTTGCTGGATAGGTTTGTCCCGATGAGGCACGGAAGGGATAGTAGGGTGAAGGAACCTTGGATGACAAGAGATGTGGAACAGATAGTCAAGAGGAAGAAGGAAGCTTACTTAAGGTTGAGGAAGCAAGGATCAGACAGGGTTCTAGAGGATTACAAGGTAGCCAGGAAGGAACTGAAGAATGGACTTAGGAGAGCTAGAAGGGGACATGAAAAAGTCTTAGCGGGTAGGATTAAGGAAAATCCCTAGGCGTTCTACACTTATGTGAGGAACAAGAGGATGGCCAGAGTGAGGGTAGGGCCGATCAGGGATAGTGGAGGGAACTTGTGCCTGGAGTCGGTGGAGGTAGGGGAGATCCTAAATGAATACTTTGCTTCAGTATTCACTAGTGAGAGGGAACTGGTCGTTTGTGAGGACAGCGTGGAACAGGCTGATATGCTCGAACAGGTTGAGGTTAAGAGGGAGGATGTGCTGGAAATTTTGAATGATATGAGGACAGATAAGTCCCCGGGGCCAGACGGGATATACCCAAGGATATTACGGGAAGAGAGGGAAGAGATTGCTGCGCCTTTGACGATGATCTTTGCGTCTTCACTGTCCACTGGAGTAGTACCGGATGATTGGAGGGTGGCAAATGTTGTTCCCTTGTTCAAGAAAGGGAATAGGGATAACCCTGGGAATTATAGACCAGTCAGTCTGACGTCAGTCGTGGGCAAATTATTGGAGAGGATTCTGAGAGACAGGATTTATGATTATTTTGAAAAGCATGGTTTGATTCGAGACAGTCAGCATGGCTTTGTGAGGGGCAGGTCATGCCTCCCAAGCCTTATTGAATTCTTTGAAGATGTGACAAAACACATTGATGAAGGAAGAGCAGTGGATGTGATGTATATGGATTTTAGCAAAGCATTTGATAAAGTTCCCCATGGTAGGCTCATTCAAAAAGTGAGGAGGCATGGGATACAGGGGAAGTTGGCTGTCTGGATACAAAATTGGCTGGCCCATAGAAGACAGAGGGTGATAGTAGATGGAAAGTATTCAGCATGGAGCTTGGTGACCAGTGGTGTTCCGCAGGGATCTGTTCTGGGACCTCTGCTCTTTGTGATTTTTATAAATGACTTGGATGAGGAAGTGGAAGGCTGGGTTAGCAAGTTTGCCGATGACACAAAGGTTGCTGGAGTTGTGAATAGTGTGGAAGGCTGTTGTAGGTTGCAACGGGCCATTGACAGGATGCAGAGCTGGGCTGAGAACTGGCAGGTGGAGTTCAACCTGGAAAAGTGTGAAGTGATTCATTTTGGAAGGTCGAATTTGAATGCAGAATACAGGCTTAAAGACAGGATTCTTGGTAGTGTGGAGGAACAGAGGGATCTTGGGGTCCATGTCCATAGATCGCTCAAAGTTGCCACCCAAGTTGATAGGGTTGTTAAGAAGGCATATGGTTGTTGGCTTTCATTAACAGGGGGATTGAGTTTAAGAGCCGCGAGGTTATGCTGCAGCTCTAGAAGGCCCTGGTTCGACCACACTTGGAATATTGTGTTCAGTTCTGGTCGCCTCATTGTAGGAAGGATGTGGAAGCTTTAGAGAGGGTGCAGAGGAGATTTACCAGGATGCTGCCTGGACTGGAGGGCATGTCTTACAAAGAAAGACTGAGGGAGCTAGGGCTTTTCTCATTGGAGCGAAGAAGGATGAGAGGTGACTTGATAGAGGGGTACAAGATGATGAGAGGCATAGATAGAGTGGATAGTCAGAGACTTTTTCCCAGGGTGGAAAGGGCTATCACCAGGTGGCATAATTTTAAGGTGATTGGAGGAATGTTTCGGGGAGATGTCAGAGGTAGGTTCTTTACACAGAGAGTGGTGGGTGCGTGGAATGCGCTGCCAGCAGTGGTAGTAGAAGCAGATACATTAGGGACATTTAAGCGACTCTTTGATAGGTACATGGATGATAGCAGAATGAAGGGTAGGTAGTTAGTTTGATCTTAGAGTAGGTTAAAGGTTCGGCACAACATCGTGGGCCGAAGGGCCTGTACTGTGCTGTACTGTTCTATGTTCTATGTTCCTCCTTTAAGACGCTCCTTATAAGATATCTCTTTGACCAAGCTTTTGGTCAACAGCCCTGATAACTCCTTATCACAGAATCACAGAATAATACAGTGCAGAAGAGGTCCTTCGGCCCATCGAGTCTACACCGATGCTTTAAAGACACCTGACCTGTCTACCTAATCCCAGCACTTGGCCCATAGCCTTGAATGTTATGACGTGCCAAGTGCTCATCCAGGTACTTTTTAAAGTATGTGAGGCAACCCGCCTCTACCACCCTCCCAGGCAGTGCATCCCAGACCGTCATCGCCCTTTGGGTAAAAAAGTTCTTCCTCAAATCCCCCTTAAACCTCCTGCCCCTCACCTTAAGCTTGTGTCTCCTTGTAACTGACCCTTCAACTAAGGGGAACAGCTGCTCCCTATCCACCCTGTCCATGCCCCTCATAATCTTGTACACCTCGATGAGGTCACCCCTCAGTCTTCTCTGCTCCAGCGAAAACAACCCAAGCCTATCCAACCTCTCTTCATAGCTTAAATGTTCCATCCCAGGCACCATCCTGGTGAATCGCCTCTGCACCCCCTCCAGTGCAATCACATCCTTCCTATAATGTGGCGACCAGAATTACACACAGTACTCCAGCTGTGGCCTTACCAAAGTTCTATTCAGCTCCAACATGACCTCCGTGCTTTTGTAATCTATGCCTCGATTGATAAAGGCAAGTGTCCCATATGCCTTTTTCACCACCCTATTAACCTGCCCTTCTGCCTTCAGAGATCTATGGACAAACACGCTAAGGTCCCTTTGTTCCTCGCAACTTCCCAGTGTCAGGCCATTCATTGAATACTTCCGTGTCACATTACTCCTTCTAAAGTGCATCACCTCACACTTTTCAGGGTTAAATTCCATCTGCCACTTTTCTGCCCATTTGACCATCCCGTCTATATCTTCCTGTAACCCAAGACACTCAACCTCACTGTTAACCACTCGGCCAGTCTTTGTGTCATCCGCGAACTTACTGATCCTATCCACCACGTAGTCATCTATGTCGTTTATATAAATGACAAACAATAGGGGACCCTGTGGTGCGCCACTGGACACTGGCTTCCAGTCACTAAAACAACCGTCTGTCATCGCTCTCTGTCTCCTACAGCTAAGCCAATTTTGAATGCACCTTATCAAGTTACCCTGTATCCCATGTGCATTTGCTTTCTTGATACGTCTCCCATGTGGGACCTTGTCAAAGGCTTTGCTGAAATCCATGTAAACTACATCAACTGCACTACCCTTATCTACACACCTGGTCACATGCTCAAAAACTTCAATCAAATTTGTTAGGCATGACCTCCCTCTGACAAAGCCATGCTGACTATTCCTAATCAAATTTTGCCTCTCCAAGTGGAGATAGATTCTCTCCTTCAGAATTTTCTCCAATAGTTTCCCTACCACTGACCTGAGACTCACTGGTCTATAGTTCCCTGGCTGATCTCTACAACTTTTCTTAAATAGTGGGACCACATTAGCTGTTCTCCAGTCCTCTGGCACCTCCCCCGTGGCCAGAGAGGAATTAAAAATTAGGGTCAGAGCCCCTGCAATCTCCACCCTCGCCTCCCACAGCATCCTGGGACACAAATTGTCTGGACCTGGAGATTTGTCCACTTTTAAGCCTGCCAAAACCTCCAATACCTTGTCAGTCCCTATGACAATTTGCTCAAGAACCTCACAGTCTCTCTCTCTGAGTTCCATATCTACATTCTCATTCTCTTGGATGAAGACAGATGTGAAGTATCCATTCAGCACCCTACCAATGTCCTCTGGCTCCACCCACAGATTTCCCCCTTGGTCCCTAACGGGTCCTACTCTTTCCTGGTTATCCTCTTCCCATTGATATATTTATAGAATATCTTGGGATTTTCCCTACTTTTACCAGCCAGAGCTTTCTCATATCCCCTCTTTGCTCTCCTAATTGCTTTCTTAAGCTCCATCCAATACTTTTTGTACTCCACTAATGCTTCCGTTGATTTGCTCTCCTTGTATTTGCTAAAAGCCTCTCTTTTCCTTCTCATCGTACCCTGAATGTTTCTGGTCATCCATGGTTCTCTGGGCTTGTTGCTCCTACCTATTACCCTAGAGGGAACATGTTGGGCCTGTACCCTCCCATTTCCTTTTTGATTGCCCCCCCCCCCACTGCTCTTCTGTAGATTTCCCGCAAGTAACTCTTTCCAGTCTACCTTGGCCAGATCCTGCCTTATTTTACTAATCCAATCCAAAACCTTTTTTTGCAACTTGTATATTTCTTTCTCCATAACAAGCTTAAATTGTACCATGTCGTGATCGCTATCACCAAAATGCACCCCGACCAACAGATCAACCACCTGTCCGGCTTCATTCCCCATAATTAGGTCCAGCACTGCACCCTTCTTTGTTGGATCCTCTACACATTGAGCTAAAAAGTTTTCCTGTGTACATTTTAAGAACTCCACTCCATCTAAGACCTTAACACGATGACTATCCCAATTAATGTTGGGAAAGTTGAAATCACGTAATATAATTACCCTATTATTATTTTTACACACCTCTGTGTTTTGCACACATATTTGCTCCTCAATTTCCCGCTGACTATCTGGGGGTCTATAATAAACACCTAGCAATGTGGCTGTCCCTTTTTTATTCCTAAACTCTACCCATAAAGCTTCATTTGATGCCCCCTCCAAGATATCATCTCTCCTTACTGCAGTAACTGACTCCTTAACTAATATTGCAATGCCCCCTCCTCTGTTCCGCCTGAAGATTCTATATCCCGGGAATTGAGCTGCCAATCCTGCCCCTCCTTCAACCATGACTCCGTGATGGCTACTATATCACAATTCCACGTGTCAATCCTTGCCCTTAACTGATCCGTTTTACCTGTAATACTCCTGGCATTAAAGTAGAGGCCATCCATCCTGGTCTTACTCCCTTGAAACTTACTTCTGTTGTATTCCCTCTGACTTGTTTGCTTTTCTGTGTTTAGCTGTGTCCCCATTCTGCTAGGAGTCGGCATCCCCTCCCCCTGCCAAATTAGTTTAAAGTCCTCCCAACAGGACTAGCAAACCCACCAGCAAGGATGTTCGTCCCCCTCTGGTTCAGATGTAGACCGTCCCGCTTGTACAGGTCCCACCTTCCCCAGAAACGGTCCCAGTGGTCCAGGAATCTAAAGCCCTCCCTCCTGCACCAACTCTTAAGCCACGCATTCATCTGTGCTATTCTATTTCTATACTCGCTAGCATGTGGCACTGGGAGTAATCCAGAGATTACAACCCGAGAGGTCCTGCTTTTTAGTCTACTGCCTAACTCCCTGAATTCTTGATGCAAGACCTCATCCCTCTTTCTACCTATGTCATTGGTACCAACATGTACCATGACCTCTGCCTCATCACCCTCCCCCTTCAGGATGCCCTGCAACCGTTCAGTGACATCCCAGACCCTGGCACCAGGAAGGCAACACACCATCCTGGAGTCACATTGACGGCCACAGTAGCGCCTATCTGTTCCCCTGACTATAGAATCCCCTATTACTATTGCTCTTCCTCTCTTTCCCCCTTCCTGTGCAGACTGGCTGCTTGTGGTGCCAGAAGCTTGGCTCTGTCCGCACTCCCTGGAGGAACCAGCCTCCAAGAGGGACCCCAGGGGACTCCAGAACTACCTGCCTGATTCTCTTGGACTGCCTAGTGGTCACCCATTCCCTTCCTTCCTCAAGTCCCTTCAGCTGCGGTGTGACCACCTCACTATACGTGCTATCCATGATGCTGTCAGACTCGCAGATGCTGCACAGTGTTTCCAGCCTCCATTCTAGCTCTGAAACCCGAGCTTCCAGGAGCTGCAGCTGTACAGACTTCCTGCACACATGCTGGTCCCGGGGATTGGTAATGTTCCCGGATTCCCACATGCAGCAAGAGGAACAAACCATGGCTTTAAGGTCTCCTGCCATGACTAAACCCTTTAAATTTAAAACTTTAGAAGACTATTATAATAAAAGAAAAATAAATCAACTAAGTCTTGCTAAAACAATGACTTACAATTCAATCCAGCTTGAAAAATACCCACCAGGACTTACTCACCAGTCAGCTGTGCTCTGTGGAAACTCACGGCTCCCCTCACGCTCTTTGAGGACAGGTAGGAAATGAAAGGAGCTCCTCGCTCCCTCCTCACCGAACTCCCTCAGTCACAAAACTCCCACTTTAGCACTCTAATGCAACCCAAGTCAGCACTCCAGTGCAAACAAAGTCAGCACTGTAAGATGGCCCTTATGTGGCTCAGTCTCAAATTTTGATTGATAAAGCTCCTATGAAGTGCATTGGGATATTTCACGACGTTACAGGCGCTATGTAAATCCAAGACTTCTGGGTTTCCTGCATGTTACCAGACCAACAATCTCACACCTACCCCACCGCCCCCCCCACCCGTCACCTATCCGAGGGCAAGTAAATGTTCCTAAGTATTCCTCCCGTTGTCTTTTTGTTGTTTATTTTTCTTTTGGATGGAATGCTCTATCACGGATAGATTCCCCACTTCAAATTTGTTACGACCGAGGTTGGAAGAATGCGCTGCCTTTCTCTAGTTCCATTACCCCACCGGTCACAATACATATTTAAAGATTTTACCCACTTACCAATACGGACAATTATATTCTTTATCTAAAATTAAAGCAAAATACTGCAAGTACTGGAAATCTGAAACACAAACAAGAAATGCTGGAAATACTCAGCAGATCTGGCAGCATCTGTGGAGAGAGAAGCAGAGTTAACGTTTCAGGTCAGTGACCCTTCTTCAGAATATTAGTTTCAGAACAAAAATCTGCCAACCAGGTTTCTTTCATAAACTACAAAATTATTAATTTATTATCAAACAAGACTTATTGAATAAAGATGCAAAGCATATTAACGCACAGGTTGAAATATGAACATATAAATATATTCCCTTCTAAATAACCCAATACATACGCACACACACACCGGTTAAAGAAAAAATAAAGAAGCTTTCTCTGCAGAGATCAGCTTTACAAAAACAAAAATACTTTGGTCAAATACTTGTTAATTCTGGAAGCAAAAAAGTATAAGATATCAAATGTTCTGGAAGACTTTCGGTCTGGTGTCAGGGTACACATAGACAGGTATCACAAGACACATGCGGTTGTCACTGGGATCTTTCTGGCGCAGTTCTGTTCAGGAGACATTGAGGATTAGTCTTGCAGGCATTTTGGGAGAATTACTGTATCAGTGGCTTCAGCTATCACACTGGATTCTCAGAAGATTTTTTAACACAGGTGTAAAATGAATTGGGTGGCTTCTCTCTTTGCAGGATACACACCAACTGCATTCAAATAACCCATGGCCAAATCATAAAGTCAAAAACTCCTCACAACCATAAACCTGGACACGTGACTTCTTTGTAAGCAACTCCAAATAGTTCCATTGTGCATAAGGCTCCGGCTGTTTATTTATTTTTTATTTAGAGATACAGCACTGAAACAGGCCCTTCGACCCACCAAATCTGTGCCGACCAACAACCACCCATTTATACTAACCCTACAGGAATCCCATATTCCCTATCACCTACCTACACTAGGGACAATTTACAACGGCCAATTTACCTATCACCTGCAAGTCTTTGGCTGTGAGAGGAAACCGGAGCACCCGGCGAAAACCCAGTTTATTTAGCTTAAGACATGTGACTTCCAGTAAGTGTTTTTTTTTAACAAAGCCGCAAGTGTCTTTCCAGTGCCCTTTAAAAAAAAACAAGTCTAGCATTTCCTCAGGTATTTTGCACAGTCTTTTAAACACAAGTTCTCCAAAATATTAATAATGGAAGCACATTCATGACAATTTATCTCCATTTTTCTTCTGAAAGCAGTATTTTATTGAATCATACAGCTCCACAGTTACCAGTCAGTCCCAGTACTTAAGTCTTCATGCATGTTCCCAGACAGTGACAGGTAAATTTTCCTCTCAGTAACTCAGATTTTCAGGTAATATTCTGCCTGGTGGTATGGAAAGTAGGACAGATCCATCAGATTTACAACTCTCAGGCACAGCAAGTGGCTGCCTAAATTTGGGTGAGCATATTTAGATCAGGAAGTAATAACACCATTTTTACTTCATTACCGCCTCATTTAGACTGAACATTAAACACATCTGCATAAAAGTGGTCCCAAGCATTGCTAGCCATTAAGTTAATTGGGAAAGTGAATTTAGAGTGACACAGCAAGTATGCTAAAATCTTTATTTACGAACTGTTTTCCTTACCTTTTTGTCACAAGTGGCAATTATTTCAACGTTCTGCCTTTGAGCCTTCTGCTGTGGAGTTCTCATTTTTGCTCCTTCACCATTCTAAAATGTTCACTATGGGTTTCACACTGAAAGTACCCCATACCTGTATGTTTTGAAGGACCAACTGGAAAACAGAAGGAGGAAAACCTGGCCAGGCATCATCGAAGGCACTTACCTGCTAAAACCCTCACTCCGGTATATACAAAGGCTCTAGTTGAAAAATGTTCCCTAGAGCAGCGAGAGGATCAGGCAACTGAAGGAAAGCAGAGTATAACCTGTTTGCAACTGTAAGAGGTAGCCAAGACAGGCTGATGTTGGAAACCTTCTTTTGACTACCACATCTAACCAATCCATTAACTGTCTTATCTATGTTTATTTCCCTTCACATCATAAAGATCCCTTCACCTCTAGACACTTAGGGCTGAATTTTAAGGGAATGAAGTGGACGGGAACGGAGGCATGGGGGGCATAAAATCAGGATGGGACATGTCAGACAGGAAGTCCAACGTCATGACGTCCCGTTCCGATTTTGTCGATGGCAGCAAACATGGAGGGTGGAGGTCTGACTGCGACATGGCGGGCAGGTAATTAAGATACTTCAGAGGCCAATTGAAAGCAATTTTATGGTCCAGATTGGATTTTTCAAATGGCTCATGGGTTTCACGGGGCTTCACTGGATGGAGGCAGGAGAGCATTGCAGCCTGCTAAGGGAGGCCATTGCAAGGGCAACCATTGAGGGCCTGGCAGGTTGACGAAGGGAGGGCATCACGCATTGCATGAGGAGTAAGGGGAAAGTTGTTTGAATTGCAGGGAGGGGCCATTGCAAGGGGAGCAACGGGCAAGTAACTCCTGGGCAAGGCTCATAAGTGGGGGCAAGAAGGGGGGCCGCTGGCAGGGAAGGACTTGCATTCAGGGAAAGGCCACCTATCATGGACTTCATGCATCCAGACTTCGGGGACCCCATTGAATACGAGGTGCAGCAGAGCGGGAGGGAGGACCAGGCACCTGCAATGGCACCACAACGACCTGTGAGCCCACAGGTGGGTCAGCAGTGGCCTCCGGATGGTGGAGAAGGGTACAGAGAGAGAGAGAAGGGGAGCTGCCCCAACCAAAAGGATTCCAGAAAGTGTCTATAGGTCGAGGCTCAACTATCTGCAGATGTTCAAGAAGCAGTGCCAATAAAGACTCCTTTCCAGGTAGGCCGTCACAGACCTTTGTGCCATAAAGCAGGGCAAGCTGTGCCCCAGGGCATTTGGTGGGACTCCGATGCCAGTGGCCCTGAAGGTCAGTGTGGTGCTGAACTTTTACACCTTTGGATCATTCCAGGGATCCCCTGGGGACATGTGTGGAATCTCACAATCAATGGCCCATCAGTGCATCAAGAAGGTCACCATGTCCTGCGCAGTGGCTAGCACTGCAGCCTCACAGCGCCAGTGACCTGGGTTCGGTTCTGGGTACTGCCTGTGTGGAGTTTGCAAGTTCTCCCTGTGACTGCGTGGGTTTCCTCCGGGTGCTCCGGTTTCCTCCCACATGCCAAAGACTTGCGGGTTGATAGGTAAATTGGCCATTGTAAAAATTGCCCCAAGTGTAGGTAGGTGGTAGGAGAATTGTGGGGATGTGAGAGGGAAAATGGGATTAATGTAGGATTAGTATAAATGGGTGGTTGATGGTCGGCACAGACTCATTGGGCCGAAGGGCCTGTTTGGTGCTGTATCTTTCTGTGACTCTATGTCCTTTTCAGGAGGGCCGGCAACTACGTCCACTTCTGCCTGGATCCCAACTTTCAGGCCAAAAGGGCCATTGGGTTCAGGACCATTGCTGAATTCCCCCAGGTTCAGGGTGTCACCAACTGTATGCACGTGGCCATCAAGGCTCCGGGACAACAGCTTTCATCAACAGGAAGGGATTCCACTCACTTAATGCAAAACATGTTTGCGACCACTATAAATGGATTCTGCAAGTCTGTGCATGTTCCTTGGGAAGCTGTCACAGTGCCTACATTTTGAGGCAGTCCCAGGTGCCAGAACTTTTCCAACCTCCCTCCCGTCTTCAGGGATGGATCCTTGAAGACCAGGGCTGCCCACTGAGGATTGCCTACTGATGCCTGTGTGGAACCCACACACAGATGCAGATGAGAGGTACAATGCCTACCATGGGACAAGTGAGCTACCATTGAGCAGGTCATTGATCTGCTGAAGATGAGATTCAGGTGCCTAGATTGGTCAAATGGAGCCCTTCAGTATGCCCCGGCAAGGGGGTCACGTGGTCAAGATGAGGGTATGCAGGTCTGCACAAACGTCCTGCAGACACTGTGTGCTCTGATAGATGTGGCTGTCCATCAGAGCTGCCAATCTCTCAATGGAGGATGCCACTCGTACACTAGTCAGAGACAGTGTCGAGCTCAAGGCCTGGATGGACTTCTGTATCGTCCGTGCCTGAACACACATTGCCTCTGGTCTCTCTGCCAGATGTTGCCAGACCTCTCATTGCAGCTGTCGCATTTCCCATGATGCTGCCGACACTAGAGGCACGTCATGAGCCTGTGGGTTCAGCATGGGCCTGGCCTCCCACAGTCCTCTGACTGTCAGAGGCCTGGGCTGTCACAGCCTCTGTCAGCTGTTAGGGCATGTGTGTGCTGTGCTCACCAGGTTGTGTTCCCAGATCTAAACTCAAGCGCAAACCCACCGAGGTGCGAGTATCGGTGGCTGTGGAGGATGCAGGGGTATGAGGTGCCGATGGACCCTCTGAGACACTTTCCTCCCCCTCAGAGGTGGCGGGCTCCCTGCGGTCTCGGAGGCTGTCTGATTTGGCACCGATTGACTTGCATGAGAAAACAGACATGTAAGGGTCAAGGGGCTGCCCTCCTGCCACAGCACACACCCTTACAATGCAGGCCCCTGTGAGCACCAGATGCCTGATGAGCAGCATGGCTCCATCACTCTAGATGCAGCCTTGTGCCCCATAGTGACCTTACTGGCTGGGTTGGGATGGGAATGAAAGCGGGGTTGGGGGCAGGCCCGTAAAATTGCATTGGAAGGCAGGGGTGCAGAGTGTCTGTCGTCTTGACAGTGCTTTGCAATTTAGTCCAGGGCAGGAAGCCCAATTGAGATCCTTAGGTGGGCAATTAATGGCCACATAAGGGTCTCTTCCTGCCTCCACCTCAATTTACTAGAAGGGGGAGGGGCCTGACACCGTAAGGAGAGACCGCCAGGTAAATCCTGGTGGCCTCCTAGCAGGTTCAGGGATGGGTGCCTCCTATGGGGCCCGTCCGGCAGTGATCGCTGTCCTACCCAGGAAGATAACCCCATCCCATTTCCAGGGCCTGCCTGACTGGCCCAGGCGATCCTAACCCCACTCACCTTTCCGGGTGTCGCTGGACATCTTCGCAGTACCGGCAGTCGCTACTGTTACCAGTGGCACTACCAGTACTGCAGAGCTGCTAGCCTTCCGATTGGCCAGCAGCTTTTGGAGGCAGGAGCTCGTCCCTGATTGCAGGCAATTAATTGCCTGCCTGCCGTGTTATTGCAATGGGGGTCCGAAAGAGGTTCGAGATGAGATCTTCCTCCTCCTTCCGGACCACTGCCGGGAACCCATCATCACAACAAAATTCAGCCCACTTTAGTTTAGTTTAGAGATACAGCACTGAAACAGGCCCTTCGGCCCACCGAGTCTGTGCCGACCATCAACCACCCATTTATACTCATCCTACACTAATCCCATATTCCTACCACATCCCCACCTGTCCCTATATTTCCCTACCACCTACCTATACTAGGGGCAATTTATAATGGCCAATTTACCTACCAACCTGCAAGTCTTTTGACTTGTGGGAGGAAACCGGAGCACCCGGAGAAAACCCACGCAGACACAGGGAGAACTTGCAAACTCCACACAGGCAGTACCCAGAATTGAACCCGGGTCGCTGGTGCTGTGAGGCTGCGGTGCTAACCACTGCGCCACAGTGCCGCCCACTGTCTTGGGAAGGTGCACCCCGCCCCACCTCTCTGTCCACAACGTTTCAGCCATCTTGCTGTCTTCTAGCTCCATGGCCACCTGCTCCCCCAGAGTCAAGCCATGCAGAATGGGCAGTTCACCGTTGGTCTGGCCCGCTCTGTCCGATTGTGTGCTATCTTCTCCTGCAGACAGAGAGAAGGAAGCTGTTGGTCCTCCAGCAACATCAATCCCAATACGTAGGCTGCTGGCAGTCCACTGATGGGTCACACAGATGCCTCCTGCATTTTTCCCCATTCCAGGGACTTTGTGAGATTGCATTATGATGGGGGCACTTTGCCATGCCAACAGTCAGTTATTACACCCTTCCTCAAAAAAGGGTGTAAAGATAAGCCCAACAACTACAGGCCAGTCAGTTTGACCTCAGTGGTGGGAAAGCTTATAGAAACGATAATTCAGGACAAAATTAAGAGTCACTTGGGCAAATGCAGTTGATGTGGTGTACATGGACTTCCAAAAAGCATTTGATAAAGTGCCACACAACAGACCTGAGAGCAAAGTTATAGTTCATGGAATAAAATGGACAGTAGCAACATGGTTACAAAATTGGCTGAGTGACAGGAAACAGATAGCAGTGATTAATGGATGTTTTTCAGACTGGAGATAGGTTTGTAGTGGAGTTCCCCAACGGTCGGGTATTAGGACCCTTGCTGTCCTTGATATATATTAATGACCTAGACCTTAGTGTATCAGGCACAATTTCAAAAAATACAGATGATACAAAATGTTGTGAACTGTGAGGAGGATAGAGTAGAGCTTCAAAAGGACATAGGTTGGTGGAATGGGCAGACAAGTGGCAGATTAAATTTAATGCAGAGAAGTGTGAAGTGGTTCATTTTGATAGGAAGAAAATGGAGAGACAATATCTAAGGGGGCTTGAGAGACTGCAGTGCATCATATGAGTACATTCCATGCCACTACTACTAGGAAATGGACCTACATTGATTCATTGGAAATTAGACTAAGTGGTATCAGTCTGATCAGTGAAGCACTGTGAGATGATTGTCAAGTCTGTTGAAGCCAGAACAGAAACTGTCTCTACAGCAGGTCTGAGCATCCATGGATAAAGCTAAGACCATCCTTAATGCCTCTGTGGTAGGATGTCATGCTGCAGATCAATCTTGAGCTATCATGTGCTCCAGAGTGGAATGCATTGCTACAAAGTCAGCTAATGAATTCCAACTGAATTTCCACAAAGCATGAATGGACAGGAAGGGCTGAGGGTGGGAGATAAAGTGGCAGATGTTGTTAATCAGAGGTGTAAAATGCCAGTCATTGCTGACAGCATTTGTTGCCCCCAAACCACCTCCCCATCAAACTTACCTGAGGGCCAAAGCTGGCTAAGCAAGTGCCAGTACCATATTTTGAAATGGTGGGCTGCCTGTGTAGGCGTTGCTTTGACAGTGCTGAATCTGGGCCTGAAAATATGTCTACATTACTTTCTACCCCATTGTGTTTCCCCTGTAAAATTGCACTGCTGAGTAGAAAAATGCATGTAAAAATATTGTTCTACTCTCAATGTACCTATAAACGGAGAGAAGCTTGGAACAGAATTTTTATAACTGTTTTCCTAAAATGTTATTGTTGTTAGAACAAATATAGTATTTTTATCAGTTTTACACAGTATGTCCTAAAATATAAAGTGTAAATTGGTTTATTTACTTAAGCAACTCGACTAATAAAGAATTAATCAATATTGTTCTTTGGATATTTTAAAAAATTTAATCAGTTATCTTGTACTTGAACTTTTCAAAAGCTTATTAAATGGATCAAGTGTTTATTAGTTTATCTTAGTAAAACTATTTGTTTCTATTTCTGATCCTTGATGCAATATCTAACTATCAAGTACTAATAATCATTAATTCTGGCCCAGATTTTACCTTAGTAATGAAGGTGAAACTGTTAGCATTTGCTGTTGTTACTCTTCTGAAATTGACAGCAACTTCTTGAGTCCACACATGCACAGTTAAACACAAAAATCCGAAGAATGCGCTGTTGAAGTCCACATAGACTGCAATCAATTAGAAATCATTGAACTGGTGAGAACTTACACTTTTAAGCGATTAATCTCACTGCAAAAATCCTTGAAAAAGTTGCACCTTTTTGAAATAGGTGTAGCTGGGTTTTTGACAGTGTACTAAGTTCACAATTACTCCTGACCAACTTCTCTGGCCCTAAAAAAAACTTATTTTATACTTGTAGAATGCCAAATTTCTCAATTATGATGAGAAATTACACATTTTTATGTTGTTTAAAATTTGTTTGGTATTTCAGTTTCTACCTTAATCCCATGTGTATGTCCCAATCTTTAATTTGCTCTCTGTAAAATGGTATTAAGTGAAGGACAATGAGTGCTTTTTACTTCCTGGTTTGCCTACTGTGAGAATTCTTCAAAGCGATTGGCAGCTTAGCCTGCTTGATGACATCACTGTTGCTGAATACCTGGAGATCCCCTTGACTTGGCGTCAGATTCAAATTAATATTGGGAAAGATGAAATCCATGCCACAGAAATCACTAGATTGCTTTGCTGCTGACCCCATAATCTGGGCCTATATTGCTGCGAGCTTCCAGCATTATTAGGACAAGTAACAGATTTTACATAGTTAAGAGTTGCTAGGTCTGATTGGTTTTTGGATTTTAACTTTATGATTCTGTTGGTAACTGAAGGATGAATGTGAGCATTAGATATCATTTTACTTATTACTGATTTGCCATAGGTAAACTGGCATCACTTCAAGCTACCTGTGAAGTTGGCAACCTGTTGGGTATTTACAGGTGTTGTTGCTGTTTTTGGGAGTGCAGATCACAGCTTGTTTCTTTTGCTTTTTTCCTTTTCCCCCTTTTTCAGAACTGACAAATTATCAAAGTTGTTTCATGTTTTCAGAAGCAGGTGTAGATAGGTTCAAAGGCAAGTTTTTGCAAACCTTAGTGAAAGGGAATTTCCTGCATGAGCTCTTTGCTTTTACATGGGCTTTGATGCATATCTAATAAGCTTGGAATTGTTTGGGTTCAGTTGATATTGCATTATACCACAAGTTGTGCTTTGATTCACAAAGCATACTTGTAGCCTTATTTATATCCTAATCTTTTTCATTTAGTTCCTTTGCTATGTTTTTCCTTATTTCAGAAGACACTTGCTTTGACCTTTATTTACCATCAGGACATATCTCTTGTAATCTCTGCCATACCTACAAAAGCTGAGTTCCTTCTGTGTCTATTTGCAAGCATATTTTGGCTGCCGCATCATACCCATGCCTATTACTTCTATTACCCTGCCTCTCTTGGCATTCCCTGAAGGGTCCATTCATGCACCCATTGCTGCTTCCTTGTGAGCAGCAACCCAAACTGCCTTATTCTCCTGTCTTTACAGACCTTCTACCTGCTGGGGGAGAGCCTCACCAACCACTTTCCCAACCCACTCTCTGTAATTTTCAGATCATTCCAGACTCTGCTTCCTGTTTCGAATCCTGCACTCAGCTATCAACCTTGTGCTTGCAGACCTACATTGGGTCCCTGGACCCCCAACATCTCCAATTTAAAATTCACATCCTCATGTTTAAATCCTTCCATGGCTTCATGACTCCCAAATTCGTGACCTCCTCCAAACCAACAATCCCTTCTCCAGAATCTCCATTCCTCTGAGTCCAGTGATTTGTGCATCACACTATTATTTTTGCCCCGCCACGTGCCCATATCTTCAGCTGTCTAGGTGCCATACTCAGATTTTCCCTCCCTAAACCCCTTCGCACTTCCATCTCCCTCTGTTTCCTGAAGACACTTCTTAGAATTCCCTTCTTTGGCCAAACTGCTAGTCACCTCCTCATTTCTCCTCCTTTGACTCAGCATCAGTTTTTGTCTGATTATGCCTCTGAAACACCTCAGAATGTTTTTTTCTATTCTAAAGGCACTGTATAAATACTCTCATATAAAAGCAAAATACTGCGGATGCTGGAAATCTGAAATAAAAACAAGAAATGCTGGAACCACTCAGCAGGTCTGGCAGCATCTGTGAAAAGAGTTAACGTTTCGGGTCAGTGACCCTTCATCGGAACTGACAAATATTAGAAAAGTCACAGGTTATAAGCAAGAGAGGTGAGGGTGGAGCAAGAGATAACAAAGGAGGTCCAGATTGGACCAGGCCACATAGCTGACCAAAAGGTCATGGAGCAAAGGCAAACAATATGTTAATGGTGTGTTGAAAGACAAAGCATTAGTACAGATTAGGTGTTAATACACTGAATATTGAACAGCAGCAAGTGCAAACCTTAATAAACAGTGGGTAAGCAAACTGAACAAACTAAGATGTAATGAAATAAATGCAAAAAAAAGATTGTAAAAAAAAAAGAAAAAATAACTAAAAATGAAAGTAAAATGGGGGGCTGTCATGCTCTGAAATTATTAAACTCAATGTTCAGTCCGGCAGGCTGTAGTGTGCCTAATCAGTAGATGAGATGCTGTTCCTCGAGCTTGCGTTGATGTTCACTGGAACACTGCAGCAATCCCAGGACAGAGATGTGAGCATGAGAGCAGGGGGGAGTGTTGAAATGGCAAGCAACCAGAAGCTCAGGGTCCTGCTTGCGGACTGAGCGGAGATGTTCCGCAAAACGGTCACCCAGTCTGCGTTTGGTCTCCCCAATGTAGAGGAAACCACACTGTAAGTAGCGAATACAGTATACTACATTGAAAGAAGTACAAGTAAATTGCTGCTTCACCTGAAAGGAGTGTTTGGGGCCTGGGATAGTGAGGAGAGAGGAGGTAAATGGGCAGGTATTACACCTCCTGCGATTGCAGGGGAAGGTGCCATGGGACGGGGACGAGGTGGTGGGGGTAATGGAGGGGTGGACCAGCGTGTCGCTGAGGGAACGATCCCTTCGGAATGCTGACAGGGGAAGGGAGGGGAAGATGCGATTGGTAGTGGCATCACGCTGGAGGTGGCGGAAATGGCGGAGGATGATCCTTTGGATGTGGAGGCTGGTGGGGTGGAAAGTGAGGACAAGGGGAACCCTGTTGTCGTTCTGGGAGGGAGGGGAAGGGATGAGAGTAGAGGTGCGGGGAATGGTCCGGACACGGTTGAGGGCCCTGTCAACCACAGTGGGGGGAATTCCTCAGTTAAGGAAAAAGGAGGTCATATCAGAAGCACCGTCATGGAAGGTAGCATCATCAGAGCAGATGCGTCGGAGACGGAGAAACTGGGAGAATGGAATGGAGTCCTTACAGGAGGTAGGGTGTGAAGAAGTGTAGTCGAGGTAGCTGTGGGAGTCGGTGGGCTTAAAATGGATATTAGTAGACAACCTATCCCCAGAGATGGAGACAGAGAAGTCGAGGAAGGGAAGGGAAGTGTCAGAGATGGACCATGTAAAGGTGAGAGAAATGTGGAAATTGGAAGCAAAGTTGATAAAGTTTTCCAGTTCGGGGCGGGAGCAGGAAACGGCACCGATACAGTCATCAATGTACCGGAAAAAGAGTTGGGGGAGGGGGCCTGAGTAGGACTGGAACAAAGAATGCTCGACATATCCCACAAAAAGACAGGCATAACTGGGACCCATGCGGGTACCCATAGCAACACCTTTTACTTGAAGGAAGTGCGTGGAGTTGAAGGAGAAGTTGTTCAATGTGAGAACAAGTTCAGCCAGGCGGAGGAGGGTGGTGGTGGATGGGGACTAGTTGGGCCTCTGTTCCAGGAAGAAGCGGAGAGCCCTCAAACCACCCTGGTGGGGGATGGAGGCGTAGAGCGATTGGACGTCCATAGTGAAGAGGAGGCGGTTGGGACCAGGAAATGGGAAATTGTCAAAACGACGTAGGGCATCAGAAGAGTCACGGATGTAGGTAGGAAGAGACTGGACCAGTGGAGAAAAGATAGAGTCGAGATAGGAAGAAATAAGTTCAGTGGGGCAGGAGCAGGCTGACACAGTGGGTCTGCCGGGACAGTCCCGTTTGTGGATTTTGGGAAGGAGGTAGAAGCGGGCTGTCCGGGGTTGTGGGACTATGAGGTTGGAAGCTGTCGAGGGAAGATCTCCAGAGGAGATGAGGTCAGTGACAGTCCTTTGGACGGTGACTTGATGTTCGGTGATGGGGTCATGGTCCAGAGGGAGGTAGGAAGAAGTGTCCGTGAGTTGGCGTTGAGCTTCTGCAAGGTAGAGGTCGGTACGCCATACGACAACAGCACCACCCTTGTCTGCAGGTTTGATGACCATGTCGGGGTTAGACCTGAGAGAACGGGGTGCCTCAAGTCCAGAGGGGGACAGGTTAGAGTGAGTGAGGGGGGCAGAGAAATTGAGATGACCAATGTCTCGTCGACAGTTTTCAATGAAGAGATCAAGAGCGGGTAAGAGGCCAGGGGGAGGGGTCCAGGTAGAGGGAGAATGCTGGAGGCGGGTGAATGGGTCTGCTGGTCGGGGGGAGGACTCCTGGTTGAAGAAGTGAGCCCGGAGGCGGAGGCGACGGAAGAAGAGCTCAACGTCATGCCGAGCGCGAAATTCATTGAGGTGGGGGCGTAAGGGGATAAAACTGAGACCTTTGCTGAGTACAGAACGCTCAGCATCAGAGAGGGGGAGGTCAGAGGGTATAGTGAATACACGGCAAGGGGTCAGATCAGAAGGGGTGGGGTCAGAGGGAAGTGAAGCGGAAGGAGGATCTGGAGGGGCATTAGTCCCCATCAGCTACTGGAGCTTGCGTTCCTTAACACCTGAAAGAAAGAAAAAAAGTTTTTTGTTAATGCGTCGGATGAGACGAAAGATGAAATGAAACTGCGGAGTAGAACAGCTTTGAGATAAGGTGAGACGGTGCTGCTGGAGAGAGAGGACCAGTGTGTGCATGTGGCGGCGCATAGCACTGAGTGTGGATCTCAGGATGCGGCGAGAGTGGCAGTCCGAGGAACGTTGTATTTCTCGGAGATGCCTGTGATCCTGGGTGGTTTTAAAGCATGATGGGTGAAACTGCAGTTGGAATCCACGTGGAATAAGTCGGAGCCGGAGGCAGTCACTGAGGAAGGAGATGTGGCTGTGAAAACGAGTTTTGGTAGATACCTTATCAAACACCAGGAGGGAAATAGAAAGCAATGAAGGTGAACAAGGTAGAAGAGACAAACGAAAATCCCGTTGGAGAGAAGAGCAGAACTTCTTCAAGGGACTCTTGTTCACTTAATCTTAACAACATATAACATGCAGCCCAGTTATATGAAAGATACAAATTCAAAAACGAGCAAGAATATATTAAATCATCCAGCTCCTAGCACTAAAGTGGAATCATTATGTACACAGTTCTACTTAGAAACAAAGGATTTAGTTTAGTTAGAATTTGTAGTTAACGTGAAATCCAGTTGACACAAAAAGTTGAGAATGTAACTTAGAGGATATGTGTCACTATTTGCATCTATTTAAATGGATCAGCTATAACTAAATTTAACTAACATTCCTTTTCTTGAATATTTTTTAATCAATTGTGAATGCTAGTCATCTCATTGAATCCAACAGTAGGAGAGAGAAGCGTTTACATTTGCGAAGATAACAATCATTAAAAAGGACCAAAGCAAAATACTGCACTTATTGGAAATCTGAAATAAAAACAAAAATTCTGGAAATACTCAGCAGGTCTGGCAGCACCTGTGGAGAGAGAAACAGAGTTAACATTTCAGGTCAGTGACCCTTCATCAGAGCTTTCATTAAGCAGGATTGCTTCAGCTGCATATAATAATTAAGATTTTTTTAGTGGTTTTTAAATCAATTGAAAGAAGAACTAAACTCAACATTTTTTTAAAAAATGAACTAAATAGCAAATAACACATACAAGTTTAAGATTGCTAGAATAATGGAAAAATATGCATGAAGAGATGTTTCTAATGAATGAAACATTTATTTAATTTAGGTTTATTTTATGCAAAATTACTCCAGGAATAGTTTCGCATAATGTTTTTTTAAAAAAAGAAATGACTGACAGCAATATTTATTTTATGTTTGAGCTGGTACCAAACTCTGTAGCCTCCATTATATTGCCACTTATACAACTTTGCTAAAACACAAAATAAATTAGTTTTTAAGAAGTGCTTGCACCAGCAGTTTACTGTTTTTTTTAACTGCTGAATAGTTTAACCAGCTGTTCCCTAAATGATTGACAGAGATATGTAAATATACTTTATGGACTGGGTTTTTTAGTTCTGCACCTGGGTGGAAAATTATAGGTTGCTGATCACAGAAGCAGAAAAAAACACAACCTATATATTTATTTGAGAATGTTAATTAAAAAGAGAAAATTAAAACAATAGAATCTGACTTTACTGCTCTTGTGGGTAACTATTACCTTCTGTGCTCATGGTGAAAATGACCGCCATATTGCTACAGTATTCTGAGAAATACCTTATTAACTGATTGTTGATATAGCTGGTATTTATTTATATATTTAGCGAATGCAAATACTCAGAGCCAAGCGATAGCCTCCTCATTTGCTGAATTTAAGTTGATTAGTCAGCCACTTAGTCTATAGCTGGAAATCGTCTTGGTAAGGTGCAGCATTGTTTGTGTCTCTCCACAAATGCATAAGGAGGTTATACTGAGGCCCCAGCGGTGGAGGTTGGCTGTGCAGGGGCCCTGGCTTGCCCTGAACCTGTTTACCAAGGACCACTCTCGCCCTGGCAGTTGAAAGCCTGCCATTCGACAGATGGGGTTTGTCACAAGGAACTTGTTAGTGACTTCCTGTATTTTCCATTCCTTGATCCAAAGGATGTCTGCTGGTCGATCTTGCTCAGGAAGGTTGCTTCAAATGGGGCATATGAAGCAAATGATCCTACCAACAGACTGAATTCCAAGAAAAAATTAAAGGACTCCGAAGGAGTCCCCTTGTATGTCCCCAGTCACCCCAGAACCACCAGTCTCAACACTGAGCAACCCTCTGTCTTTATGGCAATAGAGGATGCTCTCCAAATCTTACAATTTAATGTTGAGGGACTATCTGCCACCAAGCGAAACCTCATTGGATGTCTTGCCACCCAACACTGCATCGACATCATTTGCCTATAAGAGACCAATATTGAAATAGCTGATAAGCCATCAAAGCCAGCAGCATGCTTCATGCAGAACAAAATGATTGGGGCAATGAGGGGCACTCTATAACCCCAAGGATTTCCTTACAGTGTCAAAAGCATTTAATGATCTCTCACATTCAGCATATATAAATATGCTGTCAGCTGAATTAGAGGGCAATTTACTGGAAGAGGAAATACAAATAAATGCTCAAATAAAAGCAAAATACTGCGGATCCTGGAAATCTGAAATAAAAACAAGAAATGCTGGAACCACTCAGCAGGTCTGGCAGCATCTGTGAAAAGAGAAGCAGAGGTTCCTTAACACCTGAAAGGTGTCCAATCTAGACCTCCTTTGTTATCTCTTGCCCCACCCCCACCTCACTTGCTTATAACCTGTGACTTTTCTAATATTTGTCAGTTCCGAAGAAGGGTCACTGACCCGAAACGTTAACTCTGCTTCTCTTTTCACAGATGCTGCCAGACCTGCTGAGTGGTTCCAGCATTTCTTGTTTTTATTACAGATAAATGCTCCATGCTCAATATTCAAGCAATGCCCCAAAAAGCAATGCAACTTGGCAATGTATCCATTCCATGAATCTTGGCAAATTGTGACTGCAGGATCTAGAGACTGCAGTAGCCATTTAACATAATGCATTCCTGTGCAGAAGAAGACAGCATGCAATGTCAGTCTGCTGGGGATGGATGCACACAAATACACACATTGAGCTGAACCTTTGTTTGTGGGTCCTGATCCCACCGTTGGGAGGAAAAGCGAGTTGGGAACCCACACATGCTGGCGTCAGGGCCCAGTGGGCGATTTTTTGATTAAGTGGCTGCTTCCGGGATCCTTGTCCAATTAAGTACAGTGGGCGGGCTCCCCAGGCTAGAGAGTCAGAAGTGGGTGCTGCACTGTATGTAGGTGAAAGAGAGGACACCTCAATATGGAAGCCATCTGAAAACTTATTAAACTCTTTTTTTTAAAAGAAGAGAACACCGCTGTCAGGCTGATATCGTGGAGGGATAACCCTTCCACAGGGCAGCCCATGGCCACAGCTGTAGCCATCTTGCAATTGCAGCACGCTGTGGTGGGGGGGGGGGTGGGTTAAAAATGGTAGTGGGAGCGATGGCTCCCCAAACTGCCACTGGGTGGCCACCTCAATTCACTGGTCAGGGTTCGGCCTTAGTGGGAAGCCTGACTAGCTGGTGTCTGCATAGTGGACTTAATAGGCCCATTAAGGAGCTTAATTGGCTACCCGCTGCTTGCCGGTGGGTGGCTATTTAAGCCTGCACCGCCCCCCCCCAAACAAGCGCTTCAAAAATAGCCCCGATGGGAGACCATGCCGTTGAATCAGCACACTGGCCAATGGAGGGAAATTGTGGTCCTGTCTGCCTCTGGTGTCACCTCTGTAGCCATTTAAAAATTCAGCCCATTGAGTCAGCTTGGGGAGAAAGCACAGGAATCAACTCTCGCCTGCTAGTTGGGGATGAAGATATATGAGTTAGTGTGTCTTTAGTGCATTCATGAGCATGTACAGCTTACCTTATAGAAGATTCATCATTAGAGATTCACCAAGTATCTGTTTAAGAAAGAAAGCTGCTCATATAGACCCAAGATAACATGACTGTTTTTTCCCTCCAGAGACTGTAGACTGGTGAACAGATAAGAATGATGATGATGATGAATTAGAGTTGCAGTCCCTTATATCTCTGGCAAAACTGGAGCCCACTCATGCACCCTATCAAACCCCCTCCGTTACGCTCAGCAAATCAGAGACACACACAGAGAAAGTATAATTAGTGTGCATGAAGAATTGGTGCATGGTGAGCCATAAAACACAAAGGATGCAGGTCTGGAAGTGGAACCTAATATAATTAAGTTAAAGAGTGAGAGATGCCAGCCTCTAAATGCAGAGCATGTGGATAGTGATCTCAGTAGTCCTGCCATCAAGAGAAGGATGCTAACATGGCATCAGACACTTGGAGGTTCCACATTGCCTCTCTCAAGATGGCTGGGATAGTGATGGAGTCCACTGCCTTGCTGTGTGACAGCATCTGAGAACATTTCACCTCAGTGGAGTGCCTCCTAGATAAAGTGATAGCTTTAGGAGGATCTGCAGATCTTTGCCAACTTCATGAGAGATCCATGCAAGTTGGTCAGCTCAGTGTAAAGGCACTGAGTGAAGAACTGCAGATCTTAGGCAATCATTTTTGGGAGGCCCACGCGAACTGGACTGCAAGATAGGTAGGGCAGCATCTCAGAGGGACTAGAGGAAATTAAGTTTACAGTCTGTCCGGGATTTATGGATCTTTTTGATTTTATGAGGACCACTCTCCCACTGATCAATGGTAACCAGTATCCTGTTCCCAGTACCAGTAGAGTATTAGAGTATTCTGGGTACTGCCTGTGCGGAGTTTGCAAGTTCTCCCTGTGTCTGCGTGGGCTTTCACCGGGTGCTCCGGTTTCCTCCCACATCCAAAGACTTGCGGGGGATAGGTAAATTGGCTGTTGTAAATTGCCCCTAGTGTAGGGAGGTGATGGGGAATATGGGATTACTATAGGGTTAGTATAAATGGGTGGTTGTTGGTTGGCACAGACTTGGTGGGCCGAAGGGCCTGTTTCAGTGCTGTATCTCTAAATAAAAAATAAATAAATAAAATAAAATTAGAGTGTATACCCAAAAGGCTGCTTCCCTCATGACAGCAACACAAAGGAGAATTCCATCTACTCCCTACTGAAACCTTCAACTTTGCAGGATGAAGCTGCCAATAGCCTATGAGAAGGTCAGCCTGTCCTATAGATCCCATGATCAGGGAAATCACTGCTGGAGAGGCATAATATTTCCTTTCAGGGCCAGAAGAAGCAGTTCTGCTCCTCTTGGCCTCATAAGGAAATACATTTTAAAAAATTCAACTTGTGTTTTCAGACTTCCAGCTCTGAGCCACTTCTGCACTGGGTAAACCTGACAGAAAACCTCCAGCTACCTAGTAAAGTTTGCAGGCTGAGCCCAATGATGTCACTGGGACCCAACATATGAAAAGGTACCCTACTAGTTTTGGGTGGATAACATTGCTGCATGCTCAAAAGAACAGAATACAATACAAACTTGTCAATTCCCAGTGTCTCTAGGCTGGATAAATAAATAGGGCAATTTCAACTGCTACCTATCCAATCTCCTCACAGCTTGCTCACTTCTAATTCTTGTTTTCATGTCTGCTTCACTGTAGCACTATCCCACAGCAATGATGGTCCTATAAAGTGGCATCATGAGCCATGGGAGTAGTAGGTATATCTGGATTTCTTCACCCAGAGAGTGGTGAACCTGTGGAATTCTCTACCACAGAAAGCAGCTGAGGCCAAATCATTAAATATATTCAAGAAAGAGTTAGATATAGTTCTTAGGGCTAAAGGGATCAAGGGATATGGGGAGAAAGCGGGAACAGGGTACTGAGTTTGGATGATCAGTCGTGATCGTATTGAATGGCGGTGCAGGCTCGAAGGGCCGAATGGCCTACTCCTGCTCCTATTTTTCTATGATTCTATGTTTCTATCTTGCTACTCAGCAGCGATCCTTCCTCTTGCCTATTCTGTTGAAATAGAGCTCAGACACTGGCCTGTCAAAGAATAAAGGCAGCTTTCAGTAGATTGTGAATTTATGTGTAAGAAGCTGTGCCTATTGTTGCAGATCACCTACACATTTAGGCAATGGAAGTCTTTATGATTAATATAAGAGTTTACATTGGGGGCATATCATGTGTCATAGGTGCAATCAGCAGCCTTACAGCTGGAAAATTTGGCAATTCTGAAATAAAGTACATCTTTCTCAATCATTGAAGCATTGTTGAATTGTAAAAATGAAGCTATCCTAGAAAAGGGGGCATTAATAATTTCCTTTATACAGGAGTGCACAGCAAATCGGTTGATCTAGAAATGGTTCCTCGTGACTCCCTGGAATAAGGCTGTAGTGTACGAATTGAGAGGTGTAGTAAATTTCTTTGCCACAGTCAGAGCTGTGTATGTTGTGGACTCTGGTTGCAAAAATGAACAGAGATCATACAAAGCTTTAGGACTAAAGTGCAGCCTTCTGAGACAAAAGCCTTGATTTTAAGTCATGATCGGTGTGGGCGAGTGACAAACTTGCATACTGAGGCTCAGAGATTGGGGCAATAAAGGAGTGGATACGCCAGGCGGCAGAAGTTAAAATAGAAATCATATCTATGAAAGGTCTTGGAAAATGCACTTCGGTCGATAGCTCCTCCTAGATGGATACTGATGAGATGGTCCAGCTTTCATCTGGTGCTGCCTGATTAACCTGGCTTCTTTTACAGTCTCCTGGTGCCCTTCTCCTTCAGCATTCATAGCATGTAAAGTGGGATTCCCATTGCAAAGTCCATTTTGCAGCTTCAGATACTTGTTCTCTAATTTTCAATGTTGTCAAAAAGTAATGCAGCATGTAGGTGCATGTTTTTTGAATACAACAGTTAATCATTTTGCAGGTACTTGCAGTTAGGCTGGAGGTATGACCAAAAATCCCTACAATTAATTTCAGTTCAACAGTTTCCCATTAAAGAAGTACTTCCACCTTGAGAAATTGATCCAGACAAATTGAGGTGTTTAAAACCGTCACACAATTACCAAGATATATGGGAAAGTGAAAGTCATTGAATTTAGGACGATGGTGTCATTCTGTCCCAAGTCCATGATTTAAATATGGCAACCATTAAGGGTTGAGCACTTCTTCAGCATGGCATCTATTGTGGGAAGTTAGTATAAACTACGACCAGGGAGACAGGCTTAAAACTAAGTGTCCGGGTCCGAAGAGACCTAGATTTGAGCTTCAGGGAAGCTGCAGCTGTGAAGGCTGTGGATTACGTATGGGAGGAGAAACAGAAGCCAGTGCAGCATATAATCTCATTTTCAGGAGGAAGTAATGTTTTTTAGTTACCTACCTGCAGGTGAAGCAAGGCAGAAGCAAATAACATTTGAACTGCAGGCCATGGAAGATTAGCTTATTACATGCAAACCGGAGGAACATTACTCAGAACAGTTTTTTCAGTTGATAAGTTATAATTTCATTAAATTTTTATTTATATAATTTTGCTGTATTCAGCTCAGAAAGTCAGGTGTAGAATGAATATTTGGGAACTGCTTGGGGTACTTTGTCAGATTGATAGCATGATGAGTGTAATCACATTGTGGAATTGGGCAGGCAGGCCAAGTGCCAACATCACTGCCTTCTGAATTTCCCAACATTAAAATTTTAAAGCTTTTTACAGGACAGGTAGAGAATGTGCAAAGGTCTCATTACATCCCAAAAGCCAATGAATTGAAATTGGTCTCACTACATTCTGCACTTTTTTTCTGTTACCTTCTTTTCTGCTGCCTTCATTCTTGAAGCATTACTCATCCCTATAAAGCAGGTGCTTATGTGCTTCCATGCTGTTCACAACATAACTTGGATTCTTGAAGCCAGAACTGACAGACTAGTTGTGATTTGCAATTTACTTCATTGTTTGACTATTCATGCTACAGTTTTGACAGCATTACCTTTTCTGCGTTCACACAGAAGATATGTATCTGGCCCTAGCTCTCTGTTACCCTTTTTGGTATGCAGCTGTTCCTGTCAGCACTTCTTGTTCTCTTATGCTGGGTTTCTCACTCGGTGATACTTCCATCCTCTCTTTTCAAGTTCCCCTGAGGTGGAGTGTACTTTGGATGCAGCATATGTGGCAGCCATCTAGAGGAATTGGAGTACGCCCCATGGAATTTTCATTGATGGCTCTGATTTGAATTAGATCAGTGAGCTCCCAGTGCAAGGCACACTCCCAATTGATAACTCACTGACCAGCTACCCCAGCAATGCATCCCGAGTCACCACATTGAAGGGGAAATTCTGGCTCTTGGCCTTGCATGACATTACAAGCAGTATGTCTATCTAGGGGAAGGTGTTAGAATGGATTGAGGAGGTTATAGCTGGGCCTTAAAAAAATTCAAGGTAATCGGGAATAGTCAGCATGGTTTTGTGAACGGGAAATCATGTTTAACCAATTTATTGGAGTTCGTTGAAGGAGTAACATGCACTGTGGATAAAGGGGAGCTCGTTGACGTACTGTACTTAGATTTCCAGATGGCATTTGACAAAGAGCCACATAAAAGATTATTGTGCAAAGTAGGAGCTCATGGTGTAGGGGGTAACATATGAGCATGGATAGAAGATTGGCTGGCTGGCAGAAAACAGACAGTATGCATAAATGGGTCCTTTTCTGAGTGGCTGGATGTGACAAGTGGAGTCTGGCAGTGGTCTGTGCTGGGGCCTCAACATTTTACAATTTATGTCAATGACTTAGATGAGGGGAGCGATGGCATGGTAGCTAAATTTGCAGATGACACAAAGATAGGTAGGAAAGTATGTTGTGAAGAGGACATGAGGAGGTTGCAGACCGATACAGATAGGTTGAGTGAGTGGACAAAAATCTGGCAGGTGGAGTATAATACGGGAAAATGTGAAATTGTTCACTTTGGCAGGAAGAATAATAAAGCACAGTATCACTTAAATGGAGAACGACTGCAGAATTCCAGGGTGCAGAGGAATCTAGGTGTTCTAGTGCATGAGTCACGAAAAGTTAGTATGCAGGTACAGCAAGTAATAAAGAAGGCTAATGGAATGCTATCCTTTATTATGAAAGTAATTGAAAATAAAAGTAAGGATGTTATGCTTCAGTTATACAGGGCATTGGTGAGATTATATCTCGAATACTGTGTGCAGTTTTCGAGTCATAGAGAGATACAGCACTGAAACAGGCCCTTCGGCCCACCGAGTCTGTTTTGGTCTCCTTAGTTAAGGAAGGATGTAAAGGAAGCGGTTCAGAGGAGGTTTGCTAGATTGATACCTGGAATGAGCGGGTTGTCTTATGAGGAAAGGTTGGACAGACTGGACTTGTTTTCACTGGAGTTAAAAGAGTGAGGGGAGACTTTATTGATGTATGTAAGATCCTGAACAGTCTTGACAAGGTGGATGTGGAAAGGATGTTTCCTCTTGTGGGTGAGTCTAGAACTAGGGGGAACTGTTTTAAAATTAGGGATCGCCCTTTTAGGACAGAGATGAGGAGAAATTCTTTCTCTCAGAGGGTTGTGTGACTTTGGAACTCTGCCTCAGAAGGTGGTGGAGGCAGGGTCATTGAATATTTCTAAGGCGGCGGTAGATAAATTCTTGTTAGGCAAGGGAATCAAAGGTTATCGGGGGTAGATGGAAGTGTAGAATTTGAAACACAAACAGATCAGCCATGACCTTATTGAATGGCGGAGCAGGCTCGAGGGGCCGAATGGCCTACTTCTCCTAATTCTTATGTTTGTAAGATGGGATTCCTACCACCAAGAAGAAATGAGCCTCTGCAAGACAGGTGCTGCATTGAAGCTATCATAACAGCACAAAAAGAGGCAGCAGGGGCTATTGAGGAGCCAAATATGCAGAAATCTACTGGCTTTGTGAGCTTTGGCGGAGATTGAGATTTACATAGCTATGAGCTGCAACATTCCATATTCAGCACTCACTTCCTACGATAGCACTTCCATGCAAATGGGCAATGTGCAGGAAGCATATTGCAAATTATTTACGTTAGCTAACCTTAAGAGTTTTCATTTGAATTGGCTTCCTGTAATCATTGCATTAAGTTGAGGGTGCACAGTGTGTGACTGTCATACAGTCATTTGTTTTATCTTAGCAGAAGACTATTTCAATCCTGTTGAAGACACAATCTATAAATGAAAACCATAGTACAATTAAGACTGACATAAAAACTAAAATTAACTCCATTACTACTTTTAAAATGTTAGTGTGCTCACTTGGTAGCAACCTTGTCTCTAAATCAGTGGCTGTGAGTTCAAGCCCCACTTCAGAATCTGAGCACACATGCAAGACTGACATTTGAATGCACTATTGAGGGAGTGCAGTATTATTGCTGGTACCATCCTTCCGATTAGCTGTTCAGTCCAGGCCCCACCTGTCTGTTCCAGTGGTTCAGATGAAGGTTAAAGATCCCATAGGGGTGAATTTCCTCAGGGCTTCTTCAATTCCACCACCATAACTTCAGTGAAAACCCTCTTTACCTGTGAAACAAGATTTCTGCTGAAGTTACAGTGGGGGAGTGGGAGAGGCCGCAAGGAAGTTCACCCCCCTCACCACCACCACCACCCGCCCCAACCCCAGCTGCAAAGATGAGCAGGGAATTCTCCCAAACAACATTCTTCCCTCAATCCATGCCATCAAAAATAAATTACCTGATCATTCATCTCATAGCTGTTTGTGGGAACTTGCATTGCACAAAATTATTGCTGTGTTTATTTACATAGTAAGTGACTACACTTCAAAATATGTAGATAGTGAAGCGCTTTGAGATTCTTAGAGAAGTGATAGACCGTAATCTTAATTTAATTCCTTTTCCTTTCCTTACTTCCCCCTTTTCCTTTTTTTTCCCGTTATCTTTCCTTATGTTTCCTTTCTTCCTTTCATTCTTCCTTTAACTTCACCGAGCACACCAAATGGAGTGACTTTTTCAGATCATACCTAGTAATTTGAACTCCATTCTTGTATCAATACGTAAATGAGTTTATAGTGCTTCATCGTGATGCCACTGAAAGCTTTTCTTAGTGCGTCACTCATAATGATATTACTCCATTGGTGATATAAATTGTGCTTCACAATGCTAGTATTAATTAATTAATTTTCTGCTACATCAAATTTAGAGGCTGGTCGTAATAATCAATGATTGTTCCTCATTTCCCTGAGGCAATAATGAGACAAAGAACTGCTCAACTTTATCATATTTGTCATTTAAAATATTTTAGTTATGAATTATGTTAAATTGGATAAAAAGTTTGTTGAAAAACTGAGATGTTAGATTTTGTCCAGGGAAAACTGTTGGTTGATGACACATGAGCTTTTAATATGTTTTGACTGCCTGTAGAATTTTCTTGTGATTAATATTGCTCTTGTTACTGTTAATCTCTGCCCTATGAAATGTTCACCTGTGCTTTGTTCTCCTATCTGCTAGATACTACTACCTTGCCTTCAGGGCACATCAGACACCTCCCACTAATTGTGAAAGCTGTACTGCTATTCTAAAGAAAGCAAGACTAGACAAGTGGGTGCTTGGAAAAACTAAGGTAAGAACAGTCTTTGGAATTTTTAAATGTCACTAGTGTTTATAATTGGCTTTTCTTAGGATTGCTGAATACTCTAATTTTTTGAAAATTTGACAGTACATTTTCTTGACTGTCTTTATTTCAATATACACTGCTATATGAGAACAATAATAAACTGTGTAATATGCAGTTCAACCCAAGTAATTGTAGCTGAAGTAACATTGTTTTCTGGGCATTGGTGAGAGGAAACTTATGAAGTTGTGGATGTTCACTGGATCTGTTCTTGCTGCTGTACAAAGACACTCCATGTTAACAGCACTGCGAAGCAAGGTGGGATTGGGGAAGTGTGTGAGTGAATATTCATAAACTTACTTAAGGATGCTGGCCCTAAAAATTGTGATTGTGTCAGCGGACTCCCAACGTAACCACTGCAGTCTATCGGAATGGTTGGGTACTGGCTGGGGACCTCATAGAATCATAAAATAATTACAATACAGAAGGAGGCCATTCGGCTCACCAAATCCATGCCAGCTCTCTGCAAGAGCAACTCAGCTCGTCCCATTCACCTGCCCTTTCCCGTGGCCCTGCTATTTTTTCACTTCAGGTGAAAGCCATGATTGAATCTGCCTCCACTACACACAGATCAAAACTACTTGCTACATAAAAAAGTTTCTCCTCATGTCACCTTTGATTTTTTTGCCAATCGCTTTAAATCTGTATCCTCTAATTCTCGACCCTTCCACCAATGGGAACGGTTTCTCCCTATCTAATCTGACTGAATCCCTCATGATTTTGAACACCTCCATCAAATCTCCTCTCAACCTTCAACCCCAGTTTCTCCAGTGAATCCATGTAACTGAAGTCCCTCATCTCGGGAACCATTCTTGTAAATCTTTGCTGTACCTTCTCTAAATCCTTCACATCCCTCCTAAAGTGCAGTGCCTAGAATTGGACACAATACTCCAGGCGAGGCTGAAGTTTCATCATGGTGGGAATGGTAACATTACTGGACAAGTAATCCAGAGACCCGGACAATTCACTGGACGCATGAGTTCAAATCCCACCCTGGCAACTGGTGAAACTTAAATTCAATTAATTCAGAAATCTGGAATAAAAAGGCAATTCTCAGTAATGACGACCAGGAAACTACCAGATTGTCATAAAAGCCCATCTGGTTCACTAATGTCCTTTAGGGAAGGAAATCTGCTGTCCTTACCCACTCTGGCCTACATCTGACTCCAGACCCACAGCAATGTGGTTGACATTTTACTGTCTGTCCTGACAAGCCACTCAGTTGTATCAAATGGCTACAGAAAAGTTGACAAAGAATAAAACTGGGAGGACCATCTTCAGCCAGAAGTGCCAAGTGATGATCCATCTCAGCCTCCTCCTGAGGTCACCAGCATCATAGATGTCAGTCTTCAGCCAATTTGATTCATTCCACATGATATCAAGAAACACTGAAGGCTCTGGATACAGCAAAGGTTATGGGCCCAGACAACATTCCGGCTGTAGCACTGAAGACTTGTGCTCCAGAACTAGCCGTACCCCTAGTCAAGCTTTCCAGTACAGCTACAACACTGGCATCTATCAGAAAATGTGGAACTTTGCCCAGGTGATCTGTCCACAAAAGTTCTGATGAAGGGTTACAGACCTGAAAGGTTAACTCTGCTTCCCTCTCCACAGATGCTGCCAGACCTGCTGAGTATTTCCAGCATTTCTTGTTTGTGTTTCAGATTTCCAGTATCTGCAGTATTTTGCTTTTATTGTAGTGCTAAATACTTGTGCTGTAGAACTACCTGCTCCTCTAGCCCAGCTGTTCCAGTACAGCTGCAACACTGGCACCTACCCAAGAAAGTGGAAAATTGCCCAGGTATATCCTGTCCACAAAAAGCAGGATAAATTCAATTTAGCTAATTACCACCCATCAGTCTACTCCCAATTATCAGCAAGTGATGGAAGAGGTTGTTGACAGTGCTATCAAGCAGTACTTACTCACCAATAGGCTGCTCACCTATGCTCAATTTGGGTTGCACCAGGACCAAGTGGCTCCGGACCTCATTACAGGCTTGGTACAAACATGGACAGAAAATCTGAATGCCGGAGTGAGCTGTGAGCGACTACTCTTGACATCAAGGCAGCATTTGACTGAATGTGGCATCAAGGAGCTCTTGTAAAATTGAAGTTAGTTGGAATTGGGGAAGGAATCGCTACTGGCTGAAGTCATGCCTAGGACAAAGGAAGATAGTTGTGGTTATTGGAGCCTAATCATCTTAGTCCCAGGACATCGAGGCAGGAGTTTCTCAGGGCAGTGTGTTGCTGCTAAGTGGCAAGGTGTTAATGATAACCACCTCTTCTTGACATTTAAAGCGATTATCATCAACAAATCCGTCAGCCTCAATATCCTGGGGGGGGTCACCATTAGCCAGAAATTTAACTGGACCAGCTATAGAATTACTGTGGCTACAAGAGCAAGTCAGAGGCTGGGTATTCTGCAATGAGTTCTCGCCTCCTGACTCCCCAAAGCCTATCAACCATCTACAAGGCAAAAGTCAGGAAGGGTGCAGCTCCAACAACACTTAAGTGGCTCAATTCAATCCAGGACATAGCAGCCTACTTGATCGGCACCCCATCCACCACCTTAAACATTCACTCCCTCCATCGCCAGCGCAACATGATTGAAGTGTGTGCCATCTATAAGATGCGATGCAACAATTCACCAAGGTTCCTTGACAACCACTACCACCTAGAAGGACAAGGGCAGCAGGCACATGGGAACACCACCACCTCTAAGTTCCCCATCAAGTCACACATCACTCTGACTAGGAAATGTATCGCCGTTCCTTCCTCATTGCTGAGTCCCTACCTAACAGCTTTGTGGGAGTATCTTCACCACAAAGTCTGCAGCGGTTCAAGAAGGAAGCTCATGACCATTATTGCTAGCTTAATTAGGGATGGACAATAAATGTTGGCCTTGTCAGCAGCACTATTTCCTGTGAACGAACAAATAGATAAAAGGCTACAAGGGGCAAGAACTCAGAATGTTGTAATTTCAATGTGCCCGGTCTTCTCTGAGATGCAGCATACAGTCGACACAGATACTCTTGGTGTCACCATGTGTACTGACTATCTAAGTGAAGATGTGTAGTCCACATTATTTGCCAGCTTCCTAGAGATCAGTGGAGCTGTTGCAGGATGTTTCTGGAGGGAGGGGAATCTGGCCTTCACCATTTACCCTTGGCTTGGGCTCTGGGCCAAAGTTTTGAAGGGACTTCCCAGATGCTTCTACCCCATCAAAGACATTTACATCATGGGATCTTCCCCAGCCCCTGCATGTTTTGGCAGGTTCACTGGTTGAGGTACAGGTGGTACATTTTGGAATTTAAGCTGCGATGTGCTGCGCTATGAATTTTCAGAGCTGTTAACTTTACAGCAAAAGTTATGAATGAAGAAAGATTATTTAGCGTAATCAACCTCTCCATTATTCAGATCTCTGTTTGGAACCTTTTTTAGGTGGAGTCATATTTTCAGACCTTATTCGGCTTGAAGTGCTTTAAATTTATACTGATTTAAATGAACATGAGGACCAGAAGGATGTTATGTTGCTCAACTTTATAAAGTAATGCCATTTGACCGTATAGCAATCATTGACTGCACCTTGAGTAACTTATTGACAGTGAAGTATTTTGAGACATCCTGAGAATGTTATAAAGTTCTTTAATATTTTCGATGAAACTATGTACTTAAGGTTTTTAAGACATTTTGTGTTGACAATTTTTTGAAAATTTTTTACCTAATTGGGAGCAGAAGAACAAGAATAGGGCATTTAGCCAATGGAACCTACTCTGACATTCAGTTAGATCGTGGCTAATCTGAACCTCAATAGAGTCTCATCTCACTAGAAGCCAAAAATATTCTATTCTTTAAGACATCAATGGTTCATTTGCAACCCTTCTACGCAAAACAGACTTCAATCTTAACCTAATTTGCTGTTACTTTTTGAAGAAAATGGTAAAACATGCTATTATAGTACTACAGTGGAAAATCGATGGAACTAAACTAGAAATAATGCAGAGATGGAAGTAGTGCAGCAATTCAGTTCTCATGGCTGCAGATCCTAATTTCTCTTTGCGGAACATCTCCGCTCAGTCCGCAAGCAGGACCCTGAGCTTCCGGTTGCTTGCCATTTCAACACTCCCCCCTGCTCTCATGCTCACATCTCTGTCCTGGGATTGCTGCAGTGTTCCAGTGAACATCAACGCAAGCTCGTGGAACAGCATCTCATCTACTGATTAGGCACACTACAGCCTGCCGGACTGAACATTGAGTTCAATAATTTCAGAGCATGACAGCCCCTCATTTTACTTTCATTTTTGGTTATTTTTTCTTTTTTTTTACATTCTTTTTTACATTTTTTACAATTATTTCATTTCATCTTAGTTTGTTCAGTTTGCTTACCCACTGTTTTTTTTCAGGTTTGCACTTGCTGCTGTTCAATATTCAGTGTATTAACACCTAATCTGTACTAATGCTTTGTCTTTCAACACACCATTAACATATTGTTTGCCTTTGCTCCGTGACCTTTTGGTCAGCTATGTGGCCTGGTCCAATCTAGTCCTCCTTTGTTATCTCTTGCCCCACCCCCACCTCACTTGCTTATAACCTGTGACTTTTCTAATATTTGTCAGTTCCGATGAAGGGTCACTGACCCGAAACGTTAACTCTGTTTCTCTTTTCACAGATGCTGCCAGACCTGCTGAGTGGTTCCAGCATTTCTTGTTTTTATTTCTAATTTCTCTTTAGTTTTGTGTTTTATATTTGTATGACATTTTCCATCTTTAGGCAAGGTGATTTTTGCAAATATTTTGCAACCTGGCCAAACTACAACAAATCTTATAATTGGTAACCAAGATCCATATCCTTATCCCCATTTGCAAAAAAAGGATATTCCCTCAAACCACCCTACCATTTTACAAGACAACTCATCGACTTTCTTTGCCCCACGTGATCATACCAGTAATTATTACCCGAGTGAATAACACAACCCGAAAAATATGCATGCTTTGCTGTCTAACTGTAAGCCCGATTAAAGTCAATACATAGTCTATTTTAGTTTACACAAGTTTTACACAATACTTCCTCCATTTGATATGCAAATAAGCAGGCTGGGAAACCTGTGTCTAGCTCCCTCTAGAGGCCACCACTGGATGGAACAATTTTTTTTCAAGGTACAGTGTGGTAAGAGTGGCTTTGACAAAATCCCCCCCCCCCCCCACCCCCTGCCGCATGCCACCATGTATAATACAACTGTATTGAATATCTAGCAATATTACAGTATGATACAATCTTAAAAAAATGTTAATTGCTGTGGTCTCTCTAATCTTAGTATAAATTATTGAAAATCACTACTTTAGATCTAATGATTAAACATGATAGTTATGCTGAAGCAAAACACTGCAGATGAAATAAAAACAGAAATTGCTGGAAATACTCAACAGGTCTGGCAGCATCTGTGGAGAGAGAAACAAAGTTAACAGGCAGAATTTTTGTTTCCATTGAGGTTAATTGTGGTCGAAAACCCGGAAATGCCGGCGGCGGGACCTGAGGGAGAGTTTGGAGAAGGCAACCAATTAAGAGGCTACCTAATTAAGAATGGTGGATGGGCAGGCTGAGCAGGCGGGAGGGCCTGAGGCTCTGGGCGGCTGGCAGCCCCACCAGGAGAGGTGGGTGCTGCCGATATAGGTGGGAGAACAAGAGGGCGCCTCAAGATGGGGGTACCCTCTGAAGACTTTGGACGGTTTAAAAATGAATGTGGCCACAGCTGTCAGGCTGTCATTGTGGAGGGGAGACTCCTCCACAGGTTGGCCTGAGGCTGCAGCTGTGGACCTCTGGCACCTGTGGAGCCAGGATGATGATGGAATTAAACGAAGTATCGCAGGGCCCCCAGTCTGCTGCCAGGAGGCAGCCTTCTTTCCACCTATCTGGTATTAGCCTCAGCGGGGTGGGGCGGTTGCGGTGGGAAGGGAAGGCCCATCTGCCTTCTGGAAAAATTCCAGGCAGTGTGTGATGACTGCCCTCAATAATTGGTCAAATTGGCTACCTGTCACTGGGGAGGTGGATAGCCATCACCCCACCCCCCAACCGCCCCCCACCCACCACCTCAGAAGCAGCCTCACTGAAAATAGGCCAGAGGCAGGAACATGCCAGCAGACTGGTACCCCGGCCAGTCGTGCAAAATTGCCAACATGCCAGCCCTCAAAACTGCCAGCTTCATAGAATGAAAATCCACAATGTCATTACCTGAAATATTAACTCTGTTTCCGTCTCCACAGATGCTGCCAGACCTGCTGAGTAGCTCCAGCATTATCTGTTTTTATGCTATTTTACTTCACAAATACACAAAAATATAAAATGAATACTATATGTATTTTTGGTGTATGACAGTTTAAAATATTTTCAGGTGTCTTGTTTCACTATACAACAGCCTGGATTTTTCGGTCCATCTAATTTAACGCTGGTCACAGTGTTTATTCTGAATAGGTCCAAAGATTCACAACCCTCTGAGTAAAGGACAGAGATGAGGAGAAATTTCTTTACTCAGAGGGTTGTGAATCTTTGGAATTCTGTTCCCTTGAGGGCTGTGAAAGCTCAGTCATTGAGTATGTTTAAAGTAGAAATTGACAAATTTTTAAATACCAATGACATAGAGAGATCTGGGGATAGTGTGGGAAAACGGCATTGAAGTTATAGAGTTATACAGCACAGAAATAGGCCCTTTGGCCCATCATGTCTGTGCCGACCATCAAGTACCTAACTATTCTAATCCCATTTTCCAGCACTTGGCCCGTAGCCTTGTATGCTATGGCGTATTAAATGCTCATCTAAATACTTTTAAAATGTTGTGAGTGTTCCTGCCTCTACCACCTCTTCAGGCAGTGAGTTCCAGATTCCAACTACCCTCCGGGTAAAATTTTCTTTCCTCAAATCCCTCCTAAACCTCCTGCCCCTTACCTTAAATCTATGCCACCTGGTTATTGACACCTCTGCTAAGGGAAAACGTTTCTTCCTATCTAACCTATCAATGCCCCTCATAATTTTGTATACCTCAATCATGTCCCCCCTCAGCCTTCTGAAGTGGATGATCAGCCATGATCGTATTGAATGGCAGAGCAGGCCCGATGGGCTGAATGGCCTACTTCTGCTCCTATGTTCCTATGTTATTGCTAGTGTTAAAATGACACCAATCAAAACATCTGGGTTAAGGAATTTCTCCTGCAAGGGCATTGGTGCAAAATAATATTTTTAGATCCTGAAATAACTACAAAAGCATGTTCCAGTTTTAATAAAAACAAGAAATGCTGGAAATACTGGCAGTATTTGTGGAGAGAAGCAGAGTTAACGTTTCAGGTCAGTGACCCTTCATCAGAACCTGATGAATTAGGTGGTGGGGGGAGGGGGCGGGAAGAAAAGAAAGGAAACAGCTGGTCATCAAAGAAGCCATTGGAACTTACATATGATTTCCACCAAATTAAATACATTTCTGTTCAAACTAAATTCTATTTAAGGGAAAAGCTCAGTCTGACCTGAAATGTTAACTCTGCTTCTCTCTCCACAGATGCTGCCAGACCTGCTGAGTATTTCTAGCATTTCTTGTTTTCAGATTTCCAGCATCTGCAGTATTTTGCTTTTCTTCCAATTTTAATATCTGGTTTGAAATGGAGAAGTTATAGTACAGTGCCAGCATACAAACTTTATATTATCCACAACATGCCATTTTTCTCCTTTGAATACTTGTACTGTAAATACTAGTTTTCTGTAAGAACTGATTTAAAATAAAGGCATTCAGCAGAACCTGTTTTTTCCTGGTCTGTGTAGCTCAGTATCGAAATACACAGTCCCCTTACATACAGAGCTACTGTTTAGATCTCTCCCAGTGGCTCTGTGCTAACTGCACTGTTTGGTGTGGTATTGAGTTATGGAGACCAGGAAAATTCAGATTTGGTCCTACATTGTACTGATTTAGGTAATCTCATTTCACAGGGAAAATTTTAATAGAAGCTGTCAGAACCTCTGCACCAGTACTTTACCCAATTTTCTGCCACCTTTGGGCTATGATTGAACTCAGCACTCCAGAACTAGGAAGATCAAAATCAAGCAGGGACTTTTTAATTGCTATCTAATGATCACTACTGGAAAGACATGCTTTATGGACAGTATTGGGTATTGTGGTGCAGTTGAATTGCTGGTTGATCCTCCCTGTCAAGGTACACAGAAAAACAATGGCCACTTGGTGAGGCACAGGAGAGCTGTGGCCACTTGTGGAATTGCACTCCAGTGTGGGTTAGCACTCTTGAGAGAGAAGGGGAGAAAATTGGGTGGAGGTGGGGGTGGGGGGGGGAAAGAAAAGAAACAGCTAGTCATCAAAGAAGCCATCTTGTATATGGATCTCGTATATGATTTTCACCAAATTAAATACATCTCTCTTCAAACTAAATTCTATTTAAGGGAAAAGCTTAGTCTGAAGAATTGTCCCATGATCTTAAATATTCAAAAGGTACATATCACAGAATGCTGTGGAAAAATATTTCATTCTGCAGGCTTGCTGTAACATCCTCCCTTCAGCCTCACACACAGATTGCCCCTAAGCCACAATTGAATGGAGTAGAAAATGTATACTCTCTGCTTCCGTGTCTCCATTTATTCTTTTTTATATTCTTTCTCATCTTTATTATGTTTAAGTTGATCAGTTAAGAATTCAACTATTCTCCAACCACAATTTTTCAGCACAAAAAGTTAGCATTAAAATCTTATGCTTCAAATGTCGTAATTTCATAAACTGGAACATTCTTTCAATCTTATCGGAATGAAATGTATGGAAGGGTGGAGAATTTACAATTCAACTGTGTACCCGTGCTGACACTACCTTAACCCCACCACAAGAAAGTGCAGTCTCACACTGAATTGTAAAGAATGTCATGCTTTATTAAAATTGTCATTGTGGTGTGCCTTTGTAAAGCTTTATTTTCAGATATCCTCCTTATAATGCCACATCATACCTCTGATTGTAGAGATGTGTTGATATTTTCTTCTTTTCAGTGGCAATGCCCAAACACTCCCCAAGAGCACCCCCACCAAAAAAAAATCATTAACTGTGCTATGCAAAAAAATTGGCATCTGGTTTGCAGACATTTCATGATTTTAATTAAGATCTAGTCTATTATCTTTGCCACATTAAACTTTGGGAAATATCCGGTCTCCACACTGTGGCATATGCATTGTTGTACCCACTTTTTTGAAGTGTTCAGTCTGCTTTTGATTTGACTGCCTTTAAAAGTTGGCACCCATTGGACTAGAGATGACCCTTCTTCACCTTTCTGAACTGGTTACTACTGTTAGAGATGGAATATAATTAGATATCAAAATGCATGGTTATTCAGTTCTTCTCTGAGCTCTTCTAGTGCCACAAATAAACATTCTGAGCTTTTCTGCTTTTGGCTACCAATACACAGTCCTTTTCCTTTGCACAAATATTTTATTCCTTTTAATGTGACTTTTGCTTTCCTGACATTACCCAGTACAGTACCCAGACTGATCTATTTCTTGAGATTGCTAAAAGGTCATTCCCACTATTCTTTTAGATAATGCTTTATTATGTTGTATCTTAATTACACTTGATTATTATGTTTCTGTTGTATTTTATATAATTGTTTCTTTTGAATTAGCAAAATATATCTTTACAATCTTCTTTTTGCTTTATCATTTTCCTCTATTTCTTCCAAATTATTCTGGATATTCTTTCCTTCCCCATTCTTAACATTAGCACATTGCCAACTGTGAATTTATCTAATTTTAGTAAGTATGGACTTTTTAACATTAAAATTTAATTGCTGCAACTTCCCAAATGGCATGGTGGATAAAGGCACTGTAGCATTAAGTTATATAAAACAAAGGTCCCATGTTGTATTCCTACTCTTCGGTGCATAATGGGGACTCAGCCAGGGTAGTGGTTGGAGTGTTACAATTGTCCTCAGCATCCCAGGGATACCAACAACAACTTATACTTATATGGCACCTTTAACAGAATAAAATGCCCGAAAAGACCTCACTGGAGAAATATGAAACAAAATATGCCATTGAGCCACATAATAAGGAAATATTAGGGCAGATGACCAAAGGCTTGGTCAAAGAGGTAGGTTTCAAGAAGCATCTTAAAGTAGGAAAGTGAATTAGAGATACAGAGAGGCTAAGGGCTCAGACAGCTGAAGGCATGGCCACCAATGGTGGAGTGATTAAAATCGGGGATTTTGAAGAGGCCAGAATTAGAGGAGTGCAGATATCTCAGAGGGTTGTGGGGCTGGAGGAGATTAATGATATGGGGAAGGGCATGGCCATGGAGGGATTTGAAAACAAGGATAAGAATTTTAAAATAATGCTGTTGTTTAACCAGCAGCCAATGTTGGTCAGCAAGCACAGGGGTGACAGGCAAATGGGACTTGGAGCAAGTTAAGAGACAGCAGCACAGGTTTGGATGGCATCAGGTTTATGGACGGTAGAACACGGGAAGCTGGCCAGAGGGCATTGGAACAGTCAAGGCTAGAGGTAACACAGGTATGGATGAGGATTTCAGGAGCAAATGAGCTGAGTCAGAGCAGAGTCAGGCAATGTTACAGAGGTGGAAATTGGCGCTCTTAGTGATGTGGAAGTATGGTTGGAAGCTAATCTTAGGGTCCGATATGACACCAAGGTTGCAAACAGTCTGGTTCAGCCTCAAACAGTTGCCAAGGAGAGGGATAGAATTGGTAGCCAGGGAACGGTACTTGTAGCAAGGACCAAGACCATGGCTTTTGACTTGACGACGTTTAGTTGGAGGAAATTTCTCTTCATCCGGTACAGGATGTCGGACAGGTCTCTGGCTACGGTTAAATAGATAAGAATGGAATCAGTTAAGTGACCCAGATAGCTGATGCTGGAAAGGCGTTGGAGGAGGGTGGTATGGTCAACCATGCCAAAAGTTCAGATAGGTTGAGAAGGACGATGAGGGATAGTTTACCTTTGTCACAGTCACATAGTATGTCATTTGAGACTTTGATGAGAGCTGTTGCAGCACTGTGGCATTGTCCTTCTTGACCTGTCTGCACCATTTTACACTGTTAATCACAGCATCCCTCTCCAATGCCTCCCCACTGTCATCCACCTGAGTGTGACTGGACTCTCTTGGTTCCCATATAACTTGATTCCCCGAGACACCAAAAATCTACCTATCTCAGCCTTGAATATACTCAACAATGCAGCATCCACAACCATCTAGGATAGAGAATTCCAAAGATTCACAATCCTCTGAGTGAAGAAATTTCTTCTCATCTCAGCCCTAAATGATCGTTTCTTTATCCTGAAAGAGATGGGACCCCCCGATGGCAGCTAATTAGTTGCCGGATGGCCGGAAAATGCAGCCAGGGGTGCCACAAATGGCTGAGGTGGGGATCCCCCCGGCTTTCAGCCCATTGAGGCCCCCGCTGTGCCAATAAAATTCTGGCCTCAGTGTCTACTAGGTCAAGCCCCTTCAGAATCTTTTATGTTTCAATGAGATCACCTCTCATTCTTCTAAACTCTAGAGAGTGTGGCCCTAATTTACTTAACCCCTCATCATAGAACAACCCTCTCATCCCAGGAACCAATCTAATGAACTTTTGCCTCCAAGGCAAGTCTATCCTTCTTTAGATATGGAGACCAAAACTGTGTCCAATACTCCAGGTGCAATGAAAGGCTATCATGCCATTTGCCTTCCTAATTGCTTGCTGTACTTGTATGCTAACTTTCTGTGTTCCTTGTATGAGTACACCCAAGTCTCTCTGAACATCAACATTTATAAGTTTCATGCCTTATAAAAAATATTCTGCTGTTTTGTTCTTACTAACAAAGTGAATAACCTCACACTTACCCACATTATACTCCATCTGCCACCTCATTGCTCACTCACTTAACCCGTTTATATCTCTTTGCAGCCTTTTTGTGTCCTCCTCACAGTTTACATTTCCACCTAACTTTGTATAGTCAGCAAACTTGGATAAATTACTCTTGGTCTGTTCATCTAAGTCATTTAATATAGATTGTAAACAGCTGAGACCCCAGCACTGATCCTTGTGGCACTCCACTCGCCAATTTGAAAATGCCCCATTTATCCCTACTCTCTGCTTCCTGTCCATTAACCAATCTGACATCCATGCTAATATATCATCCATGAGCCCTTACCTTCCATTGTCATGCAGACCCCCACCTGCCAAGAATGAGGATTCTTAATTTTGTCATATGAACATTGATTTTTATCTGTGGCTGGAGCGAGGAATTGACTTGTTAAACAGATCAGCAGTGGCTAGAAAAACAATTGAATACTAATAGACAGTGCTTGGAGAGGCAAATGACTATTCCCTGGTCCACTTAACCCACAATGGACTTTGATCACCAGACATTGAAGGTGAGGAAGCTCACATTTCAGGATGACTGCTAAGATGGCAGAATCCACAAACAGAAGTGGTCAAACCAGCTAGTCATATGACTAACCTGCTGGGCAAACTTTTTTTTAAATTGTGCCACAGAAGGCAGTTGAAACTGAAGTTGGAGCAAGAAAGCCTCTCTCTCGCTCTCTCTCTCACTCTCTCTCTCACTTTCTCCCCAAGCCACCGGACCCACAGAAGACAAGTAAACTGAGAGAGAGAAGACTCCGACATGGAAACAAGTTGAAGCGTGAACTGGGCCCTAACGAACAGCAGGACTGACAGTTAACCAAAGACTCCACATTGAAATTAAAGGACTGTAACTACCAGAGATGACTTCAAACATTTCCCCTTTATTCAGAGAGTTATATACAGCACAGAAACAGGCTCTTCGGCCCATCATGTCCACGCTGGCCATCAAGTACCTATCTATTCTAATCCCATTTTCCAGCACTTAGCCCGTAGCCATGTATGCTATGGCATTTCAAATGCTCATCTAAATACTTCTTAAATGTTGTGAGTGTTTCTGCCTCTACCACCTCTTCAGGCAGTGTGTTCCAGATTCCAACTACCCTCTGGGTGAAAGATTTCTTCCTCAAATTCCCTCTAAACCTCCTGCCCCTTACTGTAAATCTATGCCCCTTGGTTATTGACACCTCCGCTAAGGGAAAAAGTTTCTTCCTAGCCACCTTATCTATGCCCCTCATAATTTTGTATACCTCAATCAGGTCCCCCTCAGCCTTCTCTGTTATAAGGAAAACAACCCTAGCCTATCCAGTCTCTCTTCATAGCTGAAATGCTCCAGCCAGGCAACATCCTGGTGAATCTCCTCTGCACCCTCACCAGTGCAGTCACATCCTTCCTATAGTGTGGTGACCAGAACTGTACATGGTACTCCAGATGTGGCCTAACTAGCATTTTATACAGCTCCATCATAACCTCCCTGCTCTTATATTCTGTGCCTCGGCTAATAAAGGCAAGTATCCCATATACCTTTCTAACCACCTTATCTACCTGTGCTGCTGCCTTCAGTGATCTATGGACAAGTACACCAAGGCCCCTCTGTACTTCCTAGGGTCCTACCATCCATTGTATATCCCCTTGCCTTGTTAGACCTCCCAAAATGCATCACCTCACACTACTCAGGCTTAAATTCTATTCTCCACTTCTCTGCCCATCTTACCAGCCCATCTATATCATTCTGTAATCGAAGGCATTCCTCCTTACTATTTACGACACCACCAATTTTCGTGTCATCTGTGAACTTACTGATCTTACCTCCGATATTCATGTCTAAATTATTAATGTACACTACAAACAGCAAGGGACCCAGCACCGATCCCTGCGGTACACCACTGGTCACAGGCTTCCAATCGCAAAAAGAACCCTCGACCATCACCTTCTGCCTCCTGCCACTAAGCCAATTCTGGATCCAATTTGCCAAATTGCCCTGGATCCCATGGGCTCTTACCTTCTTAACCAAGCTCCCTTATCAAAAGCCTTCCTGAAGTCCATGTAGATGACATCAACTGCATTACCCTCATCTACATATCTAGTCACCTCCTCGAAAAATTCAATCAAGTTTGTTAGACATGATCTCCCCCTGACAAAGCCATGCTGACTATTCTTGATTAATCCCTACCTCTCTAAGTGGAGATTAATCCTGTCGTCAGAATTTTTTCCAATAGTTTCCCTGCTACTGATGTTAGACTCACCGGCCTGTAATTACCTAGTTTATCCCTGCTACCCTTCTTGAATAATGGTACCATAATCACTGTCCTCCAGTCCTCTGGCACCTCTTCTGTGGCCAGACAGGATTTGAAAATTTGTGTCAGAGCCCCTGCTATCTCCTCCCTTGTCTCACATAGCAGCCTGGGATACATCTCATCTGGGCCTGGGGATTTATCCACTTGTAAGCTGGCTAAAAATGCTAATACCAGAGGTGGGAAGTATACAGTAAATGGCAGAACCCTTAGGAGTATTGACAGGCAGAGAGATCTGGGCGTATAGGTCCACAGGTCACTGAAAGAGGCAATGCAGGTGGATAAGGTAGTCAAGAAGGCATACGGCATGCTTGCCTTCATGGTCAGGGCATTGAGTATAAAAATTGGCAAGTCATGCTGCAGCTGTACAGAACTTTAGTTAGGCCACACTTAGAATATTGCGTGCAATTCTGGTCGCCACACTACCAGAAGGACGTGGAGGCTTTGGAGAGGATACAGAAGAGGTTTACCAGGATGTTGCCTGGTCTGGAGGGCATTAGCTATGAGGAGAGGTTGGATAAACTCGGATTGTTATCACTGGAACGACGGAGGTGGAGGGGTGACATGATAGAGGTTTACAAAGTTATGAGTGGCATGGACAGAGTGGATAGTCAGAAGCTTTTTCCCAGGGTGGAAGAGTCAGTTACTAGGGGGCATAGGTTTAAGGTGCGAGGGGCAAAGTTTAGAGTGGATGTGTGAGGCAAGTTCTTTACACAGAGGGTGGTGAGTACCTGGAACTTGTTGCTGGGGGAGGTGGTGGAAGCAGGTACGATAGCGACGTTTAAGAGGCATCTTGACAAATACTTGAATAGGATGGGAATAGAGGGATATGGTCCCCGGAAGTGCAGCAGGTTTTAGTTTAGGCAGGCATCAAGATCGGCGCAGGCTTGGAGGGCCGAATGGCCTGTTCCTGTGCTGTACTATTCTTTGTTCTTGTTCCTTTCAATACTAATTTATTCAAGTATATCACAATCCCCCTCCCTGATTTCTACACCTACATCATCCTTTTCCATAGTGAAGACAGATGAAATGTAATCATTTAAAACCTCACCTACGTCCTCCATCTCCACACACAGATTGCCACTTTGGTCCCGAATGGGCCCTATTCTTTCCCTGGTTATCCTCTTGCTCTTAATATACCTATAAAACACCTTGGGATTTTCCTTTTTCTTGCCCGTCAGTGTTTTTTCATGCCCTCTCTTCGCTCTCCTATATACTTTTTTTAAGTACCCCCCTACACTTTCTATACTCCTCTAGGGCCTCCACTGTTTTCAGTGCTCTGAATCTACCATAAGCCTCCTTTTTTTCTGTTGTCCAATCCTCTATATCCCTTGACATCCAGGGTTCCCTAGACTTGTTGGTCCTACCCTTCACCTTTACAGGAACATGTTGGCCTTGAGCTCTCACTATTTCCTTTTGGAATGACTCCCACCGGTCTGATGTAGACTTTCCTACAAGTAGCTGATCCCAGTCCACTTTGGTCAGATCCTGTTTTATCATATTGAAATCGGCCTTCCCTCAATTCAGTACCTTTATTTCTGGTTCAATATTTTTACACCTTTCTGAGATTTGCCTACATATCTGCTCCTCTATCTCTCCCTGACAATTTGGAGGCCTGTAGTACACTCCCAGCCAAGTGATTGCTCACTTTTTGTTTTTATTTTTAAGTTCTATCCATATGGCCTCATTTGAGGAACCTTCTAAGATATCATCCTTATGGCAGTAATTGACTCCTTGATCAATAGTGCAATGCCACCTCCTTTTACACCCCCCCCCCCCCCCCCCCCACCACCGTCACACCTGAAGATTCTATACCCTGGAATATTGAGCTGCCAGTCCTGCCCTTCCCTCAACCATGTCTCTGTGATAGCAATAATATCATATTCCCATGTGCTTATCAATACCCTCAATTCATCTGTCTTACTTGTAAGACTCCTTGCGTTAAAATAGATGCATTCTAGCCTTGCATTATTCGCTTGTGCCTTGACAGGTCTGTATTTGCTCTGCGTTCCAGACTGACTTAGTTTCTCTTCTATATTTGGCTGTGCATCACCCCTTACTGTACCTCCACTCTGTATCCCATCCCTGCTAAATTAGTTTAAACCTCCCCCCCCGCCCCCCCAACAGCACTAGCAAACCTCCCAGCAAGGATGTTGGTTCCGTTCTGGTTCAGGTACAACCCATCCAACTTGTACAGGTCCCACCTTCGCCTGAAACAGACCCAGTGATCCAAGAAACTAAAGCCCTCCCTCCTGCACCATCTCCTCAGCCATGCATTCATCTGTTCTATCCTCCTATTCCTATACTCACTAGCACGTGGCACAGAGATTGCAACCTTTGAGGTCCTGCTTTTTAATCTGCTACCTAGCTCCCTAAATTCTTGTTGCAAGACCTCATCCCTCTTTCTACCTCTGTCGTTGGTACCAATTTGAACCATGACCTCTGACTGTTCACCCTCCCCCTTCAGAATGTCCTGCAACCGCTCCGTGAGATCCTTGACACGAGCACCAGGGAGGCAACATACCATCCTGGAGTCACGTTTGCGGTCACAGAAACGCCTATCTGTACCCCTTACGATAGAATCCCCTATCACTATAGCTCTCCCACTCTTTCCCCCCCTCCCTCCTGTGCAGCTGAGCCACCTGTGGTGCCACAGACTTGGCTCGTGCTGCATTCGCCTGAGAAGCTATCTTCCCCCAACAGTAACCAAAGCGGAAAATCTGTTCGAGAGGGAGATGGACCCAGGGGACTCCTGCACTACCTGCCTAGTCTAGTTCTTCTACTCTGCCTGGTGGTCACCCATTCCCTTTCTGCCTGAGCAGTCTTTACCTGTGGTGTGACAACATCCCTGTACATGCTATTCCTTCTACTTTTTCTGTCCCTATCTGCATGTGCATTTATTGCGTATGCACGCTAGCGCGGTCGCATTGCATATTCGTAATCGTAACTGGATTAGAGTTTAAGATTATTAAACTTCTACCTTTCTTGTTTAAAATCTAAGAAGACCAGTCTGAATTGATTTCTTTGCCTTACAATTGGAAAGAGGTGAACAAGGATTCACTAAGGGGGAGCTAAAACATCGTGTTTTTAAAAAAATTAAACCCTGTTATGGTTAAACCAGGCAAAGGTTGAGAGGGAACCCCTAGACCCCCTCACCTGGTCGTAACAGCATATTAACCTCGTGTGGCATTGCATTGAATGCCTTTTGGAAATCCAAGTATACAACATCTATTGGCTTCCCTTTATCTGCTCTACTGGTTACATCCTTGAGATAAATTTGTCAAACTTGATTTCCCTTTCATAAAACCATGTTGACTCAGTCTATCATACTATGATTTTCTAAGTGCATTGTTATGAGTTCCTTAATAGATTAAACCATTTTTCTGATGACTCATGTCAGGCTAATTGGCCTGCAGTTCCTTGTTTTTTCTCTCTCCCTTTTTACTCTACATTTGCTAACTTCCAGTCTGAATCTAGGGAATTTCAGAAAATCATAACCCGCAGTGCATCCACTAGCTCTGCAGCTACCTCTTTTAAAACCTTAGGATATAGGCCATCAGGGCGTGGGGATTTGTCAGCTTTTAGTTCCTTAAGTTTCTCTCATTCATTTTCTCTGCTGATATTAATTACTTTAAGTTCCTCACTCTCATTTGCCCCTGCAATACCCTCTATTTCTGGTATGTAATCTGTGTCTTCTACTGTGAAGGCAGACAAAATACTTGTTCAATGTCTCTGCCATTTCCTCATTCCCCATGATAATTTTTCCTGTCTCTGCCATTAAGGGACCTGTGTTTATTTTAGCTACTCTCCTTTTTCTATACCTGTAAAAACTCTTACAATCTGTTATTATATTCCTGAATAGTTTACTCTCATTCTATTTTTTCCCTTTTTATTAACTTTTTGGTCGCCCTTTGCTTGTTTCTAAAACTCTCCCAATCTTCAGGCTTACTATTTTTCTTCGCAACATCATAAACCTCTTCTTTTAATCTAATACTAACTTCCCTAGTAAGCCACAGCTGGATCTTTCTCGCTGAGTTTTTGTTTTTTAATGGAATGTATTTTTATTAAAAATTTGAATCATTTATTTAAACCACTGTTAATTTACTGCCATACCTTTTAGTCTGTTTACCCAAGCAGTCAATGATTTCATGATGTGCAATACCATTCCTAACTGCTCAGATACTGAAGCAGTCAGTGTCCACATGCAGCAAGACCTGGACAACATTTAGGCTTGGGCTGATAAGTGGCAAGTAACATTTGTGCCATACAATTACCAGGCAATGACCATGGATTGCAGCGGATCAAGTAGGTGGTTCTCCACCACTTTCTCGAGGGCATTTAGTGACGGGCAATAAATGCTGGTCTTGCCACAACACTCACATCCCATCAATGAATAAAAAAACAACCTTAGCCAGCTCTGCCCTCATACCTCTGTAATTGACATTTTTAAAGTTTAGATTCTTGTTTTGGATTCGAGTGTGCCATTCCCAAACTTAATATGGAATTTGATTGTGTTATAATCAATTCTTCCCAGATGATCTTTTCCTATGAGATTACTAATTAACATTACCTCATTACACAATGCTAGTTCTAAAATAGCTTTATCCCTAATTCATTCCACAATGTATTGTCCTTAGAAGCTGTTACAAAAGCATTCTATAAACTCATCTTCCAGACTACCTATGCCAATTTAATTGTTTATGCTATATGAAGATTAAAATCTCCCAGTTCTGAGTTCTGATGAAAGGTCACACACACACCTGAAACATTAACTCTGTTTTTCTCTCCATAGATGTTGCCTGAGCTGCTGAGTATTTTCAGCATTTTCAGTTTTTGTTATAGTCCTCCATGATTATAGCATTACAATTGTTACAAGTTCCAATTATTTCTTGCTTAATGTTCTGTCCAACACTACAACTACTTTAGAGAGCCTGTAAACTAACTTCCAACAACGTTTTCCGACCCCTGTTATTCCTAATCTCCACTCATATTGATTCTACCTCCTGATCTTCTGGGTCAAGATCCCTTCTTAACTACTGCGCTTATGTCATTCTTTATCATCATAGCTACTCCTCCTTTTCCATTATGCCTGTCTTTTCAAAATGCTAAGTTCCCTGGAATATTTATTTCCCAACTTTGGTCATCTTGTAATGGCGATTAGATCAAACCCATTTATTTCTACTTGTGCCACTATGTTACGAATGCTTTGTGCATTTAGGCAAAGAGCCTCTAATTTTATTTTTTTCCAAATATTCTTTGCATGGATCTGATTCGCTGCTGTCCCTTCCTCTCCCATTCTGTTTGTCTTTACCCAAAATGCTACACTACTCTATTGCCTCAAATTTTCTCTTTAGATTTCTAAATTTCTCTTCACCTGACCCTTTCCCCACCTTTTAATTTAAAGCCCTATCCACAGCCCTAGTTATACGATTGGTCAGGATGCGGATCCCAGCCTGATTTAAGTGCAGCCCATCCCAACGGAACAGCTCCCTCTTTCCCCAGTACTGGTGCCAGTATCCCATGAATCAAAACCCCTTCTTCCCACACCACCCTAATCTGCTTGACCCTATGCCAATTTGTGCGTAGCTCAGGTAGTAATTCAGAAATTATTACCCTTGAGGTTCTGCTTATTAATTTGGAACTTAGTTCCTCAAGCGCCCTCCGCAGAACTTCAATCTTGGTTCTCCCTTTGTCATTGGTTCCGACATGAACCATGGCAACTGGATCCCACCCTCACCCCCCACAACTCCAAGTTCTTCTCTAGCCATGTGGACATGGCCTGAACTCTGGCATTGAGTAAGCAAACACATCCGTCAGAACTCCCGTTCTTGGCTGCAGAGAACAGTATCTATTCCCCTGACTGTAATTTCCCCTGTCACTACCACATTCCTTTTTACTCCCTCCACTTGAAAAGCTTCCTGCAATACAGTGCCATGGTCAGTTTGCCCATCCACTTTTCAGTCGCTGTTCTCATCCACAAAGGCAGCAAGTACCTTGTACCTGTAGGACAAAGATAAGGCTGCTCCATCACTACATTCTGGATCACCATACCTGCCTGACTCACAGTCACACCCTAATCGACCTCCTCTAAAGTGCTACTTAACCTCAGGGGTGTGACTGCCTCTGGGAACAAACTGTCCAGGTAACTCTCCCTCTCCCTGAAGCCATGCGATGTCTGTAGCTCTATAGCCCAACAACTCTGAGCCAAAGTTCCTTGAGCTGCAGACAGTTCCCTCAGATGTGGTTGTCTTGGACCGCAATGCTGTCCAGAAACTCCCACATGCTGCAGTTATGGCATACTACCTGCCCTGCCACTTCTATCTAAACATGTTTAGTTTGTTAAAATGATTGATCTGTTGATATTTTAGTTCTTTGGATTAATTTGTTTATCTAGTTTATTAATGTAATAAAGTAATAGTAAGTTAAAGATTATTAGCTCTGAGTTAGACACCTCCCTAGCTTAAAGAGCAAAAATAAAGCTGCAATACTCACCATTATCAATTATGTATCTAATGCCCTGTGACCTCACTCCCTGATTTCTTTGTTGATTTTGAAGCTTCGACTCCCGACTCTGCTTCTCTCGCGCTCCTACAGGTCCACTCTGGGGCCTTGTTTTATCCTCGGTCACTCCTCTCGCTCTCCTGCAGGTCCACTCTGGGGCCTTGTTTTATCCTCGGTCACTCCTCTCACTCTCCCGCAGGTCTGCTTTCGGGCCATGTTTTATCCTTGGTCATTCCTTTGCTTTCCTGCAGGTCTATTCTTGGGCCTTGTTTTATCCTCAGTTGTTCCTCTCACTCTCTCGCAGATCCCATTGTTGATCTGTGGTTCTGTTTGGTTGCTCTGCAGTCCTGTGATGTAATAGATTTCTACAAAAGATCTGTGGAAGAAAGTGTATCCTAAATGGTAAGAGTCTTAATACAGTGAAAGAACAGTGAAACCTGATGGTGCACATATATAAATAGTGAGAGAGAGATAGAGGAGCAAATCTGCAGGGAAATCAGAGAGATGTGCAAAAACTATTGAGTGGTCATATTGGGGGATTTTAATTACCCAAATATCGATTGGGATCATTTTAGAGTAAAGGATAAAGAGGGAGAGGAATTTCTGAAATGCGTTCAGGAGAACTTCCTTGATCAGTTTGTTCTCAGCCCAACTAGAAAGGAGGCATTCTGAAACAAAAACAAGAAATGCTGGATTCACTCAGCAGGTCTGGCAGCATCTGTGGAAAGAGAAGCAGAGTTAACGTTTCAGGTCAGTGACCCTTCGGTCACTGACCCGAAACGTTAACTCTGCTTCTCTTTCCACAGATGCTGCCAGACCTGCTGAGTGAATCCAGCATTTCTTGTTTTTGTTTCAGATTTCCAGCATCCGCAGTATTTTGCTTTTATAGAAAGGAGGCATTGCTGGATCTGGTGTTGGGAAATGTATTGGGCCAAGTGAACCAAATGCCTGTTGGGGAGCAGTTGGGTAAGAGTGATAATCATATCATAAGGTTTAATCTAATAATGCACAAAAGCAAGGAATGAAATAAGGTAAAAAGTCTAGATTGGAAGAGGGCTAAATTCAATGCGATGAGAAGGGATATAGCCAGGGTTAAAGGGAACCAAAGACTGACGGGAAGAGCTGTATTGGAACAATGGAAGAGATGCTTCAGGGTACAGGCAAGTTACATTCCAACAAGGGAAAAAGGTAAGGGAACCAAAGACAGGGCTCCTTGGATGACAAGGGAGATAGAGATTATGAGAAAACAAAAAAAGAGGTTGTATGATGCATGTCAGGTGAACTCTTCAAGTGATAACCAGGCCATATACAATAAGAGGGGAGGTGAAGAGGAAAATAAGACTGGAAAAGAGAGAGCATTAGAATAGAATGGCAGTCAACATAAAAGGGAACCCAAAGTCTTCTATCGGCATGTAAATAGTAAGAGGTGGAGTGGGTCCTTTTAAGGAACAAAGAGGGTAATATATGCTTAGAGACGCAGGGTAAGGCTAAATATACTTAATGAATACTTTGTACCAATGTTCACTAAGGAAGTAGAATATGACATAATATTGGTAGAAGCGGAGAGAGTAGAGGCAATATATAGGGTAAAAATTGAGAGGGAGGAGGTACTAAAAAGGCTGACTATGCTTAGGGTAGATAAGTCACGTGGTCTGGATGGCTTGCATCCCAGGTTGCTAAAGGAAGTGGGGATGGAGATAGCGGAAGGGTTTGCCATAATCTTCTAATCTTCCTTGGATACGGAGGAGGAGCCAGAGGACTGGAGAGTGGAAAATGTGATATTCTTATTCAAGGCAGAGTGTAAAGACAGTCCTAGAAACGTCAGGCCAGTTAGTTCAACATCAGTGGTGGGTAAGGTTTTAAGAACAGCAGTCAGGAAAAGAAAATCAACCGACACTTGGAGAGGTTCGAGTTAATTAAGGAGAGTCAGCATGGATTTTGTTACGACCCGGTGAGAAAGAGGTCTAGGATTCCCTTTCAGTCTTCACTTGGTCTTACCATAACAGGGTTTAATTCTAAGCACTGTGTTTTTAGCTCCCCCTTGGTGAATCCTTGTTCACTGATTTCCAATTATAAGGCAAAGAAACCAGCACAAACAGGTTTTCTTAGGTGTAAAGAAGAAAAGTTGAAATTTATTAAACTTGAACGTAAACTGTAATTCGGTTCATGCCTACGTATACACAGAGGGTGCAGAAGAAATTTACCAGAATGCTTCCAGGGATGAGAGAATTTAGTTACAAGGTTAGGTTGGAAAAGCTGGGGTTGTTCTCCTTAGAGCAAAGGACACTGATGGGAAATTTAATAGAGGTATACAAGTTTATGACAAGCTCAGATGAGTTAGACAAGAAAAAGCTATTCCCATTAACTAATAGTACAAGGACCAGGGGACACAGATTGAAGGTCTTGGGCAAGACATGCAGGGGGAATATGAGGAAGATCTTTTTTACGCAGCAGATGGTAATGACCTGGAACTCATCGCCCACAGTGGTGGTGGAAATGGAGACAGTCAATGACTTCAAAAGGAAATTGGATGGCCACTTGAAGGAAATAAACTTGTAGGGCTGCAGGGATTGAACAGGGGAGTGGACTGACTGGATAGCTCCATGGAGAGTCGGCATGGACTTGATGGGCTGAATGGCCTCCTTCTGTGCTGTAAATGACTCTGTGGCCAGTATTTTACTGAGCTCCCAACACGGGCTCCATGCTGGGAGGGGGGAGGGGGCCAGGTAGTTCCGGCAATGGCTCGCCACGGAGCCAGACGCAGGGAAGGCTGGGCCAGATCATTCTGGCGGCAGCTAGGCTCTGTGGCAGCCCCCTACTGTTGGGCGATAGGACCTGGATTAACATATTTAAATGAATGAAATTAATACATTTAAATAAAATCAACAGTGATCTTACCTTTGGGCTGCGATCTTCCAAGTGGCGGCTGGCACTCATGCGTCTTCACTTTCCTGTCCTGGGAAAGCAGGTGTCACCATGGTGGGGAAGGGGGGAACTTATGATTTTTAGTGCAGTGAGGGGGGGGGGGGCAACGGGCTCTAATGCAAATTACTAGTGTAGGGGCGAGTGGGAAGGGGAGACCTCTGCACTTTGATCAATTTGGTGGGGGATGGGGGAGGTCAAGGGTTGAAGGAGCTGTTTTGGGGAAAGGACAAATATTGAATTTAATTGTTATTGGGGATGGGAAAGGGGCGATAGATTTATCAGCGGTACATTGTGTGGGGTAGACCTTTAAAAATGTAAATGACCTGGCAGGACTGGCTGCCCTTTTAAAAATGGCACCAGTGCCTGCGCACAGTCAGCTGATGCCATTACCGCCGTCGGAGGGCCCACCCCCTCCACCTGATTGGGAGGGGCAGCCCGACTGGCTCATTATCCTGGGCTGCCGCAAGGAAGATTGCAGCAGCATGGTAACGCAGGCCGCCATTTTTTCACCCGCTGTCGCTCCCGGCATCAGGAGAAGAAAATCCAGCCCTATGACTCTATTGATCTTTAAAGATTGGAGGGCAGACAGAAAATACCCTTATAAAAGGGTAAATAAATATTAAGCAAAGAGGCAATACTGAATTTATGCAAGATATTAAGTCAAAGCAAGCAGTTTTAGGAACCTTATTATAGGAAGTACATTAGAACCATGGAAACAGTGTGAAGATTCACCAGAATAAGAGGTTTATAGTACTGAAGAATTTTTTTTTAAAGGATAGTTTTTCCTCTCTGGAGCTGAGAAGGTTAAAGAGGCAACTTGTAGCGGTTTTAAAAGTATAAAAGCATTTGAATGAGTAAAAAGTGAGAGATTGGGGGGAATTTTAACATGGATGAGTGCGTGGATTTGGGTGTGGGTGGGGGGGGGGGGGGGGTGAAATCCAGGAAAAATGTGAGTGCTTCAGAAAGCTGGCTCCAACCCACTGACTTCCACATTTCACTCCAGCACGTTTGGCTGCATATGCACAATCCCTTCAGGAGAGGTGGGTTGTTAATCACTCAATTAGAGCAATATTAATATGGGTTCTGCAGTTTAACCGTTTTTTGGGGTTTTCTTGAACTCGACAGTGAAAGCAAGGTGAGTAAACAGTTACAATTAAAGAGGCTGAAGCTATATTTGGTTTTATAATACCTCTGTGAAGCGCCTTGGAAAGTTTTAACACGTTAAAGGCGCAATATAAATACAAGTTGTTCTTGTTGGCTGGCTTCCTACAGGTACAGGGTGTCATTGACTGCAGACGTGGCAATTAAGGCACCCATAGGAAATCCAGGAGTGTTTGTCAACTGCAAGGGCTTCCATTCCATCAATGTGCAGCTGGTGTGCAACAACAAAAAGATCTTTATGTAGGTGTGGACAACTCCCTGGCAGCTGCCATGATGCTTTCGACCCGTGGCAGTCCACCCTTCCTAATCTGTTCACTCCTCGAAGTAGAGTTGCTGGCTGGCTGTTTGGAGACGAGGGATATCCACGTAAAACATGGCTGATGAGACCTCTCATAAATCCAAGGAATGAGGCCCAGGAGCGATACAGTGAATGCCATATGCCCACCAGAAATGTCATCAAACAAGCCATTGGATGCTTTTCGGTGCCTTGACAGATCTGGAGGTGCCCTTCAGTAGTCTAGGGTCTTCAGAATGATTGTGGTGTGCTGTGTTCTGCACAACAATGCACAGCAGTGAGATTTACACCTGCAGGAGGAACAAGGTGCAGAGCATAGAGCCTCTTCACATGAGGTGCCCTCATTATTGCGAGCTTCACTTTGTCATGCTAGGCCCCCACCTGCCAAGAATGAGGCATATTAATTGTGTCCAGTTTTCTTGTGGTTGTGTGTGCTTGAATACTAACATGTCTGTGACTGAAGCTAGTAGCTCCCCAAATGAGGGTGAAGTAACTTGGGATGTTAAAAAGCACTGTCTATGGAGAAATTGATGAAAATGGCTGAGCAGTGTGGGATCACTGCACGTGGCCTAAACTCCTAAGACTAGTGGCTAACCATTTTTCCCTTGAATCTGAAGAACCAGAAACCGGGTTAGAAGTAGACCCCAACAGGGTATTGCTAGCAAAGCTACAATTGGAACAGAGGAAACTTGAATTAGAGGAGAAAGAAAGAGAGAGAGAGGAAAAAGAGAGAGAGAGAGAGAGGCAGGAGAGGGAGAAAGAGAGAGCCTTCCAGAAGCAACATGAAGAAAATAAAAGGCAGGAGAGGGATAGAGAAAGAATATTCTGGAAGGAATGTGAAGAAAGAGAGCTGTAGCGGCTTGAGTTAACTAGGGGCGACAGAGTAACCCCAGTGAAAGCATGGCCAATATGGAGGAGCATAATTCAGGGCTGGGTACAGAATTGTTAAAACTAGCTCAACAAATTCCAAGATTCAATGCGGAGGATGTAGAAGAATTTTTTGTGTCCTTTGAGAAATTGGCAAAGCAGCTAAAATGGCCAGCTGAGACCTGGCCTCTTTTACTGCAAAGCAAGCGAACTGGAAAAGCCCATGAAGTTTATTCCCTGTTGCCAGATGAGAGTTTATGAATTTATGAACTGACAAAAAGTACTATCCTCGGGGCATATGCATTAGTACCCAAAGCCTATCACCAAAAGTTTAGAACCCTCAAGAAGCAAGCTAATCAAACTTATCTGGAGTTTGAAAAAAGTAAGCAGCTGATTTTTGACCAGTGGCTGAGGGCTCTTAAAGTACAGCTCAGCTATGAGAATCTCCGAGAAGTAATTTTGCTAGAGGAATTTAAACACTCTTTCCCACTCTCCTTAAAGACCTATGTAAAGGAGCAGCGGGTCCAGAGAGCCCGGCAAGCAGCTGTTCTGGCCAATGAGTTTGCTTTAATTTATAAGTCAGTTTCCGAGGGGGGAACCTTTGCTAATCACCCCCATAAATCCGAAAAGGACAAAGGGTGGGAAGGTGATGGGAGCCCAAGCAGTCCTGGGCGAGAAAGAAAAGCAGGAGACACAGGGGGCCCTCCTCTAGCTGTGAGCAGTAAGAGTGATACCTGGAGACCGGTGTGCTTCCATTGTATTAAAGCAGGGCATTTAAAAGCTGGCTGCTGGAAACAAAAGGGAAAACTGGTACCGGAGATAAATATTAAGAAGGGCCCACAAGACTACAATGGCTGTACATGCCAGTATACGAAAGACCAAAGCCCACATAAGACAGCAGTTTGACTGGCCAAAACTCCACAAAGATGTGGTGGAGTACTGCAGGAGTTGCCACATATGCCAGGTTGAAGGGAAACCCCAACCTACAGTGAAAGCTGCACCCCTAAGTCCTGTACCAGTGTTAGAGGGCTGGTGGATTGTAAGGGACCCCTGCCGAGAACAAAATGGGACAGGCTGGCACAAGGATAGCAAAAGGTTAGACTGAGAAGGGGAAAAAGTGACTAAGAGGGCAGTTTAAAGGAAGTCCAGGAGGAATCACAGAAGAGCAATAGTTATAGGGGACTCTATAGTCAGGGGCACAGATAGGCGCTTCTGTGGACGTGAAAGAAACTCCAGGATGGTATGTTGCTTCCCTGGTGCCAGGGTCAAGGATGTCTCTGAATGGACAGGGGGCATTCTGAAGGGGGAGGGTGAACAGCCAGACGTTGTGGTACACATCGGTACCAATGACGTAGGCAGGAAGAGTGATGAGGTCCTGCAGGGGGAGTTTAGGGAGTTAGATACAAAGTTAAAAGACAGGACCTCTAGGGTTGTAATCTCGGGATTACTCCCTGTGCCACGTGCCAGTGAGGCTAGAAATAGGAAGATAGTGCAGCTAAACACGTGGTTGAACAGCTGGTGTACAAGGGAGGGTTTCAGATATCTGGACCATTGGTATCTCTTCAGGGACAGATGGGACCTGTACAAGAAGGACGGGTCGCATCTAAACTGGAGGGGCACAAATATCCTGGCTGCGAGGTTTGCTAGCGTCACTCGGGAGGGTTTAAACTAGTGTGGCAGGGGGGTGGGAACCAGAGCAGTAGGACAGCAAGTGAAATAAATGAGGGGGAACTAGTAAATAAGGCCAGTAAAACTAAGAGGAAGAGCAGGCAGGGAGATGTTTCGGAGCACAGCGGGACTGGTGGTCTGAAGTGCATTTGCTTCAATGCGAGAAGTATAACAGGTAAGGCAGATGAACTTAGAGCTTGGATTAGTACTTGGAACTATGATGTTGTTGCTATTACAGAGACTTGGTTGAGGGAAGGACAGGATTGGCAGCTAAATGTTCCAGGATTTAGAAGCTTCAGGCGGGATAGAGGGGGATGTAAAAGGGGTGGGGGAGTTGCATTACTTGTTAAGGAGAATATCACAGCTGTACTGCGGGAGGACACCTTGGAGGGGTCGTGCAGTGAGGCAATATGGGTGGAGCTCAGGAATAGGAAGGGTGCAGTCACGATGTTGGGGGTTTTCTACAGGCCTCCCAACAGCCAGCGGGAGGTAGAGGAGCAGATATGTCGACAGATGTTGGAAAGATGTAAAGGTAACAGGGTTGTAGTGGTGGGTGATTTTAACTTCCCCAATATTGACTGGGACTCACTTAGTGCTAGGGGCTTAGATGGGGCAGAATTTGTAAGGAGCATCCAGGAGGGCTTCTTGAAACAATATGTAGATAGTTCAACTAGGGATGGGGCCGTACTGGCCGTATTGGGGAATGAGCCTGGCCAGATGGTCGAAGTTTCAGTAGGGGAGTATTTCGGGAACAGTGACCATAATTCCATAAGATTTAAGGTACTTGTGGATAAGGATAAGAGTAGTCCTCGGGTGAAGGTGCTAAATTGGGGGAAGGCTAATTATAACAATATTAGGCAGGAACTGAAGAATTTAGACTGGGGACGGCTGTTTGAGGGTAAATCAACATCTGACATGTGGGAGTCTTTCAAATGTCAGTTGATTAGAATCCAGGACCAGCATGTTCCTGTGAGGAAGAAGGATAAGTTTGGCAAGTTTCGGGAACCTTGGATAACACGGGATATTGTGAGCCAAGTCAAAAAGAAAAAGGAAGCATTCGTAAGGGCTGGAAGGCGAGGAACAGACGAATCCCTTGAGGAATATAAAGACAGTAGGAAGGAACTTAAGCAAGGAGTCAGGAGGGCTAAAAGGGGTCATGAAAAGCCATTGGCAAACAGGATTAAGGATAATCCCAAGGCTTTATACACATATATAAAGAGCAAGAGGGTAACTCGGGAAAGGGTTGGCCTGCTCAAGGACAGAGAAGGGAATCTATGTGTGGAGCCAGAGGAAATGGGCAAGGTACTAAATGAGTACTTTGCATCAGTATTCACCAAAGAGAAGGACTTGGTGGATGATGAGCCGAGGGAAGGGAGTGTAGATAGTCTTAGTCATCTCATTATCAAAAAGGAGGAGGTGTTGGGTGTCTTGCAAAGCATTAAGGTAGATAAGTCCCCAGGGCCTGATGGGATCTACCCCAGAATACTAAGGGAGGCAAGGGAAGAAATTGCTGGGGCCTTGACAGAAATCTTTGCATCCTCATTGGCTACAGGTGAGGTCCCAGAGGACTGGAGAATAGCCAATGTTGTTTCTTTGTTTAAGAAGGGTAGCAAGGATAATCCAGGAAATTATAGGCCGGTGACCCTTACATCAGTGGTAGGGAAATTATTAGAGAAGATTCTTCGGGACAGGATTTACTCCCATTTGGAAACAAACAAACTTATTAGCGAGAGGCAGCATGGTTTTGTGAAGGGGAGGTCGTATCTCACTAATTTGATTGAGTTTTTTGAGGAAGTGACAAAGATGATTGATGAAGGAAGGGCAGTGGATGTTATCTATATGGACTTCAGTAAAGCCTTTGACAAGGTCCCTCATGGCAGACTGGTACAAAAGGTGAAGTCACACGAGATCAGAGGTGAGCTGGCAAGATGGATACAGAACTGGCTCGGTCATAGAAGACAGAGGGTATCAGTGGAAGGGTGCTTTTCTGAATAGAGGGATGTGACTAGTGGTGTTCCGCAGGGATCAGTGCTGGGACCTTTGCTGTTTGTAGTATATATAAATTATTTGGAGCAAAATGTAGCTGGTCTGATTAGTATATTTGCGGACGACACAAAGGTTGGTGGAGTTGCGGATAGTGATGAGGATTGTCAGAGGATACAGCAGGATATAGATCGGTTGGAGACTTGGGCGGAGAAATGGCAGATGGAGTTTAATCCGGACAAATGTGAGGTAATGCATTTTGGAAGATCTAATGCAGGTGGGAAGTATACAGTAAATGGCAGAACCCTTCGCAGTATTGACAGGCAGAGAGATCTGGGCGTACAGGTCCACAGGTCACTGAAAGTGGCAACGCAGGTGGATAAGGTAGTCAAGAAGGCATACGGCATGCTTGCCTTCATCGGTCGGGGCATAGAGTATTAAAATAGGCAAGTCATGCTGCAGCTGTACAGAACCTTAGTTAGGCCACACTTGGAATATTGCATACAATTCTGGTCGCCACATTACCAGAAGGATGTGGAGGCTTTGGAGAGGGTACAGAAGAGGTTTACCAGGATGTTGCCTGGTCTGGAGGGTATTAGCTATGAGGAGAGGTTGGATAAACTCGGATTGTTTTCACTGGAATGACGGAGGTGGAGAGGCGACATGATAGAGGTTTACAAAGTTATGAGTGGCATGGACAGAGTGGATAGTCAGAAGCTTTTTCCCAGGGTGGAAGAGTCAGTTACTAGGGGACATAGGTTTAAGGTGCGAGGGGCAAAGTTTAGAGGGGATGTGCGAGGCAAGTCTTTTTACACAGAGGGTGGTGAGTGCCTGGAACTTGCTGCTGGGGAAGGTGGTGGAAGCAGGTACAATAGTGACATTTAAGAGGCATCTTGACAAATACATGAATAGGATGGGAATAGAGGGATATGGTCCCCGGAAGTGCAGAAGGTTTTAGTTTAGGCAGGCATCAAGATCGGCGCAGGCTTGGAGGGCCGAATGGCTTGTTCCTGTGCTGTACTGTTCTTTGCTCTTGTTCTTTGAAAACCCCTACTGTCCGGTCAGCCAACCCCGAAAGTTTTGAAAGGTTAGACCCCACATCCTCCTATGTAAATGCAGACACTAGAAGCACCCCACCAGAGTTCCTAACAACATTTACAGGAACCTAGAGAGGCAAAGAAAGAACACCAGGGGGCAGAGAAACCGTGAGGGTGATGCCTCACCTTGTCGAAGTGCCACAGGGGAGTGCAGTAGAGTCTGCACAAATACCTACAGGCAGGAGTGTCCCAGAGGACAAAGGGGAGATTAGCAAAGAATCCTCCCCCACAGTCAGAACCAAAGAGAACCACCCATCCCCCAAAGTCAAAAGACTTTGCATGACTCGGCAAAGCACTGAAAGAGAATTCAGGGTAGACCCGCCCACTACTGACTCTCCTGGAAAAAAAAATTACCTCAGCAGGGACAAAGACCCTGGGCAGACATGGTAATGGGCAAACTGAAGAAAAACCTCCCCAAAAAAGAACCACATGTTTATTGGGATGCCAAAAAGTGGTGCTTTTAATAAGTTTTAGGATTTGTGAATGAATGAGAGAAATGCATGTTTTTTTCTGTACCTTCTTTTCTCTCAACCTTTTTAATGAAATGCACCTTTTCACAAATTGCATTTCATTCTACTGGGTGTGGAGGTGTCATGCTAGGCCCCCACTGCCAAGAATGAGGCACTTTAATTTTGTCATGAACATTGATTTTAAACTGTTACTGGAGTGAAGAAAGGACTTGTTGAACAGATCAGCCGTGGCTGGAAAAGATATTTGCATAGTAACAGATGGTGATTGGAAGGACAAAGGACTATTCCCTGATACATTCAACCCACAATGGACCTTGATCACCAGGTATTGTGTGTAAGAGGAGCATTCCAGAGACTGCTAAAGGTGATATAATCCAAGACATGGTCAGACCACATTAGTCATCTGACTAACCTGCTTGACAACCTGTGTTTTCTGAATTGTACAAACAGTTTGAACAGAGAAAGACGTTTTGCTCCTGGATTGAGAAGATCTCTCCTGTTTGCTCCCATCTCTTTCTCACAAGCTTCTGAATCCACTGAAGACACATGAACCCCAAGAGAGAAAAGTCTCCTACAGCGAACAAGGTTTAAGAAGAATACTGGGCCCCAATGAAAAGCAAGATCTACCTACAATCAGGGACTCTACAGTGAGCTTGAAGAACCGTAACAAAAACTCTTCAGATATTGCCTCAAACTTTTCCACTATTTTTCTTCTCTTTTCTGTTGCTATTTGCATGTGTGTATCATGTATGCATGCCAGCGTGTGTGCGTCCTGTATCCGTAGGTGTCAACCGAATTCGAGTTTAAGTTTAATAAATTTCAACTTTTCTTCTTTAAACTTAAGAAAGCCTGTTTGTGCTGGTTTATTTTCCTCATAATTGGAAAGCGGTAAACAAGGATTCACCAAGGGGGAGCTAAAAACATGTGTTTAAAATTAAACCCTGTTACAGCAAGACCAGGTGAAGGCTGAGAGGAACCCCTAGACACCTTTCTTACCTGGTCATAACACTTAGGTTCCATTAGTGCATCCATCTAACAACCACATGCAAAAGCCACAATACCACTAACACAAAGCAGTCCTGCAAACAACCAAATATCCCTTGCACAGCCCCCCATTACTAGGTGTCATGTCACTCTCATATAAAACAGAAACTTCTCACAATGTGCGACACACCCATGTGCATACCCTTGTACATCTACAAATCTTTACTCTTCAATTTCCTAGCACTTCTAATGGGTGCAACCCCTGTGGTTTCAGCAGAAGTAGAGGCAGGCTGTTCAGATCCCTACTCTGACTACTGAGATGCTTTTGGCCGATGTCCTCTGGGATTTGGAGTCCGTGAGTCCTCAGCCAATGATTGCCCCACTTGTATCTGTGCACGAGCATGAGGCAACACCTAGGTTACTGACTCGGGGTCAGGGAGCAGGTGCAATGGGTGAGAAGTGGAAGCATGAAGTGGAATCAGTACCCACTTCCATGTCTCCTTTCGCCATTATCCTTCTCGTGGCCCAGCTGCACTTTCCTGCTAGCAGGGTTGGAGTATTGTGTATAGTTTTGGTCTCCATACCTAAGGAAGGATGAACTTGTCTTAGAGAGGAGGTTTACTAGATTGATTCCTGGGATGACAGTGTTGTCCTGTGTGGAGAGATTGAGTAGAATGGGCCTGCACTGGAGTTTAGAATGATAGCTGATCTCATTGAAACATATAATATTCTGAGAGAGCTTGATAGGGTATTTGCTGAGAGGTTGATTCCCCTGGCTGTAGATTCTCAAACTAAGAGGCATAGTTTCAGGATTAAGGGGTCAGCCATTTAGGACTGATGAGGAATTTCTTCACTCAGAGGGTAGTGAATCATTGTAATTCTTCACGACAGAGGACTGTGGATGCTTAATCGTTGTATATATTCAAGGCTGAGATTGATAGATTTTTGGACTCTAAGGGGGGAATTTTATGCTGGTGGCAGGGGCCTCAATGTCGGGGGAAACAGACACTGAGATCCCTTCGTTGCCTCTTTTGCAGAAGATCTGCCAAATTTAGTGCCAATCAGGCACGTAAGTGGACAGCGGCGGGCCTTCCATAGGATTTAGAACCCCATCGCTGGAAGTCCAACCTTGCAGAGCTGCCGGCCAATCAGAGACTGGCAGCTGCAATGCCACCGCAGAGGCGGTGGCTGCTGCTGTAACTGCACCTATTGGAGGCCGAGAGCGTCACTGGAGCAAGGGTGGGAGGGGAGGTCTCGAGGGGTGGGGGTGGGGGTGGCAGGGGAGTGTGGGAGGGGGGGTGGTAGCAAGGGCAGGTGGGTGGCCCTCAGTGGGCCACCCCCTCCACTATGCCGGGTCCCTCATTCAGGCACTGTGTCTTTGACTGAGGGCACCACCCCCAGCCCGTAGAGCCGGGAAGCAGCCCGCACAGCTTTTCCTAGCACATTTCAACAGGGTAACAGGGCCGCCCGCTGCATGGTAGTTGAGACTGCGGTGGGAAGAAGCCCTTAATTGGGGGTTAATTGCCCAGTTAAGGGCCTCAATTGACAGCTGGGCGGATAGGCCGTTCAAAGGCCCCCACCATCATCCCACCTGATATTATGCTCTCCCTACCTCCAAACCTGGCATGGGGAGAGCATAAAATTCTACCGTATGGGAATCAAGGGATATGGGAATTGGGTGAGAAAGAAAAGTTGAGGCCAAAGGTCAGCCATGATCATATTGATTGGCGCAGCAGGCTCGAGGAGCTGTATGGCTTACTTCTCTACCTATCTTCTTATGTGCTCAATGGATGGATGGAGAGTGCTTATTGAGGTTGACAATGGGCGAGAGTCATGACATTGTATAAGGATGCAGATGAGTGCCAGTGGTGGATGAGCAGATGTGGATGTGAGGAAGCGCATAGACAGAGAAGGATGAGTGTACCTGCAGGTAAGTTGGTGTGGGGAGTAATGTGCTGTAGTAGGATTGAGAAGGCAGAATGAGGGGATTTGCATGATATGCACATCAAGAAGTATCTAAATGCGCCATTGCTATCACTTTTCCTGCCCTGCTTATGTCACTAAACCACTTTCTGCATTGTATCCAGGACTGTCCCTTCTTGGTGTCCCCAGCTGGCTTCTTCCTCCTGTCACTAGGAAACAGTATATCCCTCCAGGTTCTCACAGCCCACAGCTTCACATCCAGAGAGGCAGCACAGAAGTGGGGTGCAGTCTTTGACCTTCTACCTTCCATGGCAATTCTGTCTCCTTTCCACCTCCAGCTGCTTTAACATGATGCTTGGAGTGTTTTTTAACTGGTGGAATTGAAATTATGTCATGCAGGTCGTCAATATCCATGCTGATGCTAATTGTTTGGAAAATCCGGAAATCATATGTCAATGCAGTGGCTGGGTTAAAAAGCCACTGAACCTATTTCCAGGTTTCCCACCTGATATCAGACCCCTCTGTTCACAGCACGTCGCAAAGTTAAATTCCAGCCCATCGTTTCTGCTGTTTGTTGAATTGATAACGAAGGGCATCGAATGATAATTATGACTAGTAGAACAAAGGAAGAAGTGGAGAAATTTTTTTTAACACAGCTTTGTTATTTCATGAAGTGGCTATTGAGGCAGTAACTATAAACTTACTTAAAATTAAACTGGATAGATATTTGGAAAGGAAAAATATAAAAAATATCTTTAAGAAAGTAAGAAAATGGGATAAAATTATACAGCTCCAGTTGACGAGCTAGCATCTGCACAGATGCAATGGGCCAAATGTTCTCCTTCTGTGTCATAATTTCAATGATTCGATAAAATCAAACCACACATGAGAAATAACCATTTCTCCAAGGAGTTGGAAGGCTGCCAGTATCTGTAAAGATTGAAGGCCGCAAGATCCAACACCTTTAAAAGAAAAAGGGACAAATTGAACAATAAATTCAGCTTCTCTTGTGATTTTTGAAGGAAATTGGTTCCAAGTAATATTGGTACTTTCATCAGTCATCCTTTTCTACTATGATGTCATGCTTTTACCCTCTGTTCCATTAATCTTGCACAGTTAGCTTGTTATCCTTGAGATCTGGTTCAATTCTCATTATATTTCATATTATCCCTCTTCTATCTGATTTCTTACCCTTTCCCAGTAGAAGATGAAAGAATCTTCCACTATACTTATTGTTATGACCAGGTGAGAAGGGGTCTAGGGGTTCCCTCACAGCCTTTGCCAGGTTTAACCGTAACAGGGTTTAATTTTAGAAACACCGTGTTTTTAGCTCCCCCTTAGTGAATCCTTATTCACTGCTCCAATTGTAAGGCAAAAAAATCAGACAGGTTTTCTTTAGAATTACACAAGAAAGGTGGAAGTTTATTAATCTTGAACTCTAATCTGGTTGTCGACTAAGGATATGCAACGCGATCACGCTAGCATGCATAAGCAATAAACACACAGAAAGAACAGAAAAAGTAGAAAAGAATAAAGGGGAAAAGTTTGAGGCAATATTGGGATTATAATTACAGTCCTTTGAGTTGAATGTGGAGTCTTTGGTTGCTGGTAAGTCCTGCTGTTCATTGGGGCGCAGTTCGCACTACAACTTGTTTCGATATCGGAGTCTTTTCTCTGTTGAGGTCTATGTGTCTTCCGTGGGTCCGGTGGCTTGGGAGAAAGTGAGAGGGAGACAGCCAGGAGAGAGACTTCCTTGTTCCAGCTTCAGTTACACACTGCCTTCTGAATTCAAACTGTCCTGTGGCGAGTTCAAAAAACCTGGACCAGCCAGTTGGTCATGTGACCAGCTGGTTTAACTAGTCCTGGCTTTGTGGATTGTATCATCCCAGCAGTTCCTTGAATGCGCTTCCTTACACCTTCAGTGTCTGGTGATCAAAATCCATTTGGGTTAACTGGATCAGGGAGTTATTCTTTTGTCTCTCCAAGCACTACTTTTAGTATGCAAATGTTCTTCCAGCCAAGTGTCTGGTGATCTTCGAACAAGTCATTTCTTCACTCCAGCAACTGTGTAAAATCATATTCATATAGTGAAATTAATATGCCTCATTCTTGGCAGGTGGGGGTCTGCATGACATTATGGAGAAAAATTTTGTGAGCCTTAATTCACAAAGAAGCCTCTCAGGCATCAGATGTGGTCACAAATTTGTGCCGGCTGACTATGCGCAGTTGATTGTGAGGCACCCAATTTTGCAAGTGATGTTGGAATTGAATAATAAGGCCTCACTACTGGCATTCACAAACACCATTAAAATATTCAAAATGCTCACTAAAGTTCCTACACTAAATTTTCATCTTCAAATGATGTTCTGCCAGCAATGTGAGTCTCTTAAAGAGTGGTTGCAGAGGAAGCTGGCTTCTCAAAGTATGAGGTAGGTTTAGAATTTTGTTTTGTTTTCTCGTAAGTCATTCCAAATAGGAGCAGTGGGGCTTATATTGCAAAATTTGGAAGAGCCCCCATTTACTGCGCCTCAGGCATAGGTGTGGCAGTGATTTGAGCCATCATATCGCCACTTTTGCTGAGATTGCAAATCTAGGGTTATTGTTTTCATTACCAGTCCACTCAGACAGTTTTCTCTCAGTTATTTTTATATTACAATTTGTTGCTCATATCTCCATCTTTCAGTCACATTCTGATCAACCTTTTTAGTTTATTAAGTCTGAGCATTTATCTCTTTTAGGCTTTTATTTATTGATATGTTTTCAAATCTAATTCCCACCTCCTTTCAACTAGACTATCTCACCCTGAAAAATAAATTTTCCTGATATGCTTTTCCCCTTCTTTCATTATATTGCATAATTTAGGTAGTGGGCAAAGCAATCTCTGTCTGTCACCAGGGAATTTAAGGGGTGAATTTCTGCCTGTCAAACATTACAAACGTTTTAGCTGATGATTTGTCAGCAAACACCTTCTATTGACACATGCAGGAATATAACATTTTCTTAAAGTCAGCAGCATAACTTACCACTAGTTGACATTGTATAAGGATGCAGATGAGTTCTAGTGATGGATGAACAGATGTGGATGTGAGGAAGCGCCTAGACAGAGGAGGATGAGTGTACCTGCAAGGTAAGTTGGGGTGGGGAGTAATGTGCTGTAGTAGGCTTGAGAAGGCAGAATGAGGGGATTGGCATGTTATGCACATCGGGAAGTACCTAAATGTGCCATTGCTCTCATTTTTACCTGCCCTGCTTATGTCACTGAGCCACTGTCTACATTGTATCCAGGAGCATGGCATCATGCTCCTGCTGCTGACCTCTTGTGCCGTTTGACACCTAAGTAGAACAAAATTTAGCATCTTTGCAACTGGCAAGTGAGCTTCTTGCCTCTTATTAGATCCAGTTCCAGATATACTTATTGGAAACTTGCAACTCAATAACATTGTAAACCAGAAATCAGGGTTTACTGAGGTGAAGATGACAATCATAGAGAAAGATAAGTCAAATACGGAAGAGATCTTTGGCAAGTCACCATTTTGGAAGTAGGCAACAAAGAAATAAGTCAGTTGATGGCTAACTTGCTCCGTAAAAGGACTTGGCAGGAGATCTGAATACCTTCAATGATGAATAGAGGCAAATAAAGAAAATATAGTTCAATGACCAGACTGGGAAGACTGGCTTGGTGTCATGACAGGAACTGAAAGTTTTCACATAGCCAGAAAACTATGGCTCAAGTGTTTGCTCTTGAGAGTCTAGAATGATAGATGCTGTTAAGGGATTATCCTCCAGTGACTCTGTCAAATGTCTTCCCATCTATGCATTGTGTGAGCATTGAAGCTTGGTCTACAATAATAGTTTCAAAATATGCTATTACAAAGTTAGCCAAGTGACATGAAATAGAGTATTGACAACGGTTGTTTCTCGGACTATAGGGAGGTTTGCAGTGGAGTTCCACAACAGTTGGTATTAGGACCACAGTTTTTTTTTATTGTTACGAGAGTGCTTTTATTTTTTGTAAAATGTTTTTAAGGACCTATAGTTGAATTATGGACATTGATTCATCTGGAAGCTTGAAGAGATGCTGAACTTTGTGTTTTTTAAAAAGAGGTCACCAGAAGGCTTCCTGGACTTGGCTTGTAAACAAGCCCTTACTGGAAGGCACCTGTTTTCAGATAAAATACCAGCAGGGAGCTTGTTATTTTGACTTGGAGAAGATGTTTACAGAGAAGTGACATGTCAAGATTTATAGGGGTCAGGAGGCTCGATTCTTGTGACATTGTTTTGGTTTCGCTTTGGACAGTGATTTGGAGTGTAAACTGCTTGGAAGACAGTTGGGTTTTACCTGCCAAGTAAACCCAGCTCACCTCTTTCTCTCTTGGAAAGAAACCCTCCAAATCCAATGTGTCAACTTCCCCTTTCCTCCTGTATTTGAAGAAACCCTGCATATCGAATGTATGGGAGCTGAGACCCCTGTTGCCACATTTCTGCTGTAAGGCCTATCTGAAACTTCTGTTGCTGCATTTCTTGGAAAGCCTACCCAAACTGATCTTCAACATTGCCTGGAAAGAACTGTCTCGGAAGATCCCAGCGACATCCATCTATATGCATTTGGGATGCCAAACCAAAACAAAGTACATCTTTCCATATCTTCTCTTTTTTCTTCAAGAATGAGTAAGTGATTTTTTGGGGCTTTTGTTTTGTAACAGAACTCTAAAGAAAATTCCCTTTTATTGTGTGTGTGTGTGTGTGTGTGTGTGTGTGTGTGTGTGTGTGTGTGTGTGTGTGTGTGTGTGTGTGTGTGTGTGTGTGTGTGTGTGTTAAAAAGGGAGCTTTTATATTTCAATCGCTGTGTTTGTACTTTACTTCATTACTGGTTAAGACTTATTTGATAATAAACTGATAATTTTGTTGTTTATTAAAGAAACCTGGTTGGTGTGTTTTATTCTGGGAAAAATAGAGTATATGATTGATTGTATTGGTAAGTGGGAAAATTTAAATATATGTTGTGACCTGTGGAGAAGTGGGACTAGAATAAACAGTGCACTTATCCTGCCTTGGTCGTAACAATATATATTAATGACTTAGACTTGGGTGTACTGGGCACAATTTCAAAATTTGCAGATGACACAAGAAATGTGACGAGGATAGTGATAGATTTCAAGAGGACATAGACAGGCCGGTGGAATGAGCAGACACGTGGCTGATGAAATTTAATGCAGAGATGTGAGAAATGGTAGAAAGAATGAAAAGAGGCAATATAAAATATTGGCCACATTTATAAAGTGGGTGCAGGAACAGAAAGACCTTGGGGTATATGTGCACAAATCATTGAAGGTGGCAGGGCAGGTTGAGAAAGTGTTTAACAACGGGATGATGGGCTTTATAAATAGAGGCATAGAGTACAAAAACAAGGAAATTATGATGAACCTTTATAAAACACTGGTTCAGACTCAACTGGAGTATTGTGTCCAATTCTGGGCACAGCACTTTAGAAAAGATGTGAAGGCTTTAGAGATGGTTCAGAAAAGATTTGCGAGAATGATTCTAGGTATGAGCGACTTCAGTTACATGGATAGATTGGAGAAATGGGGTTGCTGTTCTTAGAGAAGTTTGAGAGAAGATTTGATAGAAATGTTCAAAACTATAGGGGGGAGAAGTAGATAGAAACTGATCCCATTGGATTTAAAGTGACTGGCAAAAGAACCAACGGTGACACGAGGAAAAACTTTTTTACACAGTGAGTGGTTATGATCTGGAATGCACTACCTGAGTGTGTGGTGAAGGGCATGTACAATTGGGCCTTTCAAAAGGGAATTGGATAAGCACCTGAAGCGAAAAAATTGCACAGCTACAAAAAAAAGGCAGGATGGTGGAACTAACTGAGTAGTTCTTGCAGAGAGCTGGACCAGACATGATGGGCCAAATGGCCTCCCCCGCACCGTAACAATGCTAACTCTATAATTCTGTTGTCTGTATGCTTTGTTGCAGCATTTTCTGTCTTTCACTACATAGGAACAATAATTTTGGCTGAAATAAAACCTCTGTGTATTTTTTCAATGTAATGATGCACCGGAATTACGTGGAGTACTGAGGTACAACACCACATCCCACACCAGAATCCATGCACACATCAGGCAGAATTTAATGCAGCCATTTAAAGCGGGAATGGTGGCATGGAGGGGAGCGGACCGTCCATCCAGAAATCTGGTGGTGTAACGTTGGTTCCAGATCTTGTCAGCAGCGGGAAAGTGCCAAAACGACATTGCTTCCCCAACGCGATGGGAATCTATTTTAAATTGCTGAGTAATTGATTGCATTGTATTTGCATCTAATTTGCATCAATGTAATGGCAGGATTGTGAGTTAGCGGATGGCAGATGGCACTAATGTGCTGTCGGGTTCATAGCCGTTAAAAGCTGCCGGCAGCTAGGCGAGAGGCTTCACTGATGCAATGGGTAGGCAGCTATGAACAGTACTGCATGGGGGAAGAGAGGGGTGTGGATGCCATCTTCAGATTGTGTTGCTGTGTGCTTTGTAAGTGGGGGTCAGGCTCTTGGGGACAGTGGGATTGGGGTCTTAGGGCCTTAGACAAGGGGATTGGGGTCCTGCTTGCTCTGCAAGCGGGGGCTTCGGTTTGAGGGGCTCTAATGGGTGACCAAACTGCTGTGTGAGATGTCAGGGTTGTCTCTACATCGACAGCAATCAGTAGGCCAACTGGTCACTTGGCATGGGTCTCATCCACCCTGGACCCGCGTGGCATGATGCTGCACCTCCGATGGAGGGGGGTCCATGAGGCAACTGTGCCTTCCCGTGAAGCTCCATGACGAGAGCACAGCAGCAGCAGCCGGCCATGACAAGAAGGGCCCACCTGCGCCAGAGTGTGTACCGAACATGAATAAGCTACTTCCAAATATCCGAGTGGCCTCCAGGAAGGCCGGCACCAACTTATGTGCCGTGCTGTAGGAAGAGTTATGACCTATGGGATTTGGGGATCTCCCTATGCTGGTGGCCCTAAAGATCACAGTGGCACTGAACGTTTATGCATCTGGATCTTTCCAGGGATCCACCAGGGACATGTGGGGTCTCCCAGGCAGCAACCCACTGTTGCATCAAGAAGTTTACCAATGCCCTGTTCAAGAGGGTCAGCAGCTATGTGCTATGAAGCTACCAGACCGACTCTGGCAGTCAGGCCAAGAGAGCCATTGGATTCAGGGCCATTGCTGGATTCCCCCAGGTGCAAGGTGTGATGGACTGCATGCATGTCACCATCAAAGTTCCCATGGATTAGCCAGCCGCATTCTCAACAGGAATGGCTTCCATTCAATCAACATTCAATTGGTCTGTGACTGCCGAAAACGTTTCCTGCAGGTGTGTGCCTGCTTCCCAGGAAGCAGCCACAATGCCTACATACTCGACAGTCCCAGGTGCCACAGCTTTTCAGGCCCCCTGCTCGCCTACAGGGATGGAGACTGGGGAAAAAGGCTACCCATTGAAGATATGGCTATTCACACCTGTGAGGAACCTTTGCACTGCAGCAGAGGAGAGGTACAACAATTGCCATGGCTTCAAATGAGCAACCATCGAGAAGGCCATTGTTGTGCTGAAGATGAGATTCCATTGCCTTGATTGATCTGGTGGAGCCCTGCAGTATGCCCCAGCGAGGGTCTTGTATGTTGTGGTGGTCTGCGGTTATCTGCACAATCTAGCACTGTGGGGGGAGGCCTTATATGATGATGAGATGCCAGAGCGTCACTCCTCCACTGATGAGGAGAATGCAGAGAAGCAAGCAGCACTGGATGGTGCAGCCCTTGCACCGGAAGCCAGGCAGATTAAGCAATGTGCCAAGAAGGCAAGAGACAGCCTCATAGTCACCCGCTTCCAGCCACCCTGATGCCCACTCTCAGAGAAACCAATAACGACTCACTTCAATGCATGTAGTCTGTTGCTTCCTTTGCATTTGTGTTCACTGACGTGCCCAGCTGCAAACCGGGCTAGTGCCCATGGGAGACCATGTTAATGAGACCTGTGGTTGCTTTGGCATTCCACTAAGGGGGAAGGGTAAAGTCAGCAGCTCACAATTAAGGCATTATGTAATATTGACTTTTAGACATTGATGGTTAATGACTTGAACAAAAGAACTTTATATTAATCTATATATTTAAGATGGCAGACACTCGTGAATTCCCAGATGTGACTAGGTGGTTTTCTTAATACGTTTGCGAGTGCTCCTACAAGGTGTGATCCCAGCAATAGCTGCTGGGCTGGAGACAGGTGGCTAACCAGGCTGCCCCCTGGCATGTGATGACTTTGGCGGCCGTCCTCTGGCTGCCTTAGCCTGGAAGGCCCCGCAGCTTGAGGGTGTCCTGCACTGCTGGAGCTGGGCTCACCAGTGGAGAGGCTGAGGAGCCACTGACCACACTCAGAGTGCCCTGAGCAGAGCCCTCAGCTGTGGAGGGCAGCCTCCCCTCCTCCCTTTCAAGTCTCATTTGAACCTCCCTGCTCACCTGAGAAGGACAAGGATTGGGAGAAGACACCAGGTCCTTCTTTTGCCTTGTCACTGCTGTGTCGAGCTTAGGGCCAAGGCGATGGTGTGCAGGTCTGCACGATTCTGTGGGATCTGGTTCTCCATGAGTGTGGTCAAACTCAATATAGGCAGCCATGCACTCACATGCCTGAGGCATGGCAGCAGTTGTGGCATGGATGGACTCCTCAGTTGTCAGCTCATGGCTGCGCGTGGTCTCTGGCATCTCCGCCAGATGTTGCCTCACCTCTCTTTGCAACTCCAGTGTGCCCAGTGTGCTGATGACACAAGAGGCTCATCATTAGCCTGGGACTCAGCATGGGCCTGCACACCCAAAGTCCTCCAACCGTCAGTACAGGACCCTAGGTCACACCCATCTGTCCCTATTTACAGGTGGGGGGATGTGGTGCATTCTGGTCAGGTGGTAGTGCAGAGGGGCAAGTTTGAAGGATGATAATATTGGTGCAATGTTTTGGAGACAGTGTTGCAGCAATCAGCCATACTAACCCATGTTACCAGCTTCTATGCCCCAACACCACCTGAGAAAAGATGTAAAAAGGAAATTTAAGGGAAAGATCAAGATGATTGTCATCAGCATGCATATGCAAATTAGCTTGTCATCTGCTAATGATGTTGCCATGAAGCAGCATGCCTATAAATAATTTATTTTATTTATGTTTCATTTTGGTGTTTGTTAAGATGGGATTTGTCTGTACTGGGAAACAAAAAAATTATTTTTCTGCACCACTGCCTGTGTGACATTGCCAACTTGCTGTCAGTTAATGATAAATTATTCATTTTTACTCAGGTGTTTAACAAATGTAGAGTCTCTTGTACGCAGTTTATAGTGCTCTCTTTGCACTGTGATTATTAGCTTAAAAGAAGCCTCTTTCAGGGGAGATGCCATCTTCAAAATGGCTTCACCAACTGCATGCTGGGAAATTGGCTTAAATTCTCTTGACACTCGATGAATGAAACCAGCAAAGCAAATACTATTGATTGCTATCAGACATATGCATGTGGGGAAAACAAATCACTAGGCATACATCAAGGGGGGAATTTTATGCTCTCCCCTGCGGCAGGTTTGGAGACAGGGGAGAGCATAACGTAATTGAGTGGAATGGTGGTGTGGGGGGGCGGGGGGAGGGGGGTGCCCTGCCACCTTCCCGTCTCCGCCAAAATTAATCCCGGGGCAGGAAGGCCTGTGAATGGTCTTCCCGCCCCGCCATCAATTGAGGCCCTTAACTCAGCAATTAATGCCCAATTAAGGGGCTCATGCCACCGCTGCCAGAATTAGCAGCCCTGTCGCCACACAGGAAGCATGGCATGAAAAACCGTGCAGGTTGCTTGCCGGCTCCGTGGCGGGGGGATGGTGGTGTCTCTCGTTAAAAGGCACATAGTGCCTGAACGAGTGATCTGGCATCGGGAAGGGGGTGGGGGATGAGAGCCTCCCTCCTGCCCTTGCTACCAACCCCCCTACACTCCATTCCCCTCCAACCCCCACCCCGTGAGATTCCTCCCACCCTGACTTACTTGTGGTCTGGGTCCAGCACCGCACGTGGGCCTCGGGTAAGTGCTCTACCGACGGCAGCCACTGCCTCCGTGGTGGTACTGCTCAATTAAAAAGCAGCCGGCCTCTGATTGACCGGCAGCTCTCAAAGGGCAGGACTTCTGTCGCCGGGCTCCTTGATCCCGTGGAAGGCCCACCACTGTCCACTTAAGTGCATAATTGGCACTAGATTCGGCAGGCCTCCCACAGAAGAGGCAACGCAGGGTTCTCGCCATTGCTTTTTCCGGACATTCTGACCCGTCGCCCGGATAAAATCCTGGCCCGAGTGTTCAAAATAATTAATTTGCAAGATTGTGCTATTAAGCAATTTCATAATGTAACCAGGTAGCTGGAGTATAGATAGTGCTTGTCAGACACCACAAGCGCATACTAATATGCCTCGGTGTATATGTTGTGGACCTGGCTGTTCATTATTCATGTGAAATGCCTCAAATTTTCCCATTGATTTCTCAAGGCAAGGCTATATTTCAAGGATTTTTATGAGTATACTGGTTAGTTAAAGATTTGACCTGATGTTGACAAATGCTGAGGCAGGACATTGCTCCACCGTTTGGAACACCTAACTTTCACGAAGTATAGAAGTTCGAGATTAAACACTTACTTCCTTTTCCTCAACATTTATTTAAAAGATCAAAAAATCCGATCAAAGGAAATCAACTAACTGATTTGTTTGTTTAACTTTTTCATGAATTGGTTCAAAGCTGACTGTGAATAATCCTGTTTGGCAGTTCTGCTACAAACAGGTTTGTTGTTACTGGTAATCATCTTCTGAGGTAACGTGGGTGCATTGTGGAAGTTTTACTTGTAAATCTGAGATAATAAATGAATCAATTATTTGCCCAGGGCATATCCAAGATTACTTTTCTGCGCAAGGTTTTGTTTTGGTTTGTAGGAGGAATTGACTCCTATGTTGAGTGGAAGAAAAAAACATTGAGAAGCCCCAGTCATACCATATTTAGAAGGTTTGGCTCCCTCAGGTTAGCTTTTGCCCCATCAAACTCTTTTCTCCTGCCAAACAACTTTGAGAAAATATCCATACACACAGCAAGTTTCAAGTCTTTTTCTTTGTTCATCAAAAATCTCAGTAATTGTGCCAATTTGAAGTTTTAGTCATAATGATGAGCACAGTGTCATTCTTAGAAACAAACTGGGCTTTTCCCAAGCCCTTCTGAATGTCAAGCACACTATTATTGTGATAATCTCATTTATTGAAGTCATTTAATTCGAATTGTATTTCCTCATCCCCCCTTTAATGGATTTTTTCCCCTTCTATTTCAATGATTCATTTTCCATATACACCTATTCCTTTAGGCAAGGTTTTTCACTGTTTAATAGATATTAGCCTTTCTAACTTAACCTATATCTCTGCTAATGATTAGAAGATTTCTTGCTCGAAAGCCTTAAGCTTCCCAGTCATTTCAGTGACTTTGGCAGGTATATGCTGCTTCTCAGATATCGGAGTAAGAGATGCACTTTGAAAGCTCCAAAGTGGCTTCATAGTGACATTCTCCTTGCTTTCTACAGCTTTATAAAGCGTCTCTCAGACGCACCTTACAATAGTGGTCACAACCCTTCAAAACAGACATAAATACATTGGGATATGTGAAAAGAAGAGCAGTAAGACTGATTCTAAATGTAAAGAATATGAACTATGTGAAAAGATTACAAAAACATGAGATCCAGTCCAGAGGAAAGTTTAAGGAGAAAACTCATCAAAAAGTTCGATAAAGTATTACTTAATGTAGATCAGGTGAACCCAGAATATTATTTCATTAGTTAGGACTATGCAACAAAAGGATATAAATTCATTGAGAAGTAAATTTTAAACAGATCTTCAAAAAAAATCTTTGCTGAAAGGATGAAGTTTGTTTTTTAAAGAATAATAAACATTTCTTATCTACTCAGAGGAGCAAGTTAAAATTGGAACGTGCGAGAAGAAAGCAGCATCTCAGCAATAAATCCCATGGATGATTTTAACTGCCTGCCTGCTGGCTTGGGGTTTCCATCGAGTGGACAGGTTTAAAAAAAAATCATAGAATCATTATGGCACAGAAGGAGGCCATTTGGCCTATCGAGTCCATGTTAGCTCTCTGTAGAGCAATGCAGTCAGCCCCATTCACCTGCACTATCCACATAGCCCTGCAAGTTTATTTGCCTCAAGTGTCCATCCAATTTCCTTTTGAAATCATCGATTGTCTCTACTTCCATCACCCTCATAGGCAGCAAGTTCCAAGTTATTACCACTCATTGCGTAAAAAGTTCTTCCTCACATCTCTCCCTCATATCTCTTGCCCAGAAACTTTAATCTGTGTCCCTTAGTTCTTATTTCTTCTTTGGGCCTCCTTATCTCGAGAGACAATGGATACGCGCCTGGAGGTGGTCAGTGGTTTGTGAAGCAGCGCCTGGAGTGACTATAAAGGCCAATTCTAGAGTGACAGGCTCTTCCACAGGTGCTGCAGAGAAATTTGTTTGTCGGGGCTGTTGCACAGTTGGCTCTCCCCTTGAGCCTCTGTCTTTTTTCCTGCCAACTGCTAAGTCTCTTCGACTCGCCACAATTTAGCCCTGTCTTTATGGCTGCCCGCCAGCTCTGGCGAATGCTGGCAACTGACTCCCACGACTTGTGATCAATGTCACACGATTTCATGTCGCGTTTGCAGACGTCTTTATAGCGGAGACATGGACGGCTGGTGGGTCTGATACCAGTGGCGAGCTCGCTGTACAATGTGTCTTTGGAGATCCTGCCATCTTCCATGCGGCTCACATGGCCAAGCCATGTTCTTATACCATGGAACAGCTCATCTTTGTCTACCGTATTCAAATCTGTCATAATTTTGTACACCTCTTAAATCTCCCCTTAATCTCCTTTGTTCTAAGGAGAACAAACCCAGCTTCTCCTAATCTTGTAGCTAAAATCATTCATCCCTGGAAACATTCTGTAAATCTCCTCTGCACCCTCTCAAGGACCCTCACATCCTTCCTAAAGTGTGGTGACCTCCAAGTTTGGTGGTATCAGCAAATATTTGAAATTTTACTCTGCATTCCAATCTATCTCTGCAAGATAAGGTTTGCAAGCAATTTACTTATTTGGGGAGCGTCATCTCATTTGATGCCACCATAGACAAGGAAGTGGACAATAGGCTTTCAAAAGCAAATAGCACATTTGGCAAACTCTACAAATGAGTCTGGAGCAACCACAGCCTCAGAGCACAGACCAAACTCAAAGTGTACAAGTAAATAAAATCAAAATACTGCTGATGCTGCAAATCTGAAATAAAAACAAGAAATGCTGGAAATACTCAGCACTTCTGGCAGCAAATGTGGAGAGAGAAGCAGAGTTAACGTTTCAGGTCAGTGCCCCTTCATCAGAACTGGCAAATATTAGAAATGTAAAAGGTTTTATGCAAGTAAAGCGGTGGTGGGGCAAGAGATAACAAAAGAGAAGGTGTTGATAGGACATGGCCACAGAGAATAACTGGCCAGAAGGTTATGGAGCAAAGGCAAACGGTATGTTAATGGTGTGCTGAAAGACAATGCATTAGTACAGAGAGGGTGTTAATGGACAGAAAACTGAACAGCCTGTCAAGCACAAACATGAAAAAAACAGTGGGTAGGCATAGTAGAAACATACTAAACAAATTAAAATAAAATAACCACATAAAAAAGAAAAAAATAACTAAAAATAAAAATAAAATGGGGGGCCCGTCATGCTCCGAAATGATTGAACTCAATGTTCAGTCCGGCAGGCTGTAGCATGCCTAATCGGTAAATGAGGTGCTGTTCCTCGAGTACAAAGCCGTAGTCCTCACCACCCTTCTGTATGGCGCCAGGTCATAGGTCCTATACTGCTGTCATGTACGCCTTCCAGAGTGCTTCCATCAGTGCTTCTTCCGCTGCATCCTCAAGATCCGCTGGCAGGACCACATCACAAACATTGACGTCTTGGAAACAGCCAACATCACCAGCATTGAGGCCATCCTCCTGCAAAGCCAACTGCCGTTGGGAGGGTCACATTGCCAGGATGGGCGACAGTCGCCTGTCCAAGTTTGTGTTGTATGGAGAGCTGACCACTGGTAAAGAGGGGCCCACGCAAACATTTCAAGGACTCCCTGAAGAAGTCCCTCTCTGTGTGCCACATCGACCACCACATCTATGGCACAGGCCATAGATCATGATACATCAGGAGTGCTACAAACATCTTTGTGACTGAGCGAAGAACCAGCATGAAAGAGAAAAGGAGGAGAAGGATAGATCCAATTGCCCCCAGCAGCAACTACACCTTCACTTGCACCCACTGTGGGAGAAGCTGCCAGTCAAGGATAGGCCTAACTAGCTACCAGCGGGCCTGCAACCGATGAGTACAACCTTCCCAAAATCTTTGTCTGCGTAGAAATGCCAAGAGAGACTCTGTATTCCATTTTTCAAGACGTTTATATATCGCAAAAAAAGCAATTGCCCTAGCACTGACCCTAAGGGAACACCACTGTCTTCCATCTTCCAGTCTGAAGAACAACCATTTAGCACAACTCGCTGTTTTCTGTCCTTAAGCCAATTTTTTATCCAAGCTCACACTGACCCTCCTATTTCATGAACCTCAGTTTTGTTAATCAGCCTTTTATGTAGTACTTTGTCAAATGCTTTCTTAAAATCCATAGAGACAACATCCACTGCATTCCCTTCATCAACCTTCTCTGTTACTTCATCAGAAAATTCAATTAGATTAGTCAAACACAATCTGCCTTTCATAAATCCGTGCTGACTCTTCTTAATTAACTCAAACTTCTCCAAGTGTATGTTAATTTTTTCCCTGACTATTGTTTTGAAAACCTTTTCCACCACTGATGTTAAACTGACCAGCCTGTAGTTATGAGGCATGTCCTTATATCCTTTCTTGAATGAGGGTGTCACATTTGCCACTGTCCAATCCTCTGGTACCTCCCCCATATCCAAGGAAGATTGGAAGATTATGACAAGTCCTTCCACTATCTCCCCCTCCACTTTCGCTAGCAACCTGGGATGCAAGCCATCCGTACCAGGCAATTTATCCACCCTAAGCATAGCCAGCCTCAGTACACCCTGCTTATCAATTTTCATCCCATACATTATCTCTGCCATCTCCACTTCTACCAATATTTTGTCAGCATCTTCTACTTTAGAAAACACTGATACAAAGTACTCATTAAGTAGTCTGGCCTTGCCCTGCACCTCTAAGCATATATCACCCTCTTTGTCCCTAAGAGGCCCCATCCCACCTCTTACTACCCACTTACTATTTACATGCTGGTAGAAGACTTTTGTGGTTCCCAATTATGTTAATGTCATTCTATTCTCATATTCTGTCTTTGCCAGTCTTATTTTCCTCTTCACTTTCCCACGTAGCCTATTATAATTGGTCTGGTTCTCGCTTAAAGAATTACACCCTATTTTTTTTTATTTCATTATATTCTCTATCTCCCTCGTCAGCCACAGAGCTTTGGCTTTGGGTCCCCTACCTTTGCCCCTTGTTGGAATGTACCTCGTCTGTACCTGAAACATCTCCTCCTCAAAGATCATTACTGTTTTTCCTGTCAATCTTTGGTTCCATTTTACCTTGGCCAGATCCCCTCTCATCCCATTGAAGTTAGCTCTCTTCCAATTTAGAAGTTCTTAAATTATTCCTTGCTCTTCTCCATTACTAACCTAAACCTTATGTTACAGTGCTCACTCTTACCAAAGCGTCCCTCCACAGACACTTGGTCCACCTCATTCCCCAGCACCAGATCCAGCAATGCCTCCTTCCTAGCTGGACCGAGGATATACTGGTCAAGGAAGTTCTGAACACATTTCAGAAATTCCTTCCCCTCATTACCCTTTACTCTAATGTTATCCCAATCGATTAAAAAGTACCTCACCCCTCTCGATCACTATCTCTCACACTCACTGTTTCACGTTATTTCGAGTTGTCTCTGTCATTGTCTTTCTTTCTTCCTCCCCTTTATCTCCCGCTAAATATAAACAACAGAAAAGAAAGATACTGTTCTTTTGTCTATCTTTGAGGTAAAGTTTAAACAGTTTGGACCCGATACTGGCATCCATCAGCCCCATCAGCCTCCATATCCAAAGGATCATCCTCCGCCATTTCCGCCACCTCCAGTGTGATGCCACTACCAAACGCATCTTCCCCTCCCTTCCCTGGTCAGCATTCCGAAGGGATCATTCCCTCAGCGACACCCTGGTCCACTCCTCCATTACCCCCACCACCTCGTCGCCATCCCATGGCACCTTCCCCTGCAATCGTAGGAGGTGTAATACCTGCCCATTTACCTCCTCTCTCCTCACTATCCCAGGCCCCAAACACTCCTTTCAGGTGAAGCAGCAATTTACTTGTACTTCTTTCAATGTAGTATACTGTATTCGCTGCTCACAATGTGGTCTCCTCTACATTGGGGAGACCAAGCGCAGACTGGGTGACCGTTTTGCGGAACACCTCTGCTCGGTCCGCAAGCAGGACCCTGAGCTTCCGGTTGCTTGCCATTTCAACACTCCCCCCTGCTCTCATGCTCACATCTCTGTCCTGGCATTGCTGCAGTGTTCCAGTGAACATCAACGCAAGCTCGAGAAACAGCATCTCATCTACCGATTAGGCACACTACAGTCTGCTGGACTGAACATTGAGTTCAATAATTTCAGAGCATGACAGCCCCCCATTTTACTTTCATTTTTAGTTGTTTTTTCTTTTTTCTATTTTACATTTTTTACAACCTTTTTTTTGCATTTATTTCATTTCATTGTAGTTTGTTCAGTTTGCCTACCCACTGTTTTTTTTCATGTTTGCACTTGCTGCTGTTCAATATTCAGTCCGTTAACACCTATTCTGTACTAATGCTTTGTCTTTCAACACACCATTAACATATTGTTTGCCTTTGCTCCATGACCTTTTGGTCAGCTATGTGGCCTTGTCCAATCTGCACCTTCTCCTTTGTTATCTCTTGCCCCACCCCCACCTCACTTGCTTATAACCTGTGACTTTTCTAATATTTGTCAGTTCCGAAGAAGGGTCACTGACCCGAAACGTTAACTCTGCTTCTCTTTTCACAGATGCTGCCAGACCTGCTGAGTGGTTCCAGCATTTCTTGTTTTTATTTCAGATTTCCAGCATCCGCAGTATTTTGCTCCTATTTCTTGAGTTATCGATTTCAGCAGAATAAAACTTTTTGAGGCTTTGCTCACGGTTTGAATGAGTCTCATTACAGTTTTTAATTTTAGTTAATCATATGCAAATTGGTCTTGTGATGGAAGTGTGATGGAAACCTGCCAAAATGAGAGATATTAATTTTGTCACATGGAATATTATTATTTGAACATTTACTGGGCATTGAAATAACTTGTTTAAAAAAACCACAGGACAGTCGCTGAAAACATGGCTGTATATTTGTATACTATAGGTCAGTTGCATGGAGAGACAAAGAGAGCACTCCCTGATCCAATTAGCCAGGTGGGTTTTGTCAATAGTGAAGATCAAGAGACATTGGAGGTTATTGGATATGTAAGAGCCAGCATTCCACCCCCCCCCCACTGAGATTGTCTGGTAAGCTGTGAGGAATCCATAAACCTCGCAGGTGAGGCTGTCTCAAGAAAAAAGCTAGTCACATGACTAAAACTGCCAGCCAACCTGGAGTTAATTGAATTGTGCTCACAGAACAGTTTTTGGAAGAGACTGTAGTTGAGCTTCAAGAAGAGAGCACTCCCTCTCTCTGTCTCTCACGCAAAGTTCCAGGGACCCACGGAAGTAACTTAAACCTCGAGACAGAAAGCCAGTTAAACAAGTTTGAAAGTGTGCACTGGGTCCCAACGAGAACTGCAATGAGATTTAACTTCAATCAAAGACTTTACATCCAACTCAATGCCAGTAACTGGACTCCATTTGTTACTTCAAACTTTTCCCCTTTAATTCCTTGCCTTCCTCTGTCTCTATTTACGGTTGTGTTTATATCATATGCATGCTCACATGGTCGCGTCGCATATTTTTAGTAGTTTTAACTGAATTAGACTTTTAAGGTTAATAAACTTATGCTTTCTTGTTTAAATCTGAGAAAACCTGTCTGGTTGATTTCTTTGCATTTACAATTAGAGGGCAGTGAGCAAGGACTCACTGAGGGGAAGCTAAAAGCACTATGTTTTAAAAGTTAAACCCTGTTACAGCCAAACCAGGAAAAGGCTGAGAGGGGAACCCCGAGACCCCTTCCTCACCTGGTCGGAACAGTCCTATGCCAAAATCAGCCATATTTGCCCTGTTCACTCTTTCAGCATTGCTCATCTGTTTAAAATGGGTGCAATTGGGATTTCTTGTTTTACCTTCAGATGTTTGATTCTTGAACATGTCATTAAAAGGTCACTATAGCTTAAAATTCTTTTTTATTTTACTTTAGCTTTTTCCATAGCTGTTTTTGCAGTATTTTTGATGCATAACTTGCTGGTATTTGCTGCTGCATTTATGCATTGCAAGATTCCTTTTGCAGATGCCTTTTCCCAAAGCACTGTTGTTACCAGCAGCTGCTTCATTAGCAACAACCATAGTGATCAGCATGGGAATTTCAGTGGGCATTCCAGTATCGGTGATTGATTTGAAGGAGTAAAAGATGTTCAGGCAGATGGAACAAAAGCAGGCACAATTCCATCTCAGGCATCTGGAGCCTACATCCCAGGAGCGGAGGTGTCAGACAGGCACACCTATTGAGGAATTTCTGAAGAGAATTAATTGTCTTCATTGTCCATGGTTTCTGGTGGGATGTAGTTTACCCCAGACTCCAGTATGTACCAAATATATACCAGAGAGCCTGCCATGAGCACAACATTAAATTTTTGTGTCTGAATCCTTCTAGGCCAATAGTAATGACATTTGCTACACCTATCTAGCTTCAGTTCACTAATGCACAAAAACAAGTGACATGGACTGCTATCATCACTGTGGAAAGGAGGCAATAAGGGTGGTTCTCCCGGTCATTTGCAGTACATTTGAGAGAGGATTCGCGGAATACAACACTTTTATCAAGTGGCCATCAGGGGCCCTACCAGCAAACCACTGGCATATGTGAATAGGAAAGGCTTTAATTCCCATAACAGTTTCTGCTTTTGTTTTACAAGATACGCTCTTGGACTCCTCATCACCATTCACCATTCACTCCCATAATTGGTCCTTGCATTCCCTCCAAACTGGAGTGTGTATTTTCCTGTGCAAAAGCAGTTAAATGAGAGCATAAGCCTAGAAGTGTAACAGAGAACCATTGCTCTGTATACCGGCTCCTGAAATATATAATATGCTGCTAAATAAATTACCATCCCTTTACAGAAAGTGGGCTAAAATTGCACTTTATTGAGACGAGTACAGATTCAACTGCGTTTTTTTGTTACATAAAACTGTTTGCATTTTTGACAGAGTACAATTAATTTGCCATATTCCTCAGTTCTGGAAAACAATCAAAATGCAACTTACTAAACGTGCTCACTTTCTCTGGTTGGGTTTTCAAAGCTAGTTAAAGTGAGTCCATGTTTAGACCTTTGAAACACACTTTCTTGCTGCTGCTATAAGAACAAAGGCCACAACTGAGGAACTTAGGAAATTCATTGTACTCACTGTCAAAAATGCCAACTGTTCATTCATGTATTTTCTATAATGTCATGCAGACGCCCCCACCTGCCCAGAATGAGGCATATTAATTTTGTCATATGAACATTGATTTTAAACTGTTGCTGGAGGAAGAAATGACTTGTTAAAGAGATACCACACATTTGACTGGAGGACATTTGCATACTAAGAGACGGTGCTTGTGGAACCAAAGAACTACTTCATGGGCCATTTAACCCAGATGGATTTTGATCACCAAACATGAAGGTGTAAGGAACCGCATTCCAGGGACTGCTAAGATGATACAATCCACAAAAGACAGGACTGGTTAAACCAGCTGGTCACATGACTAACTGGCTGATGCAGGCTTTTGAATGAGAGACAGGACAGTTTGAATTTAGAATGTTGTTTGCAATGGAACGTGGAACAAGGAAGCCTCTCTCCTGGCTGTCTCTCTCGCTTTCTCCCAAGCCACTGGACCCACGGAAGACATATAAACCTCAAGAGGGAAAAACTCCAACATTGAAACACGTTGAAGCGTGCACTGGCCCCAACGAACTGCAGGACTTATCAGCAACCAATGACTGCACATTGAACTTTAAAGGACTGTAATTATAATCCCGATATTGCCTCAAACCTTTCCCCTTTATTCTTTTCTATGTTTTCTGTCTCTGTCTGTGTGTGTGTTTATCGCGTATGCATGCTAATGTGGTTGTGTCGCATATTCGCATAACCCGATCAGAGTTTAAGATTAATAAACTTCCACCTTTCTTGTTTAAATCTAAGGAAACCTGTCTGATTTCTTTGCCTTACAGTCAGAGCAGTGAAAAGGATTCATTGAGGGTGAGCTAAACACATAGTGTTTCTAAAATTAAACTCTGTTACGGTTAAACCAGGCAAAGGCTGAGAGGGAACCCCTAGACCCCTCCTCACCTGTTCGTAACAGTAACAAAAAACACAGTTGAATCTGTATTCATCTGAAAGTGCAATTTTAGCTTACCTTTTGTAAAGGGATGATAATGTAACAGCACATAATATATTTCAGGAGGACGTGAGAGAGAAGAGACGTTAAAAGATCTAATTGTTTTTATTACAGTGTTGTAGGAGTGAGTGGTAGTTTTGGACTAGAATTCTCTGACAATGTATAATGTTAGGTAGAAACTAACCCTCGGCTTTGGTTGGGTCTTAATTTAACTATGTAGCTATTTTTAATCTTGCGTATTTTCAAAACCCAGCATACAGAAGAAAACAGTACATAGAATTACACTGAATATTACAGCACAGAAACAGGCTATTCGGCCCATGCCTATACTGGTGTTTATGCTCCACCGTCTTACCTCCTTACTTCATCTCACCCAATTAATATAGTAGGGAAGATGTTGGCAAAGAGAAGATAAGTTGTAGCAACTCTGTGTTGCAATATAGAGAGTTAGGGATGCTGGGTGGATTGTTATCATTGGTATGATGGTCTTGGGTTTGGAGCATGGGCAGGAGAACCAAGAGCGGTTACAAGATGTGGGAGCACTAGGAGGGGTGTTTGGGAGCATTGAGAAGGAGAAACCAAAGAGGAGTATGGAATTGGTAGAAATTCTGAGAGTGGGAGGAGATGGAGAGGATCCTGAATTGTAGGAATACCGGGAAGGGAGATCTGGATGTAGTATAGAGGCAAGTTGGTGGAGAGGTGGCAGGGAGAGGAATAAGTATGAATGCTCCAGCTAGGGTTATTGGTTCATTTGTGGGATGGGAAGGGGATACATTTCATAAAAAGGTTTCCTGAGAAGTGACTTTGGAAAACCTTGTATCATTTAAAATACGGCTGAGTATTTATTTTCAATAATGCAGTTGCTTTAAGGAAATACTCCTTTGTCCTGTGCTATGTCACAATCGATCCTTCATTTCTCAAGGAATCAGATCCTGGGGAGAATGTTTGGGGTGTGACAACAATGGGTCAGAAGTTGCCATGATCTGAAGCACTGGAAGGTGGAAGGTAAGTTTTGGTTTATTAGGTGATTCTATGGGGTCTAGCAGCATAGGCTAGGATATCATAGTGATTAGCAGCATTGGAAGATGTTGGGGAGGGATGCACTTTGGGTGCAAGGATTTCCCTGTCTGGGAGCATGGAGGGAAGTAGCAAGGTCTGTTAACATTGGGGGTAAAGGTTGATGAGAAACCAGAATGTTAGTGTAGTTGAGTCTGCATGTGGAAATAAGTAATCTTTGTGATGGAAAGAGCATTAACCTAGTAAGTTAAGAATATTGAATATCTTACTAATATTGAAAGGTGGAAGCATCGTGGACTCAAATTCCCCAAAATTCTGAGTTTCTGCTCCACTGCTGGAAGCACAGTGGAGCAGGATTCCTGACCACCAATTGCAGGCAATGTGGACCCCTTCCTAATATCGTGGGATGGATTAATTTCCATAGCGGGGAAGGAGATTCAGCAATAGTTGGAATAGCATCCAGGTTCTGGAATCAATTACCTTTTTCTTCGGTAGTTTCAGGTCTCTAGATCAGTTCCCTTCTGTCATAGGTATTGGGCCTCTTAAGTGGTGTACTCGGTGAAACTCGCAGGGTAACCCAGGATTGTCCCAAAGCCTCTTCTGGACCTTTGAGGTACAGGCAGGAGACTTCCCCAGCCCCTCCAGACTGGAATTGCCTATATAATGTATAAAATAAAAACAGAAAGTGCTAGAAATATTCAGCAGGTCAGGCAGAATTTGTGGAGAGAGAAGCAGAGTTAACGTTTCAGGTCTCTGACCTTTCCTATATAAGTTAAATGGAGGAGAAACGCAGTGAATCCTGGTTTCACCTCAAATTACGCCTGTGCCTCTCTGTGCAGACGATCTGGTATGTTACAACCTTATGTCACTGGCATTTGGGTTCTAATATTTATAATGCTATGAATGTTCTACCTTACAAAATATGCATAAGTTACAAATAACTTCATTCTTCCCTTCCTCAGAATTCACCTCAAGTATTCAGAACAATTTTTTAGCCCTACCTCCCATGCTAGATTTGCAGTATTTGATTAAGAGGCAAGTATGGCAAAAGCAGGGAAATTATTGTTTTTTCATTTTTGTTGTACGAAAGAAAGGATTTAAAGATTGATTTCAGACAGCTGTATTTATTGAAGAGTTTTTTTCATGAAACCCAGGATAATGAAATAAATGATACTATTTATAAATCATTCACATTTTCTGTAAACTATCTATATCACAGCTGAGAGGTTGTTTCATATGTAAGTCAGACAGGCAACAGTACCTTTGCTCTAAGGTAGGTAATTGAATTATTGATCCTTTGAAGGGCAGTGGGTGTTTTTATGGATTAAGTTCTGCCATCATACCTCAGACATTAAGGATAGTTTCTCCAGCAGCCAAGTGTCAAAGTAAACAAAACCACCAATACTTTACCTGTTTAGTGGTAGGGTGCAGAATTGTTCTGCTCACATGACCTTTGAGAAAAAGATTTAATGACAGAAGGCGAGAAATTGCCCAGCATAACGGCAATTGTAGCAGCACCTGCACCAGAAGGCTCTGATTTGACGCTATCCTGACATCACACAGCCCAACTGGTTGATGTGATACCAGAATCCCAAATTTGGGCAGCGAATGCCCAGGCAACATCTGTGTTATTTACTCAAGATAAAAACAAGCGTGAAACTGCGAGCTGGGCCTGGCAGTAACATATTTAAAGGGTCGGACACCCTGATTGCAGGCAAGTTAAATTTTTGGAACATTTTCTGTTGCAAAGTGTCTGGAAGTGTCACAGAGGTGTTTTGGATTTGCCAGAGTGTTGCCACATCCTAATCTAGTTGGGGGGGTTTCTAGAAGAGTAGGTGACCTGTCCACACAAAGGCTGCAACTGGTAGCGGGGCAGCAGTGGCAGTGCCTTTGGGTCTGCAGCATGACAGGGAGATGGAGCAAAGGCTGCAGAGAGGGCAAGCTGTGCACCATCCTCTCCGCCAAGTTAGAGCCAGACTCCTTCATGCTCCTTGACAGTGACAGAAGGCTGTCTGGCAGGCCTGCTAATGCACAACATCTCGGTATTCAATCCGGTTCAGCACTCTCCTGTATACTGCTCCATCTGAGTCCTCTGCAGCAGTACACATCTGCCACCTCGCCATTCGGTGAGCTGGCAAATGAGCGAGCCATCCTTTACCCCTGACCTGGCTGCAGGGCACTCATGCCCAGCTGACTCACTGCCAGATGTTCCCAACACTATACTTGCCTCCAAGGTACATGCAGTGCCAGTATCTGAGCTGTGGCTGCGAGTGACAGATCAAGCGATGGGGCTTCTTCATTGATGTTGTACTGTTGCTCTCTTTCCTCCTCCTGGGACTCCTGGGCAGGTGGCGGTTCTCAAGTGTTGAAAAACAGGGATTCAGATGCAGAAGGTTGGGGTGAGGGGAGTGGAGTGGGGTGGGAAGCAAGAAGTCCTTGGTCTCACCATCAGCTGTTTACTCATCATGCCAGATAGCAGGATGAGGGTGTGCTGGGAGTTGAGAAGGAGCATAAGGCAGGAGCATACCATCATCCTTAATGTTCTCGGCAGCATTGGTGCCACAGGCTTCATCGCAGCCGGCCCCGTGATGCGGAGAATCAGTTCAGCAGTAGGGCTCAGGAGGTGCAGGCATCCTTGTCCCCTGCCAGTTCTACCCTGCTCCCTTCTATTATGTGCCACCTTGTCCGACAAGAAAAAGGGCAGAATGGCAGTGGTTGTGTTACACTGGCTTTAGATGATTTGTCTGCCCTAGCTGGATAGTTGGAGGTATGTGGAGGCAGTGAGAGGTGTGTTTGAGGCTGGCAGCATTGGTAGGTGTGAGGGTACGGTGGAGTATCTGAATGTTAGACATGAGTCCTGAGTGCCAGGGAGTGCTGCTGGGTGAGTGATTGGGGTATGGTGCATTAAGAAGCGAGAGAGGCTGGTATTGTGATGGGTAGGAGATGTCATGTGAAGATGTATTCACTGACCTTGACCACTCGCATGAGGTCATTAGACTTCTTGTGATACTGCTGCCAGGGTCTCGGACATGCCTCCAGGAGTTGACCTGCCTGGCCACCTGCTCCCACTCCTTTCTGAGAGTTGTTCTTGGGGGTCCCTGGTTCTCTGTTGACCCATTGTGTCTCTGTTCTAGCCCTGCTGCACCACTAGGGCCTCCTGCGCCACATCTGTCACTATGGATCTCTCTTTCTGCCCTTGTTTTCTCTTTGCAATAGTTTACATTGCAGCAATATTTTTGTGCAACTCACTTTAGATACAGCCTGCCTTGAAGAGCAGGCTGGCTGTACCACGTGATCTGCAAATAACCATGCTGGGCCCTCCTGCTGTGCTCAGGTGTCGCAGGCAGCATTCATGAGTAGAAAGCAGCATGGAAGCTGCTCGGGCCAATGCTACAATCATTCAGTTGAAATGGGTACACAAAGTTTGGACAGGTTGCAAATTGCAATCCCTGCACCCAAAAAACCAGGTCTAACAATTTCTAGCCCAAAGGTTTTTAATTTAACCTATTGGAACAAGGAGTCAGTATAGCTCAGAAAGGATGATTGAGTGAGGTTTAATGTGGTAATGTAGTATACGTGTAGCAGAGTTTGGACACGTTAAGAGTTTATGAAATGTGGATGATGTGAGGCCAGCAAAGAGAGTATTGAAGTAACCAAGAGATGACTGGTAAAAACATGTATAAGAGGTTTCTGTAGCAAAGGAACCCTTTGATCTTTGGTGCTGTAACCTTTTTTTGAAAGTCTCAGTCAGTTCTGTAAGAGCAAGGCATTTTCCCTGAAGATTTTTGTTATGGCTACGTGGTGAGGGGTATGGATGATTCCCATTGTTCAACTCCCACCTGACCGCAGCATTTTTTTGTTATTAGGGTTTAACCCCTTGGTGTTTGATTTGTCAAAAAAACAGACAGCGACAGTTTTTCTTGTATGTTTAAAACAGAAAAATAATTATTTATTGAGCAATAGGCCTTATCCCGAAATTGTCGTAACAGCACCCTCTCACGCATTCACTCGCGCGTGTGCACGCATGTGCATACACACACACGAAGAGACAGATAGAGAGGAAAAGGGGTAAGTGGTTTTCAAGTGAGGTAGGGTTTCAGGGTTCATGGTAAATCTGTTGAATTCTCTCAGAAGTCAAGTTCTCGTTGGTTGCAGGCCTGAGGTATTTGTAGGTTTCACTCTTGGTGGAAAGTTCAGTTTGAAGAGAGTGGATAACCTCTAATTCACTGTTGCATAAGTTGAAAATGTAGAATTTACAGCAGGGTGCCTCCCTTCTAGCTTGCTAGATTTTCTCCAAGCTCTTAACTGGACAAGCTTCTTGTTGATATTTCTTGCTACGTGTCTCTCTCTCTCTCCCTCTCGGGCTACTTTTTTAAGGTTAAAGTTTGTCGTATCAAAGTAGGAGACACTTTGGTCTTTCCCCCCATGGTGATCACACAGTGGCCCAGGATGAGAATAATCCAGTTATGATGTTTCCACTTCATACCTTCTTTGTTTCAGTAGAACCCATTCATTTCAGAAATATTTCAGCATGGGTGTAATTGACACCTCTCAACTTAGTTACGTATTATTTGTTCTAAACAGACAGTGTGGCCATGTTCAAATACACATGCAGCCATCTTTTGCAGCATTGTCCATTTAAAAAAAAAAGAAAAGTCCATTTTATTAACTCTTCAGTTTTGAGTTTGTGGGCTGAATTTTACAGACTCCCCGATGTCGGAGGTCATGGCAGGGAGGGCAGGAAAATGCCTCCGGCAGAGGCCCACCACAGGCCTCGACCCCGAGAAGACCCAGCCTGACATGGCCAGCAGTGGACCACTGCCGATTGGCGACGGGAGCCAAATTTAAATATGTCAATTAATTTAAATCAAGGAAATATTACCCTCTAACTCCCGCTGTCTCTCCCGGTGAGATATTGGTGCTGGTGACTGGCACTCCCACACCGTCAGATCCCCGTCCGGGCATCCGAGGCGAAAGACGGTGGGGAGTGGGGATCAGTTAAGTTTCTCTGTGCAGGAGTGGGTGGAGTGGGGTCAAAATAATATAATTGTTGTAGGAGATGGTGGGAAGGGTTAGAGTGTAAAGTTTATGTACTTTGGGGGGAGGGGGGAGATGGAAGGTCAGGTGGGCAGGGGAAGTGTTTTGTGGGGGAGAGGGCAAGTGATTCATTTTATGGTTTTTTGGGGAGTGGGGGAGGAACAATTTAAATGGATTAAAATTTTTTCATTGAAGTTACCTTTAAATATTTAAATTGAATGTTAGGGCTTGGAGCCCTTTAAAAACGGCATCAGTGCCTGGGCAAAGGCGGCTGATGCCATTGCCTACCCCCTCCACATCATCGGGGTGGGTGGTCCACCCTGGCTATTTAAATGTGCTGCCGTGCTGAATATCACGGCAGCTCCGCGACATGAGGGCAGACCGCCATTGTTTACGTCCGCTGCTGTAATCGGTGGCGGAAGTAGAAATTCCAGCCCTGTATCTTTTCATCGTTACACTTCTCGTAAATGTGATATTTTACTTTCCTGTATTGCAAAGAATTAAAATATACTGGGAAAGAATTTTAAAGATTACAGAATACACTTTTTGGAACAGTTTAAATATTGTGTAAATCTAGAATTGCGTTGCTAGATACTGCTTGTGTATGTACGCACACGTGTGCGCATACACTTATAAATAAATTTAATTTTGGTTTATCTTAAATGCAATAGTCTAAGCATGATATCTACTGCCTTTAGAAGTGAACAGAAGGATCACAGTGGGCAGTCATGTAGTCTCTGATGCATAATGCTATAGTAGAGTAACCATTAGAGCTCTGGAACACTATCCAACCATGACAGTGTAAGGTTGCAAGCTACAGTTATAGATTTATCTCTTGAAACTTCATTTTGGCCTTAAATATGAGTGAAGAGTGTTGGCAGAGAACCTGAAGTGTAATAGCAAGCCATGCTTTTATAACCTTTTGTCAAAACCTTCTGTCTCACCTTGCACATTCACAAATACCAATGTGTCCAAATGCAATTACACATATTCTGTTCTGTATTGAGTGTTGCTCTCTCATCACTCCGGCTTCACCGAACTACTCAGGCTTCCTGTCCCCAATATATCAAATTTAAATTTCTGATCCTCATTTTTAAATTCCTGCAGAGCCTTATCCAACTCCATCTTTGCAAACATCTCTAGCATTATACTCCCTTCTGTACCTATTGGAGCAATAGTAGCCTGTTCAATCCCTTGAGCCTGTTTTGCCAGTGAATTAAACAATGGGTGATCTGTACCTCATCTCTACTAACCTTTCTTCCATATCTCCTGATGCTGTTGGCCAACAAAAATCTATAGATCTCAGTCCTGAAAATTTCAATTGAGCTCGCATCTACAATGTTTTGGGGAGATGTTTTTCAGATTTTCACTACTCTTTGTGTGAAAAAAGTGATTTCTGATTTCACTCCTAAATGGTATGACTCTAGTTTTTATTTTATGCTCCCTTAAACTGGATTACTACTCTAAAGGAAATAGTTTCTTTCTTTGAAAAGCTTCAAAAAGAGGTGGATTTTTAGGTGGAGTGGCATTAAAATAAGAGAGGGTATTGGAGAAGCAGAACGATTTATGTAGGGGATTGCAGAGCATGGGACCTTGATGGCAAAAGACCAGGTCGCAAATGCTGGGATGAAGGAAGTGGGGCATCCACAACAGACCAGTCAGAATAACTGAGAGTTTGTGGCAGTGGGTGTAGTGGTAGGGAGGGCCAAGGCCTGGAATGGATGTAAACATGTTCATGAGCATTTTAAATTTGGGAAATTGATGCACCTGGAGCCAACATAGATCAGCAAGGATAAGGGTGATGAGTGAATGGGACTTGGTGCAGTAAGATATAGGCAGAAGAGCTTTTGATGAGCTGAAGTTTACAAAGGGTAGTTAATGGGAAACTGGCCACGAAAGCATTGGCACAGTCAAGTCTAGAAGTTGACAGAGGTTTTCAGTGGCGGATGGGCTGAGGCAGGGGCAGAGGTGGGCAATTACAGTGAGAGTAAGTATTCTAACATTGATCACAAGTCGTGGGAGTCAGTTGCCAGTGATCGCCAGAGCTGGCGGGCAACCATAAAGGCGGGGCTGAAGTGTGGCGAGTCGAAGAGACTTAGTTGGCAGGAAAAAAGACAGAAGCGCAAGGGGAGAGCCAACTGTGTAACAGCCCCGACAACCAATTTAATCTGCAGCACCTGTGGAAGAGTCTGTCACTCTAGAATTGGCCTTTATAGCCACTCCAGGCGCTGCTTCACAAACCACTGACCACCTCCAGGCGCTTACCCATTGTCTCTCGAGACAAGGAGGCCAAAGAAGTATTCTAAGTGATGGAAATTAAATCGAGTCAAAGCACTGAGATTGTTACAGCCTGAGAAAATAGACAGGCAGGAAATGGAATTGGTGGTGACAGTACAGCATTTGTGGCTTCAGGGTCTTCCTTATGATTAACTGGAGGAAATTGAGGCTCAATCAAGAGTGGTTTTCAGACAAGCAGTCTGACAATGCAGAGGCAGTGGAGAGGTTGAGAGAAGTAGTGGAGAGGTAGAGGTGGGAATTATTGGATTATGTATGGGAACTGATTACATGCCTTGAGATGATGTTGCTAAGAGGCAGCATATAGGCAAGGACAGATCCTTTTGGGATTCACGAGGTAATGGTAGGAGGGTGGAATGATAAGCCATCACCGAAAATGCTCTGGCTATGATCCAATGAGCTGGATAATGAAGAAAAGACATTGGAGGAAGATGGTGCAGTCAACTATACCAAAGACTGCAGAGAGGTCCAGGAGGATGAGAAGGCATAATCCATCAAGGTCACAGTCAGTCACAGACCTTGGTTCAGGCTCTGTCAGTGCAGGGGCAGAAACGTGATTGAAGAGATTCAAGCAGAGTTGCAGTAAAGTTGGGCACATTTCAAAAACATTGCACATATAGCTGGTGCTTTGATATAACATTATATGACTGGGCCACACAAAGAACACACGAAAACTCCACCTTAATAACCACACAGATTTTTTTTTGTTCAAAGTTTCTGTCAAAACTCTGGTCCCTTTCAGGATCGATTAATTTTAGAACACCTCAAAGGTGTGCACTGAGGCCTTTCAAGAGCGTAAAGAGAGGAATTTCCAAGGAAAGCCACCCCTCCCCCCACCGGTATGGAAAGGGTGGTCAAAAGAACCACCCATGGTTTCCCCTGACTGAAATTTCAAGGTACGTGAGGCAGCGTTCTTGCCATGCCAGGATCCAGTCCACCTTCTGCCCACCCCCTTCCCCTTTCCCAGATATAGCACTACTCCCAGGAATTTTGAGGCCATGATCTAACCTGAGACTCCAGTGCAAAACTATTTTTGTTCATTTTATGAGATGTGAGCGTCACTGTCAAGAACAGAATTTGTTGCCCATCCCTAATTGCCCTTGAGAAGGTGGTGGTGAGCTGCCTTCTTGAACCGCTGCAGTCCATTTGGTGCAGGTGCTGTTAGGGAGGGAGTCCAGGATTTTGACCCAGTGACAGTGAAGGAATGGCGATATAGTTCCAAGTCAAGATGGTGTATGGCTTGGAGGGGAACTTGCAGATGGTGGTATTCCCATGCATTTGCTGTCCTTGTCCTTTGAGGTGGTAGAGGTTTGGAAGGTGCTGTCGAAGGTGGCATGGTGAGTTGCTGCAGTGCATCTTGTATATGGTACACACTGTTGCCAATGTGCGTTGGTGGTGGAGGTGTTGAAGGTGGCAGATGGGGTGCCTATCAAGCAACTGCTTTGTCCTGGATGGCATTGAGCTTCCTGAGTGTTTTGGAACCACATTCATCTGAGATTGGTGCAATATTAGAGATGCCATCTTTTGAATGAGACATTAAACTGAAATTCTATCTACCTACTTCAGGCCCTATCTTTTCAGATAAAACATCCCATGGCATTTTACAATAATTCCCCCCTATTTCCTGGCCAACATTCCTCCCTCAGTGAATACCAGTAAAAAGAAACTTAACTGGTTATTCAGCTTATTTGCTGTTGTCAAACTTTGTTGTACACAAATTAGCTGCTACTTTGTTTACATGACTGACTGCATTTCAAAAATAATTAATTGGTTGTGGAGCACTTTGGGATGTCTCAAGACATGAGACTACTGCATAATTGCAAATTCTTCCTTTCCCTTCTTGTGTAGCTCAAGTTTATTTGTCAGGGCAAGAAACTCATCACATTATAAAGAATGACACATCAATTTGAAGTTAACATTCCTTTAGTTTCTCTTCAAACTTTTAGTCAATTATGTGTTGTTCACTTGCGATATTTGACCTATCTGTAATTTAATAGCTAGGATTAAGAAATGCATGTTTTTCCATCTGCACAGATAAATTTATTTCATTGTCTGCAGCAGTAGCTATACAAATAACCTCAGGACATAATCAAGTTTGATACAAAATGAAAGTGGGTAACTGTATCCAATATCTAAAATGTATTATTGAATCAGTGGCCGGAATTTTTCATATGGTGGACGGGAGCTGTCCACTGACCAAAATGTTGATGGCGATCCTGCCTCGGATGGGCCTGGGGATCCAGTCCAGATTTTCCAGTCCCCAGGCCCTTAATTGGTCTGAGACGGGACTTCCACCCCATTGAGGCAGGAAGTCCCGCTTAAGGGAGCTGCTGGCCAATCAGCGGGCCGACAGCTCTTAGACTCAGCAGCGCCACCGGGAGCGGTGGCCACTGCTGGGACTGCAACCCAGCTTCCACATGAAGAGGAAGGACAGCCCCAGGAAAAGGTAGGTTTTTGGGGCATCGCCGGGAGTGATCGGTCAGGCCCCACTGAGGCAAGGGGGGTCGATTGGGGTATTGGGGGGCGCATTGGGGTTGATTGGGGCATCAGGGGCACCCCTCCATCGGGCACAGGGCACCCGATCAGGAGGCCCCACCCCCCAGGCTGTCAGAAAGCCACCTCCTTTTGTCAGGCAGCTTTTTTCGGGCCTGGGCCACCTGCTGCCAATAGCAAAACCCACGTGGCGGCGGGAGGAGTCCCTTGTGGCCGTTAATTGGCTACTTAAGGGGCCTTGATTTTCCAGGGGCAGGCGGGCCATTTCCTCTCACCGCCGCCCCATGTAAAATGGCAGTGGAGGTGGGAGCATGTCGGGAAGGAACCCTGACCCTCCCACTCCATTTTACGCCTCCCCGCACCCCCCCCCCCCCCCCCCCCCGTCACAAGCCCACTCTTTGCAGGTGGGGGGGGGGGGTCATGAAATTCTGGCCAGTATTTAGTACTCGATGTCAGCCAAAGTTTGCACTTTTAATAAAGTAGAGCTGGTACCCTTTATAAAGCTGTAGGATATACATTGTGTTATTGGTTCTCATTGAAGAAAAAATGCATGTATGTAATTGTTTACAGTCTCCTACAACAGGTCCACAAAGGAAGTCTATGTAATATAATGTACTTTTACATTTAATTAATGATTATGTAAATTGTATAAGTTTCAAAGTTGATAACTTGTTCCCTATAGGTGTTCCTCAAGTATTACCAAGTAGAACAGTTAAATTTACTGCTCAGAGATGTCATTGACAGCATTGTGGTTATTCAAGCCCACATCAAAGGCTGGCTGGGAGCCAGGAGATACAAGAAAGCACAAGCAAAAAAACAAAGCAGTGCCATCATCATCCAGTCAGGTATGCACTAAAATGTTGCTAATTAATGGAGAAGGACTACTTTGGAAGTGGAATTAAGAATGTTTAGATTTATACCATTATCACAATTTTACTAGTTTATATTTACCAAACTTTGTAAAATATTAAAGGGCCATTTTAATACCATTCGCCAGCAGAAAGAGGATAGGTGGGCAGCTGGGAGACTTAGCCAATGATGCCCCTTTCCATTCCTGTTGCCTTTCTGAGAAGGTGGCAAAGACACCTGCCCAAAACCGACAACATCCTTCTTTAAATGTGCAGATTGTGGTTCAATTGTATCATCACGCTGCGACTGCTCATTTACCTGGTGGCTTGAGTGAAGAAGCTGCTATGGCTTTCCTCCAGGTCAAAATAGTAGGAAGAGGATCTCAGATCAGAAGAGGACCGAACAGATAAGGTTTTTAAATACTTTTTTGGGGCTTTGAGGGACAAGGAAAGTATAAACCTGCCATGTCTGGGCATTTTTATTCTAGAAACGCACTCCATGTGACTTACCTGAATGCCAGAAAGCATTTTTTTGCTGCTGACTGGTGGCCTCCTGCTGCCTGAAATTATGTTCCTGCCTTCCAGTTCATCTGATGCTTCCTGGCCACTTTGGGTGGTCAACTGACCAGGGGTGTGCAAATGAGACACCCATCTATATTAATGACTTGGATGAAGAAATAGAGGGGCAACATTTTGTTTAGGTCCATTTTGGGCACAAGATCAATAAATTGTATGATGTGCACACCAGAAACTGCAATCCCCGAGGCTTGCCCTAAATTGGGTGTCAGGCCTAATCGAGATAATTCTGGCAAGCCACGGATGCCAATCGGACATTCAGAAGCATCTTGCTGCTGTGCTTCAGACCAAGTTGTGCTGGCTGTGATTGTGTTAGTGGACATCAAGTAGATCTGGGAGGGTATACAAATATGAGGGTAGCACACACGGCTGGCAGCTTCCCACAGTGTTGCAATGGAAGCGAAAGGATCATTTCTGCTCCTCCTGGCTCCACATTTAGGCAACTTAAAAACAAACAAGTTAACTTTTTGTTGGTGACCTGCAGAATTTCTGTTAAGGCCTCCTGGTTATACAAACCTAAAAAATGCCCAACACAGTGCTGCTGTATTTGACGTGGGGTCTTGAAACAGACGTTAGGCCCCTTATTAGCATATGCAAAGTCCTGATGCCTGCTTGAGGCAGCTGCCAGGGAAGCCTAAGTATCATTGACCCAATAATCATGACATGGCGCTGCAGAATTGGTGTATTTGGTCTGCATTTTACACCCATAAAATGGGTGTAACAGGGTCCACTTTCACTTCCAAAGAGTTGTATGGCCAAGTTTCCAGATGACACTAAATTAGGAGGCACAGTCAATGGTGTGAATGGGAACAGCAAATTATAAAGGGGCTCAGGAGTGACTGGGAAAAATCTGTGGCAGATGGAGTTCAATGCAGGAAAGTGTGAGGTTATCCACTTTCAATCTGGGAAATACAAATTGGAATATTTTCTTGATGCTGATAGGAAAAAGGTGCTTTAGAAAAGTAAAGAGATCTAGGTGTCTATGTACAAAATTACTAAAAGTTAATGCACAGGTATAAAAAGTAATCAAAAGAGCTAATGGAATGAAAACCATTATCTCAAGGAGGTTGGAATACAGGAGTAAGGATGTGATGCATCAGTTGTACAGAGCCTTGGTTAGAATGCTTTTGGAGTATTGCATTTGAGTTTGGGTACTCCATCTCAGGAAGGAAATATTAGCCATAGAAAGGGTTTTACCAGAATAATAATGGGGCTGAAAAGATTAAATTATGATGACTATTGCTTACATTTGGGGCAGAATTTTGCTAGCCCAGTGGAGGTGGGTTCCGGTACCTGTGGAATGGGAAAGTCCCAGAAATTGTTGTCAGGTTGGGATCCCTACCTCATCCCACCCTTTTCTGGCAGGTTTGAAGGCAAGTGGGAACCTTCCTTAATCTGAGTTCTGATGAAAGGTCACTGACCTGAAACGTTAACTCTGCTTCTCTCTCTCCGCAGATGCTGCCAGACCTGCTGAGTATTTCCAGCATTTCTTGTTTTTATTTCAGATTTCAGCAGCTGCAGTATTTTGCTTTTATTTTACCTTCCTTAATCTGTCAGGGTAAGAATTAGGAAGTGGTTGAGGTAGTTAAGAAGGCAATTAAGACCTGTTATAACCCAGAATCCTAAATTTCCCAGCCTTGGAATCTGTTTCCAGACCTGTCAGCAATTTGTTAGTCACCAAGGTGGGTGCTTATCGGCAAGAGCTTCTTCAGTGAAACTGACAAGCTGTGAAGGTTTTGATCTGTGAAACTGAAGAGCTCCAGCCATGGCCATTGAGAGACTGCTGTTCAAAGTACTTCTTCTCTCAGAGAGTGCTTTCTCTGCTTGACAGGTGATCGCCAACTTCTTGGCAGACACTTCATCTGTTTAGCACTTCACTCAACCTTCAACTGCACTTGCCTGCTGCCAGTCTTCAACATGGCATGCAAGAACATTATGCAGCTCCACCTTCTACCTCTGCTGAGGGGCAAGAGCAGAGGAACACCACCACCAGCAGCAACAACAGCAGCAACACCACCAGCTTCCTTCTCTTCAGCTGCATGCCCCTCCAGAGGGCAGAATTTTTTGAAAGTTCATTCTTGGGATGTGAGCCTTGCTGGCAAGCCAGGATTTATTGTCCACCCCTTCTTTCCCTTGAGCAGGTGCTGGTGAGGTGCTTTCTTGTACCGCTGCAGTATATGGGTGTAAGTTCACCCACAGTGCTGTTAGGGAGGGAGTCTGGGGTTTTTGACCCAACAATAGTGAAGAAATAGCGATATATTTCCAAGTCAGCATGGTGTGTGACTTGGAGGGGAACTTGCAGGTGGTGATGTTCCCATGCATTTACTGCCCTCATTCTTCTAGGTATTCGAGGTCACGGATTTGGAAGGTGCTGTTGAAGGAGGCTTGGCGAGTTTCTGCAATGCATTTGTCGATGGTACACACTGTTGCATGCCAATTGTGGAGGGAGTGAATGTTTAAGGTGGTTGATGGGGTGCCGAGCATGTAGGCTGCTTTGACTTGGATGGTGTTGAGCTTCTTGAGTGTTGTTGGAGTTGCACTCACTCAGGCAAGCGGAGGGTATTCCATCACCCTCCTGACATCTACCATCGACATGTGGTGCCTGCAGGGAGAGGAATGTGTAGAGCTGCAAGATATGTTCACCTGAGGCATGGTGTGCTGGAGAATGCTCGTGGGGCTTGGCACCTGTAAGTGTTATGTTAGTCACCTGTCATGCCATTCAGAGGTCCTAGATCCTCTTGGTGCACTGTCTTCAGGTTGGAGGGAATACTTCTGCTGCTGAATTCCTCAGCTATTTCCAGCCATGCATGCTTGATTGGAGAGGTTGTCCTCTTCCTCCCATCCTTGGGAGAGCTCACCTCGCTGCCGCCCCTCAGATCCCACGGCAAGACCTCCAGGTCAGAGTGAGATTCCCAGGGAGCTGCCTTTCCAAGGCTCCTCTCCATTCCTGTGGTCGCTGCAGCCTTAAAAATACAAGTGCTGGTGAGCCATTTGCTGTGGTCCCTTTAATTAGAAATCCTTTGATAGAATGGTTATGTTATCCTGTGCGCTCTCCCTCTGGGAGCCCAAAGGCGGGATGACAAGTAGTTTGCTCTGGTAAAGAGCAACAGCCAGGAGTGCAAACTCCAGGGGAGGCAGTGGTGTAGTGGTATTATCTCTGCACTAGTAACCCAGAAACCCAGGGTATTGCTCTGGAGACATGGGGTCAAATCCCTCCACAGCAGAAGGTGGAATTTGAATTTAATTAATAAATCTGGAATTTAAAAAGCTAGTCTAATGATAGCCATGAAACCGTTGTCGATTGTTGTAAAAACCCATCTGGTTCACTAATGTCCTTTAGGGAAGGAAATCTGCTGTCCTTACCTGGTCTGACCTACAGGTGACTCCAGGCCCACACCAATGTGGTTAACTCTTGCATGCCCTCTGAAATGGCCTGGCAAGCCACTCAGTTGCACCTAATCGCTACGAAGTCAGTAAAAAGGAATGAAACCAGACGGACCACCCGGCATCGACCTAGGCACTGGAAACGACAACGGCAAATCCAGCCCTGTCGACCCTGCAAAGTCCTCCTTGCTAACATCTGGGGGCTTGTGCCAAAGTTGGGAGAGCTGTCCCACAGACTAGTCAAGCAATAGCCTGACATAGTCATACTCACGGAATCATACCTTACAGACAATGTCCCAGACACTGCAATCACTATCCCTGGGTATGTCCTGTCCCACCGGCAGGACAGACCCAGCAGAGGTGGCTAGACAGTGGTCTACAGTAGGGAGGGAGTTGCCCTGGGAGTCCTCAACATCCACTCCGGACCCCATGAATTCTCATGGCATCAGGTCAAACATGGGCAAGGTAACCTCCTACTGATTACCACCTACTGCCCTCCCTCAGCTGATGGGACAGTACTCCTCCATGTTGAACACCACTTGGAGGAAGCACTGAAGGTGACAAGGGCACAAAATGTACTCTGCTTGGGGGATTTCAATGTTCATCACCAAAAATGGCTCGATAGCAGCACTACTGACTGAGCTGGCCACGTACTAAAGGACATAGCTGCTAGACTGGGTCTGGGGCAGGTGGTGGGGAAACCAACATGAAAGAAAAACATACTTGACCTTCTGCCTGCTGCAGATGCTTCTGTCCATGACAGTATTGGTAGGAGTGATAACCGCACAGTCCTTGTGAAGATGAAGTCCTGCCTTCACATTGAGGATACCGTCCATTGTGTTGTGTGGCACTATCACTGTGCTAAATGGGATAGATTGCAAACAGATCTAGCAATGCAAAACTGGGCATCCGTGAGGTGCTGTGGGCCATCAGCAGCAGAATTGTACTCAACCACAATCTGTAACATCATGGCCCGGCATATCCCCCACTCTACCATTACAGTCAAGCCAGGAGACCAACCCTGGTTCAATGAAGAGTGCAGGAGGGCATGCCAGGAGCAGCACCAGGCATACCTCAAAATAAGGTGTCAACCTGGTGAAGCTACAACCCAGGAGTATTTGCATGCCAAACTGCATAAGCAGCATGCAATAGACAGAGCTAAGCGATCCCATAACCAAAGGATCAGATCTAAGCTCTGCAGTCCTGCCACATCCAGCCGTGAATGTGATGGACAATTAAACAACTAGCTGGAGGAGGTAGCTCCACAAATATCCCCATCCTCAATGACGGGGGTGCCCAACACATCAGTGCAAAAGATAAGGCTGAAGCATTTGCAACAATCTTCAGCCAGAAGTGCCGAGTTGATGATCCATCTCTGCCCCCTCCTGAAGTCCCCAGCATCACAGATGCCAGACATCAGCCAATTTGATTCACTCTGCGGGATATCCAGAAACGACTGAAGGCACTGGATACTGCAAAGGCTATGGGTCCTGACAATATTCCGGCAATAGTACTGAAGACCTGTGCTACAGAACTTGCCGCACCCCTCGCCAAGCTGTTTCAGTACAGCTGCAACACTGGCATCTACCCGGCAATGTGGAAAATTGCCCAGGTATGTCCTGTACACAAAAAGCAGGACAAGTCCAACCTGGCCAATTACCGCCCCATCAGTCTATTCTCAATCATCAGTAAAGTGATGGAAGCTGTCATCAACAGTGCCAACAAGCAACACTTGCTTAGCAATAACCTGCTCAGTAACGCTCAGTTTGGGTTCCGAAAGGGCCACTCAGCACCTGACCTCATTACAGCCTTGGTTCAAACATGGACAAAAGAGCTGAAATCAAGAGGTGAGGTGAGAGTGACTGCCCTTGACATCAAGGCAGCATTTGACCGAGTATGGCATTCAGCAGCCCTAGCAAAACTGAGGTCAATGGGAATCGGGGAAAACTCTCTACTGGTTGGAGTCATACCTAGCGCAAAGGAAGATGGCTGTGTTTGTTGGAGGTCAAACGTCTCAGCTCCAGGACATCACTGCAGGAGTTCCTCAGGGTAGTGTCCTAGGCCCAACCATCTTCAGCTGCTTCATCAATGACCTTCCTTTAATCATAAGATCAGAAGTAGGGACGTTCGCTGATGATTACACAATGTTCATCACCATTTGCGATGACTCAGATACTGAAGCAGCCCGTGTAGAATTGCAGCAAGACCTGGACAATATCCAAGCTTGGGCTGATAAGTGGCAAGTAACATTTGCGCCACAAAAATGCCAGGCAATGACCATCTCCAACAAGAGAGAATGTAACCATCTCCCCTTGACATTCAATGGCATTACCATTACTGAATCTCCCACTATCAACATCCTAGGAGCTACCATTGATCAGAAACTGAACTGGAGTAGCCACATAAATACCGTGGCTACAAGAGCAGGTCAGAGGCTAGGAATCCTGTGGCGAGTAATTCACCTCCTGACTCCCCAAAACCTGTCCACCATCTACAGGGCATAAGTCAGGAGTGTGATGGAATACTCTCGACTTGCCTGGATGGATGCAGCTCCAACAACACTTAAGAAGCTTGACACCATCCAGGAAGAAGCAGCCCACTTGATTGGCACACCATCCACAAACATTCACTCCCTCCACCACTAACGCACAGTGCCAGCAGTGCGTACAATCTACAAGATGCATGCAGCAACACACCAAGGCTCCTTAGACAGCACCTTCCAAACCTGCAACCTCTACCACCTCAAAGGACAAGAGCAGCAGATGCATGGGAACATCACCACCTGCAAGTTCCCGTCCAAGTCACACACCATCCTGACTTGGAACTATATCGCCGTTCCTTCACTGTCGCTGGGTCAAAATTCTGGAACTCCCTTCCTAACAGCACTGTGGGTGTACCTACCTCACATGGACTGCAGCGGTTCAAGAAGGCAGCTCACCACCACCTTCTCAAGGGCAATTAGGGATGTGCAATAAATGCTGGCCTAGCCAGCGATGCCCACATCCCATGAATGAATAAAAAAGAAACTAAAATTAGTTCCACCATTGCAGAAGGGATAAAGCTGAGAAGATTGGTTTCCCCTTGGTTTCTATTCCCTTGAGTTTTGCTGGTTGAGAGGGTAATGATACAAGGATTCGATCAGGTAGATAGCAAAAAAACTATTTTGTCTGGTGGAGGAATCCATAAAAAGAGGGCAAGCAATTTAGGAGTGAAATCAGGAAGCACTTTTTTCACACAAAGTTAAGTGGAAATCTGGAACTCCGTCTCTCAAAAGGCTATGGATTCTAGGTCAATTGAAATTCTCAAGACTGAGATTGATAGACTTACGTTAGTTAAGGGCATCAAGGAATATAAAACAACGGTGGGTTAAATGGAGTTGGAGTATCCATCAGTGATGATCTAATAGAAACCAGCAGGTCAGGCAAACTCCTTTTATGTATGAAACAAAAAACAGAAAATGCTGGAAATACTCAGCAGGTCAGACAGCATGTGTGGAGAGAAAAACAGAGTTAACGTTTCAGGTAGGTGTCCTTTCATCAGTTCTGACCTTTGCCACCATTTTCTGTTTTTGTTTCAGATTTTCAGCATCCTACAGTATTTTGCTTTTGTCCTTGTGTGTATACATATATACGTACACACATAACTAAGAGCCATGCCATTTTCTGCTCTGATCCAAAATTATTCAACCTCAAAGTTTATCACAGCGTACTAATTCTATTGCCGAAGCTCTAGACTTGTTCTAGATGGCACTTTGCTGTTTTAGATCAAAGTCAAGAGAACTTACCATTCTTCAGAGTCCTCCTCAGCCAATCTAGAGTAAATTGTTCATAGTGGCCCTGTAGTTCATATTATGAATAGAATAGCAATAAAACTATTTTTGCACTTGGTGAGGCAGGATCGTGATAGCAGTTCACGATGTGTATAAGCATGGTATGGACCTCACAATATTTTGTGCAATGTGCATAAACTACTTTGTATTTGTTTTTTCTACATGAATGGCACTATTTAAATGCAGGCTGTTGCTGATAATTATTCAGCAATTGTAGCACAGATTGGGCCATATGCTTTAAGCATGCAGGGAAACAGGATATCTGGCGCTGGAGCAGATTTAAAGACCTGCTGTTGTGACTTAAAGGGGCTACCAGCACATACTTGGTTAATTACCCCAATATGTTCTCTTTTCCAAAGAAAACAAGACCAACTTCCTCGACGATATATCTTTAATGGAGTGTAGTTTGCAGCATGCGTCAGATTTACAAAGCATTTTATTTTTTATATAGCCCACCCTACTTATCATACTCCTAAGCAATTTAAATGTTTATGTCTTATGATGACATATAACAACATTTTTTGCCCTACAACTTACACACAGTTGCAAATTATACAACTATGCATCAGATGATTAATATTGGTCCCACAGCAGTCTTGGTCCCAGGTCAGCCAATCCAGAATCCAGAATAAACAGGCATAAGACTCTAACTGAATGATTTACACTGTATCTGCATCCACTGATGTTTGCAAGATTAATTCCAGGATCTCTCATCCACTTTTCAATGGCAATACTAACTACTGTCAAAATCATGTCAATGTTCCCAGATCAAATTAACACCCCCAAATAATCTACTTGAAGAAAATATCGAGAGAGACAAGTTTATCCTCTGTCAATTAAGTCTAGCATTGCTTGTAAAATTGAGTATGTTGAAGGACTTGTAAATACCCATAAATATAGAGCATGCTAGTAATGGTAAAAGGTGCACATTTATCAAGCCCAAGCAGTGGGAGGAGCAAGTGAACTTGATTTATTACCTTAAAAACAGATATTTAGGAAATTGTTTTTTCATGTGTGTTCAAAAGTAATGAAAAATTTAAATACATGTTGGTTGCACATCCAAGACTTTTAAGAAATTGTATATATTTTAAGTAAACAGATTACAAAAAACGATGAAAGGTCACAGACCTGAAATGTTAACTCTGTTTCTCTCTCCACAGATGCTGCCAGACCTGCTGAGTTTTTCCAGCACATTCTGTTTTTATTTCCGATTTCTAGCATCTGTGGTATTTTGATTACAAAGAACAGTTCCCTTTTTCTCCAAGAATAAAAATTGCTTTGTAGAGGAAAAAACACCCCTTTTCCAGTAAATCTTGTAGCATTCACATGAATTCTGGCAGAACACAGGCCAGCCAAAGGGAGACTCTGACTTTAATAATTTTTCATTATATACAGTTTATTCTTTCCAATCCCTGGCTCATCAGTCACTTGTTTCTTTTTAGCCTGGAGAAGATATGTTGCTCATAAAATCTACAAGCAACTGAAGACACAAAGAGAAGCTGCTATTTGTATTCAAACAGGTAATGCAAGTCCTCAAAAATATAATTTTACACTTCCTGAGCAAAAATTTTGCAGATGGCAACTAAATTTTACAAATGCTATAGTAATTCAAGAGTGACAAATGCTATTGTGATGCATATTCTCATAGAAATGGTAGGTTTTGTACTTGGAGGCATTAACCATCCTTCGTATCAAATTTAGTTTGTACAGTATGAAGACTTTTCTGTAATGGCCAATAAAAGAATGTTCTACTGTTTTACAGGAAATTCAGAAACTGCCATACACAACAATTTATTATCCTGCAATTAAAATAAAACAAAAATTGCTGAAAATTCATAGCAAAAGAGAAAAATAACTTACAATTTTAGGTGTTTTTTTCATCTGAACTTAGGCCTAGAATCTTCTGTTGGTGAGCTGTAAAGCGTTACTGTAGCAGTAAATCTACCTGCCTGTTTCAAAGGATTTTCCTTTCCTGGCAAAGAACAGGATATATGAGTATTTAAATACCTGCCTGGATTTAGCAGTGATAGATTTTTATTGTCACTACGGTCAGAAAGTTGATCTGAGCAGTCAGTGGGAAATTTGTAATACATGAAATCTTTTTGCACCCCACCTCCCCAAAATGCAATTGAATATGATAATCTGTCAGGCCACCTTGCATCCCTGTGGCTATTGGTGCTTTTTTACCATCAACTGATTGAGACCCATGTGGTGGCAATGTTACTAAACAACAGTTCTATTAACAGATTGATCACCATGCTGCACATGACGTGTGTCAAGCACTCAGCAAATTACAGCACAGCTTACCTTAATGGGATATTGTATTGGGGAGGTGGTGGTATAGTGGTATTATCACTGGACTAATAACCCAGGGTATTTCTCTGGGAACATGGGCTTGAATCCCACCACAACAGAAGGTGGAACTTGAATTCAATTAATAAATCTGGAATTAAAAGCTAGCCTAATGATGGCCATGAAACCATTGTGGTTGGCCCTCTGAAATGGCCTAACAAGCCACTCAGTTGTATCTAACTGCTACAAAGCCAATGAAACTGTACGGACCACCCGGCATCGACCTAGGCACCGACAACAGCAAACCCAGCCCTGTCGACCCTGCAAAGCCTGGGGGCTCACTCCAAAGTTGGGAGGACTGTCCCACAGACTAGTCAAGCAATAAACTGACATAGTCATATTTACGGAATCATACCTGACAGACAATGTCCTAGACACTGCCATCACCATCCCCAAGTATGTCCTGTCCAATGGCAGCACAGTGGTATACAGTCGGGAGGGAGTTGCCCTGGGAGTGCTCAACATCGACTCTGGACCCTATGAAGTCTCATGACATCAAGCCAAATGTGGGCAAGGAAACATCCTGCTGGGTACCATCTACCACCCTCCCTCAGCTGATGTATCAGTACACCTCCATGTTGATCACCACTTGGAGGAAGCATTGAGGGTTCAAGGGTGCAGAATGTACTCTGGGTGGGGGACTTCAATGTCCATTATCAAGAGTGGCTCGGTAGCACCACTGCTGGCCGAGTTCTAAAGGACATAGCTGCTGGACTGGGTCTGCGGCAAGTGATGAGGGAAAAACATACTTGACCTTGTACTCCCTGATCTGCCTGCTGTAGATGCATCTGTCCTTGACAGTATTGGTAGGAGTGACCACAGTACTTGTGGAGACAAAGTCCCGCCTTCACATTGAGGGTACCCTCCATCGTGTTACGTGGCACTACCACTGTGCTGAATGGGATAGATTTTGAATGGATCTAGCCATGCAAAACTGGGCATCCATGAGGCACTGTGGGCCATCAGCAGCAGCAGAATTGTACGCAACCACAATCTATCCTCATGGCCCAGCATATTTCCAACTCTACTGTTACCATCAAGCCAGGAGACCAACCCTGGTTCAATTAGGAGGGCATGCCAGGCATATCGCAAAATGAGGTATCAACCTGGTGAAGCTACAATACAGGACTACTTACGTGCCAAACTGCGTAAGCAGCATGCAATAGACAGAGCTAAGCGATCCCATAACCAACGGATCAGATCTAAGCTCTGCAGTCCTGCCACATCCAGTCATGAATGGTGGTGGACAATTAAACAACTAACTGGAGGAGGTGGCTCCACAAATATCCCCATCCTCAATGATGGGGGGAGGGGGGCGGCCAGCATATCAATGCAAAAGATAAGGCTGAAGCATTTGCAACAATCTTCAGCCAGAAGTGCCGAGTGGATGGTCCATCTCTGCCTCCTCCTGAAGTCCCCAGCATCACAGATGCCAGACTTCTGCCAATTCAATTCACTCTGCATGATATCAAGAAACGACTGAAGGCACTGGATACTGCAAAGGCTATGGGCCCTGACAATATTCCGGCAATAGTACTGAAGACCTGTGCTCCAGAACTTGCCGTGCCCCTAGCCAAGCTGTTCCAGTACAGCTACAACACTGGCATCTACCCTGCAATGTGGAAAATTGCCCAGGTATGTCCTGTACACAAAAATCAGGACAAGTCCAACCTGGCCAATTACCGCCCCATCAGCCTACTGTGTAGAAATGCAGCAAGACCTGGACAATATCCAGGCTTGGGCTGATAATTGGCAAGTAACATTCGCGCCACACAAGTGCCAGGCAATGACCATCTCCAATAAGAGAGAATCTAACTATCTCCCCTTGACATTCAATGGCATTACCATCGCTGAATCCCCCACTATCAACATCCAGGGGGTTACCATTGAGCAGAAATTAAACTGTAGTAGCTATTTAAATACCGTGGCTACAAGAGCAGGTCAGAGGCTGGGAATCCTGAGGCGAGTAACTCACCTCTTGACACCCCAAAGCCTGTCCACCATCTACAGGGCACAATCAGGAATGTGATGGAATACTCTCCACTTGCCTGGATGGGCGCAGCTCCAACAACACTCAAGAAGCTCGACACCATCCAGGACAAAGCAGCCCGCTTGATTGGCACCTCATTTACAAACATTCACTCCCTCCACCACTGACGTATAGTGGCAGCAGTGTGTACCATCTACAAAATGCACTGCAGCAATGCACCAAGGCTACTCAGGCAGCACCTTCCAAACCCGCGACCTCTACCAACTCGAAGGACAAAGGCAGCAAATGCATGGGAACACCATCTTCCGCAAGTTCCCCTCCAAGTCAGACACCATCCTGACTTGGAATTATATCGCCATTTCTTCACCGTCGCTGGGTCAAAATCCTGGAACTCCCTTCCTAACAGCACTGTTGGTGTACCTATGCCCCAAGGTCTGCAACGGTTCAAGAAGGCATCTCACCACCACAGTGGCGCAATGGTTAGCACTGCAGCCTCACAGCTCCAGGGACCCGGGTTCGATTCTGGGTACTGCCTGTGCGGAGTTTGCAAGTTCTCCCTGTGACCGCGTGGGTTTTCGCCGGGTGCTCAGGTTTCCTCCCACCGCCAAAGACTTGCAGTTGATGGGTAAATTGGTCATTGTAAATTGCCCCTAGTGTAGGTAGGGATTATGGGATTACTGCAGGGTTAGTATAAATGGGTGGTTGTTGGTCGGCCAAAAGGCCTGTTTCAGTGCTGTATCTCTAAATAAAAATAAATAAATAAAAATTCTCAAGGGCAGTTAGGGATGGGCAATAAATGCTGGCCTAGCTAGCGATGCCCACATCCCAGAAACGAATAAAAAAAAACGAATTAATAATGACTCGGTGTCTAAGAAGTAACCACCTTTCTGGTGTCTTGTCAAAAGCATATTAAAATTTGACATGTACAATGTCAACAGGATTACCTACGCCTACCAAGCTGGAAACCACCTAAACAAATTCAGCTAAGTTGGATGAATATGTGCACAGATTGGAAAATAATGCTAAATATTTAGTGGTTCCAAAAGCAGGATGGCCATTGAAAGAAATGGGAGCAAATGGTTTTCACTGATTTCATTGGTCACTCTTGTAGCACTTTTTGGTTCATGAATGGTATCATTGTAAAAGATTAAGCAATTTGAAAATTCTGTTTTGTGTTTATTATGTAATGCCGATTGGTAGTTTTTGCTACCTGCCTAGTGAACAGTACTGATATTTGAGTCAATCAGCCAACTTGATTTAACGTAAAGTGTACATTTAAGCCATGAACAATTTTTTACCCTACAGGTATGAAAATCCATGAGGCAGCAAATCATGGTGTAAGTGCATTGATGTGTTTGCTCCAGACCACCACTGTTGAGCCTGTAAAAGTTTGCTTGTCCAGGAGAAGGTCCTGTGATTTGTATGATGTTTTATAGGATAGTGGCACATTCTTCTCCCCTAAAAAGCTGTAAAGTCTGTCCGAAGAGTCCTGGGCCAGAGGGCAGGTTCTGTGTGTCACTCCTGCTCCACTCCCCCGACCCCCCCCATCCAGGAAGAAACATGTCCCCGCAGTTCATTTACAAAGGGGAGATTTTAAAACTTTTACCATCTTGGGGGCTCGGCTACAATCCAAGCCTGAACTACCAGGTGGGCTACACATCCTTCCCTTAGTCAGCTGGTACCCTGATCTCCCTAGTTATACCAGTGACAATCATATGCCAGATCCCAAAGAAGGTCCTGGGTTCTCTGACATTTGCAAGGGTCCGATTTTAACTCGGTGTAAATGAATGAGTTTTGAGTGAGTTAAAATCAGGCCTTTGGACTCCCTTCCCTGTTGCCCCATCTCCTTACACGGATGGCCTTTTAAGGGACAGGCAGAAACACTGCCCCCATAAGGCTATGCGAGAAACCTGGGGTGCAGCTAGGTTCTGGCCATTCCTGTGGATTCCTGCTGAAGTTACAGCCAGCAGATTTTTGCACCATTATATTTAATTCCAGAGATGATTTGTTAAACCTGTGACTGCTTGTATTGAAATCTGTACTTATATATAACTTAATTCTACGTAAAGATTTGATCTCTGAGGCTCCAGCAGCATTTGGTTTATGTGATTCTGTAAAATACTCCACATTAAAATCTAACTTCCTTTCATCTGCTCCACTATAAAAGCAGCAATGGTGCTTATCCCTTCTGCCTCCTAACAACTTCCTTTCCATTCTCATTCTGTTGCAGCACATTCACATACCAGAAACAAGATGCCTTTTCATACTGCAACATTTTTTTCATCTGAAATGTAAATTAATTCTTTCTGGTACACTTCAACAGAGATCAAAGTGGGGATATTAACCTTAGTAGGCTTTCTTTCATCAGAACCAATGCCAAATACTGTGAGGGTAGTGTAAGAAGGCCAGTCTAATTGTTATCTATGGCCCTCCTCCAGGCAGAGCTCTGTCTACAAGAACAAACATTTCAAAGGCACTGAAATATTTTTTGTAAATTACCTTATCATAAGTCCAAACAGTGTGGAAAAAAAGATTAAACTGAATAATTCTTGATCTCTTTACCCTACCTACTTTGATTTGTATGTAACTTTATTAATTTTGCATATATGATGTTGCTTAGTGATCCTGACAGCAGATGCTCACAGGTGGAGAGAGTAGGGAAAAGTAGCTCCTCATGGAAAACTCATGACTTGTTTATTTTGTTCATTTGTTACAGCTATTGCTTTGAGGTAGACTACATTAGCATTTTAGAAATAAATACATTTCTTTCAAGTACATGAGCTGATGGCCCAAAGGTCTCAGTTGGCCTAATCTATTCCCTATCCATTGATCCATCAAAAGCAAATAAAAGATAACAATACTCTATTTAGGGGATAGTTGATTCTTCATATTTAATAGTTTGCACTTTTACAAGGAGGATTAAACAAATCTAAAACTGTTCTTACACTGCAGCACTGTCTAAGAGCAACATTCAGCAATATGGATTAGCTTTATTCTAACTGAATACAATTTCCTTATGTTTATACTTACTGCTGTACTGAATTAGTTCATGTCCTGGACAATATTAAACTACCAGTCCACACATGTGCAGAGTTTCTGTGGCCACATAAAATGACAAGAGATGCAAATCTGGTATTTATTCTGGACTTATTGAATCTCTTACCTTCACAGTGGAGTGGGGATGGGAGCCTTTACCCTTAACTGCAATTAGAGCTTTTCTTAAAAAAAAAGGCTGCCATCTAAATGTGGATATTTGCTGGAAGTTCACAACTACAAATAATTAGTCATAGTAAATGGGTGTAAAATAATGCATTTGTTTTATTTTACCAATTTCTCACTAATTTTACAGTGAATATTTTTCAGTGCTCCCTATTGCTCTAGTTAGAGAACACTGCTTATTTCAGCTATCTGAATTACCATTTTATCATTTTCTCACTAAAACTTGTAAGATAATTATGTAATTGTGCATTGACAATACCATTGGAACGCTGCTCCTTGACCACAGTAAAAAAAACTGTTGCAGTAATTAAATGGAAAAAAGGTAACAAAGTAATGAAAGAAAATGAATGGAACTACATTTATCTTTAAAAGTTTCAACCCAAAATATTCAATCATCTCATACTTTCGGCTGTCTTCCAACAGAAAATAATTTGAATTCAGTACAGATACAGCAGTAAAATGATTTTTAAAAACTATTCCTGTTTAAAATGGAGTAAAGCTCGACTTAGATCTGTTCTATTTGAAATAGATTTCTTGTTTATTCCATTTTACTTTGAGGAGTGAGCAAGTTCAAATTGCGTTAACGCATAAAAATTTCAAATGAATTCATTAGCCCAAAAATCCCTTACACTGAGTTGTACCGTTTTTACTCAAATAGAAATGAATTGCACCTACTCATGGCCTGGAGATATATTTGCATCAGATTTTCATGGGTCAGCTTACTTTCATATCTATAACAGTGAAAAACTCATAAAATGGGAGTAATATGCTGGAATGGATGGAAATTAGGGTGCTGCATTTTATTGTCAATTCTGGTTGAAGATTATAGTGACAGACTGGGGAACAGTAAGTTAGGGGAACAATACTCAGCACAGAGAGACTTTTAGCTAGCTTGACTGGCTTTTACATGTCTGTTTTGTGCCATGCTACGAGAATGTCTAACACAGAAAAACTTTTCAATGGCAAAGAGAGGCAACATGACACACCACAGAGGCAGAGAAAATGTCTCAATTTCACTAATTCCAATTGCAAATATAGTTAAATACTGTTGCATGAAATATAACAGAGAAGAAACAGAGGCTGGGACTTTACGGGGCCTGAAGGAGCAGGTTAGGAGGTGGGTGTGGGGGGTGGATGGTGCCGAAAAATCTGCAGGAGGTGGCGTGATGGTCGGCTTTCCACCACCATGGCATTTTGCCAGCAGCAAGAAAGATGGCAGAAGGCCCTCTGCCCAGCGGCCAATTGAGCCACTTAAGTGGCCAATTAAGGGCCTCTTTCTGCCTCTGCTGGCATTTTCCCAGAAGCGGATGGGCCCTTCACCGTGTGGGGAGATCGCCAGGTAAACCCAGGTGGCCTCCCTGTGAGCTTGGGGGTGGGCCCTCCTAATCGGGCACTCTGTGGCCCACAGAGGGTCCTTCCAGCAGCAGTGGATGCCCCTGTGGCAACACCCCCTCTGCCCTCACTACCCACACCATCGCTTGGGCTTGCCTGACTGGGACTGGCGACTCCTGACCCCATTTACCTTTTTGTGAGGGTGGCGTCCATTGCTGCGTCCTCTCAGCTGGATGCAGCCCCAACAGTGGCCACTGCTTCCGGATGGTGCTGCTGGGACTGAAGAACTGTCGGCCCTCCAATTGGCTGGCAGCTCTTGGGGGCAGGCGTCCGTCCCATAAAGATATTGGAGCCCTGGTGACAGCTTATCAGCTGCCTGATGGACATAAAATCTAGTTGGGTTTCCCTGAAATAGCCAAGGTGGGGTTCCCCCTGACTTTCAGGCATGTAGCCAGGACCGCCGCCGTCTGACAAAATCCCGCCCAGGGTGTTGGGTGCTTATGGCAATGTTCTTAAGGGTGGGGGGCGGGGTTCACTAAATCAAGATCTTATAGTATGGGTCCCCTGCTCTAATAGCAATTACGTGTATGCACAGCCGAGAATACTTTTCCTCCGTTTAACCAGGATGATACCACTGCATTTCTTGCTTCAGCTCTCCCTTTGCAGAAACTATTCAATTGCTAGTCTTCACCTGATGTTAGCTTGCTACAGAAGAAGATGGTGTACCATGTTTGCAAGAGGCAGGTCACTAGAAGGTCATTCCTAACCTGAAACAGTTCACGGCTTGTGCGGCTGTGTAGCTCATGGAGAGACTGCTCTTGCCATGGGAGATGACGACGTTGGGAGCATAGTTCCGCTGATGGGTTCTGTCACTGTGGCATCCCAATGAAGAATCACACGGTCACAAGCTTTCACCCACTTGCCATATTCCCTTACTCCCAAAAGGGTAGTGCTCATCCACTCCTGGATTGTACCCTCCTTTCTTGCAGATCCACTAAAGCAAGGAAGGGCATAAGAGGAGGTAGATGAGGAGGAAGAGGAACAGAGACAAACTGCTTCTTTATGAGTTGTGATGATGATGACAAAGCCAAGGAAATTAAATGATGAAGGAGGTTTAGTGGATGGTGAAGAGACCTCCTGCCCCATGTATCTCTGTCACAATTCACTCAAACTCATCCCCTTTATCATTTCCTTCTTCACCTACATATACCAGCTCAGATACTTAAGCCTGGCGGGGATTAGAACACCAGATAATTCACAGAGCACAAGGGAGCTGGAGGAGTGGGTGAGGATGTGCCACTTTTCAAGAGGAAGCTGAGAAGAAAGCTGTCCATGGCTTTAGAATTATAAGATCCAGAACTTATTCATTCTCAGCTGTAAAAATAGATGCTCAAAGTGCCTACCTACATGCATGCTCTGAACTCAGTTTTCAAAGTTGTACAGCAACTGACAGATGTGATTCTTGAGTCTATGCCTCTCATTTGTGGCTACATCAAGGAAACATATCCTTCATTGTCGACATCAATAGACTGTGTCATAGCTTTATTGCAGTTTGTAGCAGACCCCTCCTAAGAAACAACCAGGGAACACTGCCACCACCTCCACAGAATTCATAGACTGCATCTCTAAGGGCAGTAGAGACATTGTTTCCAGACCATGGCAACCATGATGCAAGCTTCTGTTTTCCAGGGCTTTCAGGAACTGACTCCTGATATTAGACCAGCTGTCCTGGGGTCATAAATCTAGAGGCCAGTGGAATGGTAATGGCTAGAGTTGCCCTGATTGATACTGCTGACTCAGGGCAGCAGCACCTGCCAGTCCTCCAGCCATAACCCTCAGAGTACTATGCCAGTGCAACATAGGAGACAGAACCAGGCTGCCCAGGAACAAGCTTCAGTGATGCAGTTAGCAGTGGTTCCTGCCAGAAGCAAGCTGCTATGAGAGGAGGTCATTGCATTCCCTAACCCTTTTGTAGAGCCTAAGCAGCCAACTACCTAGAAAAACTGGTCCTTGGATTGCACTTATGAGTCACACTTTTATGACCAAAATGGTCCTCTGCAAAACAATTATTGTAGAGACTTGTCTCACTGTAGCACTCCTCTTCTGTTTGCCAGGTCACTCTTAGGGGGTCATTATCTAATGGAATAGATGGTAGATTTTGTCACTCATAAGCCACCCAGTGGCATGATTTTCTTCCCTGAAGAGGTCAAGGAGAACTGAATTTTGATGTATCAATGCCTTGCATCGTATCTGACGATGACATGTAGGATCCTTTGCATGTTGTCGCACAGAATCTGTGCATCCTTTCTGTTGAGAAATTCGAGGGGGATTTCTCTAGGAGCTCACAAAGTAATGTGGATGCCACTGATCGCACCAAACCAGTCATCCCAATACTGGATGTCCCTTTCTGCTGCCTTGCTGTGATGGGAAAGGTGATGAATTCCCCAGATCTCACTTAAAATGTGTTAATCCCCTAACAATGCATATCCATACTGCTCCCTGGCTAATATTACATGAATTCCCCCGTGGTGGTTGGAAATGACCCTGTGTATAAATATTGGGTATAGTCTTCACCTTCATAGTCACAGAGCCAGCAGTGTAGGCAGGTGACCATCTCTGCTGTCCTCATGCTGTTTGTGGCACATTGCTCCTATTGCTTCTTCAGTGAAGCTCATTCTGCTTATACATAGCTCCTCAGTAAGTCCTCACATGACTTATGACATATGAAGAAGGGTCACTGACCCGAAACATTAACTCTGCTTCTCTTTTCACAGATGCTGCCAGACTTGCTGAGTGGTTCCAGCATTTCTTGTTTTTATCTGATATGACTTATGTTATCTGTGTATTCTATGAAGGGAAGTAATGTTTTAAATGCTGCCTGACTCAGGAATCCTTTGTTCCATGATGTTCTGTTCCTCCTCCTCCATGATTATGGCATACAAGGGTATGCCCATAGGGAATGTTATATTTGATCCTAATAAGCTCTCCCTGTGGTTGGTAGTGGTGGTGGTCGTGGGACTCAAACTCTCTGATGGTCTTCCAATTAAAGAAGCAGTCTGAAGCAAGTCTAGAGCTGTGCAGAATGCCAAAAAAACTACCCTGAAAGGTCGTTCCCTGTTTCAGAAATTGCTGTTGAAACTCTCCACACTTTCAGGCTCACAAACCTCTCACTTCTGATTTTCTCAGCTGATTCTGGCAACAGCTACACTTTTTAATTCACATTCTAATTTGCCCCTAGTGCATTGCATGTGTAAAAGCAGAAGACTTATGATAGATGTAAATGAGCTCACTCGGGACTTCATGGGCAGATCGTGGGAAGGGCCAGAATGCAGAAAGTAATTTGGAGAGATGGATTTTGGGGCAAGAAACCAGCATTAATGGCTGCCAAAAAAAGTTATTATACACTAAAATTACATGAAAAATAGAGTGACATTTCTCAGTGATATTTAATTAAAAGGTGTTGAACAAAGCAAAGGCAAAAATGTTTATGAATTCTGCATGAAAATCAACATATCAACATCTTGCTTTATGTAGCTTTCAGTGCCATGTCACTGCAGCTTTAAAAATGAGAAGATTGAAGTGCTAAATCTCAGTCATTAATATTCCTTTTCAACATTGAAATCTTCTATATAAAGAGCAACTTGATCTGGCAGTTCTCTCAGTTTGCACCACTCTCATCTCTTGTTTCATGTCTATTTTAATGTAACATTATCAAACACTTTTTCTACATCTAGCATAAACATTAGTGAAACTACTGTGAGGTTGTTCATGTTCATATCAGGGTTTGCTGTGGCTGGTTATACAGTGAAGCCTTTTGTTGCATCTTCCAGTTTACTGCCGTAAACAAATAGAATGGGAGATGGCAATGTGGAAAGAATTGTTATAGCTGGTATATGTAGTAACATCGTATGTAAGTTAATTTTAAGTACATTGATGCTAATCCTAAGTAGAATTAACAGGGCACTCTACAATACCATCCCTTAGGTTAGTGCTAGTGACTGTTACTGTCCCTGCCCTGCACGTGTGCAAGTTCTGTGCTGCATGGTAGTCCTTGTAGCAGATGGAAAAGCTTGGCATTTCCCTCTATGCTGACTCTAAAAAGGCAGGTTATTGCAGTCATTCCCAGGTGGACTTTCCATGTCCCCATGAAATATTTGGTGGCATTTCTTTCAGATGTGGCCGAATAGGCAGCTCTGGTTACCCTGACATGCCTTTTCTTGTGCCAAACATTGCAAAGCATTAAGGTAGATAAATCCCCAGGGCCTGATGGGACCTACCCCAAAATACTGAGGGAGGCAAGGGAAGAAATTGCTGGGGCCTTGACAGAAATCTTTGCATCCTCATTGGCTACAGGTGAGGTCCCAGAGGACTGGAGAATAGCCAATGTTGTTCCTTTGTTTAAGAAGGGTAGCAAGGATAATCCAGGAAATTATAGGCCGGTGAGCCTTACGTCAGTGGTAGGGAAATTATTAGAGAGGATTCTTCGGGACAGGATTTACTCCCATTTGGAAACAAATGGACTTATTAGCGAGAGGCAGCATGGTTTTGTGAAGGGGAGGTCTCGCTAATTTGATTGAGTTTTTTGAGGAAGTGACAAAGATGATTGATGAAGGAAGGGCAGTGGATGTTATCTATATGGACTTCAGTAAAGCCTTTGACAAGGTCCCTCATGGCAGACTGGTACAAAAGGTGAAGTCACACGAGATCAGAGGTGAGCTGGCAAGATGGATACAGAACTGGCTCGGTCATAGAAGACAGAGGGTAGCAGTGGAAGGGTGCTTTTCTGAATGGAGGGATGTGACTAGTGGTGTTCCGCAGGGATCAGTGCTGGGACCTTTGCTCTTTGTAGTATATATAAATGATTTGGAGGAAAATGTAGCTGGTCTGATTAGTATATTTGCGGACGACACAAAGGTTGGTGGAGTTGCGGATAGTGATGAGGATTGTCAGAGGATACAGCAGGATATAGATCGGTTGGAGACTTGGGCGGAGAAATGGCAGATGGAGTTTAATTCGGACAAATGTGAGGTAATGCATTTGGAAGGTCTAATGCAGGTGGGAAGTATACAGTAAATGGCAGAACCCTTAGGAGTATTGACAGGCAGAGAGATCTGGGCGTACAGGTCCACAGGTCACTGAAAGTGGCAACGCAGGTGGATAAGGTAGTCAAGAAGGCATACGGCATGCTTGCCTTCATCGGTCAGGGCATAGAGTATAAAAATAGGCAAGTCATGCTGCAGCTGTACAGAACTTTAGTTAGGCCACACTTTGAATATTGTGTGCAATTCTGGTCGCCACACTACCAGAAGGGTGTGGAGGCTTTGGAGAGGGTACAGAAGAGGTTTACCAGGATGTTGCCTGGTCTGGAGGGTATTAGCTATGAGGAGAGGTTGGATAAACTCGGATTGTTTTCACTGGAATGACGGAGGTGGAGGGGTGACCTGATAGAGGCTTACAAAGTTATGAGTGGCATGGACAGAGTGGATAGTCAGAAGCTTTTTCCCAGGGTGGAAGAGTCAGTTACTAGGGGACATGGGTTTAAGGTGCGAGGGGCAAAGTTTAGAGGGGATGTGCAATGCAAGTTCTTTACACAGAGGGTGGTGAGTGCCTGAAACTTGTTGCTGGGGGAGGTGGTGGAAGCAGGTACCATAGAGATGTTTAAGAGGCATCTTGACAAATACATGAATAGGATGGGAATAGAGGGATATGGACTCCGGAAATGCAGAAGGTTTTAGTTTAGGCAGGCATCAAGATCGGCGCAGGCTTGGAGGGCCGAATGGCCTGTTCCTGTGCTGTACTGTTCTTTCTTCTTTGTTCAAACCATGCAAAAGGTATGCAGTGATTGAGAGAATTCTGAAGAACTGTCCTGCATAAGGGTTAGACAGGTGTTCAAGTCTCATTGTGATACTACCAGGAGGTCTGATGGTACAGCCATTATTGGAAAGAGGAGATTCCACCTACAGTGTCTGCCAAAGTGAGATTTGCTATGTATTTCTACAAATTCCGGGGATTATGTGCAGGCAAAAGGACCCAAATAACCACTTGGACATCCTGACCTGCCTGGCTAGTATAACCTTTTCCCCCATGGGGAACTCTGATGGACATAGTTGATCAATCTAATGTTAGGAATCTGCCCATACTTGAAATTGGTTACATCCTGAACACACTCATTTATTGCAAGTAACCAACAGATAAGTTATATTGTAAGTGATTGCTGGCAACACGATTTTGTGTAGGTGGTTTGAAATTGTGTACTCTGTACTGCCATGATCGCATTGTCTTCCTAACCATATGTTCCTAGAAGATGAGTTTTAATTTATTTATTTTTGCATGTGATCTTTTACAGGTGTCAGGGGATATCTTGCTCGCAAACAATATAAAACAATGAAAGAAAGTAATATTTCAGCAACTGGGCAAGACTTCCAGACCACAGAGTATGGATCCAGCAATGATTGTGAAAAAATGTGAGTTATTGGTGACATTGCCAAGCATATTTAACATGGCACAAACCATATTGCTGCTGTGTTTTATGTACTACTTTCAGGAAAATGTTATGTTTCATGCAAAGTTTATCCCTGAAAATACTAAGCACTGATGCTCGAATTGTTTTAGCCAGATATAACTCAGTTTTCAGCAGCTATTACAAGCCAGGCTTTTTTGCAATACTTTTTACTTGTGCTTAATACAGAGATGAGATTTCATTGACAATTTTGCATTTCCTTATGAACCAACAATTAACCCTATTCATAAAGTATGTTGAATAACATTCCACAAAGTGAACAATTTATTCATATATATCAGAAATGGGAAGAGATGCCACCATATACTCCTCAAGAGAGTAAATCTCAGCTAAGTTCAGAAATCAGCTTCGTACAACTTACATTTATCTAACATCCTTAATATAAAACAGGTTTAAATGAGCTTAAAATAGATAGGAAAATGGATGGTGACTATAGTAGGAGAGTTTAAGAAGGGTGACTGGAAATTTGGTCATAAAGACAGATTTTCAATAGGTTCGAGAGGAATGTGTTTAGGAAGGAAATTTCAAAGGGTAAGGCTCTGCCTCCAATGGTGGAGCAAAAGGAGGAAAGAATACCCAGAGTCGAAGGGCCTGATGTGTGAAGGGCGGTGTAAGACGTAAGGGGTTTCAGAGATAAGGTAATCAAAGCAGTGCAGCATTTTGAAGAAGAGGGTGAAGATTTTAAATTTAATGTGGCGGAGATAGAAAGGTTGGTGAGGACTAGGATGATGGTCAAGCATAACTAATAGGTCAGGCAGCAACATTTTGTTCAAGTTGGAGCTTATGTAGACAGAGGATGGGAAGTCAGTAAGGAGAGCATTGGGTTAATCAAGTCTGGAGGTGACAAAACATAGATAAGGCTTTCAAGAGAGGAGAGGTCAAGGTGGGGGCAGAGTTGGACAATTTTGCTGATGCGGAAATAAGAGACTTTATTGACAAACAAGTGTGTGAGGTTTGAAGTTCAGCAATGGGACAAACAGAATGCCTGTTCTAATTCAGTATGAGCTAGTGCCTGAAGAGGGGGATGGAATCAATGGCAAGAAGAGAAGAGTTTTTAATAGGGTCTGAAAACAATGGCTTTGATCTTCCTGATCTTCAGTTGAAGGAAATAGTGATTCATTCGTGACTTGATATTAGGTGGGCACTTGGACAGAACAGAGATGATCACAGGGTCAAGAGAGGTGGCTTTGTTGATTACATTTTCCTAGATTACCACAGTGACTACACTTCAAAAGTATTTCATTAGCTGTAAAGTGCTTTAGGATGTCTTGAGGTCATGAAAGGCACTATATAAATGCAGGTCATTTTACTGCTCAGCATTGGTTGAACATGCTGAGTACTGAGTCTACTAAAATTCCTAAATTGTAACTGGCTGTTTGGCCCAACTAATCCATATTGGTGTTTATGCCCACAAAAATAGTAGTCCAAATGCCATGTGACTGCCCTCTCACCATTTTACTCTCTTCTTCTTTCTTTCATCCACCTGAATAACCTATTCTTAATTGTCAACATGATCTGTGTTTCAATCATTGACAATGGTAGAGCATTCCACAGCCTTACTTTCTCTGTGTAACAAGGTTTATCTTGCCCTCTATCCTCATTCTCCTAAATCCAGTCTTCTTATCTATGTTCCCTTGTTCTAGATCCCTCAATGAGTGGGAACAATGTGTTCCTATCTACTCTATCCCACTCCTTCAAATTTAAACACCTCTATCAAATCACCCCTTAATTTCCTCTGTTCTGACAAAAACAGGCCTGACTTTTATTTCTTATACCAGGCAGGAACCTAGAATATCTGCACTGTACACTCTTTATTGCTTGAACATTCTTGTACTGTGGAGCTCTGTGCTGAATACAGTGCTCCAACTGTAGTCTTAGTAATGTTTTATATAACGTCACCATTATATCTCAACATTTATATTCTTATAGCTATTTCTATGAAACCCAGTATTCCATTAGCTTTTATTATGGCCTTTTCCACTTGAGATGCTGCTTTTAAGGGCTTGTGAGCCTGAATTCCCAAATCCCTCTGCATCACCCAGCTTTTACCCAGTCAATATATAATTATGATTTTTTAAAATCAAAATACACCACATCACACTTACTGACATTGAATTCCATCTGCTACTTTATTGCCATTTCACCATTTTACCAATATGCCCTTGTAACTTCCTTTGGTGCTTAGAATTATTTTGCTATGCCTCCTATTTTAGTATTTTCTGTAAATTTAGACCCAGTTCCATTTAGCTCTATATCCAAATTATTGATGTGCACAGTGAACAGTGGCAGTTCCTGAAAAGGTCCCTGTGGGACACTGCTAACCATCTCCATCCTCTCTAAGGGCTGGATTTTATAGTCCTGTAGAAGGCAGGTTTTTTGTCAGGGGGTCGGGGGGGGGCGGAGCATCCGCGTAGAGTAGTCCACCACGGAACCTGATGCCGGAATGCTGGTCTCTCCGACGCGACGCATCATAATTTAAATCCGTTACATACTGTTTTCCATACATTTGGATGTAATTTGTCGTGATCCTACCTGTCGTTCGCAATCTTATGCATGACTTGCGGCACTCAGTTTTGTGTCTTTGAAAAGCTGATACCATCGAGCCAAGAGTCCTTGGTGCCTCGGGAAGGTAGTTAAGTTAACCGTTGTTATCTGAGGGAAGTGGGTTTTAAAGCGGACGTTACCGCTAAGCTCAATCTGAAGATGCATTGTGTGTGTGAGAGGAGGGTGCAACTCTGCAAGAGTATCGTGTCGGAAGGGAAGGGGGGAAATTTGCAAGTGTATAATGTTGGGAGGAGGGAATTCGGCAAGTATAAGTAGTGTTGGGAGGGGAGGGGGAGCTCTGCAAGTGTACAGTGTTGGGAAGGGTGAACTCTGCAAGTGTATAGTGTTGGGAGGGGGGATCTTGGCAAGTATAAGTAGTGTTGGGAGGGGAGGGGGAGCTCTGCAAGTGTATAGTGTTGGGAGGGGGGAATCTCGGCAAGTATATAGTGTTGGGAGGGGAGGGGGAGCTCTGCAAGTGTACAGTGTTGGGAAGGGTGAACTCTGCAAGTGTATAGTGTTGGGAGGGGGGATCTTGGCAAGTATAAGTAGTGTTGGGAGGGGAGGGGGAGCTCTGCAAGTGTATAGTGTTGGGAGGGGGGAATCTCGGCAAGTATATAGTGTTGGGAGGGGAGGGGGAGCTCTGCAAGTGTATAGAGTTGGGACGGCGGAGCTCAAGGAGGTGACCAGTGTTCTGTTCAGAAGGGCTAGCGACTATGTAGCTACAGGACAGACCTGAGAGTCAGGGGCCATTGAGGGATTCCCACAGGTCCAAGGTGTGATCGACTACGCACATGTGGTCATCAAAGCTCTCATGGACCAACCACCTGCCTTCATGAACAGGAAGGGGTTTTATTCAATTAATGTCCAACTGGAATGCAACCGCAGAAAACGCTTCCTACAAGTGTGTGTCCAGTTTCTGGGAAGCTGCCATGACTCATACATACTTCCTCAGTTCCAGGTGCCACAGCTTTTCAATGCCGCCCGCTTACCTTCACTAATGGATTCTTGGGGATAAGGGCTACCACTTGAAGGCATGGCTGCTTATGTCAGTAAGGAAAGCTAGCAATGATGCGGAAGAGCATTACAACCCCTGCCACCGTTCCACCTGAGTGACTATCGAGCAGGCCATTGTTATACTGACGATGCAGTTCCACTGCTTCGATAGATCCCAGTATGCCCCACACAGGGTTGCGCGCGTCGTTGTGGTCTGCTGAGTTCTACACAACATAGCACTACGGGGGGAGGCCTTGCAAGATGAAAAAAATACGAGAGCCTGAAACATCCTCCCATGAAAAGGACACAGAGGGCACACAAGACCAAGCATGCATGGCAGATCAGAGCACAGTGATGGAGGCCAGACATGGTGAGCAGTTCACAAGGGAGGCAAGGCAGAGACTAATAATGTCACTTTTTCACAATCCATAGATTTCAATAAAAGTGCTTGCTACAAAAACTCATCATCATGCATGTCGTCTCAAGTCTTCCACCTCCATACTATCTGTCTCTCCAGCATGAATGGCAGCAACAATCTGAGTCAGTGCCCATGTAACACCACTCATGTAATGAAACATCATGCACACTGGCATGTTAATGATGCCAGTGGTCACATTGGCAATGCTGTAAGATTTATGATGGAATTGCAGGAGTCACAATCACTCCATGGTGGAATGTGATTTTCAAATAATGAAGGCTGATGATTGGCAGTAAAGCCATTTAATTAAAGTAAACATGACATATCTGTCTCACCCATGAATACCTATGTGTGTCAAGGTATCTTTTTAAGACATTTGCGGGTGCTCCTTTGTGGTGTTACCTCTACAATAGCAGCTGGACTGGAGGCAGGCTGCTGATCAGACTTCCCCTTGGCCTGGGATGACTTCTGCAGTCGTCCTCTGGGTGCCTGAGGCCTGGAGGGCCCCAGCTGCCTGAAGGCTTCCTGCGCTGGTGCAGGACTGTCCTCAGGTATCACAGCTGCTGGAACTGAACACACTGGCGGAAGGGCTGAGTAGCCCACGTCCACACTCAAATCACCTTGCGGGGGGACCCCAGCTGTGGTGCGCATCCTCTCCTCCTCCCTCTTAAGGCTTATTGGAACCTCCCTGTGCTCTGGAGAAGGACTAGGAGCAGGAAATCTCTCCAAGCCCCTGGTCCTCCTCTCACCCTGCCACTGCTGATTTGAAGTCATGGCCAAGGCGAGGGTTTGCAGGTCTTGGTGCATCTACGGAATGTGGCTCTCCATGAGGGTCACCAACCTCTTGATGGATGAAGCCATGCGCTCACATGCCTGGACATGGCAGCAGTCATTGCATGGATGGATTCCTCCATCGTCTGCTGAAGGTTGCGGATGGCCTCTGACATCTCCGCCAGATGTTGCCTTACCTCTCCTTGTAACTCCAGAATGCCCTGTGTTGTCGACACCAGAGGCTCGCCACTAGCCTGGGGTTCCGCATGGGCCTGGCCATCCACAGTCCTCCGACTATCAGAGCCTTAGCTGTCTCAACCTCAGCCAGCTGCTCAGGTGCATGTGTTGTACTGTCACCAACTTGTGACCCTGATTCTAAAGCTGATTGGATACCTACTGAGATGAGAGTATCTGCACTGGTGGAAAGTGCAGGAGAGTCATGGGTCAGTGCACCCTCTAAGTGTTCCTCATCCTCAGAGGTTGTTATAGCTTGATCACTGTCTGGAATCATTTGCGAGCAGCGCCCTGTAAGATACAATGTAAACAACAGACATTTAGGTGTTATGGTACACATGTCCCAATGATAGCATTGCATATCCCTATAAAATATAATTTTGATTCATTCTCTGTTGGACAATAATCACTCTCTTCAGCTTTGACCCCAAACTCGAAGTCAGATATGGCAGGTGCTCGTTGGGTCCTGGCCAACTCTAGCACCTCCTCTTCAGCCTGAGAAAAAGGCTGCAGGTCCTGGCCATGTTCCTGCTGTTGTGGGCTCTTTTCTCCTGAAAGATCAAGGATGCAGCTTTGTTACAAAACGAGGTGGGAATGTGTGTTGTGAGGAAGATGCAAAGCAGCTTCAAGGGGATTTGGACCGACTTAGTGAGTGGGCAAGAATGTGGCAGATGGAATAGGCTGTGAAAAAATGTGAGGTTATCCACTTTGGTAGGCGGAACAGATGTGCAGAGTATTTCTTAAATGGTAAGAAATTAGAAAGTGCAGATGTACAGAGGGACCTGGATGTCTTTGTCCATAAGTCACTGAAAGCTAACATGCAGGAGCAGCAAGCAATTAAGAAGGCTAATGGTATGTTGGCCTTTATCGCAAGAGGATTTGAGTGCAGGAGTAGTGAAGCCTTGCTTCAATTGTATAGAACCGTGGTTAGACCGCATGTGGAGTACAGTTTTGGTCCCCTTACCTTAGGAAGGATATTATTGCCATAGAGGGAGCACAATGAAAGTTCAACAGACTTGTTCCCAGGGTGGCGGGACTGTCCTGTGAAGAGAGATTGTGGAAACTGGGCCTGTATTCTCTAGAGTTTCGAAGAATGAGAGATGATCTCATTGAAACCTACAAAATCCTTAAAGGGATAGATGGGGTAGATGCAGCTAAGATGTTTCCCCTGGTTGGGGAGTCTTGAACCACAGGGCACAATTTCAAAATAAGGGGGAAGCCACTTAGGACTGAGATGAGGAGAAATTTCATTACTCAGAGGGTTGTGAATCTTTGGAATTCTCTATCCCAGAGAGCTGTGGAAGCTCAGTCATTGAGTATGTTTAAAGCAGAGATTGACAGATTTCTAAATACAAATGACATCAGGGGATATGAGGATATTATGGTTAAAAAGGCATTGAAGTGGAAGATCAGCCATGATCGTATTGAAAGGCGGGGCAGGCTCGATGGGCTGAATGGCTTACTCCTGTTCCTATGTCTAGTTCCAAATGTATCTACATCATGGAAATACTAGCATGGGCCCCTCATCAGCACCTGGGAGATGTGTCTTCTCTCGTACTGACTCAACCTGTCATGGGTCTCGCTTGGGCTGAGTTAGAAATGAGGGAGACTGGTCTCACATATGCAGTCAGTCATCTGCCATCAATCTGCTATGACCTTCCCATCATTGGACTGGCTCTGAAAACCATGCAGCATTACATTTGTGCGCAAGCAGATCACAACAAGCTATCTGGAACCGCAAAACTAACCTTGGCTGAGCGTAGGAGGTCATTGACTCTCTTCCTGTATTGCACCCACTTACGACGGGTGACCCCAAGGCTACTAACTTCCTCTGCGATCTCTGACCAGGCTTGCTTGGTCAGGCGGGAGGACCTCTTCTTGCCATCACTGGGGAAAAGGACCTCCCACCTTTCCTTTGCAGCCTGGAGGAGAATCAGCAGGGAGGCATCACTGAGGCATGGGGCTAGTCTTGATCATACATCTGCCATTGTTATAATGAAGCCCGGGGAGGCTGCTGGCAGATAAAATAACGTTTTGGAGAGCAAAGGAAGCTGCGAATGAATGAATGCAGAGACTAAATGCAGGGCTGGCAGCCTTTTAAAGATGGCGCCAGTACCTGCTCAAACATCAGGTGATGCCGTGAACGTAGTGGCCACAAATGAGTCGCGGCAGCGCAACCGCTAACATCACAGGCAGGACCACCGCCATTTTGTGCACCTGCCACCCTTCCCCACAGCGGGATACTAAAATTCAGCCCAAAGAAATTCCTACTCTTTGTCTCCTCTCTTACAACCAGTTTTCAATCCAATTTTCCACTGTTCCACAGAATTTATACCCATTAGTCTTCTCCAGTTGTCTCTACTGTGTGATACCTTGTCAAAGGCTTTATGAAAGTCCATGTGCATCACATCTACGGTGTTCCCCACATCCACCATATCTGTCACCTCCTCAAAAAACACCATCAGGTTTGTCAAGCATGCTCTTCCTTTCTGAAATCTGTGATGGTTGCTTCTAACTATTTGCTCAGCATCTAGATATTTAGTTATTTCAATTTTCAAAAAATACTTCGCTGGCTGTAAAGCGCTTTGAGATGTCCAATGGTCCTGAAAAGTTCTATATAAATGGAAGTCCTTTCTTTTATGAATGAAAGATTGCAAACTTTTCCATACCATAGATATTAAACTGATGTCTTGAATTACTTGGCTTAGTTCTGTCCCCGTTTTTGAAAATGGATATTACATTAGTCACTTGCCAAGGGTCTATACACATTCACTGTCAATATAACCCTGAAATATAATTTCCAACGCCTCCACTATTTCTTCCCCCATTTCCCTCAGGATCCACAGATGTATTCCATCAGATCCCAGCACTCTGCCCTCCTTTGGCCTAACTAACTTCTCTAATACTGTTACGACCAGGTGAGAAAGGGGTCTAGTGTTCCCCCCTCAGCCTTCATTTTAATTTTAAACACATCGTTTTGTTTAGCTCCCCCTTAGTGAACCTTTGTTCACTAATTTCCAATTATAAGGCAAAGAAACTAGCCAAACAGTTTTCTTCAGTTTAAAGAAAAAAGGTTGAACTTTATTAAACTTAAACAGTAATTCAGTTAACGCCTACGGATACGCGACGCGCCCATGCTAGCATGCATACACAATACACACATGCAGATAGAGACAGAAAAGAACAGAAGAAATAAAGTGGAAAAGTTTGAGGCAATATCCGAAGATGGTTTTGGTTACTGTTCTTGGAGCTCGCTGTAAAGTCCTTGATTGTAGGTAGGTCTTGCTTTTTGTTGGGGCCCAGTATTCTTCGTAAAACTTGTTTGATGTAGGAGACTTTTCTCTCCAAGTTCATGTGTCCTCAGGGGGTCCAGAGGCTTGTGAAAAAGAGATGGGAGCAGACAGGAGAGGTCTTCTCACTCCATTATTTGACAAACTAATGGGACTAAAGGCAGACAAGTCGCCAGGACCTGATGGCCCACATCGAAGGGTTTTAAAGGAAGTGGCTGCAGAGATAGTGGAGGCATTGGTCGAAATATTCCAGAACTCACTGGATTCCAACGGATTGGAAAACCACTAATGTGAGGCCCCTGTTCAAGAAGGGAGGGAGACAAAAAGCAGGAAACTATAGGCCAGTCAGCCTAACATCGGTCGTTGGGAAAACGCTAGAGTCCATTATTAAGGAAGAAATAGCAAGGACATTTAGAAAAGCTTAATGCAATCAAACAGAGGCAACATGGTTTTGTGAAAGGGAAATCATGTTTGACAAATTTTCTAGAGTTCTTTGAGGATGTAACAAGCAAAGTTGATAAAGGGGAACTGGTAGATGTAGTGTATTTAGATTTCCAGAAGGCATTCGATAAGGTGCCACATAAAAGATTATTGCACAAGACTGGAGCTCACGTTATTGGGGATAATGTATTAGCATGGATTGAGGATTGGTTAACTCACAAAAGACAGAGGGTCGGGATTAATAGGTCTTTTTCAGGTTGGAAAAACTTAGCGAGTGGAGTGCCTCAAGGATCAGTCCGAGGGCCTCAATTATTTACTATCTATATTAATGACTTGGAAGAAGGGGGCAAAGTGTAATATATTCAAATTTGCTGACAATACAAAAACAGGTGGGAGGACATGTTGTGATGAGGACATAAGGAATCTGCAAGGGGATATAGGTAGGTTGAGTGAGTGGGCAAAAATTTGGCAGATGGCGTTTAATATAGGAAAGTGTGAGGTCATGCACTTTGGTAGATAGAATCGGCGGCGCAGTGGTTAGCACCGCAGCCTCACAGCTCCAGCAACCCGGGTTCAATTCTGGGTACTGCCTGTGTGGAGTTTGCAAGTTCTCCCTGTGTCTGCGTGGGTTTCCTCAGGGTGCTCCGGTTTCCTTCCACATGCCAAAGACTTGCAAGTTGATAGGTAACTTGGCCATTATAAATTGCCCCTAGTATAGGTAGGTGGTAGGGAAATATAGGGACAGGTGGGGATATGGTAGGAATATGGGATTAGTGTAGGATTAGTATAAATGGGTGGTTGATGGTCGGCACAGACTCGGTGGGCCGAAGGGCCTGTTTCAGTGCTAAACTAAACTAAAAGGCAGACTATTATTTAATTGGAGAGAGACTTCAAAAAGTGTAGCACAGAGGCATCTGGATGTTCTTGTGCATGAAACACAAAAGGTTAGCATGCAGGTGCAGCAAGTAATTAAGAAGGCAAATGGAATTTTGGCCTTTATTGCTAGGGGATTGGAGTTTAAAAATAGGGAAGTCTTGTTGCAACTGTACAGAGTGTTGGTGAGGCTGCACCTGGAGTACTGTGTACAGTTTTGGTCCCTGTATTTAAGAAAGGATATACTGGCATTAGAGGAAGTTTAAAAGAGATTCACTAGACTGATTCCTGGGATGAAGGGGTTGACTTATCAAGAACGGCTAAACAGGTTAGGCCTTTATTCATTAGAGTTTAGAAGAATGAGGGGTGATCTTATTGAAGCATACAAGATTCTGAGGGGGCATGAGCGGGTAGATGTTGAGAAGATGTTTCCACTAGTGGGGGAATCTCAAACTAGGGGACGTAGTTACAGAATAAGAGGACACTCATTTAGAACTGAGATGCAAAGGAATTTCTTCTCTGAGGATAGTGAATTTCTGGAATTCTCTACCCCAAAAAGTTATGGAGGCTAGATCACTGAATGCTGTTGGCAACTCTGGTGGGGTGCTTCTAGTGTCTGCATTTAGATAGGAGGATGTGGGGTTTAACTTTTCAAATTTTTTTGGGGTTCGCCGACCAGACAGTAGGGGTTTTTATCCGGGATTCCTCCCGGACTTCCTTTAACCTGCCCTCTTGGTCGCTTTTTCCCCTTCCCTTTCTAAACTTTTGCCAACTGTGTGGCTGTCCCCTTTTGTTTTCGGTGGGGTCCCTTACAGTTCACCAGCCCTCTGCTGGAGGGTCCTCCTAACGCCGGTACAGGACTTAGGGGTGCAGGTTTCACAGTAGGTTGGAGTTTCCCCTCAACCTGGCACATGTGGCAATTCCTGCAGTACTCCCCCACATCTTTGTGGAGTTTTGGCCAGTCAAACTGCTGTCTTATGCGGGCTTTGGTCTTTCGTATAGTGGCATGTTCAGCCACTGCAGTCTTGTGGGCCCTTCTTAATATTTCTGTCCGGTACCTCTGTGGCGCCACCACTAACTGGTGAACTACTGTCCACTCCTTGCTCTCAGGTCTGTTAGGAGAACTCCATTTCCTCATCAGTACCTCATTCTTTAAATTGTAGCAATCAGGGACTCCCTCTGCTTCACTTTCAGACTGGGCAGCCTGTGCTAACTCTCACAATACTGGGTCGGCTCGCTGAGCCTCACCTAGGGAAAATCCATTTAATTCATTCCCTGGGTCTGCTAACATTCCAAAGAAAGTCTCGGACAGACAGACCTCATGGTCATCTGCTTGCAGTGCCAAAGCAGTCTCCTCTGGGGGAGCTGGATTGATCATGGCCTGATCCACTACACATTCAGGGTTTCTGCAGGGGACCGTTTCCTGCCACTGCCCTGTCTCTGACCTCCTGCAGTCTTTCTTTCACTACTGAGGAGGCTACCACCTTCACTCCTGCCAGATCATTACCTAGGAACAGATCAACCAATCCCTATGGTCACTGGTCCTGAAACTAGGTCACACCCCAGGTGCATCCAGTGTACAGGTACAGGTATACACTGCCCTCCAATACCGTTCACCAACATTCTGGTGTTCACTGTACTCTCTGGGGGAAAGGTCAGGCCTTTTCCCAATAAAAGGGATCTAGTCGTCCCTGAGAGAATCACTGTTGGCTTTCTTGCCCCACTTGAGAGGTATGGAGTTACTTTCCCTTCAAACACAAAACCCTGATAGCCTTCAGAAATAACTTTTTCTGCACCTGCTGTAGTAAGCCTCCTGGGTCTCACTCTTACTGCAGTTAAAGCCACAGCTTGTTCTGCTGTGCTTTCCATTGGGTCCCATTATTCACTGAGCGGGTGTGCCCTAATTAACCCTACAGGTTTTTCCTTTAGTTTCCAGCAGTCAGCTTTTAAATGCCCTGCTTTATTACAATGGAAGCACACAGGTGGCTTGGTCTTGCTCTGGGCTCACAGCACCTTCCTTTTTGGCTGGAGGAAGGCCCCCTGTGTCTCCTGATTTCCTTTCTCTCCCAGGACTGCCTGGGCTGCTATCACCTTCCCACTCTTTGTCCTTTTCGGATTTGTGGGAGTGATTAGGAAAGGTTCTCCCTTGGGAAACTGACTTATAAATGAAAGCAAACTCATTAGCCAGAACGGCCGCTTGCCGGATTCCCTGAACCTGCTGCTCCTCTATATGGGTCTTTATTAAGAGTGGGAGAGAGTTTTTAAATTCCTCTATGAGAGTCTCATAGGTGAGCTGTATTTGAAGAGCCCTCAGCCACTGGTCAAAAACTAACTGCTTACTTCATTCAAACTCCAGATAAGTTTGATTAGCTTGCTTTTTTAGGGTTCTAAACTTTTGGTGATAGGCTTCGGGTACTAATTCATATGCCCCGAGGATAGCATTTTTGGTCAGTTCATAATTTGATGAACTCTCATGTAGCAACAAGGAATAAACCTCATGGGCTTTTCCGGTTAGTTTGCTTTGCAATAAAAGAGACCAGGTCTCAGCTGGCCATTTTAGCTGCCTTGCCAGTTTCTCAACAACACAAAGAAGGCATCTTCCTCATTGAATTTTGGAATTAATTGAGCGAGCTTTAGCAATTTGTACCCAGCCCTGAATTCTGCTCCTCCATATTGGCCATGCTTTCACAGGGGTTACTGTGTCACCCCCTAGTTAACTCAAGTGGCCTCAGCTCTCTTCCTTCGCATTCTTTCTGGAAGGTTCTTTCCCTCTCTCTCTCTCTCTCTCTCTCTCTCTCTCTCTCTCTCATTCCTTCTCCTGTCTTTCTGTTTCTTCATGTTCCTTCTGGAAGACTCTCTTTTTCTTCCTCTCCTGCCTCTTTCTTTTTCTCTTTCCTCGAATTCAAGTTTCCTCTGTTCCAATTGTATCTTTGCTAACAATATCCTGTCAGATTCTGCTTTTAACCCTGTTTTGGCGTCTTCAGATTCGAGGGAAAAATGTTTGACCACTAGCCTTAGGACTTCAGACTTCCTAGCCTTGCCATGTAGAGTGATCCCACATTGCTGAGCCATTTTCCTCAACTCCTTCATAGACAGTGCTTTTAACTTATCCCAAGTTACTTCACCCTGGCTTGGGGAGCGACTAGTTTCAGTTGCAGATATGCTAGTATTCAAGCACACATAACCACAAGAAACCCTATATTGAAATCTTTTCTCTTTTTATTTGATTGAGAACAATTTGTCGTCCCACTTCCAATTTCTCTCATTTGTCTGTGGGTAAAATTCAGGACGGTAGCCCCCAAATTTCTGTTGTGACCAGTGAGAAAGGGGTCTAAGGGTTCCCTCTCAGCCTTCAGCTGGTCTTACCGTAACAGGGTTTAATTTTAAACACACTTTTTTTTAGCTCCCCCTTAGTGAATCCTTGTTCACTAACTTCCAATTTCTTAGCTTTAAAGAAAAAAGGTTGAACTTTATTCAACTAAAACTGTAATTCAGTTAACGCCTACGGATACATGATGCGCCCCGCTAGCATGCATACGCAATACACACATGCAGATAGAGACAGAAAAGAGCAGAAGAAATAATGTGGAAAAGTTTGAAGCAATATCCGAAGATGGTTTTGGTTACTGTTCTTCGAGTTCGCTGTAAAGCCCTTGATTGTAAGTAGGTTTTGCTTTTTGTTGGGGCCAAGTATTCTTCTTAAACCTTGTTTGATTTCGGAGACTTTTCTCTCTTGAAGTTCATGTGTCCTCAGTGGGTCCACAGGCTTGTGAAAAAGAGATGGGAGCAGACAGGAGAGGTCTTCTCACTCCAGGAGCAAACAGTCTTTCTGAATTCAAAAACTCTGTGGCTAGTTCAAAAAACTGTTACGACCAAGTGAGAAAGGTGTCTAGGGTTCTTTTCAGCCTTCACCTGGTCTTATTGTAACAGGATTTAATTTTTAAACACACTGTGTTTTGAACTCCCTCTTGGTGAATCCTTGTTTACCACTTTCCAATTATAAGGCAAAGGCATGAGCATAAACAGGCTTTCTTGGGTTTAAAGAAGAAAAGTGAAATTTATTAAAACTTAAACTTAAACTCTAATTTGGTTAACGCCTACGGATACACGCCACGCCCCACGCTAGCATGCATACGCGATATGCACATGCAAATAGGGACAGAAAAGAGCAGAAGAAAAATAAAATGGAGAGGTTTGAGGCAATCTCTGAAGAGAATTTTTACTGTGCTTCGAACTGACTGTCGGTAGTCTAGTTTTTTGTAGGTAGTCTTGCTTTTCGTTGGGGCCCAGTATTATTAAACCTTGTTCACTGTGGGAGACTTTTCTCTCTTGGGGTTCATATGTCTTGAATGGTTTCCAAAGCTGGTGAGAGTGAGCGGACAGGAGAGAAGTGTTCTCAGTTCAGGAGCACAGAGCTTTCTGAGTTTCTTTCTCTCAGCAATTACAAATTCAAACAGCCAGTTAGTCATGTGACTAAACTGGCCTGACCACTTCTGTGTATTGGGGAAGCAAGGACTGGGTCACTTGTTCCAACACTGTCTGCTAGCATTCAAATGTCTTTCCAGTCAGGAGCTTGGAAATTCCTTGTGATAGGCCCTCTTTTCTTCCCAGCCACAATTTTAAATTTTAATGTTCATGTGGTGAAATAATGTGTGTGTCATACTTGGCAGGTGGGGGGCCTGCATGACAAAAGCCTGGACCAGCCAGTTCATCATGTGACCAGCTGGTTTAACCAGTCCTGGCTTTTGTGGATTGTATCACCTTAGCAGTTCCTGGAATGCTCTTCCTTACACCTTCAATGCCTGGTGATCAAAATCCATTGTTGGTTGAATGTGTCAGGGAATGGTCCTTTTGTCTCCACAAACGTTGTCTGTTAGTATGCAAATATTTTTCAGCTAAATGTCTGGCAGCCCTTGTAACAGGCATTCTCTTCCCAGCAAGTTTAAAATCAATGTTCATACGACAAAATTAATAAGCCTCATTATTGGCAGGTGGGGTCTGTATGACAAATACTTTATTTTATTTATTATATCTTCTTTGGTGGAGTAACGTGTGCTGTGGATAAAGGAGAGCCCATTGACATACTGTACTTGGATTTCCAGAAGGCATTTGACAAAGTGCCACATAAAAGGTTATTGTGCAATGTAGGAACTCATGGTGTAGGGGGTAATGGATAGAAGATTGGCTGGCTGGCAGAAAACAGAGATTGTGCATAAATGGGTCCTTTTCTGATTGGCAGGATGTGACAAGTGGAGTCCCATAGGGGTCTGTGCTGGGGCCTCAACTTTTTACAATTTATATCAATGACTTGGATGAGGGCAACGATGGCATGGTAGCTTAATTTGCAGATGACACAAAGATAGATAGGAAAGTATGTTGTGAAGAGGACATGAGGAGGTTGCAGACCGATACAGGTAGGTTGAGTGAGTGGGCAAAAGTCTGGCAGATGGAGTATAATGTGGGAAAATGTGAAGCTGTTCACTTTGGCAGGAAGAATAAAAAAGCAGAGTATTACTTAAATGGAGAACGACTGCAGAATTCCAGGGTGCAGAGGGATCTTGGTGTTCTAGTGCATGAGTCACAAAAAGTTAGTATGCAGGTACAGCAAAGAATAAAGAAAGATAATGGAATGCTATCCTTTATTACGAGAGGAATTGAAAATAAAAGTAAGGATATTATGCTTCAGTTATACAGGGCATTGGTGAGACCACATCTCGAATACTGTGCGCAGTTTTGGTCTCCTTATTTAAGGAAGGATTAAATGCTTTGGAGGTGGTTCAGAGGAGGTTTACTAGATTGATACCTGGAATGAGCAGGTTGTCTTAGGAGGAAAGGTTGGACAGACTGGGCTTGTTTTCACTGGAGTTTAGAAGAGTGAGGGGAGACTTGATTGAAGTATCTAAAATCCTGAACGGTCTTAACAAGGTGGATCTGGAAAGGATATTTCCTCTTGTGTGTGAGTCCAGAGCTAGGGGGAACTGTTTTAAAATTAGGGGTCGCCCTTTTAGGACAGAGATGAGGAGAATTTTTTCCTCTCAGAGGGTTGTGCAACTTGAGAACATTCTTCCTCAGAAGGTATGGAGGTGGGGTCATTGAAAACTTTAAGGCAGAGACAGATAGATTCTTGTTAGGCAAGGGAATCAAAGGTTATCGGGTAGATAGGAATGTGGAATTGGAGACACAAACAAATCAGCCATGATCTTATTGAATGGAGGAGCAGGCCCGAGGGGCTGAAAGGAGCAGAAGTAGGCCAAATTCGTATGTTTGTATCTGAGGGCTGAACTTTTTTAGTGCGCCGCGCTCAGCGTTGGCGTGCTTTGAACTCAGCGTCTTCCAACATGGAAGTGCTGCCACCGTGCCCCTGCAATATTACGCAAGGGGGCTCATTTTAAATAGAGGGCAGAGCAGCCACCTCCGATGACATAGAGGGGGTGGCCACCTCGCCCCCGGCAACATCGTCCGGCGCCACTGTGCCGGCGCCGGCACCATTTTTAAAGGGCTTCAATCCCTTCCGTAACATTTTAATATTTAAAGGTCCCAGTCTCCAGGAAATAAAAATAAAATTTTATTTCAACTCTAAATTCTGTCTCCCACGCACCCCCCCCCCCCCCATGGGTAATTTATATATAAATTGCTCTCTCCCCCATAATCAACTTTTATTGATATCCCAAACTTTCCCCCCCAAAATTTATTCCCTTTGACCCTCAACGCCTTCCCACCATCCCACAGCCAATAAAAATTGTTTTCCTCGCTCCCCCACCCCTCCTGCCCTGAAAATGTTATTCCTCCCCCCCCCCCCCCCAAACAGGTTCTAACCTCGGAGCTCCGTGTGGTGCACAAGGTGCGATCGGCGGCTGTAAAATCGGTGTGGGACGGTCGCTGCCAGCAGGTTCTCACATTGAACAATTTCTCCTTCAACTCCACTCACTTCCTTCCAAGAAAAGGTGTTTATTTTTTTATTTATTTATTTATTTATTTTGAGATACAGCACCGAAACAGGCCCTTCGGCCCACCGAGTCTTTACCGACCAACAACCACCCATTTCTACTAACCCTACAGTAATCCCATATTCTCTACCTACCTACACTAGGGGCAATTTACAACAGCCAATTTACCTATCACCTGCAAGTCTTTGGCTGTGGGAGAAAACCGGAGCACCCGGCGAAAACCCACGCGGTCACAGGGAGAACTTGCAAACTCCGCACAGGCAGTACCCAGAATCGAACCTGGGTTCCTGGAGCTGTGAGGCTATCCGCCTTTCTTTTCTGGGATATGTCCAACATTTCCTTGTTCCAGTCCTACTCGGGGCCCCCTCCCCCAACTCTTTTTCCAGTACATTGATGACTGTATCGGTGCTGTTTCCTGCTCCTGCCCCGAACTGGAAAACTTTATCAACTTTGCTTCCAATTTCCACCCTTCTCTCACCTTTACATGGTCCAGCTCCGACACTTCCCTTCCCTTTCTTGACTTCTCTGTCTCCATCTCTCGGGATAGGTTGTCTACTTATCTTCATTATAAGCCCACTGACTCCATGGCTACCTTGACTACACGTCCTCACACCCTGCCTCCTATAAGGACTGAATTCCATTCTCCCAGTTTCTCCATCTCTGACGCATCTGCTCTGATGATGAGACCTTCCACAACAGCACTTCTGATATGTCTTCCTTTTTCTTTAACCAAGGATTCCACCCCCCCCCCCCCCCCCCCCCCCGCCCCCACTGTGGTTGGCAGGGCCCTCAACCGTGTCTGGCCCATTTCCTGCACCCCTTCCCCTCCCTCCCAGAACCGCGACAGGGTTCCCCTTGTCCTCATTTTCCACACCAGCCTCCACATCCAAAGGATCATCCTCCGCCATTTCCACCACATCCAGCGAGATGCCACTACCAAATGCATCTTCTCCTCCCCTCCCCTGTCTGCATTCCGAAGGGATCGTTCCCTCTGCGACACCCTGGTCCACTCCTCCATTGCCCCCAACACCTTGTCCCCTTCCCATGCAATCTCAGGAGGTGCAGTACCTGCACTTTTACATCCTTTTTCCTCACTATCCAAGGTCACAAATGCTCCTTTCAGGTGAAGCAGCGATTTACTTGTATTGCTTTCTATGTATGCTGGATTCGCTGCTCACAATGCCATCTCCCCTACACTGGGGAGACCAAATGCAGATTGGGTGACCGCTTTGCGGAACACCTCCGCTCAGTCCGAGAACATGACCCCGATGTCTCATGCCCACATCTCTGTCCTGGGATTGCTGCAGTGTTCCAGTGAATATCAACGCAAGCTCGAGGAACAGCACCTCATTTACCGATTAGGCACGCTACAGCCTACCGGACCGAACATTGAGTTCAATAATTTCAGAGCATGACTGCCCCCACTTTTTTATTTATAGTTTTACTTTTTATTTTTCATTTTTATTTCATTTTATTTTAGTTTGTTTCATCATTCATTTTTTTTTACCATGTGCCTGCCCAGTTTTTTTTCATGCTTGTACTTTTGGCTAAGGTTTTCATTATTCTTTCATTTATCACCCTCTCTGCTAACGCTTTGTCTTTCACGACACTATTAACACACTCTTTGCCTTTGCCCCTTGACCTCCTTGTCAGTTATTCTCTGTGACCCTATGTCCTATCAACACCTTCCCTTTTGTTCTCTTTTGCCCCACCCCCACTTTATTTGCTCAAAACCTATTACATTTCTAACTTTTGCCAGTTCAGATGAAAGGTCACTGACCTGAAACGTTAACTTTGCTTCTCTCTCCACAAATGCTGCTAGACCTGCTGAGTATTTCCAGCACTTTTGTTTTTATTTCAGATTTCTGGCATCTGCAGTATTTAGCCTTTATATTTATTCTGCACCTTTCCAATTCCCATCTTGGTGTACTTCTTGTATGCCAGTAAATCTTTGCACCTCACCTCAGCTGGTTCATACCTCATCTTTCTAAAATTTGCCCTATTCCAATGCTTTGCCTTTGTACTAACTTTTTACTTTTCTATGTGGGCATCAAACAATATCATATAGTGGTCATTATTCCCACAATTCATTCTCCTACCTGATCATCTTTCGTTTCTCATAACTTCATCTAGCAATAGATACAAAACAATGAGGTTCGATTCTTTGATAACTTAATTTATTTGTTCTTGGGATGTGGGCTAAGTTGGCGAGGCTGCAATTAGCCCGTCCTTAGTTATCGAGGTGGTTGGTCTTCTTCTTGAGTAGTTGAAGTCTTTGTGATCTTGTGATGATTCTGCTCCCAGGAAGGTGTTAGTGAATTCCAGGATATTAGCCCAGCGACAGTGAAGGAATAGTGATGTATGTCCAAGTCAGGATGGTGTAGGAATTGGCTAAGCATGGTGGAGCTGCTACAATTTACTTGAATACACCTGGTTACATGGAGAATAATCAGGCAGTGTTCATATATTTGATCTCTATCCAGCAACTCCTGCTAGAAATGCACGTATGTAGATGTCAGATGGAGACCGGCTTAGCTACAATACCGCCCCCTCCCCATGGTGAATAGTCTGCCTACATTCAACATGGGCAAGGAACTAAAGGATGCCCGATACCTGTGAAACCATATCCCAGCAAGGAGCTTGGACAGAGGGGAGATGAGTTTTTTTTTAAAATGAAGACTAGTGTTCAAAGCATTAAATAAAAATGCCCATCATTCCCCAGGCTCCAACAACATAGAAGATACTGATTGGCATTACAGTAAGAGAAACATAACCTGGTGAAAAAGATAAATATTAGGTATCATATTAAACCTCATTTATGAGCAATCTCAGTATCACCATTGCTATTTATACATAAACACTGGAACATAATAAAACAAAAAAAAACCTTCCTGTCAGTGCAAGACACAGCTGATTTTGTTTAGAGCTATTTTTGAAAGCCTGGCTTGAGCTACTCTATTCCAACCACCACTCCACCCCCCACCTCCCCCAGAAATAATCATTTAAGTCTGCTTGCTAAACTTGGAATGAACTGTTTTTCAGTATACTAGAAAATCATTTATCCTCAGTTTTTTGTAAGGTATTACTGGTAAGTGCAACACCCTGTGCACTTATGACTGAATGCCATTAAACAAGGCAGTTTGATCAGCATAGGCTTCAGTGCATATGGTGTGCTTTTGATGTAAATTGTGCCACATCAATGATCCTTTTTATTCTTGATGAAGAAGTCAGCAAAGCCATTCTGGCAGAAATTCTGCATATATAATAGCAACTTATTGAACAATGTGGCATTGGGTGTTCTGTTACATTTATATTATATTTGTATATTGCACTATATTCCTCAGACCTTTTACATTTCTGTTTATTATTTGCAGCCGTGTCAGTTTCAATGAAACTCATGATAGAGACATTGATGGGAAGAATGAGGAAAATAAAAAGGTAATATTAAAATAGTCCTAATGTAATTGTACACACCGCACCCCCCCCCCCCCCCACCACACACACACACACACTTCAAAAACCTAAATGCGTAGGTCTGAGATGTATTCAGAGCAGCTTTGCTGAACTATCTTAACATGAAACCACTACAGCAATGTTTGAAGTCTTTGAGACAAAAGGTTGCTTGCATAGAACTGGTTCTGTGGAGAGACAGGGTGGTACAGTGAATAAGAGAATCAAAAGGCTGGAAATTTGCTGCTGTGAATAAACGCTAGCATTTCCCTGAGGTGATTTGTCTTGCACTTCACATTCTACAGATGTTAAAGCCCTTTTCTCTGTAAAGACCTGAGGTTCTTTGGTAGCACTTTGATATCCTGCTTGAATTCAATCTGTGAAATGGAAGAATCAGTCTGTGACTTGGAGCCCTGCATAGTCTTTGATGTATGATCCAGTTTTTGCTGCTTACCACTTGATGTTGAAAGGATGAAATGAAAATGTACAGATTTGCCAGTACCTCTGCTAAGTATATGTAAGATTAAAAGGTAACCCCCTTTGGAGTATGTAGTTAGAAATGTTAAACAGATTAATACTTTCCTATTGTTCTTTTATTTAAAAATGTAGATTATATCTAGAGGAAGTGCACTGAGTTTTAATTTCAGATTTGGGGTAAAAATAGCAGGCTCCACAAGACTTCTGCACTTTATACAAGTCATTCTTCCTAGAAAATATAACAGAATTAATTGCAAAATGGTTACTTGTATTGTCAGTAATGTTCTTTTCACTAGATTTGCAATAGAAATGTATATACAGTGCGGAGACACTTGTTTTTTTTAAAGTTTTGCACCTAATTTCTAATCAAATGAGACAAATTAATTGTAAGACTATAATTAGTTTTCTTCGATAACCTTTTCCTTGTTTTATCTTCTTTACATGTACCCAATAAATGACATAATTTTTCAACTTCTGATGCAAGTATGTGATGCCCAGGGTCAATCCACTTGCCACATCTGTTTACAGATTGAGAATTTATCTTAAAAAGTTTGATAATGTTATTTAAGACTTAATTATTTAAAATATATTTATTTTGGAGTGCTGAATTTGATTACGGTGCATGTCTATTACCAAAAGTTGTATTTTTTGTCTACTTATAGTATTATTTATTTATATTATGGCGATTCGAAGAGACTTAGCTGTTGGCAGAAAAAAGACAGAAGCGCAAGGGGAGAGCCAACTGTGTAACAGCCCCGACAACCAATTTTATCTGCAGCACCCGTGGAAGAGTCTGTCTCTCTAGAATTGGCCTTTATAGCCACTCCAGGCGCTGCTCCACAAACCACTGACCACCTCCAGGCGCTTACCCATTGTCTCTCGAGACAAGGAGGCCAAAGAAGAAGAAGATAGTATGATTTTGAAATGAGACATAGAATATTGTAATCCTCATTGATATTTAACATGATTTCTGGTAAATTTAATTTGTTTATTTTTTTTTATTATAAAGGCTTATCATGATGTAACAAATCAACTATCAAGTAAGACACAGCCTCAAGATCAACCAATTATGAAAGGTAAGGCAACATTGGAAGTGAAGAGCTACAGGCCACAATTTTCCCTTTGCACAGCATACATGTAAATTAATATGCTGTATCATGGGTAATTGAACTTTTGCACAAAGCTGTTATTTCCCTCCATCCATCACCCATTTGTTTTCTAAGTGTAAGCAAGAACAGTATAAAAACTGCTTTATTTTCATTCACTGTTAGGATGATGATGCAGCCAGCAAGAAAGGCGAAATGCTCCAGCACTTACTTAGTTTAGGCTAATCTGGCTTGAATCCTAAATTCAACTTGAATAGACAAAATTGAGAAAAATATGCAGTTATATATGCAAAATGTGAAATTTGAACTCATATAACTTATTATTGGATATAATTTATGGCATGTTCTGATGATCAGTTAACTTGTGTAGAAAATTTTTAAAAAGCGTACATACAAGGTAAGCAAGGCAATGTCAAAATTCAGCCTTGCATTACCTTGTTTAATAGTTGTAATTTTTTTTAGAAAGGATTAATCTGCAGTAAACCCAGTTTCAAAACTAGAAAATATAAGGACATAAACCAGGCAGGCAGGAGTTAAAATTGCTTGGGGGCCTCATCTGCTGATGTCCTGCACTAGTCCCACAGGCAATGATTTTAACCTAGTCTAATAAGCAGGCGAGAAACATACCAGATGAAAACCACCTTGGTCCTTCTTTAAATAATCGGCCTCCAATGATTTCATTGTGGCCCTACTGCTATTTTAACCTTGGGCCTGAGCAAGGAAGTGTTTGCGGCTTCTCCACCAAGCCCACCTCGTGGAAGATGGGTCGAGAGCAGAAGAGTAGGTCTTTTTATTCTACAACAACTTGTATTTATATAGCACCTTTAATGCAGTAAAATGTCCCAAGGTGCTTCACAGGAGCATTATAAAATAAATTTTGGCACTGAGCCGCTTAAGGAGATATTAGGGAAATGAGTCCAAGAGGTAGGTTTTAAGAAATGTTGTGAAGGAGGAAAGAGAGGTAAATATTAAGGAAGGGAATTCTAGAGTTTAGGGCCTTGGCAGTTGAAGGCATGGCCATCAATGGTGGAGTTATTAAAATTGGCGGTGCTCAAGAGGCCAGATTTAGAGAAATGCAGATATCTTGGAAGGTTGTGGGCCTGGATGAGATTAGACAGATAGGAAGGGCAAAGCGTGGAGGAATTTGGAAACAAGGGTGAGAATTTTAAAATCGAGGCATTGCTAAATGAGGAGTTGATGTAGGCCAGCGAGCAGAAGGATGATAGGTGAATGGGACTTGGTATGAGTTAGGACATGGTTAGCACAGTCTTGGATGACTTCATGTTATGAAGGATACTTTTATTATGGGGCCCATGAGGAACAGAAGTGTTCCTCCAAACCCCACAAGGAAAGTTTAGGCCTACCCTGCCCTGGACTCACTTCTGTCTGATTGACTTACCTGACTGCTGGGGACTGTTCCTTTGGATGCTGGTTTATCGTGCGCCTCAGACTTCACCGGTCCAATTCGTCCCCAAGTTAAAATCAGAATTTATATTTAGAAAACAAAAGTAAAAAATCTGAAATAAAAACAGAAAATGCTGGAAAAAAATCAGCAGGTCAGGCAACATCTGTGAGGAGAAAAACAAAGTTAATGTTTCAAGTTGATATTTTATGTAAGAGTTTTTTATTGTTTACTTCAAACTGGTTTTTAAACTGTTGAAACTAATTCTCTGTCGAATTGTTAGTGTTAGTGGAAATATAGCTTTGCAGTAAATGATCTATAAATGTTACTTTAAGTTACAGATCATTTTAACAGGCATGCAGTAGTATGTATGCAAAGAAATTGAAACTAATTAATTTGTGGGTCGATTTAGTCTTGTCTTTCAATAACACAGCATCTACTTAAGAGTTAAGCACTGTTTCGTTTATTTTCCAATTCAGACCTGCATAACTTAAGATTCCTTTCTATAGTAGCTAGGATTTAGATTTACTCTGCTTTTCTCATGTGCATAAAAACTATTACACAATGAACTAAAGTTTCTCCTAAATATATTCAAAATATATCATTTTCCAATATTTTTCTATACTATACGTTATAAAATAAATCAAATTGAATTAATTGGGTTAAATGTTAAATTTAACTATAATGTATATTATTAGTCTTTTGTGTTAGTTCTAATTAAACATGAGGGCATAGATTTTCCAATGAAGGCATATTTCTGATAGGGTGGGATTCTGCCATGAGCCCAGCCTAATGCTCGAGGTAGGCTTCCACTGTCTGTTGTGGACTTGTGCCGTACTGGAGGTGGGCACTTGCTGCTGGAGATCTCTGAGGCATGTCCGATACTGAAATAAAATGAGCTGAATTTTAAAGGAACAACGTGGATGAGAACGGAGGCTTAGGGGGACATAAAATCAGATGAGGCACATTGGACAAGGCTGACATCGTGACGTCCCATCCCGATTTTGTGCTTATTGACAAACATGGAGGCCAGAGGTCTGACGGCAAAGAAGTGGACAGGTAATTTGGAGGCCAATTAAAAGTGATTTTATGGCCTGGATTGGATTTTGGAAATGCAGCATGGGTTTCACAGGCCTTCAGAGGCTTGCCTTCTTCAAGGAGGTGACATGGTGGTAGGAGAGCATGGCTGCCTGCTTGGGGAGGCCATCGGGAGTACAACCATCAAGGGCCTGGAAGATTTACAAAGGGAGGGCTGCATGCATTGCATGAGGAGTGAGGGGAAGGTGGTTGAGCTATTTGGGGTGGGGGGTGGTGGTGCCATTATAATGAGTTCCTTTTATGTGGTCTGATGCAACATAAATGAGAGTCGTCCGCACTTGTCTGCCTAACATGATCTCTGCTGGTGACAGTAAGCCCATACCCATAGTTGTAGCTCTGAGGTGGAGCATGGCAACACGAAAATCTTGTTTCATTGTCCTACACTTTAGGATAAGTGTTTTGACTCTGTGAACCATTCACTCGGTGAGACCATCAGATCTAAGGTAATGTGATGAGGATGTCACATGGTTTACACCCCGTTTGGCGCACATATCCCTGTAAGGTTTGCCCAGATATTGTGGCCCATTGTCAGAAATTATTTCTTCAGGTGCACCAAATGGACTGAATATAGCACTCAATGTGTCTGCGACAACCACACTTGAAGTGTATTTCATGTCTGACAATTGGAAATTTGGAGAAATAGTCAGTGACTAAGATTGTCTTCTCCATTAATGAAAAATAGGTCAGTGGCGATTTTGGACCAAGGGACTGAGGAAATGTCGTGAGGGTGTCGAGGTTCTTTGCGTTGTTGTGGCTGTTGGCTCTGCCATGTCTCACACATCCTTACTAACCTTTCAATGTTAGTAACCTCTGATCGCTGACCAATAAACAGTGTCTTGTGCCAGTCATCTTGTTCGCTCTATGCCTATATGGTCTTGGTGAAGTTGTGACAGTTGGAGGGCTTTGGGCACAATCACTTGTTTTCCTTGGAAAGTGACACCTCTCGAGATACTGAGTTCATCTCTATAAGGCCAAAAGCTTCTGAGGGTTTCTGGCACCTCTTTCACAATGTCAGGCCAACATTCTATGATGACTCTCCACAGGGCCTTCAGTTGTGGGTCATTGGTTGTTTCTGATTGTAGTTGGTCATGCTTGCGCAGACCAAAATTCAATAAATCGATTTTGAGCACATTTTCCAACACGATGTCCATGCTCTCCACTTGTAGATCCAGTGGAACTTCCTCATTCTTGTTCAGGTTTGGCAGTCTGCTCAGCATATCTGAGGTGACCATTTTGGTACCCGGTTTGTAGCAGACGTTGAAGTTGTACCCCTGTACTTTCACGAAGAGCCACTGTAGTTGAGGTGGTGCGCTTGTTAATGGTTTGCGCCAGATCATCCCCAGTAGCTTGTTTCCACCGTGAACAGCTTACCAAACTGGTAGATGTGGAACCTTGCAAACCCAAACACCAAAGCAAATGTTTCACGCTCTATATTTGAGTAATTGGACTGTGCTGAGGATAAACATTTAGACCTGAATGTAATTGGTTTGCCATCCTGCAGGATGCAGTTCCTAGCCCTTTCTGTGAGGCATCGACTTCCAGGGTTGTCTTCTTCCTTGGATCATAGTACTGCAGGGTACAGGTTTCTGCTGACAAAGCTTGTTTGAGAGACTCAAACATATGCTGATTGTCCTCCTGCCGTATAAATGGTGCGTCTTTCTGTAACAGCTCTCTCAGTGCAGATGCTTTGTCAGAAAAATTTGGAATGTATGATGCCAAGAAGTTGTCAAAACCAAGACATCTCTGGAGATCCTCCTTGTGGGGTAGGCATATGCCTTATATCTTCGATTTTGCTTGGGTCAGGAGGAATTCCGCAACCAGAATAGATGGAGCCAAAGAAATTGATCTGATTTACATTCACCTGGCACTTCTTGCTGTGAAAAACAAGCCCATCACGATGAGCTACTGTCGTCAGTGAAAGGAGATTTTGAGCACATTCTTCTTTAGTTTTGCCCATTACCACAATGTCATCAGCAATGCATATGCAGCCAGGCATGTTTTCTATAATTCTGTCCATATGCTGCTGATACTGATCTTGACTGGCAGATAAGCTGAAGGGTAGTCTCTGGAAGCAATATCTTCCAAATGGTGTCCTGAAGGTGGTGACTTCTTGAGAATCCTTAGCTAGGTGTACCAACAATATCCATGTTTAGCATCAAACTTGGAGAAGAATTTAGCTCCTGTGAACTTGGGATTCAATTCCTGTAACATTGGAATCTTGTGGGGGCATCTCTTTAGGGAAGGTTTAGATGCCTTGGATCTAGACATACCCTGATTGCTCCATCCTTCAGTACGCATGTGATTGGGCTGCACCAGTCTGTGAGTTGATGCACACGACAGATGATGCCATTGCATTCCATGTCATCTAACTCACGCTTAAGCTTTTCTTGTAAGTGCACGCTGCAGTTTCTGGGACTGTTGATTGACGGAATTGCATCCTCTCTGAGGTGCAGTATGGCATCGCCTTTGAAACTTCATATGGCGTCAAACCTGTCTGGTTGCATTTGTTGTCGGTTGTGGACCGACTCAATGTAGGTACCCTTGGTCTCTTCTGCTGTAGCGGGTACCTTAGTCACCTCATGGATGGTCACGATGTTGAGGTCCTTAATGCTGGTAGTCCTGCCAATGCTGGTCCGCTTGTGTCTACTAGGTAGGATATTTGTGGTTTCCATGCCGACTTGCCATAGCTGCATAGCATTGTGAATGTGCCACTGCAAGGGATAGGTGAGCTGTTGTATGCAGATAACTTGGCAGTTGTCAGTTGTATCATCGATTTCCAATGACTCCGGTACATATCTTTGAGGATTCAGACTGGTAGGATATTTCCACTAGCGTTGGTGTCGATCTTAACCCTTTGTGTGTGTTTTCCAGTTTTCTTTGGACACGTGATGTTAATAGTGATGAAAACTTCCAGTTGTTTGACTTCATCAACATGATAAGCCTGAGGTATTGATTCTGTGCAAGCCCTCATTTCCAACTGCCAATAGTATTTTTGCAACCTGTTTTTCTGGTTCTACAAGTACTTGGTCTGTAAAGAAAAACTGCATTCTTTGTGGGAACAGTTTGAACTCAGATAGGATATCCTTGGCCTTCCAGTTCATGCTGGGAAATTTGGTAGCCATCTTTCTGCTGTTCATTTGCTTTAAAAACTTGCTTTAAGACTTGTTCTACGGGTCTGTACTGTTTTCTCTTTTAAAAACAACACTCTTGGCTGCTTTGATTGACAGGAGCAGGTATTTAGCAGTGCTTGTCTGTTTATCTAGCTTCCAGCACTCTAGTCTGTCTGTTTACACAGCTGTGCAGTAGTGCTTTTTTCTCTCTGCTAGAGTTTGTTTATGTAGCCTTTCAATAGGTGATTCTTCACATTTAAGTGGTTTTATGTTTTTTTTAAACTTTGGCTGAGTGAATGAAAGCTCTTCATGCTGGAGTGATTTGATTTTTTTGAAAGCTTTAGCTGCGAGCTGCATGATTGAAAGATTCCCGCGCTTTTTGCTGTCGGATGCTTCCTGTAATGGCGCTAACTTAGATTAGCCTGGGAGAGGATCCTTTGAAAACAATCGATGGGGATTGGGTTTTCCCTGTTTTTTTCTTTTACTGAACCTTTTAAAAAAAAACTTTGCAAGCACCTCAAAGCTTTTTTTCAATGGGGATTCCTGCACCATCGGATAATGACTCACCCGATCGCAGTGATTGATTTGCAGTTTGTCGTTTAGCATTCTATCTTCTACAGCTTGAGGTAAGTGTTTTCTTCTTTCCCTGTTTGGGCCAGTTATTTTTAAACTTTCTCTCTTTTAGCTGTAGGAAGGTAGTTTTTAAAGCTGTTTTCTCTGTGGTCTTCAATCTTAGATTCTGTCTTCTCACCACAGCTGCCAGCATGTATTGATGAAATGCCACCATATAATCAGTTCTTTTTATGTTGTCTGATGCAACATAAATGAGATGCATGGAACCCAGTTGGCTGAAGATCTCAAACAGGTTTATTACACCTTACTATTATATACAGTACAGAGCTAACTATTTATATAACTTGCCTCTAGGTGTTACAGTTGTAGAGTGACTCAGGCTCTGAGTCTCATGACTGCGTGCTGGTACTGAGCTCATTAGGATACTAAGATCTTAAAGGGATATCACTCTTAAAGGCAATCATACAACAGCCATTACAAAGTGAGCAATGGGCAAGTAACACCTGGGCAAGGCACACAAGTGGGCAGCAAGAAGAAGGGACCGCTGGCAGGAAGGACTGACTTTTGGGGAGAGGTTTCCTATCTTGGGCCTCTTCATCCAGACTTCGAGGACCCTATTGAACACAAGGTGCAGTAGAACAGGAGGCAGGGCCAGGCACCTGCAGCAACACAGCAACAACCTGTGAGCCCAGAGGAGGGTCAGCAGTGGCCTCCAAATGATAAAGAAGGGCATGGAGGAGAGAGAGAGGGAGTTTCCCCACGCAGAAGGAGGTAACCTCCAGTAAGAGTCTACAGGTCGAGACTGAACTATCAGCAGATGTCCGAGAGGCAGTGCCACCGAAGACTCCGCCTCTCCAGTGAGGCCAGCACTGACCTATGCGCCATGTTGCAGGACGAGCTGTGCCCCATGCGACGTTGTGGGCATCCGATGCTAGTGGCCTTAAAGGTCACCTTGGCGCTGAACTTGTACAGCTCTTAATCATTCCAGGGGGCATGTGTGGGCTCTCACAGTCAGTGCCTATGGGTGCATCAAGGAGGTCACCAATGTCCTGTTCAGGAGGGCCAGAGCCTATGTGCGCTTCAGAGCAGATCACAACTCTCAAGCTGAGATGGCCATCAGTTTTGGGGACTTCGCTGGATTTTCCTAGTTGCAGAGTGTCATTGACTGTATGCCCATGGCCATCAAGACCCTGGAACACCAGCCGGTGGCCTTCATCAACAAAAAGGGCCTCCACTCCCTCAATGTACAACTGGTCTCCAAGTACCATAAACAGATGCTGCATGTCTGTTCAAGCTTCCCAGGAAGTTGATATGATGCCTACATTTTGAAGAGATCCCAAATGCCAGAACTACTTTTCCAGGCTACCTGCACCACCCCCCCACCCCCCAACCAGGTATGGATCCTTGAAGCCAAGGGATGCACACTGAAGACATGGCTCCTGACGCCTGTGAGGAGCCCATACACAGGGCTTTGAACTCGGCGGCCTTCCAAAATGGAAGTGCCGCCAAAGAGCCCCTGTGATATTACACGTGGGGGCTCATGTAAATAGAGGGGTGGAGCAGTTGCCCCCAATGACGTAGAGGGGCCGGCCACCGCATCCCCGGCAATGGCGTCCGGCACCACTGTGCAGGCGCCAGCACCATTTTTAAAGGGCTATAAGCCCTTAACACAGATATAAATTTTATAAAGCTACAGTAGTTCCAATTTTTATTAAATAAACAATTATGTTATGGAGGCCCTTCCCCAACCCTCCCAATGGTCTTTTAATTGGCCCTCATTGACAAAAATCACTTTATTCCCTACCCGATCTTCCCCTTGCCCCCAACCTTCTATCATTTGCCTTTCAACCCTTCCCCACCATTCACACAACCAATAAAAATTGTTTTCCCCACTCCCCCACCCCTCCTGCCCTAAAAATTTTATTCCTCCCCACTCCCCACCAGGTTTTCACCTCGGAACTCCGTACGCAGGTAAGTTTATTTACATACCATTATTGTTAATTTACATATTTAGATGAAGGGTTCTTCTCGACGTTGGGGGTCAAGGCGGGCCTCTCCCCGTAGAATTTTACTGGTCCCCCTACCGCATCCTGCGGCGTCGAGGGGCTGGTAAAACTCAGTCCACAGATGCAGAGGAGAGATACAATGCCTGCCACCGGACAATGTGAGCTACCATTGAGCAGGCCATTGGTCTGCTCAAGATGAGATTCAGGTGCCTAGATCGGTCCAGTGGAACTCGTCAGTATGCCCTGGCGAGGGTCTCACGTAACGTCGTGGCCTGCTGTGCACTGCACAACCTGGCCCTGCCGAAGTGAGAGGCAATGAGCAATGGGGATAGTGAGGAGTGGACTGCCTCCACAGATGATGTGGATGCGCAGCAGGAACATGGGCAAGCCAGTCCAGATGAAGGACCCCAGGGACAACTGGAGAGTGGCCATGAGTTACATGAGTGATGCCTTTATACATTCTTGTTTCCTTTGATCCTTACTACCACTTGTACCTTGACCAACAAAAAGCTACCTTTATGCAGCCATGTTGTCACTTTCCTTCTTTAAAAATGCATTGGCTTATTGAACATTTGTGCAGAGCAGATCTGGTCTGGCTCCAGAGATGACCCTCACAGCATGTTGTATCGCCTCCAGCCTCTTCATAGCTGAGCTGCAGTGAAGAGCCAAAGGCTTAACGGAAGAGAAAGGGAGGAAGTCTATGCTTGACTGTAAATAAGTCATTTCTATCACAATACAAGCTTCCCTTTGCATGTGAAAGACACACTTACCCTTGATAACCCTGTGATTCTATGTGCAATTCTTAATTCCCTTACATGAACTCCTATGTGGTGTTCCCCCCTGCACTGGCAGCTGAGTTGGAGGCTTGCTGCTGAACTTGTTGCTCTGTAGCTACGGATGACCTTGGTGGTCATCCTCTAGATGCCTTAGGCTTGCAGGGCCCTGGCATACTGAGGGCCTCCTGCACAGAACCAGTACCATGTTCTGTCGGCAGGGATGAAGGAGAATGTGGCGAGTCTGGCAAAGGGGCAGAAGAGCAGATGGTCAAACCAAGAGCACCTTGAGAGGAGCCCCAGCTGTGGGAGGCAACCCCTTCTCCACCCTAGCAGGGCAGATTTCTGCCTCCCTGCTGACCTGAGAGTGCAGAGGACTTGGTGCTGACTCTAGGACCCCTGTTCCACTCTTGACTCGCTACTGCTGTCTTGTACCCGTGGTCAAGACAAGAGTATGCACATCTGCACGATTGTCCTGCAGTGCTCTGCTAGACGTAGCTTGCTATCAGAGCCACCAAGCTCTCAAAGGAGGATGCCACTCGTGCACCAGTCAGAGACAATGTCGAGCTCAAGGCCTGGATGGACTCCTCCATCGTCTGTACTTGGGCACACAATGCCTCTGGCATCTCTGTCAGATGTAACAAAACCTCTTGCTGCTGTATTTCCCATGTTGCCATCAACACCAGAGGCACATCATGAGCTTGAGGCTCAGCTGCTTGGGTGCATGTGTGCTCTGCTCACCAGTTTGAGTTCCCAGATCTAAACTCAAGCACAAACCTACAAAGGTGCGAGTATCTGCGCTGGTGGAGAGTGCAGGAGTATGAGGTGCCGACGGACCCTCTGAGCCACCTTCCTCCCCCTCAGAGGTAGAAGGCTTCCCGCGGATTCAGAGGCTGTCTGATTTGGCACCATTTTGCCTGCATGAGAGAACAGAGACATGTAAGGGTCAAGGGGCTGCCCTCCCACCATACCACACACCGTGACATTACTGACGCCTGTGGGCACCGGATGCCTGATGAGCAGCATGGCTCCGTTGCTGCAGATGCAGTCTTGTGCCCCATGTCCTGGGGAGGTTCCCGTGCCTCTGCAATGCTCTGGCCATCTTGCGCTCCAGCCAGCTCCATGGCCGCCTCCTCCATCATTGTTAAGACATGCAGAAAGGGTTGCCCACCACCAGTCTTGACCTATTCTCTCCGATTGTGTGCTGTCTTCTCCTGCAGACAGAGGGAAGGAAGCTGCTTGTCTCCCAGCAATATCAATGCCAACACATAGGCTGCTGGCAGTCCAGCTGCCGCTGACAGGGGCACACAGACACCTTCTGCATGCGGGGACGTCACAAGATTGTGTTATGACAGGGGCCCTCCTTTCAGGGCCACTTCACCATCCCGCTGTCAGTCATCTTGCATCCCCTGACCCTTTGCCCACATCTAGGTGGTTGATCCCTCTCCTCCAAATGCACCGTCCTGCTTTGCCAGATGCAAGGCCCAAGGGATTGAAGGCATTAAAAGGTACTCACTTTCGCAGTCCGGATGAGGTTAAGTCTCTTGCGGCATTGAATCCATTTGGATGGCGTAACTCCACAGCTGTTGACTGCTTTGTGATCTGGAGCCAGGCCTGCTTGGTTTGGCTCCCAAGTCTCCTCCTCCCATTCTCGAGAACAAGATATCCCTCCTCTACTTTGCAGCCTACAGAAGCACCTGAAGGGAATCATCAGGGAAGCGTGGGGTGCACAGGTTCCCCTCTCAGCCATCTCTTCAGTTTCCTCCTCTCCCAGGCATTTATAAGATAGATTTCAATGCAGGGCTTACAGCCCTTTGAAAATGGCTACGCAATTGGTCAGATGTCACGATTCATTAGGCTCAATTTGTCAGCCGCTGCTGAATCACCTGCTGCTGGCCGCTCCTGCCCCTGACGTGCCTCATGCCCGATTCCGATCCTGACAGGGGGCCCGGCGTCTGACTAATAAAATTCGGCCCAGTGTGTCAGTAAATAAAGTGGAAATGATGCAAATAATTTTAAGCCCCCAAAATGGGTAGGTTTGTGCTGGGTGGGAAGTTAAAATATCAAAAATGTCAGACCTGCAATGAACCCGCCCCCTTCCAGTTTTAGCAGAGGCTGAACGAGGGGTGGGCAACCAATCCGCATTCAGGTGGCGGGTTGGTCAGTAAAACCTTCTAAGGAGGCTCTACACCTCTATTTTAGCATGATTTCTATTTTTAACTAACTTTGGCTAGGTTTCCCTGGCCTTGGGAAACCTGGCAGGTAAAAAGAGTTGAGAGGAACAGTATCCATAAGGTTAGTACAGTAAGGGGCTGTTTTACTTATAGAAGAGAAGGATGAAAGGAGATTTGATAGAGGTGTTCAAAATAATGAGGAGTCCAGACACAGTAGATAGACAGAAACTGTTCCATTGGTGGAAGGGTTGCGAACCAGTGGACATTGATTTGAGGTGATTGGCAAAAGAACCAACAGTGACATGCAAAAAACTTTTTTTACCCAGCGAGTCACTAGGATCTGAAATGCACAGCCTGAGAGTATGTTGGCTTTCAAAAAGGAATTAGATAAGGACCTGAAGAGAGCAAATTTGCAGGGCTACAGGGAAAGGGAAGGGAAGGGAAGGGGAGTGGAACTAGCTGATTTGCTCTTACAGAGAGCTGGCACAGACATGATGGACTGAATGATGTCCTTCTGTACTGTAATCATTCTATGATAGTGCCTTTACACCACTGCTTGTGGGTCAGGAGGAACAGGACTGTTTCCTTCAGGCTTCATAAGCTACACTGTAAATACCCCATCCCTCATGACCTATTTGACCCTAATACTTCCACAGTCTCTGACCCACGATCACCGATCTCCCCCGCAATATTGCCCCCTGCAATCACTGACACCTCCTCAATCATTGACCCCTCGCCCCTGCAAGTCTCACCCCCACAATCTCTCCACTAGACCTACCTGCTCTGCAGCTACGGTCGTGTGTGATAGGTTTTCCTGTCTGATAGGCAGTTTGGCGTGTCACTCAGGCTGGCTGTTGGGTCGAAAACCTGGAGAAAAAAAATCAAAACTGCAGGGCATTTGGGAAAAAACAGTATTTTGGGTTTTCTGTCCATAACTCGTCCACCCACCCATAAAGTGGCAGGAATGCCTCAGAATTTTGGCCCACTATTGACCTTTTAATCCATCCCAACACATGATTTGCTTTGCTTACTGCCACCATGCTTTGCTGTGATAGTTTCAATTTATTGTAAATCAGGGCCCCAGATCTCTTTCATTTTCCGTGTGCATTAGTATTATTTTCTTTCAGTTTCAATGATAGACCCTTCCTAGATTTTTACTCTACCTGAGGCACTTTGCATTTTGTTACAAACAGGCAGTTAATTTTTTTTCCCTCTGATTAAATTGCCGTTTTTTTTTCAACCACCTGTCTGTACCTCGAATTTTTTTCACTCTCTTAAACCCTAATAGTAAATTGTGCCAGCAACATGGATTTTAAAGTTAAAACAAAGAAGTAGGGTTTATTAACAGACTCTTAAACTCAGGAAGTGGTTTAACTTCACCATGCATGCTTACAGACATTCAGGGAAGAGTTAGGCATAAAAAAAGGCAAGGACAGGTATTAAATAGAAACTTAACTACTAGCTAATATGGATTTCAGTTAAAACTAGTGTCCATGAATATCAACAAAAGTGTCCAAAAGTTGGAGATCACCAATTGGAAATGCAAACTGAAGAGGAGATGTTGGAGCTATCTCTTCTCTTACAAATTTATTTTTCTTTGCACCCTCAAAGATAATAATAGAGACCGCTAAATTGCTAAAGTCACCTTATTTTAGAAGGAAAGGAGACAGGGAGAAATCAGACCTTTTCTGCTGTTACTGCAGCTTGCCTTTGGGTTGGTTTGTTTCTTGCTGGAATTTTCAAAGTGTGGCTTCTCTTTAATTTTTCTTGTTGAAAAGGCCTTAGAGAGAAAAGTCAATGCAGCTTGAAGACAGGCTGTGGCTTCTTGCAGGGAAATGTGTCTCCAGCACACAGCAGCTGTATAATTGAGGACAGGCTGTACTCACAAACAGTTACAGTTTCGAATCTACACAGGTTGGATAGGGATCTCCTGGGTCCTAAAACTAGACTCTTCTCAAGTGGCTGCCCCACCTGACCGCTGTCCTTCATTTTGACAATCAGAACACAGAAGTACAAACTTAAAACCTGCTGTACAAAATGGCAGTTGACATTAATACTCAAATGCACAACATAATTTACAAGGGGGTTCACATCCATTAGTGACAATTTGTCTACATGTTATTTCATCTGCCACCAGTATGTCCAATTCCCAACTATATTCAAATCCTCCTGTAGTTAATCCTCTTCAGCTTTGGCGTGTACCACCTTTATTAGCTTTGTATTATCTAAAAATAAAAATTTAGCCACTGTGCTTGTGACTCCTAGTTTTAGATCATCAAGAAAGATATGGAACAAAAGAGACCCATGTAGAACCTCATGGGTAACATTTTTCTAGGCTGATTACAGTGCCTGTACCACTACACTGTGGGTTTTATTGGTCAACCAATTTCATATCTATTGCAAAATATATCCACTGATTCCTGCTTTCTTTGGTACTGCCGTTCCAGAGGAACAACATCAAAGTCTGACTGAAATCCAAGTACTCCAAATCTACAGCCTTACCCCTATCATGCTTCTTCGTCACACCCTCAAAGTAAATTAGTAATTTAGATTGGCAAGACCTTCCGTTCATGAACCTATATTGGCTAACTTTTGTTTTTATCTCTACCTAGATGCTCCATGATCTTATCTTTAATAAGGGTTTTCATAACTTTACCCGCAATGGATGTCAAACTCACTGGTGTCTAGTTACCTGGATCACTTTTGAAAATAGTAGAAGTAACATCTGCCTTTTACCATCTCCTGGCACTTCTCCAGTATGCAGTGATTTCTGGATGATCTGTGCCACAGTTTCTGCAGTTTCCTCCCTTATTTCTTGAAGAATCCTTGGATGCATCTTATCCGGCTCCAGAGATTTATTTATCCTATGACTGCACAGCTGTTTGGCAATCATGCTGGTAGTGATGTGAATAATGTCACAACTTACCTCTGCAAAATCGTCTTGTTCTTTCTCAAGATCAAATTAATCTTTTCATTGGTAAAAACCTAACATGACACTTTTGCTGCCTCTCTAGCATCAGTTGTTACCTCCTCACCCGGTACCAATTTCAATGGCCCCCCTTCATACCTAATTTTTTATTTTCTCCTAAAATAACAATAAAAACTTTTTATTATTGTTCATTTCTCTCCAATTCATTTTCACTCGAAAATTTTTCTTTCCCATTCTGATACCTATTTTCACTCGACCTCTGTTGTTTTGCTTTAATAACATTATGCATGATAGCATAATTAATCACAAAGAACTATTCAATAAGTACATTTATTGATGTGCTACAAATGCAATGAAACATAGAAATATAATACAAAGCATGCACTAAACACAAAATTATATATAATAGTGAATGTTAATGCTTGAAGTTACCAAACACGAAAAATATCTTTCAATCTTGCTCACCACAGAGATGTCTTATGGAGGCTGTTACAAAATTGGGCACCAGTAAACAGAGGAACAAAGGAACATAGGATCAGGAGTAGGCCATTCAGCCCATCGGGTCTAGAGAATAGAGGCCCAGTTTCTCCAATCTCTCTTCATAGGACAGTCCTGCCATCCCGGGAACAAGTCTGGTGAACCTTTGTTGCATTCCCCCTATGGCAATAATATCCTTCCTAAGGAAACGGGACCAAAACTGCACAAATTACTCCATGTGCGATCTAACCACAGTTCTATACAATTGAAGCAAGATTTCACTACTCGTACTCAAATCCTCTTGCGATAAAGGCTAACATACCATTAGCCTTCCTAATTGCTTGCTACACCTGCATGTTAGCTTTCAGTGACTTATTGACAAGGACATCCAGGTCCCTTTGTACATATACACTTTCTAATCTCTTACCATTTAAGAATTACTCTGCACATTTATTCCTCCTATCAAAGTAGATAACCTCACATTTTTTCACATTATATTCCATCTGCCACATTCTTGCCCACTCACTAAGTCTCTCCAAATCCCCTTGAAGCCAATTTGCATCTTCCTCACAACACACATTCCCACCTACTTTTATGTCATCTGAGAACTTGGAAAGACTCCCCACATCCAAATCATTGATATATATTGTGAACAGCTGGGGCCCAAACACTGATCACTGTGGTACCCTACTAGTCACAGCCTACCAATGTGAGAATGACCTGTTTATTCCTACTTTCTACTTTCTGCCTGTTAACCAGTTCTTAATCCATGCCAGTATATTACCTCCTATCGTTTGCTGCCCCTTGCTGTTTCTTAGATCCACCCAGGTTCCACATTTTGTTCTTCCAAGCTGAGATCCTCCCTTACTAATGTACTGATCCCATTCCTTCTTATCAGCGCAACACCGTCTCCCGTCTCCTTTTCCTCTTTGCCTGTCCTTCCTAAATGTTGAATATCCTTGAATATTCAGTTCCTAGTCTTGGTCACCCTGTAGCCAGGGTGTAAAGTAAAAGACATGGGCCCTGAAACAACAGAGGATGGAAAGGGTGGAGAATTGGAGGTATTGCCAGATGGAGGGGGCCAACTTGCTTCTTCTGAGAATCTGCCCCTTGTAACCAGCATTCAGAATTCCAATGTATCTGGGTGTGTTTCCATGCTGGAAATCATTATGGGAGAAATCTTGACACCTGAAACTTTTCAAAGGGCGAAGACCATTTCCAGGACCCGACCCCGCTCAGCTCAGAGGTGTGCCGATAGCTGGAGACAGCCAATTAACAGGCTGTCCAATTAAAGATGGCAGGCAGGTTCCTGAAGTGGAAGACGCAGTCAGAGGGCCGACAGCACTGGGTGGATCAGCCCCACCAGGAGAGGTGGGTGCTGCTGAGGCTGATAGGGGAGTGCGGATGTACCTCCAGTTGGAGGCAACCTTGGAATCCTGAGGATTTAAACATAAGGATGGCCCACAGCTCTTAGGGCTATCAGTATGGAGGAGAAACTCTTCCATGGGAATGGGCATGGCACAGGTTGCAGCCTTTGGATTCATGCAGCACAATAATGGAGCCAGTGAGAAGAGGGACCACTGGACCTCCAACCTATCACAAGGATGCCGCCTTCCAGTTGTTGCCGGCTTCTGGACTCGGTATGGGGGGGAGCGGACCGATGCTGGGAAAATCCTGGCAGCATCTGCACCTTGGCCCTAAGTGGGTCCTTAATTGACCCTAATTGGCTACCCGGTGTAGCTAGGTGAGTAGCTGTTGCCACTAAGAGCCAGCCTCCAGCAAACGTGCATGGAGGCGGGAACACGTAGGGGAGCTGACCCGATGTGTAACTTTTCAAATTTACTCCTGGCCCCACCTCCAATCCGCCTCCGTGAGATTGGGAAGACTCTGCCCTATGTCTTTGTAAGACCTTATGTGCCTGAGTTCCTAAGGCCCCAACCTGCACCAGGCAAAGGTAAAAGCCCTGCTTGCTTCCTTCAGAGCAGAAAAGGTGAGAAGGATATCTCCTCAGCCTTTCCTGGGTGTCACTTCCACTGTTTGAGTAGCAGGACATGACCCTGATTTTTCCCCTAGTGTGTGCACCTCTGAAATACCATTACCGGGTAGGCCACCTGTCCCAGGATGACCACCAATATCCCCCCTGCCCCCACACACAGTTCTGTGCCCATTTTCGTGAGCATTTTGAAGTTCTGCTCTGCTGCACTTCTACCAGTGGAATGGGACTCCTGAAAATTCGGGGAGATGATTCTTAAAGATCCCCCCCCCCCCCCCCCCCAGAGACAGCACTGCCTCCAACCATCATGCAAACACATATTATTGATATTGAAGACGGCCATCTTTTCATTATCAGTCCACCCAAGGAGGCTGATATTTGCAGTTACTGTCTCATGTGAGCCTTCCCAGCCTCTGGAGCAATTTCAGAAAACACATAGAAAATCACAAACCATGGCCTAACAACAGCTGCGTATGTACAGGTTTGAACATAAGAAATAGGAGCAGGAGTATGCTCTTCAGGCATGCTCCACCATTCAATACGATCATGGCTGATCTACCTCAATTCCACCTTCTTGCATGATCCCCATATCCCTTATTCCCTTAGTATCTAAAAATCTATCAATTTCTGCCTTGAATATGTTCAACGACTGAACATCCACAGTGCTCTGGGAGAGAGAATTCCAAAGATCCATAACCTTTTGAGTGATCAATTTCCTCCTCACCTCAATCTTAAATAGCCAACCCCTTATTCAGAGACTGTGACCCCTAGTTCTAGACTCACCAGCCAGGGGAATCATCCTTCCAGCATTTACCCTATGAAGCCCTTTAAGAATTTTATAAGCTTCAATGAGATCACTGTCATTCTTCTAAATTCCAGGGAATATCGTCCACTCATAAGATCATCTCTTCATCCCAGGAATGAGTCTGTGAACCTCTGTTGCGCTCACTTCAAGGCTAGGCTAGAATATCCTTCCTTAGGTAAGAAGACCAAAATTGTACACAATACCCCAGGTGTGGTCTTACCAAGGCCCTATCTGTATTTGCCTTGGTCTGTGTTTGTCAGCTTTTTTGAATATGGGCATCAGATTTACATATTTCCAATCTATTGGTACCTCTCCAGTGTCCTCATCACTTTCTCATTGTGATTGCTATTGTCTTTCAGATCTACTCCCTGTTCTCCATCAGCACTCAGTGATAAATCCTTAGGTAGTTACTTGTTTTAAATCATTTAACACTGTGTATGAATTTATCACATTTATATCAGCAATTTATACTGCCTTGGTTAACTTGGCGTGGGCCTGTTCATGTTTGCCCTGGTAAATACTTCCAGGAAGTAATCATAGAATATAGAAACACGCAGCAAAAAAGGAGGCCATTTGGCCAATCGTGTTTGTGCTGGCTCATTGAAAGAGCTATACAATTAATCTCACTCCCTTGCTCTTTCCTCATAGTCCAGCAATTTTTTCCTTTACGTGTATTTATCCAATTCCTGAGATACTATAGAATCTGCTTCCACCACCCTTTAATGCAGTGCTTTCCAGCTCATAACATTTCACTGTGTTTAAAAAAAAGACATTCTCATCTTCCCCCTGCTTTATTTTGTCAATGAACTTAAATCTGTGCCCTAAGGTTACTGGCACTCCTGCCAGTGGAAACAGTTTCTTCCTATCTACTCTATCAAAATCTGTCATAATTTTGAACACCTCCCTTAATCATCCCTGCTCTCAGGAGAACAACCCTAGCTTCTCCAGTTTCTCCACCTAACTGAAGTCCCTCAACTCCAATACCATTCTGATAAATCTCTTCTGCACCCTGTCCTTGACATCCTTCCCAAAGTGTAGTGCTCAGAATTGAACAAAATACTGCATCTCGGGCCTAACCAGCATTTTGTAAAAGTTAGCATAACTTCCTTGCTTTTTTACTTTCTGGGAAAATTTTAACGTGGATGAGTGGGTGTGGGTGGGGTAATTAAATTGGCAAAAATTCCGAGTGCGTCAATAAGCTGACTCTAACCCACCAACTTCCAAGTTTTGCTGAGGCGGGACAACGGGCGGGCAGCCAACCCGCTCCCAGGAGGCAGGTCTGTATTTTAAGGCCAGGATTTTGTGAGGCCCCCTGAGGTGGGATTGAAGGCGGAGGGCACAGAGAATCACAACGGGTAGTGGGGAGGTGCAGCGAGGTGTCCAGCGATCTTCCCGGGGGTGGGATAGGCCAACGTTGGCCTTCTCACCCAGAGACCAATTGAGGCCTTTAAATGACCTATTAACAGCCAATTAAGGGCCTCTTCCCGCTGCCCCTGGGATCTTACCAGCGGCGGGGGAGGGGGCCTCCACCGTATGGGGAAGATGCCCTGTAAAACAATGCACCCTCTCTGCAGGCTTGGGGGGAGGGGGTCCCTCTTTCGTGAGCAGTTTGTGGCCCACGGAGGACCCCCACTGGGAGCCACTTTACCCCACTTTACGCCCCTTGAACTGATTGAACCACCCGCCCCCCCCTCCCCCCGCTCTCCTCATCACCAGGGCCTTCCAGACTGGCGATCCCGCCTCAGCTACCTCTGTTCCAGGGTTCCACCACTGGGCCTGGATCAGAAGCCTCTGCAGTACTAGTAGTGGCCACCGCTCCTGCTGGCAATGTCAATGCTGCTGAACTGCCAGCCCTCTGATTGGCTGGCATCTCTTGGAGGCAGGATCCCCGTCTTTAAGGATCCCGGATCCTGAAACTTAGATTTAAAAAGACCAGAGGAGCCCAGCGCCAGGATCCCCGTCTCCAGTACAAAATCCAGCCCTTATGGATCTTGCTGTCACCCTGGCATCGTGACCCGTGGCGGGGAGTGCTGCAGATGGGTCCAGAAGAGGCATGTCATGGACCTCGATGCCAGGAGGGCTCAGACCTATTCTCCTGGCAGCGGTGAGGCTCCGTGGCGCCCCCTCCACCGCCCCCCTGGCTGCTGGGCAATGGGACCTGAATTTAATATTCAAATTAATAAAATGAATATATTTAAATGGACTTACCTTCAATCTTCTGGGCCCACTGTGATCGTTGGCACAGCGGCCGGCACTCCCTGCCTTCAATTCCCCATCTGGGGAAAGGTGGCATGAGACTGGTGGGGAGGGGGGAGGAGTTAATATTTTCTGTCGGGGGTGGGGAGACGGGGTCAAATAAATGTAATGGGTATAGGGGATGGTGGGAAGGGGTGAACTCTAAACTTTGTACAGTCTTGGAGGGGGAAGGTCACATTTAAAAGTTAATTGTTTTGGGGGTGGGGAGAAACCATGATCAGCTTCCCCAGCAGTGGATATTTCGACGTGACATTCAAGAATGTGGCAGGATGAAAGTTCCTGAAGGTGTTGAAGGAGAGGGGAAACCAGGCGCCGCTGTCAATCCTCACAGTGAAGCCACTCTTCATGCTGCCGTCGCAACGTGACCGGGTGGTGACAATCCACCTCTATAATGCCCCTGTTCCTGTCGTGGATGTGCTCACTTTCCTCGCCAGATATGTCGAGGTAGCCGGCAGCAGCACTGATATCAAGAACCCATTTGGGATTTGGACCAGCAAGCGGCAGGTCAAGGTGACTTTGAAGGTCGATGCCAACGGAGCCATGATCCATCCTCCCTCCAGCTTTGCTATCGGGGGAAGTCGCGGCTTCTTGGTCTATGCGGGACAGCCCAGAGTTTGTCGCACCTGTGGCAAATCTGGTCACGTGGCGGCCAACTGCAGCAGAGTCATCTGCAAAAACTGCAAGAAGGAAGGTCATCAGACCAAGGACTGTAAACAGAGTAAGTGCTGCAACCTGTGCAGTGGGGCAGGCTACCTCTACAAAACCTGCCCCAAATGCTGCCTCAGTTATGCTCAGGTGGCAAGGTCCAAGGAAAGGCCGGGAGAAGGAATGTTAATCACATCGGGTGCTGGGAAGGAGACAAGCAATCCTCTCCGCAGCGAGGAAAGTCGACCTGAGAAGGAGAAGAAAGGGGAAGCAGCTGCAAACAACAACCCAACAGCGACCCCGTGCCCAGAAACCCTTCCTCTGCAGACAGAATCAATGGAGGAGGAGGCAGCAGATGGACAAACTGCTCAGTGGCAGGTGGTACAAAGGAAAACCACAAAGAAGAAACCTCCAAAAAAGTAACAAGCCACCACCCAAACCAATGGCAAGAGGAGGCTACCGCCTGAGACAGACTACAGCAGCTCCTCCTCATTGGATGAGGAAGGGCCGGAACAATGGCAAAAGAAGTGGCGGAATTCAAAGGAGCTAGAAGATAAACCACCCCCCCCCCCCAGCTCCGGGACACTGAGAGCAATGAAGCGTCTGGTGCACTCCAGCTCCAGGAAGCTTGGAGCAGTGATGTCTTCGAGGAGGAACAGAGGGGGACGACACCAACAGCAGAGGACAGCCCAAGCCTTGCTGCCTACAAGATCTCCCCCGATGTCACCCTATCGGAACAAACCCCCCATGAGAAACCAGGAGGGGTTTCTGAGCCCAACGAATGTGAAACAGCTTGCATACACTATGGATATGCAGGAACATACCCAAGGACTAGGACTAGCAAGGACACCTGGTGTTGGGTATAAAGATTGTTTTGATTAACGCGCATAGCGTTAAATCCACTACGCAATGTGTTTCAACCTTGGACTACCTCGCCAATGTCAAAGCTGTTTCTGCAGGAGTGTGAAATACCACACCTCAGCACCTACCGGCAACGGTCGCGATGGTAGTCACATGGGCCATCAATCTGGTCAGCGGGAAATGATTCCCGTTTCTCCGACCTGGGTATTCTGCTGCGGTGAGGCAACTTCATCATCTCCGAAGTTAAGGAGGTGGTAGGCGGTCGCCTCCTCGTAGCAGATGTAATGTACAACAATGCTCCACTCCGGATGTCAATGTGTACGCCCCAGTTCAATGCAGCGAGCAACTGACTGTGTTTTCCAGCAGCTCCCACTGCTGCTGGTGACATCCAGGCCGGTCATTCTATGTGGTGACTTCAACTGCATCATTAACGCAGCTGGACGATCCAGCAGGGACAACAGAAAACTGGATGCTACATCCAGATTCCTAATGGAAACAGTAAAAGATGCCAAACTGCACGACGTCTTCAGCAACCCTGCAGACGGAGCACAGCGTAGATACACCTGGTCAAGATCGGACGAGTCTGCCCATTCCAGGATTGACTTTCTGTTTGTGTTCCTTGGTTTCACGGTCAGATCCACCGAGCTCAAGCTGGTGTTATTCTCTGACCACTGCCTCTTAGTGGCCGACTGTCACTTACAGGACGACCAGCGAGTTGGCAGGGGGACATGGAAGCTCAATGGTACACTGCTAACCCCAGAGAACGTTGAGGAACTCAAAAGGGATTACAAAGATTGGAGAACCATGAAGCCCCTCTTTGAGTCTCCGGTGCACTGGTCTGAGGCGATCCAAGAGAACATCAAGAGTTTCTTTATCTTCAAAGGTGTTCAGAGGGTGAGAGAGAGACAGAGGGAAATGTCCTGACTCCAGAAAAGAATGCAAAACTGCTCCGCCTGCAGTCGATGGGGGTCGAGGTCAATGAGGATCTCCAAAAGGTGAAGAGCCAGCAGGCCTTGCTCTTTGCCATGGAGGCCTCCAAGATCATCTTCCGGTCCAGAGTCCGCTCCATTGAGCAGGATGAGACGTGCTTGCGTTTCTTCTTCTAAAAGGTATACACAGAGAGAGCTCTGTGATCAGCAGCCTGAAGGAAAAGGATGGCTCGGTAACGTCTTCGCAATCCGACATACTAAGGATCAGCAAATCCTTTTATGCTGGGCTGTACGACGTGAAGCTCACGGACAGCACAGCCTCCCAGTCCTTTCTGTCATCTATCATGGAGGTCTTAGATGACAACATGAGGGAGAGACTGGACAAACTGCTAACTCTGGATGAGCTGACAAACGCCAGCAGGTCCTTCGAGACGAGTAAAACTCCCGGAAGCAACGTCTTACCGGTTGAGATGTATTTGGCTCTGTGGGACTGGGTCGGCCCAGACCTGCTGGAAGTGTATGAGAGTATGCTTCTGGCTGGTAGCATGTCAGAATCCATGAGGAAAGGCATCATCACCCTCATCTACAAGCGGAAGGGGGAAAGGGCGGAAATCAGAAATTGGTGGCCCATCTCATTGCTTAATGCTGACTACAAGATTCTGTCCAAAGTCATCGCCAGTCGGGTCAAGTCTGTTCTGGAGTTGGTGATTCATCCTGACGAGACCTGTACTGTACCCGGCAGGAAGATCTCTGATAGTCTCGCGCTACTCAGGGATACAATCGCCTAAGTACGGGACAGGAGGGTGGACATCTGCCTCATCAGCTTGGACCAGGAGAAGGCTTTTGACTGGATATCGCACACATACATGCTCTCCAAAATGGGGTTTGGGGAGGGAATCCACAATTAGATCAAACTGCTCTACACAAACATCAGTAACACAGTCTCAATCAATGGGTGGGAATCAGAAAGATTCCCGATCAAATCTGGAGTCAGACAGGGCTGTCCTCTCTCCCCTGTCTTGTTTGTTTGCTGTATCGAACATTTTGCTGAGTCCATTAGGAAGGATGCAGGCCTTAGAGGAGTGACAATCCCAGGCAGCGGAGGCACTCAGATCAAAGCCTCCCTGTACATGGACGACGTCACCGTCTTCTGCTCGGATACGCTGTCCTTTCACAGACTGATGTGCATCTGCAACCAGTTCGAACTGGCCTCGGGAGCCAAAGTTAACCACGGCAAGAGTGAGGCCAGGTTCTTTCGGAAATGGGCCGACCGATCCTTTGTCCCCTTCACCGTCAGGTCAGATGACTTGAAGGTGCTGGGGATATGATTCAGAAGGGCTGGGGCATGTGCCAAAACCTGGAAGGAGCGCTTAGCCAGGGTACACCATAAACTGAGCATGTGTGAGAAGTGTTCTCTCTCTGTTGTGGGTAAGAACCTGGTCATCAGGTGCGAGGCACTCATGCTGTTGCTGTACGTGGAGCAGGTCCGGCCCATACCCCACTCCTGCGCCGTGGCGGTCACCTGAGCCATTTTCCGCTCTATCTGGAGATGCAAAATGGACCGGGTCTGGAGGGACACGATGTTCAAACCTCTGAATATGGGCCAGAAAAATGTACCCAACGTCGCCCTCATCCTGATGACCACCTTCAATTTCGGCTGCATCAAGCTGTGCGTCGAGCCCCAGTACACAACCACCAAGTGTCACTACATGCTGAGGTTCTATCTGTCCACAGTGTTGCGAAGGATGAGTCTGGTCACATTACTGTGGAATGCTCCATCCAGTTGGACCATGCTGTACCACCTATCTATCATGGAAAAGTTTCTGCAGAAAAACACCTTTGACCATCAGTCCATCAGGCAGTGGTCTGCACGGAATGTCCTCCAGGCCCTATGGGATAAGGAGATGGTGGATCCTGTTGGATGGTTCCCCAAGCAGACTGCCAAAGTCATTTGGCAGAATGCCTCATCACCAGAACTTTCAAACAAGCACTAAGACATAGCTTGGCTGGTGGTGAGAAGAGCCCTCCCCGTCAGATAATTCCTGCATGACCGGAGTCTCACCCCTCCGCATACTGCCCTCAATGTGGCTGTGGTGGGGAAGGGACTGTTGCCCACCTCCTTCTGGAATGTGTCTTTGCAAAGCAGGTGTGTAAAGAGATGCAGTGGTTTTTGTCAAGGGTCATCCCAAGCAGCTCTGTAACACAGGAGTCTGTGTTCTACGGGCTGTTCCCAGGGACGCACACCGAGATAAACATAAACTGCTGCTGGAGGACCATCAATTCGGTGAAAGACACTCTTTGCTCTGCCCGAAACTTGCTGATCTTCCAGGGCAAAGAGTTTTCCACGACCGAGTGTTGCAGACTGGCACATTCCCAGGTGCTGAGGAATGCACTAAAGCTTGGGGCAGCCACTGCAAAGGCTCAATGGGGAAAGACCACTGTGTAAGGCCCTCCCGCCATAATGAACAGAAGTGCTGGATGCATGGGAAACTCCTTGGGCTTTATACACCAAATATGGGTTTGCTGTAAAATGTACATGGCATACAAAATAGAATGGAAGGGTTATGAGGCAACTGACTCCTGTATTGAAGAAAACTGATTTCCCTTGCAGTTTTTGGAATGTCATCTTGGTGCTGTTTTGAACTGTTTTGGTAATGTTTTTTTTACAAATTTTATGAATAAAGCATATATTTGAGAAAAAAAGTTTTGGATGTGTGGGGAAAGGGCAAATAAGTAATGTAAATGCTATTGGGATTGGAAAAGGTGCATTAGCAATTTATTGTATTCTTTTTGGGGGCATACTTCTTTAAAAATTTAAATGAGCCGGCAGGGCTGGCTGCCCTTTAAAAAAGGCGCCTGCGTACAGGCAGCTGAGCCATTGCCGGGGACGGACAGTCCACCCTCTCCACATGATTGGGGGGTGGGGGGCTGGTCAGGCCACCCTGGCTATTTAAATGACCTGTCACGTGGGATATCACGGTGGCTGTTCAGCGTGCAGCCCGCACGGGCATGCCGACATTTTTTGAGCTTGCCGCCAATTCTTAAAATCCGCCCCTTAGATTTAGCCTGTTTTACAGGTTGAATTGTGGCCTACCACGTTTCCCGGGCTGCAGGAAAACACACCATCTGCATCAAGGTGAGGAAAGCCTTGGGGAGAAGTGCCTTCACAGCACTCTTGATGTGCCAGAAGAAGCAGGAATGCATCCTCCCAGCCCTTGCAGACATCAGATAGACATTGATTGACTGGTGAAATGGGCAGACACATGGGATCAGAACCCCTCCCCCCCCCCCCCCCCCCCCGTCCCAACTTCAGGATTGGGATCAGGAATTGGACCCCCCAAGGACCAGATCCCTCCCTCGCACCCCACCCCCTCCACACTGGGGTCAGGGGTCGGACTACCCCCCCCACCCCTGCAACAACCCTCAACCCTGTCTCTATTTATAAAGCCAATTCCATATGCCTTTTTCATAGTCTTCTCTTTTGTCCTGCCATCTTCAAAGACTTGTGTAAGGTTTTTTTTATTCGCTGGCGTCACTGGCAAGGCCAGCATTTGTTGCAATCCCTAATCGTCATTGACAATTGAGTGGCTTGCTAGGCCATTTCAGAGGGCAGTTCAGAGTCAACCACATTGCTATGGGTCTGGAGTCACGTGCAGGCCAGACCAGGTAAGGATGACGATTTCCTTCCCTAAAGGACATTAATGAAACAGATGGGTTTTTACCACAGTCGATGATAGTTTCATGGCATCATTACTGTGACTAGCTTTTAATTCCAGGTTTTTATTAATTAATTTAAGTTGCACCAGTTGCCATGGTGGGATTTGAACTCATGTCCCCAGGGCATTAGTCTGGGCCTCTAGATTACTAGTCCAGTGACATCACCACTACACCATCATCTATATATACAATCTATATATACAATCCCAAGCGCCTCTGTTCCCCCACACTCTTTAATATTGTACCATTTGTTTTATATTGTCTCTCCTCATTTGTCTTATCAAAATTAATCACTGCACTTTTCTGCGTTAAATTTCATCTGCCATGTGTCTGCCCATTTCACCAGTCAATCAATGTCTATCTGATGTCTGTAACAATCCTCCTGACTGTTTACTACATTTTTAAGTTTCGTGTCCTCTGTAAATTTGAAATTATGCCCTATGTACCCAAGTCCAGGTCACTAATGTATATCAAAAAGTGCTGAGGTCCCAACACAGACCTTGGGGGACACCATTGCACGCTTCCCTCCAGTCTGAAAAACAACTGTTCACCACTACTGTCTGCTTTCAGTGCCATAGCCAATTTTGTAACCACATTGTCCCTGCCTCTTTAATCCCGTAGGCTTCACTTTTGCTAACAAGTCTATTATATGGTAATTTGCCAAACCCCTTTTAAAACTCCATGTACACAACTCTAACCGCATTACCCTCATCTATCCTCTCCATTAATTCATCAAAGACTTAGTGAAACACAATTTGCTTTAACAAAGCTGTGCTGACTTTCACTCATTAACCCCTATTCTACCAAGTGCCAATTAATTTTATCCCAAATTAATGTCTTTAAGAGTTTCCTCACCACCTACATTAGGCTGATTACCCTGTTGTTGCCTGGTTTATCCTTCTTCCCTTTTCTGTACAGGGTGTAACATTTGTAACCTCCAGTCCTCTGGCACCACTCCCATATATAAGGAGAATTAGAAAATTGTGGCCAGAACTTCCACAATTTCCACCTTTCTCTCAGCAACGTAGGATGTTTCCAACCAGACTGGGTGACTTTTTTACTTTGTGCGCTGCCAGCCTTTTAAATACCTCCTCTTTATCTACTTTGATGCTATCTAATTGCTCCACTACGTCCTCCTTTAGGATGACATTGGCAGCATCCTCTTCTTTAGTGAAAACGGGTACAAAGTACTCATTTAGTACCTCAGCCAGACCCTCTGCCTCCACAAGATCTCTTTTTGGTCCCTAGTTGGCTTCACCCTTCCTTTAACTACCCTTTTACAAGACGTTTGTGTTCCCTTTTATGTTACCCGCTAAGTCATTCTCATACACTCTCTTTGCCCTTCTTATTTCCTTTTTTAGTTGTCCCCTGTACCTTTTGTATTCAGCTTGGTTCTCTACTGAATTATGAAACAGAAGTTTATCATAAGCTTCCTTTTTCTGCTTCATTTTAATCTCCATAGCCGTGAAATTCAGCTCCACAGTGCCGGCAACTCCAAAAATGTCAGCCAGACTGCTTCCGGCATTTTCCGGTGCAGCTCTTCCACCAGGCCTTCACAGGGCATCTCAAAAGGAGGAGAAGAAGGAAGGGATGTTGCCATGCTTAGAGAGTACAGAAGGTTTGTGCTTCACAGTGCCACTGCCACTCCCACAAGGAGGTGCCTGTGCAATCCAAGTAATCTGCTGGACTACAGATTGCTGGATTTCTGTGAGAACCTGCATGCTTCTTTGAGCACTGGTATCCAGAGCCATGATGGTAGCAGTCTGAGCCTGCATGGCATGAAGCTGGGCTTGCATGGCAACAAGCATGGATATCATGACGTCAGTCTGAGCTTCCACGGCAGCACTGAGACGTTTGGCGGAATCTGCTTGTGCTGCAATGGATGCTGAGACATAGGCCACCAGGCGCTGAACCACGGCTGGGTTTGCAAGTGTTGTCATGGATTTGACCACCACTTTCACACTGGAAAGGATGGGCTCCAAGCTGTGCCAATTTGGAACCGGACTTCTACATGCTCCTTGACAGTGACAACAGGCTCTTTGCATGCCCAATAGCATTCTCTGATATATTGGCCCATAAAAGTCTTCATCGGAGTCCTCTGCAGCAGAACTCACCTGTGACCTCATCTCTGGTGAACCAGTACACACTTTATTCTTTCTCCCTGTCCTGGCTGCAGCCCACCCATACCCAATGGCTCAACACATGCTGATCTCGCCTGTACACTACCCTCTAAGGTACATGTATCTGAGCTGGCAGCTGTGAGTCTCAGATCAAGTGACAGTGCTTCTTCATCAGCTGACTGCTGTTGTTCGTGCCCTTCAGCCTGCAGCTGCACTGGCTGGCCAGGCGCCAGATCTTGAGAGCAAAAATGCAGAAGGGAGATGTTGGGGTGAGGGATGGGGGTAAGAGTGTAAAGCAAGAGGTCCATAGTCACATTATATACACCTTGCACTTCATACCAGATAGCAGGATAAGGGTGAAGTTGGATTTGAGAAGGTGCCTAAGACAGGAATGTGACGATAGATGCAACATCTTCAGTGACTGCTGACCCTATAATGCAAAACATCATCTCTTCCAAAGGGCTCAGGAGATGCAGGCATGACTGTCCCCTACTGGTTCTCTTCCCTGCGGTTATGTGTGTCTTTGCCCTGCAGAAGAGGGGGAAGAATGTTAGTGAGTGTGTTGCAGTCTGTTTGGGTGTTGTGCCTGTCATAACTGAATAGCTGGAGGAATGTGGAAGCTGCGAGAGTAGAGTGTGAGACTGGCAGCCTTGTTAATTGTATGAGGGTGAGGTGGACCATCTGTATTTAGGGATGAGTCCTGATTGCTTGGATGAGTGACTGGGCTGTGCTGCATTGAACAGCATGACAGGTTGATGATGTGGTGCTTAGGAGATTTCATTTGAAGATACATTCACTGATTTTGCATGAGATCATTGAACTTTTTCCAGCACTGCAGCCATGTCCTCAGAGCCAAACTCCATGGCAACCTGCTTCCATTTCCTTTGGAGGGTATGCTTTGAGGGCCCCCTAGTCCTGTCTGAAAACATCACCTTTCTCCTCCTCTCCACCTCAATCATTAAGGCGTCTAGTGCTGCATCCGAGCTTTGTCTCTGGCCTGTATCTCCATATGCAGTCTCCTTCCTTCCATTAAAGCCTTTCTGTGACTGTTCCAACAGCTTCTGTAGCCTGAATGTATCTCCCTTTTAAGAGGGGCAGGCTGCTTTTAAGAAGTGCAAGCCATGCATGCTCCTGAGCCTTCCGCTGAGCCTACATCCAGTCAGCAGTGCAGGGTTAGCCCTATATCTTTAGTCATCCAGGGAGCTCTAGCTTTGGATGCCATTCCTTCCTTGTGAGAATGTGGCAAGTATGTACCCAAACTAACCCTCTTTGAAGACCTTCCATTGCTCATTTACAGTTTTATCTGCCAATCTTTGATTCCAACCACCTGGGCCAGATCCCTTTCCAACACTGAAATTATCCCTCCTCCAGTTGAATATTTTCACATTTGATTTTACCTTGTCCTTTTCCATAACTCTTCTAACTCTAATGATATTGTGATCACTATTTCCAACTGTTCCCCCACTGAAATAAGCTCCACTTGCTCCACTTCATTCTGCAGAACTGGATCAAGTACTGCTTCCTTCCTCATTGAACTGAAAACCTGTTGATCAAGAAAGCTCTGAAATTCCTCCCCATCTTGCTTTTCATTTTTTATTTTTTATTCTTTCTGCAATATGCCTCAAAAATTGATCCTCTGTTTCCTTCCCACTATTTTGGTGGCCTGTAGAATACACCTATAATAGCTCCTCTATTGTTCCTTAATTATAATCAAATAGGTTCTCTTTTTGAACCTTCAAGTACATCATTCCTTTCTAGTACTGTAACAGTACCTTTGCTCAATAGAGCCATTCCCTCCTTTTTTCCTTCACTATCATTCCAGAATATATGTGTTGCCTACCTGGTGCAAGGGTCAAGGATGTCATGGGGGAAGGTGAACAGCTAGACGTCGTGGTCCACATTGGTACCAATGACATAGATAGGAAGAGGGATGAGGTCCTGAAAGCAGATTTTAGGGAGTTAGGAAGGAAATTAAAAAGCAGAACCCCCAAAGCAGTAATCTCAGGATTACTCCCAGTGCCACGTGCTAGTGATCATAGAAATAAGAGGATTGATCGATTGAACACGTGGTTGGAGAATTGGATGGAGGGCATCAGATTTCTGAGGCATTGGGACCAGTTCTGGGGCAGGTGGGACCTGTACAAGATGGATGGGCTACACCTTAACAGGACCGGAACTAATATCCTCGCAGGGAGATTTGCTAGTGCTGTTGGGGAGGGTTTAAACTAGCTTGTCAGGGGATGGGAACCTGAGGGGTACCTCAAATTAGAAGGAAGTAAAGCTGGTAACAGGAGATAGAAAAGCAGCAAGTGACAAGCATCAACGAGGCTTAGAAGGCAGAATGTCATGAAGACAAGGTTAAGGGCACTCTACCTGAATACACGCAGCTTTTGCAACAAGGGAGATGATTTAACGGCCCAAATAGAGGTAAATGGGTATGATCTAATTGCCAGAATGGAAATGTGGCTACAGGGTGACCAAGACTGGGAACTGAATATTCAAGGATATTCGACATTTAGGAAGGACAGGCAAAAAGGAAAAGGAAGTGATGTTGCGCTAATAATAAGGGATGGGATCAGTACATAAGGGAGGATCTCAGATCAGAAGAACAACACGTGGACCCTGTTTGGGTGGAGCTAAGAAACAGCAAGGGGCAGCAAACATTGGTAGGAGTTGTTTATAGGCCACCAAACAGTAGTGGTAAAATGAGGCATGGTATTAATCAGGAGATTAGAGAAGCATGCAGCATGGGTAATACTGTAATCATGGGTGAGTTCAATCTGCATATAGACTGGGTAAACCTAATGAGCACTAATGATGTGGAGGAAGAGTTTCTGGAGTGTGTTAGGGATGGTTTTCTAGAGCAGTATGTTGAGGAACCGACTAGAGAACAGGCTATTTTACATCTAGTATTATGTAATGAGAAAGGGCTAATTCCTAATCTTGTTGTAAAAGAACCTTTAGGGATGAGTGACCATAATATGATAAAATTTTACATTATGTTTGAAAGTGACGTAGTTCAATCTGAAGCCAGGGTGTTAAATTTGAACAAATGAAATTATGAAAGTATGAGGGGCAAATTGGCTGAGGTGGATTGGGAAAATACATTAAAAGGTATGACAGTACATAGGCAATGGATAGTCTTTAAAGAAATATTACATAGTTGACAACAACTATACATTCCTTCAAGGCACAAAAACCTCAAAAGTAAAGGTAGTCAACCGAGGATAACAAAGGAAGTTAAGGATTGTATAAGATTAAAAGAAAAGGCCTATAAAGTTGCCAGAAATAATAGTAAGCCTGAGGATTGGGAGGATTTTAGAAAACAGCAAAGGAGGATGAAGAAACTGATAAAGAAAGGGAGAATAGAATATGAATGTAAACTTGCAAAAAATATAAAAACAGACTGTAAAAGCTTCTACAGGTATGTAAAAAGGAAACGTTTGGCTAAGACAAATGTGGGTCCTTTACAGGCAGAGTCAGGAGAATTCATAATGGGGAATAGAGAAATGGCAGAGAAGCTAAATGATTACTTTGTGCCAGTCTTCACTGAGGAAGATACAAGAAATCTCTCAGAATTAGAGATCCAAGGGATTCGCGGGAATGATGAATTGATGGAAATTAGTACTAGTAAGAGGTTGTATTGGAGAAATTAATGGGGCTGAAGGTTGATTAGTACATGGGACCTGACATTCTACATCCAAGATTATTGAAAGAGGTAGCTATGGAGAAAGTGGATGCACTGGTGATCATCTTCCAAAATTCTATAGATTCTGGAGCGGTTCCTGCAGATTAGAAGCCCACACAGCTTTTTCCGCCTCACAAGTAATCGTGGCTGTGATGGAAAGAGGCCCTTAATTGAGGAGTAATTACCCAGTTAAGGGCCTCAATTGGCAGCAGGGTGGTTAGGCTATTCACAGGCCTTCCCATCCTGGACTAAATTTTGGTGGAGGCATCCCGCCACCATCCCACCAGATTTTATGTTCTCCCTGCCTCGAGACGCATTGCTGGGAGAGCATAAAATTCCACCCCATATGTCTAACCATAGCAAAACTACCTGGGCCTTCCTTTGTTTCCAGGTGTTAAAAATTGCAACTCGAATTTGCATTTTAGAGCCCTTGCTCCTTTTTTATAATCAGTGAGTCTGGCAGAGTGAAACCCATTGTCCTTCAGGTGTTATAACCTTGCACTCTGCTTTCAAAAGGGTCTTTGTTCTGGTTCCTTGTTTACATGGTAACCAAGACCCTTGGCTTGTCTCTGGGCAGAATTGGTGTGAGGTCACATGTCTCCTCTGAATCTCCATTTTACAATACACTAAATATCACAGTTTTTAAAACATAACCATACGACAAAGTCCAGAATTCATAACACTACTCATCCTCAGTTTCAAACCATGTGCATCCTTTTTACATCATCTCTGACAGCCCTCGTAATGGTGTTACGACCAAACCTGGAGGAGAACATTGTCTTTCCCTGGTTCCACTTCTTCACGGGTCACAGCATATATTTAAATGTTTTACATAATTACTGATACAGCCAATTATATATACTCTATTTTAATTTCAGAATAAAATCCACCAACCAGGTTTCTTTAATAAACAACAAAATTATTAATTTATTATAAAACAAGACTTATTCAGTAAAGATGCAAAGCACTAACACACAGATTAAAATATGAAAGTTCCATTTTAGATTAGCCCAACACATACACACACCAGTTAAAAAAACAATAAAGAAGTTTTCACTGCAGAGATCTCTTAACAAAAAATACAAAAAAAACTTTGGCCAAATACTTGTTCATTCTTGAAGCAAAGGGAGAAGATATGGAATGATATCAGTTGTCCCTTTATTCTGGCATCGCAAATACACGTAAACAGCTGTCACTGGGATCATTTTGGAGCAGTTTTCTTCAGGCAACATTGAGAATTAGTCTGGCAGGCTTTCCCATAGAAATGCGGCATCAGGGGTTTCAGTTCATACTGGATTCTCAGAGTTTCTCAGAGAGGTGGAGAAAGGATGAACTAGTTGCTTCTCTCTTAGCAGGCTGACCCCCAATGCACTCAAAATAATCCAAAATGTAACCAACTCTTGACCACCATAAATTTGACATGTCACTTCTCTGTAAACAACTTCCCCGAGTCACCAAGGCTCCTGTTATTTATTTAACTTAAGACATGTGACATCAATAAGGGTTGTTTTTAAACAGGAGGCTCAAGTCCCTCCAGTGACCTTTAAAAAAAAACAAAGTCCAACATCTATAGAATCACTTCAGTCCTCCAAATGAATCCATTTCCATAATTCTAAACACAAGTTACCAAAAAATGTTTAAAAATTGGAACACTTTCATAACACCTCCATCCTTGGAGGAATGAAATGCCATTTTTAAATGCATTTCATTACAAAGAGTGGGGGGGGGGGAAAGATGATGGAAAAAAGTATTCAAACACATATACACACTCATTCTCAGTCATTCTTTAACTGTAACTAATACAGTTAAACCTTGTACTCAGATAACTCAAAACAAGGTTAAATTCTAGACAAAGCATTAGTAATTACATTATTTTTCACCACAATTTGGATAATCTTTAAGTGATAGGGCTGCAATAGTAAACTCCATCGCAATAGTCTGGCATTTTGATTTTTGAATTTTTCCACAAAGGCTAGGGGGTTATGATCAGTATATACCAGTGCCTCTTTGTCTTTATGGTAGACATCAATTTCAAAATATTTCAGAGCTAGTAGTAAGCCCACAGTTTCTTTTTCCACTGTTGAGGATCTCTTTTGGTGTTGATTAAGCTTTTTGGAAATGTATCCCACTGTTTTTCTCTAGTTCCACTTCTCCACGGGTCACAACGTATATTTAAATGCCTTACCCAGTCACCGATACGGGCAATTATATACTCTACTTTTAGCACATATAAGTCAACATTTTTACTGGCCAGGTCTTTCCAAGGACATTGTGCAGTTTTGGAATATGTACCATACTTGCCAGATTGTGGGAAAACACAAATTGCCATAAAACTGGCAGCTCTAATTCCCATACCTGTTTTTGGGGAACCATTTAGTAGGGTGTTGGTAGACTGTGTGGGACCTTTACCGAAAAAAAAGCAGGACATCAGTATATACTCACTATTATGGTTATGGCTACTTGGTTCCCAGAGGCCATTCCCTTGAAAACAATTTCTGTTAAGGTAGTGGTAGAAAAGTTAACTCAGTTCTTCACTTGATATGGATTACCAATTGAGATTCAGTAGGATCAAGGTTCCAATTTTATGACTAAAATGTTTCAGTAAGTCATGAGTAATCTGAGCATAACACAGTTAAAGTCTTCAGCCTACCACCGACAGACACAAAGGGCTTTAGAACGGCACCATCAGACCCTCAAAATAATCATCAGGGCATACTGTCATGAATATCCCTATGATTGGAACAAAGGGCTGGAATTTCTTTTGTTTGCCACTAGGGATTCACCAAATGAGTCCACTGGTTTTAGTCCTTTTGAATTAGTTTATGGACATGAGATAAGAGGTCCTCTAAAACTAATTAAAGAAAGGTTTTTAGAACAGAGGGATGAATCTTCTGTGTTAGATTATGTATCTGTGTTCCGGGAGCGAGGCATGAGATCTTGCAAAGTGGCTCAGGTACAAGTAAAAGCTTCCCAAACAACCATGAAGAAATGGGCAGACAAGTATGCCAACACCCGAACATTTCAACCAGGGGATGAGGTGACATGAGGTTTACAGGGTGAACCACTGAAAGCACAGTTGAGTGGACCATATGGAGTAGTCAGAAGGATTGGTAAAGTAAATTATTTAACACCTCAGATCACCGTAAAAAGAATCGGCGGTGTCACATCAAAATGTTGAAACGATATCACTGCCGGGAGGTGGATAAGCAAGAACAGGTATGTCAGTTAATAGAGACAGTGAAGGGTGAAAGGGATAGTGAGGTGAGGCAGAAGGTGGCCTAGACAGTTCTCAAATTGAACCTCCTATTATCTGGTTATCTAATACTGAATTGTTAGACACTATGCTTTAATATTTAGATGCAGAACAATGAGAAGACCTAACAAGGCTACTCACAGCATTTAAAGGAGTCTGTAGCGACAAACCAGGGTGTACAACCTTAGCCATACATGATGTGGATGTAGGAGAATCCTCTCCTATAAAACAGCATCCTGATTGCTTAGGTCCAGAGAAACAGCCCAGGTGAAAGCAGAAATCCAATACATGTTGGAAAACCACCTAATTGAACCCAGTCAAAGCAGCTGGAGCTCCCCAGTCATGTTAGTGCCTCAGCCTGACAGTTCACCTAGATTTTGCATAGACTACGGAAAGGTTAATGCAGTAACAAAGGCAAACTCCTACCCAATTCCTTGCTTGGGAGAATGTATTGACAGAGCTGGCAGTGCCATGTTTCTTAGCAAAATAGATTTGTTAAAGGGATACTGGTAGGTTCCTTTAACACCCCGAGCTAAAGAAATATCAGCCTTTGTCATGCCAGACGGCCTTTTCCAATGCCAAATAATGCCATTCAGGCTAAAAAATGCCCCAGCAACTTTTCAGAGATTAATGAACCAAGCAGTAGCCAGTGTTCCTAACTGTGTGGTTTACCTTGATGGTGTACTGGTATACAGTTGCACTTGGAAGGACCACTTGGAACTACTAGAAGCTCTGTTTAGAAAATTACAGTTGGCTGAGTTGATGTTAAACCTTTCCAAAAGTGAATTTGCAAAAGCGAGGGTAATGTACCTAGGGCATATAGTAGGGCAAGGCCAAGTGTTGCCAAGAACAGTAAAAGTACAAGCATTGATGGAGTTCCCTGCCACTGAGACTAAACAAGAAATCATGAGGTTTTTTGGGGGTTGTGTGGTTTCTACCGCAAGTTTGTACCAAATTTTAGTACTACAGCTGCTCCACTGACGGATTTGCTACAAAAAAAGAAAGCCAAGATAGGATGAGGAGAATGCCAAGCATCTTTAATGAGCCAGTTTTGGCTGCCCCAAATTTCACTAAGCCCTTCAAGGTAACAATTGATGCTAGCGACCTGAGGGTCATTGCAGTCCTATTACAAGATGATGAAGCGGGCACAGAAAGGCCAGTGGGATAATTTTCTAATAAGCTTAATCGACACCAAAAGACATATGACATCCAGTAAGGGTTGTTTTTAAACAGAAAGCTCTCAAGTCCTTCCAGTTACCTTTTTTTAAAAAAAAAACAAAGTCCAGCATCTGTGGAATCACTTCAGTCCTCCAAATGAATCCATTTCCACAATTCTAAAACACGACTCCTCAAAAAATATTTTTTTTTAAATGGAAGCACGTTCATAACAATGGTACTGAAAGAAATTTTAATGTTCTACAGCTATGCATTTTTCTGGATTACTTTTGGTCCTGCTGAACATCCTTTAAATGTGTCTCTGCATGTTCCTATATTCATTCCAGTGAATCCACATCCTTTCTTGGGGTGGTTGTTTTTTTTTCCTCTTTGTTTTGATTTGTTTGTTAATCTATTTAGGATCACACTTGTTTAGTCTGAGGTTGCTGGTTTTAAGTATATATTTGTCCCCCCTGCCCAGTATTATGCCTTTGAAGGTGTTACATTTCTCTTTTACTGAGTGTTGTTGAACGTCCTTCAGTCCATTTCCTTTTTGTTGTTTCCTCATAACTTTAAAAGGGCTAAATTTAAAGAAGTGTCTGGATCCTGGTCTTTGATATCTCTGAATCTCAGATCATGCTAAAACTAATCATTCTGTGGTCACTGCCCCATTTAAAATGCCAACTGAAAGCCGACCTATTTAATAAGGGGGCCGATTTTTGGGCTGGCTGCACATCAGACAGGCAGTGCCCACCTAAGTGCATCAGCAGCATGTCTGAACCATTTTCATAGTCAGCACCAACAGCATTTTGGGAAGTTACCAGCACCAATTTGGTGGCAGGGGGGTGGGGGGGGGCACATGGAAAATCCAACAACTCCTCCATAAAGCCAAGCTGTAAGTATTCCCTGAAAGAGTGGAAGAGGTAAGGCAAACCTGCAAGAGAAACTTCCAAGCCTGTTTGTGAAGAAGACACTGAGACTAGGATGCTTTGGTGGAGACTGTTTATTGCTTGCCACAGAGCTTACTACTCCACTCCTAACAATCTCCAGCCAGTGTTGGCTGGTTCCTCTTTATATATACACACATTAGTGTACAATTAACTAATCAACACCCAACACCTGTTTACCCCATTACCTTCAACTACTAGGTATCTGACATCGATCAACAGAACTTAGACACTAACAGATTCCCCTCTTTAAATTAAATATGATATATATAAACTAAAAGGAAGAGAGAGACAAAATGATACATTCTTCTTTATCTTACATTATTATACCATCAACCTTCAACAGCACCAGCCATTAACATACTGTATATTCCCCCCCTTTTTTTTAAACAATGTAAAAAAACTTGTTTAAAGAATTATAAAGCAATCTAAACATAAACATTTCCATGGTCTATCAACTCATCATAACACAAGACAGCCCTCTTCGAGGACATCCAGCAATTACTTTGAACAAGCACTTCTTTTCGTAAAACAATCTGACAATTGATGATTCGCGTCGACCCATTTTATTTTGGAAATTTTGCTTCGTTCCAACGTTTCTTTTATGCTCGTGAGATCAATCCTCAACCTCTTTTCCGTGACACTTTTTGTCAAATAGACATTGTCCCAGAGAGAATGGTTATCTAAATAGCATTCTATAGGAAAATGTTTCTCCAATTGCCCCTTATATCATTGTTCCTTTAAAATACTCGATAAATACATACCCATATCTATTGCTTCTACCAGTGCAAGCGTCTCAGCAGCTAAGGTGCTTTTAACAATCTTTATTTTCTTCGATTCCCAGGCTAATGGACAACATTTATTATTTCTTCCCACCAAAATATAATGAACCCTGCTGTGCTCGAAAAACCATTGGGAAGATTAACGTGTGAGGTGTCATTAAAATGGCTAATTTCATTTTTCTGGGTCACCCAAGGCTTGAAACTTGATTGCAAATTTGAGTTTAGACAAATGTACAACGCCTTATTTGCTTTCAGCACTTCCAACAGTATCATGTTTTAGCATGGTGCTCAATTCTAATACATCATAGCAAGCATCCGGTATAGTTTGTGTGCACAACCAGTTTAATTGCCCTATTAAGCTGCTTAGCTGGTCCACCTCTTCCTTGGTTGCAGAGTCTTCCTTTTTTGAGGATCTGGCCCGATTTATTGGGATGCTATTGACATTCTTTAGGTAAAACTGTTGATTTAGGGTTACTCCCAACTTAGTCTGCCTAACGTCCAACCCTATATATTTAAAAGCTCCAGAAGCCCAACTTCCAATTTTAAATTCCTTTATAATTTTACCTAACAAATTTCTCAAATGCTGCAGATCCCACAGAAAATCGTCTACATACATCAAGAAAATGCCTGCTAGTTTTTCTTCATAGTACCAATAAAACATTGCTTGTTCTGCTTTTAGCTGAATACAACCTGCTTTTAGTAGGACAGACCTAACTGAAAAATACCACACCTTGGACGCATCGTTTAGCCCATAAACACATTTGTTTAGCTTCCATAATTTCCCTGCTATTATCTCCAGCTTCTTTTGGTAGCTTTAAAAATACTTCTCTTTGAAATTTCTCCCTTTGCAAAAATGCTGCTTTGATGTCAATAGATTTATGTTTTATGAGTGTATTGTTAAAAGGGCTAGGAAAATCCTCAAGCTCACTTTTCCAGCTGTTGGTGAGCCCACTCTAACTTCCTCATCGCCTAGTCTTTTCTAAATCTGAGCTACAAGTCTGGCCTGAGCTTTATACATACCATCGGGAAGTACTTTCTCTGTACAGATCTATCTATGGGACAATGTTGGTTGTCCTCTATCAGGCACCTCCTTTTATACACCAAACTCTCTCCAACTGTTAAACTCTTTATGTTTTGGATCCTTTACCAACGTACCATCTAACTTGTTAGTAGCCACTAGAGCTTTTCGATCGTAAGGGCTCCTACTTGTTGTGATGCTCCTTGCCTGCTCTTTGGTCCTCGCTATTGTTAAACTATATCCCCTTCTAGATTTCTTATCCCTTTCTGGACTGCTACTACTCAACCTGTCATTCCTACAACCAGACTTCCTCTCTCAAGTTTGTGAACTTTTCCTTGGACTATGATCATCATCAGGCCACTGTTGGAACTTATACTACATTTTCTGCCTTCCACAGTTTTACTTCCTTCTGCCAATATATATGTCTGATATCCTGTCCCTTGTCTTGCACATTCAGCCAATGTTTGTATTTCCATGTGGCCTTTCCTGACCTTCCTATAATGGTGGCTTCCCTGCAGTCATTATCCCCTTCTGGCATATACATCACTCTAGTCCCAACTTTCAGTAGTTGATCTTTTGGATAAATGGCCTTATCTTGATCTTCACTATCACTTTGTCCATTCTCAGTTAGCCCATTATTTGACACAATCTGTTGCTCGCAAAGGTCCAACATGTGTATGCGAAGTACATGGTGCATCAGTTTCCATCATTTGCTCAGATTCAGTCAGTGTATAATCAGTGCCAATAAGCCACAAGGAATGTACTCTAATGGTTTGGTAGCCATTTTGCAAAATTACCATTTTGCCATCAGTGAGTACCTATAACTTTTCCTGGGCCTCTCCATTCTTTCTGCCCTTCTCTCTTGTACTACACCATGTCACAATTTTTCTGATGGCCTGATACGATACCTCAAAGCTCTCTTGATTTTTTCTGAAACCTCCACTGGAATAAATGCTCTTCACCCTGCATGCGTAGCATTCAAATGTTCTGCGAACATTGAACTAATTGCAGTCCCCTCTAAAGCCAGGGGATGATTCCACATTACTAAAGGTATTTTTGGGCTCCTGCCATAAACTAATTGATAGGGGCTGTAGTCCCCAACTATTTGAAGTGGGTTTTTTGCAGTTATCAATTTACAATTTGGTTGGTCAGCAAAATATTCAGAGCATTTTGTCAATCACAGCGTGATTTCACTCACAAATCCCATTACTAAGAGGACTTTCTGCTGCTGTGTGCATTGCTACAATATTCATATTTTCACATACTCCTCACACATCATTGGCAAATTCTCCTCCATTGTCAGTTAGAAATCTAGCTGGTGCTCCAAGTCCCATTCCTATCCATCTTTCCATTATCTTGTCCACTATTACTTCTTTGTCTTTACTATAAATTACCGCTGACAGATTGTTTTTATTTTTATCCCATACCTTCTAGTCCATTGCTGTAGTTTCATTAAAGTCTCTTGCTAAGGGGAGACTCACAATGGGTCAGGATGGCATCCTCCTATATTTTTCTTTTACAGATATTGCTTTTTTCACTGATATTCGATAATTTTAGTGCAGTCATCATCTATTACCCCTGCGTCTTTTAACAGAACCTTCAAGCTATGACAAGATAGATGTGCAAACTGTAGATGTAGTTTTGAAATAATCTCCTTTAAATCCCTACTCCTGATGCTATTAATACTTCTTTAACATTCTGCTTAGAGATGTTAGGTCTTGTGGAAGGAATACAATAATGTCTCGACTGTGCAAACTGCAAATCTACAGATTTCCCAAAAACAATCGCCTTATCACGTTCCATGTCCAATATCATCTGAGCCTTCTTCATAGACAACTTACTTAACAGCAAATGTATTTCGCTGGATACTACATCGGTACTAATAAAGTAGTTTTCCCCTGCTATTTTACACAGAATCACCACTCTTTTTAGTGATCGCAACGCAGTCATTCTCAAACCTGAAACAGGTAGAACTGTCATATTCTTTGACCTTACTTCATCTTCCTGAAAGAATCCTTGTAACACTGTAACCAGTCCAGTCCACATACCGTGGATGTACACCCACTGTCCAGTACTGCGCAATTGAACAAATCTGTGACTAGGACAGTCATTACCAGACTGAAGCTTCTTGTGACCAGTACAATTCCTTCTGATTGATCAGTATCGCATCCTTGCCTTCTGAACCCTCCATGTCATGTATCATTTCAAAAACCCTGTTATTCTGGGACAGGGAGAAGCTGTACTAATGGGACGGCTCTGCCTGAACCAGGATGGGATCCATGTCCTAACAGAAAGGGTAAGTAGGAAGGTGGCAAAGCTTTAAACTTGTAAGATGAGGGAGGGATTTACAAGAATCGTACGCAGCCTAAATGTAAACAAAACAGGGAAGGAAAGCACAGGAAAGAATAAAGTAAGGAAGGACATTGATGGCAAGGGAATAAATAGAGTTATAGAACAGGAGTCGATAAAGATGGTGAAACGTAAAGTGAGGAAATCCTATTAAAAATAGGTGTAGTCTACAGACCACCTAATAGTGGAAGGGAGGAGGAGCAAGAAATATGCAGACAAATTAGGGAATTGAGTAAAAAACATAGAAGAATAATCATGGGGGATTTCAACTACACTGATATTAATTGGACAGAAGAGATAGGCAAAGGGGATAAAGGAATGAAGTTCGTACAATGTTTACAGAACCCCTTTCTAACCCAATATGTAAAAAGCCCAACAAGTGATGATTTGCTATTGGATCCAGTAATGGGGAATGAACCAGAGCAGATACAGAAGTAAAAGTAGGGGAACATCTGGGCAATAGTTGCCATAATATAATACACTTTAAGATGATAATAGAGAAGATATTAGTATGATGAAAACCAGGTTAGTAGATTGAAGAAAAGCTGATTATAAAGGGCTGAGACTAGAACTTGGGAAAATAAAATGGGCAACAATATTGGCAGACAACAATGTAGAGCAACAATAGGAAACATTTAAAATGGTGTTCAACAGAGAGAGGAAAAATATATTCTGCTAAAAGGAAAGAACAAACTAAACACTAGTGAGACTCTATGGATGAATAAAGATATAAGGGAACAACTGAAGGTTAGGAAAGAGGCATACTCTAAGTGCATAAACAGCAAAGGAATGCACATTAAGAGGGAATATGAAGAGATTCGGAGGGAAGGCAAAATAATTAGGAAAACAAAGAACTATAAAATTAAATTATGAAGGAGCATAAAACAAAATAGTAAAATATTTTACAGGCACATCAATAAAAATAGAAAGGCTGTGATGAGAATAGGATCATTGAGTGATAGACAGGATATCACAGGTAATGATAGCAAGACGGCAGAAATATTAAATAATTATTTCACTTCGGTATTTATCAGGAAGATAGAATGGGTAAACATGACATTGAATATTGAGATGAGTAATGAGATAGGTGCATTTAAAATAAAAAGGGAGGTGTTGAATAAACTAGTCAAACTCAAAAAGGATAGTCTCTGGTCCAGATGGATTGCATCAGGCATTTTAAAAGAATCTAGGGAAGAGATAGCAGAGGCATTACTACCCAGGTTTAATAATTCATTAGAAAAAGCTGTAGTACCAGTGGATAGCTAATGTAATTCCTATGTTGAAGAGGGGGGACAGAACATGCTCAGGGAATTATAGACCAGTCAGCTTAACATCGGTGATAGGAACAATAATGGAATCCCTACTAAAGGATAAAATAGAAGAAGATCTAGAAAAGAAAAATGCAATAATGAATAGTCAGCATGGGTTTCAAAAGGGAAAATCTTGCTTGACCAACTTCATTGAAGTTTTTGAGGCGATAACAGAGAGTAGACAATGGTAATGCAGTAGATGTAATTTATCTGGATTTTCAAAAGGCCTTCAATAAGTTGCCCCATAATAGACTACTCAATAAGATCAGAAAATGCAGTGTCAGGACAAATGGCAGAATGGGTTGCTAGCTGGCTTCAAGACAGAAAGTAGAGAGCAGGAGTGGTGTTGGGGGTAATGTATTAGCATGGATAGAGGATTGGCTAACTAACAGGGAAGAGAAAGTCAGAATAAATGGGGAATTTTTAAGTTGGCAAACTGTAACCAGTGGAATGCCAAAGGGATCAGTGCTGTGGCCTCAACTATTTCTGATCTATATTACTGACTTGGAGAAAGGGACCAAGTGTATTGTAGCCATATTTGCAGGCGATAAAAAAAAATAGACAGGAAAGCAAGTTGTGAGGAGGACGCAAAGTGTCTCCAGAGATATAGACAAGTTAAGAGAGTGGCCAACAATTTGGCAGATGAAGTATAATGTGGGAAAATGTGAGGTTGTCCACTTTGGTAGGAAGAATAGAAAAGCAGCATATTATTTAAATGGAGAGAGACTGCAGAATGCTGTGGTACAGAGGGATCGGGCCTCCTTGTACATGAATTACAAAACGTTAGCATGCAGGTACAGCAATTAATTCAGAAGGCAAATGAAATGTTGGCATTTATTGCAAAGGGGATGGAGTAAAAAATTAGGGAAATCTTGCTACAACTTTACAGGGCGTTGGTGAGACCGCACCTTGAGTACTGTGTACAGTTTTGGTCTCCTTACTTAAGGAGACCACCTCCAGGCGCTTACCCATTGTCTCTCGAGATAAGGAGGCCAAAGAAGACTTAAGGAGGGATATACTTGCATTGGAAGCAGTTCAGAGAAGGTTCACTAGGCTGATTCCTGGGATGAGGGGTTGTCTTATGAGAAAAGGTTGAGCAGGTTGGGTCTATATTCATTGGAGTTTAGAAAAATGAGAAGTGATCTTATTGAAACATATAAGATTCTGAGGGGGCTTGACAGGATAGATGCTAAGAGGCTGTTTCCCCTTGTGGGGGAATCTAGAACTAGGGGGCACAGTTTCAAAATAAGGGGTCTCCCATTTAAGATGGGGACAAGGAAAAATTTCTTCTCTCAGAGGGCCATTAATATTTGGAGTTCACTTCCCCAGAGAGAAATGGAGGCTGAGTCATTGAATATATTCAAGGCTGAGTTAGACACGTTTTGGTCTGCAAGAGTGTCTAGGGTTATGGGCGGCCAACAGGAACATGGAGTTAAGGCCACAATCAGATCAACCATGATCTTATTGAATGGCAGGGCAGGCTTGAGGGGCCAAATGGCCTACATCTGCTCCTATTTCTTATGAAAGGGTAATTATTCAGAATGGCGGAAGGTGGGAAGTGATGTTTCACAATATCAGTGCTGGAATCACTGCTGTTCACAATTTACATTAATGATTTGGACTGTGAAATCAAAATCACAATTTCTAAGTTTGCAGATGACACCAAATTGGGAGGATAGTCAATACTGAGAAGGACTGCAGCAAATTACATATTAATAAACTTGCAGAATGGGCAAATAATTTGCAAATGAAGTTCAACACAGATAAATGTGAGGTAAAACGTTTTAGTAGCAAGAATAGAGAGTGCAAAGACCAAAGTGGGAGGAGTGCACTGTTTCTCTAGTTCCACTTCTCCACAGGTCACAACAGATATTTAATTTTTTTCCCACTTAGCGATATGGTCAATCATAGACTCTGTTTTTATCCTAGAATAAAACATAACAACCAGGTTTCTTTAATAAACAACAAAATTATAAAATTATCAGTTTATTATAAAACAAGTCTTAACCAGTAATGAAGTAAAGCATACACATACAGATTGAAATATCAAAGTTCCCTTTTTACCTTAGCCCCTCACACATACACACAGAGACTGGTTAACCGAAGAAATAGAGATTTACTCTTTAGAACCCTAGTACAAAACAACAAAAAAAATATGTTGGCCGAATACTTGCTAATTCTTGAAGAAAAAAGAGAAGATATGAAAACACATCAGAAGTCCTTTTCGATTTGGCATCCTAAATACATATAGATGGCAGTCACTGGGACACAGCTCCAGTGACCCGGGTTCAATTCTAGGTACTGCCTGTGTGGCGTTTGCAAGTTCTCCCTGTGTCTGCGTGGGTTTCCTCCGGGTGCTCCGGTTTCCTCCCACATGCCAAAGACTTGCAGGTTGATAGGTAAATTGGCCATTATAAATTGCCCCTAGTATAGGTAGGTGGTAGGGAAATATAGGGACAGGTGGGGATGTGGTAGGAATATGGAATTAGTGTAGGATTAGTATAAATGGGTGGTTGATGGTTGGCACGGACTCGGTGGGCCGAAGGGCCTGTTTCAGTGCTGTATAACTAAAAAACTAAAACAGTGCTTGACAGGCGACATTGAAGATTGGTTTGGGCAGGCTTTCCAGGGAAAATGCAGTAACAGGGGTTTCAGGCAATTTGTTACATTTGCCTCTCAGCTTCTCAAGGGATGGAAAACTGGCAGGCTTTTTCAAAGAGCTGGAACAGACTGAGTTGGGTGCTGCTCTCCTGGCAAGTTTTCTCCAGCCTTCTTTTCAAGTATTGTCCATATCCCAGCTCTCTGTCCAAAGCGAAACCAAAACCAATGTCACAAGAATCAAGCCTCTTGACCTATAATTCCTTTGTAAACATTTTTTCCCAAGTCAAAAACAACACCAGCTAGGTAATTATTTGAAGACAGGTGCCTTCCAATAACTGTTTGCAGTCCAGACCTTTCAGTGACCCTTGACAAAGCAGAAACATCCATGGATTCCTTTTCAATTTTAAAACACAAACCTTCAAAATTTAACAAAAAAATGGAAGTGCTCCTAACAAAGGCCACTTATTACTTGGAAAATGCGAGTCTAGGTCGGGTAAAGGAACAAAGGAACCTCGGAGTACAAATACATCAATCACTAAAAGTTGCTCCACAGGTTAGCAAGGCCATAAAAAAGCAAACCAAGCACTGGTTTCTAGAGGGATAGAATTGAAAAGTAGGCAAGTTATGTTAAACCTGTATCGAACATTGGGTAAACCACACTTCGAGTACTGTGTGCAGTTCTGGTCGCCATTTTATAAAAAGGATATAAAGGCAGAGAAGATTTACAAGGATGATACCAGAAATGCATGGGTATACATATCAGGAAAGGATGAACTGGCTGGGTCTCTTTTCTCTTCAAAAAAGAAGACTGTGGGGGTAACCTCATATAGGTCTTTAAAATTTTGAAAGGTTTTGATAGAGCGGATACAGAGAATGGGCTGAAATTTATATTTCCACCGCCGATTTCGGTGGCAGGCGAAAACAATGGCAGCCTGCCCGCATGGGCCGCACGTCGCAGAGCCACCGCGATATTCAGCATAGCGGCTCATTTAAATAATCGGGGCGGACCACCGCTCCTCGATGATGTGGAGGGGGCGGGTTGTCCATCCCCAGCAATGGCGTCAGCTGCCAATGCACAGGCGCTGATGCCATTTTTAAAGGGCTTCGAGCCCCGCCATTCAATTTAAATATTTAACATTGATTTCAAAAAATTAAATAAATTTATCCAACGTCTTACTTGGTACCAACAAAAAGAAAAGAAGCATGTACTATCATGGGCTATGCATCAAATGCTTGTGCACATAGTGGTAAGGCCAATACAGTGCCAGGCTACTGATGAACAGATTTGTCTGTTATTCACTGAGTGCGTTTGAAGGGTTTGCAATAAGTTGTTGGAGTTGTATATTGACAAAATTAACATTGTTCTCCTGGTGTAAGAAATAAATAGAACCGTTTAGTTAAATTACAACCTTAATTCACTGAATGTTTTCTATTATCTCCATTTAAGCATTTTTTATGAGTTCTCAACTGTGTAAACTGAAAAATACCCTCAGTTTCTGCACATATGTTTTAGAAATATAAGATTTTAAAAAAGCCTGTTTGAAAGCCAAAATCCAGCAAAGAGGTTTTGATGTATTTAAGTGTGACAGCAATGCTTGGGGAGTTTATGCAATTACCGGAATCCAGAAATTTTTGTTATTGCCTTTAAAATATAATTGTAGCCATCTTTTTTATTATACACAATGGTGTTATTTTCACGAAATATTTTGCATGGACTTGTTGGGACAAATGGCCTCCTTCTGTGCAGTAAATCACTGTATATTTCTTGTGGATCGCATTATAGGGGTGATTTTCCTGAGTCTGCACCCAGATGCATTGGACCACCTGAGCATAGCAAATATGGGAAAATCAGGCAGTTCAGAACTGCCTCTAAAGGAACCCATCTGATTTTCACTTCATTAGGTTAAATGGAAGAAAAATTGTGCAGGTTCCTTTTACAGGTGTGTACGACACTCAGCCTGTTTTCCCATATTCATTCAGCACAGTATATTCAGTGTTCCTGGGTGCAGAGCCAGGAGAATCTCCCCTTATATTCTAGCTGTTGAACTATTTTTTCTTTCAAAATGTATTTTTTCCCAACATTGGAATATACCTTGTAAGTTCCTCCTTTCTCCAGCTGCTGCTGAATTTCTTGTGTGAGTCCAATGAGCATCAACAAACTATTCAGCCATAGAGGGCATCAGAGTCAAGCCCAATCTTGTTCTCATCAGACATCAATGTACATGCACTTTCCAGCAGAGATCACTAAATAGTGGTGTCATTTCCCCTCCCTAGTCCTGTTGAATCTCCTATTAAGAGGCAGCTCAAAAAATCATGGGATGGAGTCCATAGGTGAGGAATAGATTAGTGTCTTTATGACAACCCCAACAACTTATTGCAAACCCTTCAAACGCACTCAGTGAATAACAGACAAATCTGTTCATCAGTAGCCTGGCACTGTATTGACCTTACCACTATGCACACAAGCATTTGATGCATGGCCCATGATAGTACATGCTTCTTTTCTTTTTGTTGGTACCAAGTAGAATGTTGGTCCATCACTTGAACACCTGTCAAGCATTCCTCGACACATATGCACCAGTGAAGTAGCATCCAGAAATAGGAAAAGTGAGGAGAGAGCAGCTAGTGAAGCACCCAGTACTAATGAGGAGGTGCAAATGGAAGTGAAAACAGAAAAACAGGCACAATATGGAGGGAGGATGATGGCTAGGCTTTGCTCTGCTACCGGGCTCATGGATTTATATCTTATGGGAGCTGTGAACAGACGCCTACCCAGTTATGAGCGAAAACACTTTAATGTAATCCTTCAAGAATCTTCTGAGTTCCCTAAATAGAATATTGGAGACAGTGCAGAAGTGTAGACATGTGAGAGTGTTTTTGAAAACCACAGAAATCTGCCAGGGATCAGTCAAAGAATGAAATCCCAAGTCTACACACAATTTTATTTACCAACACTGTAATCGGGTTGTTCAGACCTGGGCTGCAATTTACAGGAGGCACTCACTTCTGGCCTTGAGACTCAAGGGGATTAGCTTGAAAGAAACTGAATGGCAAACTTCACATGCTTGAGTGGTGGCCATGTATGTATTTCCACACAGATCCTGGTCATCCACAAGATCCACTCAGCAGCTGATACACAGCTGGAGGTGGTATGAATGATACAGTTCTCAGAATAATGCCTCATCCATGCAACCCAGCTCTTCCCTTCAGAGGGCTGAAGAAGTGGGAGGTTACAGAGAGGAGCAGCCAACCAGTGGGGGGGCCAATGTGTGGTCAGGAATTGCAGGGCTATCTCCTGACCCAGCAAGAAGAGTTGCAGTGTCTGATGAGGAGCAGTGGGCTGCCACTACAGTTATTCCTCCCGCTCTGGAGCATTTAGAAGGAACATTAGATTAGGTATTAGATTATGTACAGTATACGCACCCACCAAGGGCACTAGGGAAGCAATCATTAAGATACATATCCAGAGCACTGGAGGATGTAAATAAACTGGTTGCACCTTCACTCAAAAGTAATTATCAGAGATACATATTAACGATTCATGTAGTAGAATAGAGGTAATGGCAATAAGGCCAAACGTGTTTTGCATTGCGCCAGTATATTACAAAAAAAAACGTAGAATGTAGTGCCACATTCGTAAATGTTACAAGCACGTTCTATCAATGAGTGTTCAATACATTATCATTCCTGGCTGCAATTCAGCTTCACCCTTTTCACATTCCTTATCTATCTCCTCTTCTGCCAAACCCCAGATGCAGCAAATGCTAACTATTGTTATTGCTGTAGGGCAGTACCCCACTTGTTTTGTCCAGACAGAAGAAACTCTGTTTGAATATTCTACTTGAATGTTCCACCAGCATTTACGTGGAAGTATAAGCTTATTTTATCTCCTTTTGACCTCTCTTTGGAATTTCTTCACTGATGTTAATGGCCAGTGTTCCAGAAGGTAGTTCTGCTCCTCTAACAGCTAGCCATCCAGTCTGGCTGGTCCGGCAATAGTGGCACAGGTCCCTGTTGCAAAATGAAGGTAATGTGCTACATACCTTCATTATTCACTTCCTGTGGTCCAATAAAACATGTGCATTGATGGAATAAGAATCTTGCCCATTTATGCCATAAATGAATTTCTGCATATAAAGGAAGACTGCCAGTTGGTAAATGCACTGAACACACATGTGCTACTGTTTCCTTTCCATGGAGCATGTTACAGATGTAATGAGTTCTTTTATGTTTTCTGATGCAACATAAATCAGATGCGTGGAGTGCAATTGGTTGGAGATCTACAGAGCTAACTATTTCAGAACTTTAGTCTGGGTGTTACTGTCGCAGAGTAACTCAGGCTTGTAGTCACATGACTGCTTCCTGGTACTTAGCTCATAAGCATACTAAGATCTTAAAGGGACATCACTCTTAAAGGCAATCATACAACATCCCCTTTCTTTCCAAAGATAGTCTCATATGCTACAAGTAAGAAACACAAAATTAAATAACATCAAAGTTATTTACACATGGATAGAGATTGTGAAATTTACAAATGCGGAGGCTTAAGAATCCATATATCATTTCAGTGGTTTCACAACTCTTGCTTGGAGAATTTGCGTCTCAGCTGTTGCTGTTTATCTGAGCTTTTTCCTTTTCTCCATTCAGTTTCTCTTGCTGTGCCTTCAGCCTATTAACATACTCTGTTGCTTTTCTCAAGATGACCACTTTTGGGGTCTTGTCATTCTTGGAAAGTACTGGCACCTCATCTCAAAGAGCCAATAGACAATTCTTCAACTCATTCCTCCTCTGCCTCTTCAGGACATTGCATGCCCTTTGCCTCTCATCATCATCTGCATCTGAAGGCTTGGGGTCAAGTTTCAGACTTGTTGGGGGAAGAGTGCTTGGTCTCGTGGAAGTACCTGTCCATTCTGGCTTATTGTGGTGCAGAAGTGAAGGCGTGACATAGTTGTGCTGTTGCTGGGTTTCCAGACTGCACCATTTGATGCTGGTCAAAGTCTGCGAGAGGGATCTGGCCCTTGGACATTTCCCTTTAGCAATGCTCCCCTCAGCCAGCCTTTGCTTCTCAGTAATGACAACGTCAGTTTCCTCTTCTGAGTCACTGGAGCATGAGGAAACACCACCCGTTGACAAAGAACTTTCACCATCTGAGTTTGGATCTTTGTTCCCTTGGTATGGTCTCTCTGAGAAGGGGATGATACTTTCCAAACCAGAGCTACTGAGATCATGGAAGAACTGTGACTCAATGTGGGTACCCTTGGTCTCTTCTGCTGTAATGGGTACCTTGGTGACTTCGTGGATGATTATGATGTTGAGGTCTTTACACGCTGGTAGTCCTACCACTGCTGACCCGCTCATGTCTACAAGGTGGAATGTTTGCGGTTTCCATGCCAACTTTCCATTGCTGCATTGCATTGTTAGTGTGCCACTGCAAGGAATGGGTGACCCGTTGTATGCAGATAACTTGGCAGTTGTCGATTGTATCATTGATTTCTAACTGCTCTGGTCCATATTTTTGAGGATTCGGACTGGTAGGATATTTGCACTCACACTGGTGTCAGTCTTGGCCTTGAGTGTATGTTTTCCAGCTTTCTTTGGGCACGTGATGTTAATAGTGGCAAAAGCTTCCAGTTGTTTGATTTCATCAATGTGATGTGTCAGGTTCACAATGTGGAATGCCTGTTCTTCTTCTGGATAAGAACTACCATCTCTGCATCTTGTTTGAGGTCTGTTTCACTGGTGACTTCCTGTACCGATGTGCATTTGCGCAGGTCTCTGGTGCTTTCCTTCTGCTGTTGCCCTGTTTCTGTTTACTTGTGTTCTACCGTGACTTCTGTCTGCGTCTTTGGAGCCAGAATTCCTGCATAGGCAGACCCAGTGTCCTTTCACACTGCACGCCTTGTTGAGGACTCGAAATGCAGAACAACTTCGCCATGAGTGGGACCAACCACACTTACCACACAGCTTGCTTGCTTTTTTCAACCTGGTTATCATGCCTAGTGCTTACAGTTGCTGTTGTCCAGCTACAATGGCTTCATATTTCCTGCCATCTTTCAGCAGCGCATCAATGCCGTGGCCTTTCTTTTTCCCTTAGAGGTCTTTCTGAAATGCTTCAATGGGTGTTGATATGATTACCAGCTCCATTGTTCAGTCTGACAGCTCAGTTTCTGTGAAGTCACATTCATTGCCAGCATCTACTGATGAACTGGTCTATTGATTCCTGTGGCTATTGCCTGTAGGACATCAATTCCAGGTGGTGAATTCTAAAATTCACTAGTAACCGGAGCTGATCTCCTAGCGCTTTCCATGTCTTTGTGGGATCTTTCTGGTCCTCTTCAGATAAGCCGGAGGTATTGGTTCTGTGAAAGCCCTCATTTCCAACTGCTATTAGTATTTTCACAGCCTATTTTTCTTGTTCCACAATTACTTGGTCTGTAAAGCATAACTGAATTCTAGTACAGTTGGAACTCGGATAGGATATCCATGGCTTTCCAGTTCTTGCTGGGGAATTTGGTGGGAATCTTCCTGCTATTATTTTGCTTAAAACTTGCTTTAAGTCTTGTTCTGTGACTCTGCACTGTTTTCCCTTTAAGAAATATGTTATTTAGACTTGCTGCTTTGATTGACAAGAGCAGGTGTTTGCTGGTGCTGTGTGTGTTTATCTTGCTTCCAGTACTTAAGGCTGTTCTGTTTAGACAGCTGTTCAATAGGCAGTTCAATGGTTTTTTTTCCAGAGATTTTTATATTCTTCACTCTCGAGTAGTTTAATGGGATTTTTTTAACTTTGGCTGCATGAATGAAGGCTCTGCAGTGACCTGGGTTTTCCGTGTTTTTCTAATGGACACCTCCTGTAATGGCGCCAACCTCGATCAGCTCAGGAAAGGAGTCGGGTCTTCCCTTTTTTTTCTGCACGGAGCTTTGGAAAAAAACGATCTTTTGAAGGACTTCAAAGCTTTTTTTTAAAGCTGTATCCCTCGCCGGTCAAAATAATGACTCACCCGATTTAGAGTCATAGAGAGATGCAGCACTGAAACAGACCCTTTGGCGCACCGAATCTGTGCTGACCATTAACCACCCATTTATACTAATCCTACATTAATCCCATATTCCCTACCACATCCTCACCTTCCCTCAATTCTCCTACCACCTACCTACACTAGGGGCAATTTACAATGGCCAATTTGCCTATCAACCTGTAAGTCTTTGGCTGTGGGAGGAAACCGGAGCACCCGGCGGAAACCCATGCAGTCACAGGGAGAACATGCAAACTTCACACAGGCAGTACCCAGAACTGAACTTGGGGTGCTGCAGCTGTGAGGCTGTGGTGCTAAGCACTATACCACTATTTGCAGCCTGTCGTTCTATGCTGTCTTCTACAGCTTGAGGTAAGTTCTTTTTTCACTGTCTGAGCCAGTATTTTTCTTGAACTTTCTCTCTACTGGCTGTAGGAAAGCTATTTTAACAGAATCACAATCACAGAATTGTTACAGTGCAGAAGGAGGCCGTTTGGTCCATCATGTCTGCACTGGTTCTCCGAAAGAACAATTCACTCAGTTCCGTTCCCCTGCCTTCTCCCCATAACCCTGCATGTTCTTCCTTTTCATATAACTGTCTAATATCCTTTTGAATGCTTCAATTGAACCTGCCTGCACTACGTTCTCAGGCAGCGCATTCCAGAGCTTAACCACTCACTGCGTGAAAAAGTTTTTCCTCATATCATTTTGCTTCTCTTACCAAATAGCTTAAATCTGTACCCTCTCTTTCTCAATCCTTTCATGAGTGGGAACAGTTTCTCTCCATCTACTCTGTCCAGACCACACATGATTTTGAATATCTCTATCACATCATTTCTCAGCCTTCTCCTCCAAGGAAAACAGTCCTAACTTCTCCAATTTATCTTAATAACTGAAATTCCTCATCGCTGGAACCATTCTCATGAATCTTTTCTGTACTCTGTCCAATGCCCTCATGCCTTTCCTAAAGTGCAGCGCCCAGAACTGGATGCAGTATTCCAGCAGAGGCCGAACTAGTGTCTTATACATGTTCAACATAACTTCCTTGCTCTTGTACTCTATGCCCCTATTAATAAAGCCCAGGACACTTTATGCTTTATTAGCCACTCTCTCAACCTGTCCTGCCACCTTCAATAAATTATGCACATATACACCTATGTTCCTCTGCTCCTGCACCCCCTTTAGAATTGTACCCTTTATTCTATATTGTCTCTTCATGTTCTTTCTACCAAAATGAATCACTTCACATTTCTCTGCATTGAACTTAATCTGCCACCTGTCTGCCCATTTCACCAACTTGTCTATGTCCATTTGAAGTTCTACACTATCCTCCTCACAACTCACAATGCTTCCAAGTTTTGTATCATCTGCAAACTTTGAAATTGTGCCCTGTACACCAAGGTCAAGGTCACTAATATATATAAGGAAAAGCAAGGGTGCCAACACTGATCCACTACAAACATTCCTCCAGTCAAATAAACATCCATTAACCAGTTCTGAAAAAGGGTCACTGACCCGAAACGTTAACTCTGCTTCTCTCTCCACAGCTGCTGCCAGAACTGCTGAGTATTTCCAGCATTTCTTGTTTTTATTTCAGATTTCCAGCATCCGCAGTATTTTGCTTTTATTTCCATTAACCACTACTTTTTGTTTCCTGTCACTCAGCCAATTTAGTATCCATGTTGCTACCATCCCTTTTATTGCATGAGCGACGAGTTTGCTCTTAAGTCTGTTGTGTGGCACGGTATCAAATGCCTTTTGAAAGTCAGTGTATACCACATCAACAGCATTGCCCTCATCAACCATCTCTGTTACCTCCTCAAAAGCTCCAGCAAGTTAGTTAAACATGATTTTCCCTTAAGAAATCCATGCTGGCTTTCCTTAATTAACTCGCATTTGTCCATGTGACGATTGATTTTGTTGCGAATTATTTTTTCTAGAAGTTTTTCCACCACCGAAGTTAAACTGACTTGCCTGTAGTTGCTGGCCTTATCATTACACCCTTTTTTGAACATATGTATTGGCAGCAAGAGTAGGCCACTCGGGCCTTCAAGCCTGCTCCGACATTCAATAAGTGCATGGCTGAACTGATTACTCCACATTACCACCTACCTCTGATAACCTTCCACCCCCTTGCTATCTACCTCTGCCTTCAAAATATTCAAAGGCTCTGCTTCCACCGCCTTTTGAGGAGGAGAATTCCAAAGACTCACGACCCTCTGAGAGAAAACATTTCTCCTCATCCCTGTCTTAAATGGGCGACCCCTTATTTTTAAACAGTGACCCCTGGTTCTAGATTCTCCCACATGACCCGTCAGGTTCTTATATGTTTCTATCAAGTCGACTCTTACTCTTCTAAATTCCAGCGGATACAAGCTTCGCCTATCCAATCTTTCCTCGTAAGACAGCCCGCCCATTCCAGGTATTAGTCTAGTAAACCTTCTCTGTACTGCCTCCAACGCATTTACATCCTTCCTTAAATAAGGAGACCAGTACTGTACACGGTACTCCAGATGTGGTCTCACCAATGCCCTGTGTAGCTGACGCATAACCTCCCTACTTTGATTTCAATTCCCCTCACGATAAACGAGAACATTTTCCTAATTACTTGCTGAACCTGCATACTAACCTTTTGCGATCCATGCATTAGGACACCCAAATCCCTGTGCATCTCAGAGCTCTGCAATTTCTCAGCATTTAGATAATATGCCTCTTTTTTATTCTTCCTGCCAAATAGAACAATTTCGCACTTTCCCACATTATACTCCACTTGCCAGATCTTTGCCCACTCACTTAACCTATCTATATCCCTTTGTAGCCTCCTTATTTCCTCTTCACAAGTTACTTTCCTGCCTATCTTTGTGTCATCATCAAATTTAGAAACCATATCTTCGGTCCCATCATTTAAGTAATTTATATAAATTGTAAAAAGTTGAGGCCCCAGCACAAATCCCTGTGGCACACCACTTGTTACATCTTGCTAACCAGAGAATGACCCATTATGCCTACTCTCTGTTTCCTGTTAGCTAGCCAATTTTCTATCCATGCCAATATGTTACCCCCTACACAATTAGCTTTTATTTTCTACAATAACCTTTGATGGCCTTTGCAATGTGGCATGCCTTAGTTTTTGTCTTTATATTATCCTTAACTTCCTTGCTTAGCCTTGGATGTTTTTCCCCCTCTTAGAATCTTTCTTCCTCTCTGGAATATATTTTAGTTGGAAGGAATTGAATATCTCCTTAAACATCTGCCACTGCTCATCAACTGTCCTACCTTTTAGTCTTCCTGCCCAGTCCACTAGGGCCAAATCATAAGAACTAGGAGCAGGAGTAGGCCGTCAGGCTCCTCGAGCCTGCTGCGCCAGCTTATCCTTATGCCTATGTAATTACCTTTGTTTAACTCCAGAACACTAATATGGGACTCCAGTTTCACGCCCTCAAACTGAATTTGAAATTCTAGCATGTTATGATCACTCTTCCCTCGAGGATCCTTAACTATGAGATCATTCATTAATCCCACCTCATTACATAATACCAAATTTAGAATAGCCTTCTCCCTGGTTGGTTCCGCAACATATTGCTCCAAAGAACAATCTCTAATACATTCAATAAACTCTCCCTCAAGGCTACCCTTGCCAATTTGATTAGTCCAGTCTATATGCATATTAAAATCACCCATGATTATTGCCGTACCTTTCTTACAACCCCCAGTATTTCCTGATTTATACTGTGCTCCACTGCGGAACTACTGTTTGGGGACCAATAGATTATAACAGCCTGGTGGAATGCCCAATTTTAACATTGTGATCACATTAAGGAAGTGTTATTGGAAAGGATCTTTTCAGGAGTCTTGTCAAAAGACAGCAGCAGTGGCAGAGACAATACAACCAAGATAATTCATGAATTAAAAAATAATAAAGATTTTTAGATTTAAAATTTGCAGTACTATTCAAAATTGTCAATCACACCTTTATAAATCCAAGTTTTTAAGTCCAGAGAACAGAAGACCAGATGATTCACTTTATAAAGGTGTGTAGCATTACCGATGTGGAGGGCAGAAACATTGTGGAATTTATTGTGAGATCTATTTAAATAAGATTGAAATTGACAGTGAGACCTTTGAATGTTCTTAGCACAGCCTCCAAAAATCTCTTAGATATTTTGATTGCGAACACTCCAAGTCAGAATTTCACATGCAAGCCTACTTTCCCATCTCTGTGATGTGCACTCATGAAATGTATGGGATTCAGCCCTCATATGTACTCTTTAAGCTGATATTTTTTTCTCTAAAACTCTGTCTAGTGAATTTTTGCTTTTTTGAAAACATTTAACTTGGAGAATTATTTTTGCACTTTCAGTTTTATCTCTGATTTATCCCGTAACCCAATCTGTCTGGCAATCATGGGGCAGATCCACAGGAGTAGCCTTTGCTACCATACTTAAATTTTCATTTTTCATATATGAGAATGCACAGTGAGTATCAACAAGCCATTTGATTATAGCTCGAGGTATGGAGGAGTGGATAAAGTATCAGAGCCAAACGTCATCTTTATCTTACCTGATATCATGCCAATTTTCACTTTCATCAACCAATCTAGTCTTTTCTTCCATTCCTCCTTGTTTATCTTTGGATGGTATTTTACCAGTGGCTGATGGGAGCCTCACCACATCAGGATGTCATCCAGTAAAAAAAAGGTGACCTCACTGTGGCCTGGGGGGGCCTCCTCAATGGGCAATCTGTGACCCACAAAGGGCTCCCAGCGGCAAAGGCCGTACCTCCGCCAAGAGCCCCACTGCCCTCAATGACCGCCCTCTCCCCCAATCCTTGCCAGGGCCTGCCAGACTGGCTCTGGCTAGCTGACCCCACTTACCTGAAGTTCGGGGCTCCAGCGCTGGTCCTTGTTCCAGGTCTCCTATGGTATTGGCAATGGGCCACTGCTCCTGGTGGCACTGTCGGTTCTACTGAGCTGCCAGCTCTTGAAGGCAGGATCCCCATCCTTAAATGTGGGGACTCCAATGACAGGCAGGTAATTTGAAATAAAAACAAGAAATGCTGGAACCACTCAGCAGGTCTGGCAGCATCTGTGGAAAGAGAAGCAGAATTAACGTTTCGGGTCAGTGACCCTTCTTCGATAATTGTCTGCCTGCTGTGAAATTTGTCCAAGGGTCCAAAACAGGGCTGAGGCGGGGTTGCCCCCTGACCTCCAGCCCTTCATCGTGACCCCCGCCATCCTGTTAAAATTCAGCCCTCTGTGTGTGTATCACATAATTGTTCCACATCATAACATTTGCTTACCCACCAAGTTATCAGCAGGCTGAGAATTCCTTTATTTTTAAAACTGCTGATGTTATAAAAAAAAATAGAAAAAAATAGTTCAATAGCACCATCTTTATAGGAATCAAATTAATATTATGTTGTGTATGTTGCTACATCTACATTTAGAATGCAGCTGCTTATATCGTTTAGTTTTTTAAAAAGTCCACAGTACTCTAATGTGCCAGTGCCGAACTGAACAATTCTTGGCTTTCAGCCCATAGTGAAGCTGTGTTAATCCTTATTGTAGTTCATTAGTGGATCATTTTTAATTAATGAAAAGAGGGAATAAATACTAGCTTAACCTTTGTAGAATATATATAGAAAATTAGAAAAACTTTTCTGGCTCAGTTGTAAAGAAAAAATAATCAAAATATTTGCATATATAATTAAAAAACATATAATGCATGTTGGCAAGAGTTCTGAGAGATGTTGTTTGTTACAAAAACTGAGTATGATAGTCTCATAGGATAACATCTCAACATATTAATTGAAATGATTCCAACATATCTTATGTTTCTGCTTGTGAAATATTAAACAAAGTTTTATTAAAGAAATCTAAGAATTTAAAAGTAATCTTAATGTTTCCACATGAACAGTGGAGCTAATATAAATGAAAAAAATGTGTACTGGTCTTTTCAGATAATTCTCTTCATCTGCATCTTTAAACAAGCAAGTTCCCTCCTGTATGTCAGAACAGATCAAATGTTTCTGATTAGTGCACTGTTCCTGTGAAGCTTCTTCCTGCTTGGTAGTATTACCCATACAACATCTCACCATCTTCAAAAGCAGGACGCTTGTGATTGAGCCAAAAATTAGAAATTAAACTGTCCAAGATCAGAGAATGGAATTTCATTCATTCATTGAAGAAAGATCTGAGATAGAAAACCAAGGTAACAGTGACTGAGCTAAAAACAAGAAATGCTGGAAATACTCAGCAGGCCTGGCAGCACCTGTGGAGAGAGAAGCAGAGTTAACGTTTCAGGTCAGTGACCCTTCTTCAGAACAGTGACTAAGCCACTCATTCTGGCTGTTTATAGAGAATCATGAGGCCTGAGCTTGAATTTTCGTTCCGGGGTTGGGAACTCAAAACCCCTTAACATTTTAGGATCCCAACCCTGTGCTATTTTAAAATGCAAATGTCCTAATTGGCCAGGGGGCAAGTGTGGCACCCCATTAGCGGTGCCTGGACCAGCAGGGAGGCAGGACTTGGAAACCTTTGAAAAGGTGAACCAGCAGCCATGGCTGGGTTTGCCACTAGCTGAACAGATGGATCCGCAAGGCACTGAAAGGGCCAGTGCTGTTACCTGCTGGCTTTCACCTTCGCCCCACGCTTCTATGATGCCTCCCTTGAGGCATTAACTGAGGCAGTTGTGGACTTGTGACATATTTTGTTCCCTGCAAATGCGAAAAGGAACTGTCCAAGAGACACAAAAGGGCCTGGATAGAAATGGCGACGGCGTTTAGCAGCTGAGCAGTGAGCCGAAGGACGTGGATGCAGTGTTGAAAGAGATTCAATGACTTGATTAGGTCTGGAAAGGTGAGTGGTAACCAGATGACAGGTCACCAATTCTGTAAACACCAGCATGAGCTGAACTCACAGAATGTCCATTGTTCTCCCTAACATTGCCGGATCAAGTGTCCAGTTGCATCACTGAAATGGCAGCCACCTTCACATATGGGACGTGATTCAGAAGAGGACATCACTGAGGGGCGCAGCAGTTCATATGAGCGTCATGCTGGAAGAGGTGAGGGATAGAAGCCTGCTCATGAATTATTCTCTCCTCATCCTGCAGGAAAAGTGAGCCCACAACTCATGGGAAATGGCTCGAATGGGTGGTGGTGTGGCTGACTTCCACACTCTTACCCCATGGAAGTGGCGGTGCTGGATATCACCAGGGTGCCAACGCATCTGTCTGTGGGTGATAGTGAAACAGGAGGACGTGAACAGCAGGGTCATTTGATAGCTCTATCCTGAGGTAAAGGCCATGGAAGAGACACCTACCCATTGTGTGCTGTGGATCTATGACTGCCGCCATCTAAGGGGTTGGTTGTGCTGGGGCTCTTGCTGAGTGGGTTAAGTTCTCATTACCACCTTCTTGTGTTTCTCAAAGGGCCAGTTGCAGAGGGGGAGGAGAGTGCCCAAGCACAATTGTCACCATCTTTCTCAGTAGAGGGCACTTAACACAGCCAGCACCATAGACATACTTACCTCAGTTGGGCCCCAAAGTAGCTTAGAACAGGGAGCACTGGATGAGCCTCACATCTCATGTGAGCAGGACAAGAAGTGTGAGACAGAGTCGGCTGTGGGCTATCGCCCTTGGAGGACAGAGGATAAACACAGTGATGCTCCACTGGGCAAATATGCTAGGCCTCGGGTGTCACAAACAAGGAGGGTCTTCCTCAAGAACCAGAGGCAGATAAGTTCCTGTTTCTCGGAGTTCCCTGAGGCCTTGAGGAGCCATGGGTAGGCAATGGAGGAGTCCATGCAATGCATTTGCTCCATCATGACACAGGGTTTTGAGCTCATGAGCTCCTCCACTGAGAGATTGGGCAACCTCTTGGACAGCCATATGCAGTGCCACTGTGAGTGGATGCATGAGCAGCATGCTGATATGCACAGAAAGAGTGAGATTCACTGTAGCATAGTGTCACTAATGGCGCTGAGATGCTCAGAGTGGATGCCAGCTGCGTCCCAGTCAGTGGCCTCAACCAGCATCCAAGGGAGCCAGGAAAGGGCTGAGGCAGTCAAAGTGGCAGGTGAAGGGGACACTCTTCAGGGGGCACCAGCGTCACCCTTCTGCCCCGCACCCTCTACAACTCAGGAACCAGCTGTACCGCAAGGCCCTCTGGAAGAGGCTGCCCCTGCAGTGATACAGGCATGGCAGCCTGTGGATGAAAGCCATGGACATCTCAGCCAATGTCAGAGAATGGGAAGCAGGTTGCCTCCACCTCGTCCTCTGCCACAGGGGGAGCACCCTGTAGAAGTGCTAGGGAGAGAAAGGCAACATATAGTTGATTTCACTTAATGGGTCACCTGGATGCTGTTGTCCACATTTGTCTGTGCTTTTGTTTTCATCTCAGTATCAATTGTTTGTGTTCAAACTGATATATGTGTTCTTGATGCTTCATGTCTAAAGGGGGATAGTGTTTCAGTGGGTAAAGCGGGGCCTGGGATTGCTCTATTTCCATGCTCTGTGAAGTGGGAGAATGTTGGTGGTGGAAACCTCATTCTCTATGGTCATGGTTGGCAATGGGACTCCTCAGAAATGGGTCATCGCGGAATGATAGCTCTCTATGCTGGAAGGTGAGTTTTGGGGTCATCTGTCATAAGCGTTTGGAAGCAATCAGGTGAAATGCTGCTGAATCAGTGTGGCCCTAGCGGCCATGCCAGCCTGCCATTCACCCTGAGGTCTGGGACAGAACCAGTGGTCGTCCTCCAATGACTGGGCACTGGCCACCTCTGGAGCAATCCCTTCTTCCTCTTCATCTTCCTCCCAGTCCTTCTCCAAGTTGAAGTGGCATTCCAGGTCCTCCTCTTCATCCAGTTCCAAGCCTCTTTGTATTGTCATTTTGTGCAAGGCGCAGCAGACAACCACAATATGAGTCAGTTTGGCTGGCTCGTACTGGAGGGCACCACCTGACCAGTCAATACAGTAGAAGTGCATCTTCAAGATGCCAATGGTCTGTTCACTCCATGAGAGTATTTGAGGATCAGGATCTCAAACCAAAGACTGAGATCATGGTTTAGCGGGCAGCAGTGATCCCTGCATTCCTATATGCTTTGGAGACTTGGACAACCTACAACTGTAACCTCAAAGCACTGGAGAAGTACCACCAGAGGTGCCTCCACAAGATCCTCCAAATCTGGTGGCAAGAAAGGTGGTGCAACTGCAGAATTCTTTCTCAGTCCAACCTGCCCAGCATCATTGTAGTTAAGAAAGAGGGGTGTGAAGAATTGGATGTGATAAACATAGGGAGAGAGGACATATTAATGGGATTAGCATCCTTGAAAGTTGATAAATCACCATGGCGGTTGAAATGTACCCCAGGCTTTTAAAAGAAGCAAGAGAGGAAATAGCAGAAGGTCTGACCATCAATTTCCAGTCCTCACTGGATACAGGTGTGGTGCCGGAGGATTGGAGGACTGCTCACGTTGTACCTTTGTTTAAAAAGGGAGCGAGGGATAGATCGAATAACTACAGGCCAGTCAGTCTAACCTCAGTAGTGGGAAATTTATTGGAATCTATTCTGAGAGACAGGATAAACTGTCACTTAGAAAGGCACAGATTAGTCAAGGATAGTCAGCATGGATTTGTTAAGGGAAGATCTCGTCTGACCAATTTGATAGCATTTTTTGAAGAAGTAACAAGGAAGATAGATGAGGGATGTGGTCTACATGGATTTTAGCAAGGCTTTTGACAAGGTCCCACATAGCAGACTGGTTAAAAAAATAAAATCCCATGGGATCCAGGGAAATGCAGCAAGATAGATACAAAATTGGCTCAGTGGCAGGAAACAAAGGGTAATTGTTGACGGGCATTTTTGCGACTGGAGGGCTGTTTCCAGTGGTGTTCCGTAGGGCTAAGTACTGGGTCCTCTGCTTTTTGTGATATATATTAATGATTTGGAGGTAAATGTGGGGGTCATGATCAAGAAGTTTGCAGACGACACATGGGCGGCACAGTGGCGCAGTAGTTAGCACCGCAGCCTCACAGCTCCAGTGACCCGGGTTCAATTCTGGGTACTGCCTGTGTGGAGTTTGCAAGTTCTCCCTGTGTTTGCGTGGGTTTCCTCCGGGTGCTCCGGTTTCCTCCCACATGTCAAAGACTTGCAGGTTGGTAGGTAAATTGGCCATTAGCAATTGCCCCTAGTATAGGTACGTGGTAGGGAAATATAGGGACAGGTGGGGATGTGGTAGGAATATGGAATTAGTGTAGGATTAGTATAAATGGGTGGTTGATGGTTGGCACAGACTCGGTGGGCCGAAGGGCCTGTTTCAGTGCTGTATCTCTAAACTAAACTAAACTAAATGACACATAGATTGGCCGTGTGGTAGATAGTGAGGAGGATAGCTGTAGGCTGCAGGAAGATATTGATGGTCTGGTCAGATGGGCAGAAAAGTGACAAATGGAATTCAAACCGGAGAAGTGTGAGGTGATGCATTTGGGGAGGTCAAACAAGGCAAAGGAATACACAATTAATGGGAAAATACTGAGAAGTGTAGAGGAAGAGAGGGACCTTGGAGTGAATGTCCACAGATCCCTGAAGGTAGCAGGACAGGTTGATAAGGTGGTGAAGAAGGCATATGGAATCCTTTTCTTTATTAGCCAAGGTACAGAACATAAGAGCGGGGAGGTTATACTGGAACTGTATAAATTATTGGTTAGGCCATAATTTGAGTACTGGCCACCTCATTACAGAAAAGATGTAATTGCACTAGAGAGAGTACAGAGAGGATTTACGAGGATGTTGCCAGGACTGAAAAAATGCAGCTATGAGGAAAGATTGGATAGGCTGGGGTTGTTCTCCTTGGAACAGAGAAGGCTGAGAGGAGATCTGATTGAAATGTACAAAATTTAGAGGGGCCTGGCGTTTTACCTTAGCAGGAGGCAGAGATTTGAAGTGATTTAAAGTGAAAGATTAGAGGGGAGATGAGGAAAAGTTTTTTTCACTCAGAGGGTGGTGGGGGTCTGGAACTCATTGACTGAAAGGGTAGTTAACGCAGAAACCCACAACTCATTCAAAAGATATCTGGATATGCACCTCAGGTGCCATAATCTGCAGGACTACGGACCAAATGCTGGAAGGTGGGATTAGAATGGATGGAACGTTTTTCGGCTGGCACAGACACGATGAGCAAAGTGACCTCTTTCTGTGCCATAAACTTTCTATGATTCTGTCAGGGCGCTAATCACCCAAAACCAGCTCTGTTGGGTGAGACATGCCTGTCACCAGACTCCTGAAGCAGTTGTTCTACTCAGAACGTGGTCATGGCCGGAGACTCCCAGGAGGACAGCGGGAATGGTTTAGAGATGTCCTCAAAGCATCCCTGAAGAGATCAAACATCCCATCGACTCGTGGAAGTCCCTGGCTCCTGAAGTCCTGGAGGGAGAAAGCTCATTCATGAAGGCATTGAGGGTCTTCATCGGGAACATGCAAAGACAAAGTTGAGGCGTCGGAGAGAGCACACAAACCTCCAAACTACTCATCTATCTGACCCTTCAAACACCACCTGGCCTTCATATGGCAGAGTCTGCAGATCATACATTGGCCTTATCAGCCATCTCAGAACCCATCAAATCAGAGTGGATGCAAATCATCCTTGATCCCATCATCACATGGCATAATAAAGACAAAATACTGCGGAGGCTGGAAACCCCAAATAAAAACAGAAGTTTCTAGAAATTCACAGCAGGTCTGGGAGCATCTGTGGAGAGAGAAACAGAGTTAACATTTCAGGTCTGTGACCTTTCATCAAAACTGGAAAAGGTTAGAAATGTAATAGTCTATGAGCAAGTGAAGGGGAAGGGGGGAGAAAGAAGAACAAAAGGGAAGGTCTCTGATAGGGCAGAGGGCAGGAGAGATTAAATGACAAAGATGTCATGGAATAAAATGCAAAGGGAGTAGTGATAGCCATAGTAAATGACAAAGCATTTGTCCAGTGAGAGTATTAATGGCAGAGTAATGAACAGCTCTGTCTAAAAGCAAAAACATGAAAAAATAGTTTAAGACTGATACATGGTTAAAAAAAAATCAAAATTGGTCTGAAGTTGTTGAACTCAATGTTGAGTCCAGAGGGCTGTAGAGTGCCTAATCGGAAGATAAGATGCTGTTCCTTGAGCTTGCTTTGAGCTTCACTGGAAAACTGCAGCAGGCCAAGTACAGTTCAAAAAGAATGGGGAGAGGCTTCATTTCAAAAAGAGCGCAGAGAGCGGGAAGAGACTTCAGTTCAACAAGAGCGGGGAGAGGCTTCATTTCAAAAAGAGCGCAGACAGCAGGGAGAGGCTTCACTTCAAAAAGAACATGGAGAGCTAGGAGAGGCTTCACTTCAAAAAGAGCGCTGAGAGCAGGGAGAGGCTTCAGTTCAACAACAGCAGGGAGAGGCTTCAGTTCAACAACAGCGGGGAGAGGCTTCATTTCAAAAAGAGCACAGAGAGCAGGGAGAGGCTTCACTTCAAAAAGAACATGGAGAGCTAGGAGAGGCTTCACTTCAAAAAGAGCGCAGAGAGCAGGAAGAGGCTTCACTTCAAAAAGAGCACGGAGAGCTAGGAGAGGCTTCACTTCAAAAAGAGCGCAGAGAGCAGGAAGAGGCATCACTTCAAAAAGAGCGCGGAGAGCAGGAAGAGGCATCACTTCAAAAAGAGCGCTGAGAGCAGGGAGAGGCCATCACTTCAAAAAGAGCGCAGAGAGCAGGAAGAGGCTTCACTTCAAAAAGAGCATGGAGAGCTAGGAGAGGCTTCACTTCAAAAAGAGCACAGAGAGCAGGAAGAGGCTTCACTTCAAAAAGAGCATGGAGAGCTAGGAGAGGCTTCACTTCAAAAAGAGCGCAGAGAGCAGGAAGAGGCTTCACTTCAAAAAGAGCACGGAGAGCTAGGAGAGGCTTCACTTCAAAAAGAGCGCAGAGAGCAGGAAGAGGCTTCACTTCAAAAAGAGCACGGAGAGCTAGGAGAGGCTTCACTTCAAAAAGAGCACGGAGAGCTAGGAGAGGCTTCACTTCAAAAAGAGCGCAGAGAGCTAGGAGAGGCTTCACTTCAAAAAGAGCGCAGAGAGCTAGGAGAGGCTTCACTTCAAAAAGAGCGCAGAGAGCTAGGAGAGGCTTCACTTCAAAAAGAGCGCAGAGAGCTAGGAGAGGCTTCACTTCAAAAAGAGCGCCGAGAGCAGGAAGAGGCTTCACTTCAAAAAGAGCACGGAGAGCTAGGAGAGGCTTCACTTCAAAAAGAGCGCAGAGAGCAGGAAGAGGCTTCACTTCAAAAAGAGCACGGAGAGCTAGGAGAGGCTTCACTTCAAAAAGAGCACGGAGAGCTAGGAGAGGCTTCACTTCAAAAAGAGCGCAGAGAGCAGGAAGAGGCATCACTTCAAAAAGAGCGCGGAGAACAGGAAGAGGCATCACTTCAAAAAGAGCGCTGAGAGCAGGGAGAGGCATCACTTCAAAAAGAGCGCAGAGAGCAGGAAGAGGCTTCACTTCAAAAAGAGCATGGAGAGCTAGGAGAGGCTTCACTTCAAAAAGAGCGCAGAGAGCAGGAAGAGGCTTTACTTCAAAAAGAGCGCGGAGAGCAGGAAGAGGCCATCCTATCCTATGTCCAGTCCTCTATCCTATCCTCTATTCTCTATCCGATCCTTTATCCTCTATCCTATCTTCTATCCTCTGTCCTATCTTCTATCCTCTGTCCTATCTGAACCAGTTCAGTGGAACGAACCTGTTCAAAGAAAATCAAATGTGACATCACAGGCAAGCAGGTAGGTGATTGGTTGTGGAAGAAGCTACCTGTTTGGTGAGTAAGTGGTTAAGGTCTATTCTAATCCTAACTTTTAAAATAGTGAAGGAATTAGTGGTAAGCTTAATAAAATATCTAAAAAAGGAAAAGAAAATAGTAATTGAATAAAATAATTAAGTAGTTAATTGAAACACATTAAGGATGACAGGACAGGTGATGTGTCATGGCTGCAGCATGTGTGAGCTCCTGGATGCCAGTGTGATCCAGAGCAAACACGTCTGCAGTAAGTGCTTGCAGCTCAAAGAGCTTCAGCTCAGAGTCATTGAACTGGAGGCCAAGCTGCAGACACTGCGACACATCAGGGAGGGGAAAATTACCTGGACACTTTGTACCAGGAGGCAATGACACCCCTGAGGATAGGGTCTTCTGATATGGTCAGTGGTCAGGGACAAGGGAGTGTGGCTGCAGCTGAGGCAGGTAACTGGGTCCAGAGAGCCGGAGTGCAGGAGCCTCAGCCTTTGCGATTGTCCAACAGGTTTGAGGTTCTTTTAGCTTGTTAGGATGAGAGTGGGGGCTGCAAGGTGAATGAGCAACCTAACCATGGCACCATGGTTCAGGAAGCCATTCAATTGGAGGAAGCAAAAAGGAATGTAGTGGTAGTAGGCGACAGTATAGTTAGGGGGATTGACACTGTTCTCCGCAGTGAAGAGTGAGAGCCCAGACAGCTGTGTTGCCTGCAGGGTTTGGGACATCTGCTCAGGACTGGAGAGGAACATACAGTGGGAGGGGGAGGATCCAGTCGTCGTGGTCCATGTAGATACCAATGACATAGGGAGGACAAGGAAAGAGGTTCTGCATAGTCAGTATCAGAAATTAGGCACTAAATTAAGAAGCAGAACGTAAAAGGTAATAATCTCTGGATTATAACCTGAGCCACGTGCAAATTGGCATAGGGCAAACAAGATTAGAGAAATTAGTGCGTGGCTCAAAGACAGGTGTGGTAGAAGTGGGTTGCAGTTCGTGGGGCACTAGCACCAGTACTGGGGAAAGTGGTGGCTGTATCTTTAGGATGGTCTACACCTGAACCGTGTTGGGGCTCATGTTCTAGCGAGCCGCATAACTAGGGAAGTGGAGAGGGTTTTAAACTGAGTAGTAGGGGCAAGGGATAAAATTTGGGAAGATGTGGTAAATCAAGGAGTAGAGACAAGGCAAGTGAGGAAGGTATTAATATGGGAAATGATAAACAGACTGTGACAGGTAGGGACAGAGCATACAAATCTAAGAGTAAATCAACAGATAAGGCTCGAGGTTACAAAAATAACAAAAGGACAAAACTTAAAGGCTCTGTATCTGAATGCACGTAACATTGGAAACAAAAAGATGAACTGAGAGCGTAAATAGAAATAGCCATTACAGAGACATGGCTGCAGGATGACATGGATTGGGACCTGAATATTGAAGGGTACATGGCATTTAGGAAGGACAGGAAGTTAGGAAAAGGTGAGTGGTGGCTCTTTTAATTAATGATGGTATTAATGCAATAGAGAGGGATGACCTAAGTTCAGGAAACCAGGATGTAGAAGCAGTTTGGATAGACATGAGAAATCATAAAGGCAAGAAGTCACATGTGGGAGTGGTGTACAGGCCACTTAAAGTTAACCACACTGTAGGGCAGGGTATAAAGGAAGAAATAATGGCACCTTGTCAGAAAGGTAGGGTGATAATCATGGGGGATTTTAACCTACATATAGACTGGAAAAATCAGATGGACAGAGGTAGCCTAGATGAAGAATACATAGAATCTTTTCAGGATAATTTCTTGGAACAGTACTTTCTGGAGCCAACCAGAGAACAGGCTATACTAGACCTGGTATTGTGCAATGAGATAGGATCAATTAATGACCTCATAGTTAAGGGGTCCCGATGTAGTAGCGATCATAATATGATTGAATTTTACATTCAGTTTGAGGGAGAGAAGAGTGGGTCCAAGACCAGTATTTTAAACTTAAATAAGGGCGACTATGAGTGCATGAAAGCAGAGCTAGCTAAAGTAAACAGGCAAATTAGGTTAAGGAATAGGTCAAGGGAGATGCAGTGGCAGACATTTAATGGGATATTTCAGAATACACAGAATAGATACATTTCAACGAGAAGAAAAATTCCAAGGAGGGGACCCGCCATCTGTGGATAAATAAAACAGTTAAAGATTGTATCAAACTTAAAGAAAAAGCCTTTAATTGCACAAAGATGAGTGGTAGGTCAGAAGATTGGACAGAATATAAAAAACAGCAATGATTGACTAAAAGATTGATAAGGAAGGTAAAATTAGAGTATGAGAGAAAGCTAGCTAGAAACATAAAGACAGATAGTAAGAGTTTCTATAGATATTTTAAAAAGAAGAGTTAACAAAGTGAACGTTGGTCCTACAGAAAGTGAGTCTGGGGAATTAATAATGGATAATAAGGAGATGGCAGATGAATTGAACAGGTATTTTGCAATAGTCTTCACTATAGAGGACACAAGTAACATCCCAGAATTAGTTGTAAGTCAGGAAATGGAAGAAAGAGAAGAACTCAAGAAAATTACGATCACCAGGGGAGTGATACGGAACAAATTGTTGGAGCTGTGGGCTGACAAGTTCCCGGGTCCTGATAGACTTCATCCTAGGGTCTTAAAAGAAGTGGCTAGTGAGATAGTTGATGCATTAGTTTTAATTTTCTAAACTTCCCTAGATTCGGGGAAGGTTCCACTAGACTGGAAAATAGCGAATGTAACTCTCTTATTCAAAAAGGAAGGGAGACAGAAAGCAGGAAACTACAGGCCAGTTAGCTTAACATCTGTCTTAGGGAAATTGTTAGAAGCTATTTTTAAAGATGTTATAGCAGGGCACTTAGAAAAATTGAAGGTAATCAGACAGAGTCAACATGGTTTTGTGAAAGGGAAATCATGTTTAACCAATTTATTGGAGTTCTTTGAGGGAGTTACATGTGCTGTGGATAAAGGGGAACCAGGAAGTATTGTACTTAGATTTCCAGAAGGCATTTGATAAGGTGCCGCATCAAAGGTTATTGCAAAAAATAAAAACTCATGGTGTAGGGGGTAACATATTGGCATGGATAGAAGATTGGCTAGCTAACAGGAAACAGAGAGTAGGCATAAATGGGTCATTTTCTGGTTGGCAAAATGTAATGAGTGGTGTGCCACAGGGGTCTGTGCTGGGGCCTCAACTTTTTACAATTTATATAAATCGTCAGGACAATCAAACTTCCAAAAGACACTAATTTAAACAGTGACATTTCCGTAAAGGAAAAAGCCTGAAATTTGAAACCTTTCCATAATACTCTCTCAAAAGCATCCCTAAATTTCAGGCAGTTAATATATTAACATTAGATGAAGGGACCGAAGGTATGGTTGCTAACTTTGCTGGTGACACTAATATAGGTAGGAAAGTAGGTTGTGAAGAGGACATAAGGAGGCTACAAAGGGATATAAATAGGTTAAGTGGGTGGGCAAAAATCTTGCAGATGGAGTATAATGTGGGAAAATGCGAAGTCGTCCATTTTGGCAGGTAAAATAACAAAGAAGCATTTAATCTAAATGGTGAGAGATTGCGGAGCTTTGAGATGCAGAGGAACCTGGGTGCCCCAGTGCATAAATCGCAAAAGGTTAGTATGCAGGTACAGCACATAATTAGGAAAGCTAATAGATTGTTATCGTTTATCGCGAGGGGAGTTGAATACAAAAGTAGGAAGGTTATGCTTCAGCTATACAGGGCATTGGTGAGACCACATCTGGAGTACTGTGTACAGTACTGGTCTTATTTGAGGAAGGATGTAAATGCGTTGGAAGCAGTTCAGAGATGGTTTACTAGACGGATAATTTTGGGTGGGCTATCTTATGAGGAAAGATTGGACAGGCTAGGCTTGTATCAGTAAGAGGCGATTTGATTGAAACATATACGATCCTGATGAATCTTGACAGGGTGGATGTGGTAGAATCTAGAACCGGGGGTCACAGTTTATGAATAAGGGGTCACCCAATTAAGACAGAGATGAAGAGAAATTTTTTCTCTCAGGGGATTGTGAGTCTTTGGAACTCACTTCCTCAAAAGGCGGTGGAAGTAGAGTCTTTGAAAATGTAGGGCAGAGGCAGACAGATTCTTGATAAGGGGGTGAAAGGTTATCAGGGGGTAGGTGGTAATGTGGAGTAATCAGTTCAGCCATGAACTTACTGAATGGCGGAGCAGGCTTGAGGGGCCAAGTGGCCTACTCCAGCTCCTAATTCTTATGTTCGTATGTGGGCATGAGAGCAGGGTGGTGAATTAAAATGGCAAACAACTGGAAGCACGGGGTCATGCTTGCATACTGAGCAGAGGTGTTCCACAAAGCAGTTACCCAATCTGCGTTTGGTCTCTCTAGTGTACAGGAGACTACGTAATGAGTAGCAAATACTGCATACTAAATTGAAAATAGTACAACTAAATGGCTGCTTCACCTGGAAGGAGTGTTTGGGGCCTTGGATGGTGAAGAGAGAGGAGGTAAAAGGGCAGGTATTACACCTCCTGCGATTGCATGGGAAGGTGCCGTGGGAAGGGGATGAGGTGTCGGGGGTGATGGAAGAGTGGACCAGTGTGTCGAGGAAGGAGTGCCCCCTTTGGGATGCTGACAGGGGAGGGGAGGGGAAGATGTGTTTGCTGGTGACATCACACTGGAGATGCTGGAAATGACGGAGGATGATCCTTTGGAGGTGGAGGCTTGCGGGGTGGAGTGTGAGGACAAGGGGAACCTTGTCGTGGTTCTGAGAGGGAGGGGAAGGGTTGAGGGCAGAAGTGCGGGAAATGGATTGCACATGGTCAGGAACCCTGTCAACTACAGTGGGGGGAAATCCTTGGTTAAGGAAAAAGGAAGACCTCTCAGAGGCACTGTTATATTTTATATTTAGAGATTCAGCACTGAAACAGGCCCTTCGGCCCACCAAGTCTGTGCCGACCATCAACCACCCATTTATACTAGTCCTACATCAATCCCATATTCCTACCACATCCGCATCTTCCCTCAATTCCCCTACCACCTAACTATACTAGGGGCAAGGGTGGAAGGTTGCATCATCAGAACAGTTGAGACGGAGAAACTGGGTGAATGGAATGGAGTCCTTACAGGAGGCAAGGGGTGGAATTTTATGCTGAATCCCGCGGTGGGTTTGGAGGCGGGGAGTGCAAAAAATCGGATGGGATGGTGGCGGGAGGGACCCTGTCACCATCCTGCCTCTGCCGAAATTTAGTCTGGGGGGATAAGGCCTGTGAACGGCCTCCCCACCCAGCCGCCAATTGAGGCCCTTAACTGGGTAACTAACCCCCAATTAAAGGCCTCTTCCCACCACAGCAGCAATTACCCGTGTGGGCTGCATCCAGGCTGCGGGGGGTGGGGGGGCTTAGGGGTTGGTGTCCCTCATTCAAAGGCAGTTAGTACCTGTATGACAGACCCGGCATCAGGAAGGGGGGGGCCCTGCTGAGACCCCACCCTTGCGGCTGACCCCCTTGCCCCCCTCCCCCGTGACTCCCACCCCGTGAGACCTCTCCCGTCCTGGTGCTCTACCTTCAGCCTGGTTCCAGGGCATTTCCTCAGTGTCTGGTGGCTGCAGCAGCAGTCGCAGTGGTGTTGCAGCTGTTGGCCTCTAATTGGCCAGAAGCTCTGCAAGGTCAGGACTTCCGGCGACAGAGTCCTAAATCCTACGGAAGGCCCGCCGCTGTCAAGTTAAGTGCCTGATTGGCAAAAAATTCGGCGGGCCTTCTGTACATGAGGCAAAGTGGGGATCTCAGCATCGGTTTCCCCCGACGTCGACACCCCTCCCGCCTGCACAAATTTCCACCCAAGGTGTGAAGAAGTCAAGGTAGCTGTGGGAGTCGGTGGGCTTATAATGAATTTTAGTAGACAGCCTATCTTCAGAAATGGAGACAGAGAAGTCAGGGAAGGGAAGGGAAGTGTCGGAAATGGACCATGTGAAGGTGAGAGAAGGGTGGAAATTGGAAGCGAAGTTGATGAAGTTTTCCAGTTTGGAGTGACAGCAGGATACAGTTGACAATGGACCAGAAAAAGCATTGGTGGGGGGGGCGGGGGGAGTCTGAGTAGGACTGGAACAAGGGGTTGGATTTTACCAAGCCCACAACGTCGGGCTCCATGGTGGGGGGTACCGGAAGATGGTTGCGGCAGAGGCCCACCATGGAGCTTGACGTCGGGAGGGCCCAGCTCGATCCTCCCGGCAATGGCAAGGCTTCGTGGCGGCCCCCTTGCTGCTGGGCGACAGGACCTCAATTTCAATCTTTCAATTAATGAGATGAATAAATTTAAATGAACTTTCCTTGAATCTTCCCAGCCAGCCATGATCCTCAGTGCGACAGCCGGCACTCCCCTGCCTTCAATTCCCTGTCTGGAGAAAGCCGGCATGATACTCCTGGGGAGGGGGGAGGAGTTAAGATTTCCAGTGGGCGGGGGGGGTCAAATAAATATAATGAGTGTACGGGATGGTGGGAAGGGGTGAACGTTAAACTTTGTGCAATCTGGGGGCGGGGGGAAGTCAGATTTTAAAGGTAAGTGTTTTGGGAGTTCTTCAATGAAGTAACAGAGAGCATTGGTGAAGGTAGTGCAGTTGATATTATGTATGTGCACTTTCAGAAAGCGCTTGAAAACTACCACAGAATAGATTTGTAGCAAAATTCAAGGCCATGGGATTAAAGAGGTAGTGACAACAGGGATACAAAATTGACTGACAGAAAACTGAGTTGTGGCAAACGGTTGTTTATCAGACTGAAGGGAAGTATACATTTGTGTCCTCCAGGGGTCAGTATTAGGACCATTACTTTTTAATATATATTGATGACCTGGACTTGGTTATAAAGGACATAACTTCAAAGTCTGCAGATTAAGCAAAGCTTGAAAAAATAGTAAGCAGTGAGAAGGATAGTAGCAGGCTTCAGGAGGACATAGTGAAATGAGAAGATGTATGGCAGATGTAATTTAATGCAAAGACATGTGGTGTGATACATTTTCGAAGGAAAAATGCAGAAAAACAATATAAATTATATGGTATAATTTTAAAGGAGGGGTTCAGGAACCTAGGGGCTCAGCTACTCAAATCTTTGAAGGCAGCAGGACAACTTGAGAAGGCCGTTAAAAAATGCATTCGGAATCCTTGGCTTTATAAATGAGGCTTACAATACAAAAGGAAGAATGTTATGATAAACCTTTCTAAATTACTGGTAGGGCCTTAGCTCAAGTATCGTGTTCAATTTTGGGCACCACACTTTAGGAACAATGTCAAGGCCTTGGATAGAGTGCAGCACTGATTTACCAGAATGATATCATGGATAAAGGTGTAGAGACTAGAGAAGCTGAAGTTATTCTCCTTACAGCAGAGAAGGTTAGGGAGAGACTTAATAGAATTGTTAAAAAACTATGTGAGGTTTTCATGGAGTAAATAGGGAGAAACTGTTTCCACTGGCAGGAGGGTCAGTAACCAAAAACACAGATTTAAATTATTTTGCAAAAAAGGCCAGGGGAGATGAGAATGCTTTTACACAGCAAGTTGTTGTGAAATTGCCTCCATATGTAACCGGTAAAAAATAGAACAGTTTATCTGCTGACAGCACTAGAACTTCCCTACTTTTAGGTCAAAAGATATATCTGCTATTTTCAATGGATTTTCAAATAGCTTGTAATTCTTCTGTCTGATAGGTGGTATTATCATAGATATGCCTCTAAAGACAAATTGACAATATTTCAAGCCAAATGTACTATTATGCTGGAATTTGCAACAAACATATAAGCAGTGAGACATTTGGGGCAAGGAATCAAGAACCTCGCTTTGGGTGCACCTTGGGTGAGCAGTGCGCAGAGTGCCCGATGGCACCAGGCAGAGGTCCGAACCATTTTCGTAGGCAAGCCTCATTTTAATTTGATCAGTCAGTTGCCAGCAGGAAAGCAGGAATGAAAAAATCAGGATGATTTTTGCTTGGGAAAACCACCATTAACTAAGCAGTAAGGACCAATTAACAGGTTCGACAGCCTAATCACTTAATTAACTCTGATGTTTTGCCCATTGACATTTTGAAAGTGACAGAAGCACCTGCATGAAGCAAGTTGTAAGCTTCTTTTAATATGCAAATTCTATGACAGATATAGAACCTTGATTGCCATCTTAGGAGAACTGGTCAGAATGTATGCCGTGTACTTTCTGGTCAGTTCCAAAGGTGACAAAGCCAAAGAGGTCCAGCAAAGATAAGTTTGAAATTATTTTTGTGTGGTGCACAGCACCAAGAGGACTCCTCCAAGCATCACAAAGATATCCTAGGCCGCTGCTGCTCCTGTCCCAGGACCCCCACTCAGCAATCTGATATTGACCATCCTTCAACCTTGGATTACCTCGCCAAGGTCAAAGCCAACCTACTGTTTCTGCTGGAGTGTGGAATACCACACCTCAGCACCTACAGGCAATGGTTGCAATGGTAGTCGCATGGGCCATCGATCTGGTTAGGGGGTAATGATTCCCGTTCCTCCGGCCTGGGAATTCTGCTGCGGGGAGGTAACTAGATCATCTCCAAAGTTAAGGAGGTGGTGGGCGGTCGCCCCCTCGGAGCAGATGTAATGTACAACAATGCTCCGCTCCGGTTGATCAACATGTACGCCCCGGTTCAATGCAGCGAGCGGCTGACCGTCTTCCAGCAGCTTCCACTGCTGCCGGCGACATCCAGGCCGGTCATTCCAGGCGGTGACTTCAGCTGCATAATTGATGCAGCTGGACAATCCAGCATTGATGACAGCCAACTAGATGCTACATCCGGATTCCTAATGGAAACAGTTAAAGATGCCAAGCTGCACAATGTTTTCAGCAAACCTGCAGACAGAGTGCAGCGTAGATACACCTGGTCAAGATCGGACGGGTCTGCCCATTCCAGGATTGACTTCCTGTTTGTGTTCCGTGCTGTCATAGTCAGATCCACCGATGTCAAGCCGGTGTTCTTCTCTGATCTTTGCCTCTTACTGGCTGACTGTCACTTACAGGATGACCAGCGGGTTGCCAGGGGGACATGGAAGCTCAATGCTACACTGCTAACCCCAGAGAACGTTGAGGAACTCAAAAGGGATTACAAAGGTTGGGGAACCGTGAAACCCCTCTTTGAGTCTCCAGTTCATTGGTGGGAGGTGATCAAGGAGAACATCAAGAGTTTCTTTATCTTCAAAAGTGTTCAGAGGGCGAGAGAGAGACAAAGGGAAATGTCCCGACTCCAGAAAAGAATGCAAAATTTGCTCCAGCTGCAGTCGATGGGGGTCGAGGTCAAGGAGAATCTCCAAAAGGTGAAGAGCCAGCAGGCCTCGCTCTTTGCCACAGAGGCCTCCAAGATCATCTTCCGGTCCAGAGTCCGCTCTGTTGAGCAGGATGAGACGTGCTCGCGTTACTTCTTCCAAATGGTACACAGAGAGAGCTCTGTGATCAGCAGCCTGAAGGAAAAGGATGGCTTGGTAACGTCTTTGCAGTCTGACATACTAAGGATCAGCAAATTCTTTTATGCTGGGCTGTACAACGTGAAGCCCACGGACAGCACGGTCTCCCAGTCCTTCCTGTCATCTATCATGGAGGTCTTAGATGACAGCATGAGGGAGAGACTGAACAAACTGCTAACTCTGGATGAGCTGACAAACGCCGTCAGGTCCTTCAAGACGAGTAGAACTTCCGGAAGCAATGGCTTACCGGTTGAGTTGTATTCGGCTATGTGGGACTGGGTCGGCCCAGACCTGCTGGAAGTATACGAGCGTATGCTTCTGGCCGGCAGCATGTCAGAATCCATGAGGAAAGGCATCATCACGCTCATCTACAAGCGGAAGGGGGAGAGGGCAGGAATCAGAAATTGGCGGCCCATCTCACTGCTTAATGTAAACTACAAGATTCTGTCCAAAGTCATCGCCAGTCAGGCCACGTCTGCTCTGGAGTTGGTGATTCACCGTGACCAGACCTGTACTGTACCCAGCAGGAAGATCTCTGATAGTCTCGCGCTACTCAGGGATACGACCACCTATGTACGGGACAGGAGGGTGGACACCTGCCTCATCAGCTTGGACCAGGAGAAGGCTTTTGACAGGATATCACACACCTGCATGATGGGGGAGATCTCCAAAATGGGGTTTGGGGATGGAATCCGCAATTGGATCAAACTGCTGTACACAAACATCAGTAGCGCAGTCTCAATCAATGGGTGGGAATCAGAAAGTTTCCCGATCAAATCTGGAGTCAGACAGGGCTGGCCTCTCTCGCCTGCCTTGTTTGTTTGCTGTATCGAACATTTTGCTGAGTCCATTAGGAAGGATGTGGGCATAAGAGGTGTGACAATCCCAGGCAGCGGAGGCACTCAGGTAAAAACCTCCCTGTATGTCGACGACGTCGCCGTCTTCGACTCGGATCCGCTGTCCGTTTGCAGACTGATGTGCATCTGCGACCAGTTTGAACTGGCCTCGGGAGCCACAGTCAACCACGCCAAGAGTGAGGCCATGTTCTTTGGGAACTGGGCCGACCGATCCTTTGTCCCCTTCACTGTCAGGTCAGACTACCTGAAGGTGCTGGGGATATGGTTCAGAAGGGCTGGGGTGTGCACCAAAAACTGGAAGGAGTGAGTAGCCAGGGTACACCATAAACTGAGCATGTGGGAGAAGCGTTCTCCCTCCATTGTGGGTAAGAACCTGGTCATGAGGTGCGAGGCGCTCACGTTGTTGCTGCATGTTGCAAGTCTGGCCCATACCCAATTCCTGCGCCGAGCTTTATCTGGAGATCTAAAATGGATCAGGTCCAGAGAGACATCATGTTCCAACCTCTGGATAAGGGCGGAAAAAATGTACCCAGCGTCGCCCTCATCCTGTTGACCACCCTTCGTGTGCAGCTACATCAAGCTGTGCATAGAACCCCAGTACGAAAACACCATGTGTCACTACGTGCTGAGGTTCTATCTGTCCTCGGTGTTACGAAGGATGGGTCTGGTCACATTACCGTGGAATGCTCCATCCAGTTGGACTGTGCTGCACCACCTATCCTTCGTGGGAAAGTTTCTGCGGGAAAACACCTTTGACCACCAATCCATCAGGCAGTAGTCTGCATAGAATGTCCTCAAGGCCCTATGGGAAAAGGAGATGGTGGATCCGGTCGGATGGTTCCCCGAGCAGACTGCCAAAGTCATTTGGCGGAATGCTTCATCTCCAGAACTTTCAAACAAGCAGCAAGACGTAGCTTGGCTGGTGGTGAGAAGGGCCCTCCCTGTCAGATCCTTCCTGCACACCCAGAATCTCACCGCCTCCGCACGCTGCCCTTGGGGTAGCTGTGGTGAGGAAGAGACTGTTGCCCATCTTCTTCTAGAATGTGCCCTTGCAAAACAGGTGTGGAACAGTGGTTTTTGTCGAGGTTCATCCCAAGCAGCTCTGTAACACAGGAGTCTATGCTCTACGGACTGTTCTTAGGGACGCACACCGAGATAAACATCAACTGCTGCTGGAGGACCATCAATTCGGTGAAAGACACTCTTTGGTATTCCCGAAACTTGCTGGTCTTCCAGCGCAAAGAGTTGTCCACAATCGAGTGTTGCAGACTGGCACATTCCAAGGTCCAGGACTACGCGCTGAGGGGCGCACTAAAGCTTGGGGCAGTCACTGCAAAGCTTCAATGGGGAAAAACCACTGTGTAAGGTCCTCCCGCCATAGTATACTGAGGGGCTGGACCCATGAGAAACCTCTCGGGCTGTATACACCAAATATGGGTTTGCTGTAAAATATACATGTAAAATGGAATGGAAGGGTCATGAGGCAACTCACTCCTGTATTGAAGAAAACTGATTTCCTTTGCACTTTCTGGAATGTCAACTTGGTGCTGTTTTGAACTGTTTTGTAATGTATTTCTTACAGATTTTTATGAATAAAGTATATTTTTGAGAAAAAATAATCCTTAGTTCAACAAGCTGCATTTGGATGCCTGTCTTGTGTCCTGCATCTCATTGATTTGCTGTACATGAGGTCTGGGTGGCAAAATTGCGGCTGCCTCTTCGCTCAAGAAGGGCAGCTGACCGGCACACTGCCAGTTGGATGCCCAAAAGTTAAGTCAACCCTATAGATGAATCTATAACATAAAATATTTACATATCTAGTTCCTATTTTCGTGTCATAGATTCATTCCATATTTCTAGATAACATTTTTATCTTATTATTTATAGTTAAATATATGAGAAAAACTAATGTTCTAGAACAAGCGCCCCGATCTTTACTGGGATGGGATTTCCAAGCAGGGAGAAGGAGTTCCGCTTGGAAAACCTGGAATGCTGTGGAGTTTTGACTCATGCTTGGCTTCTTTTCGACAGGTTCCCCGCCCGAAAACCAGCCTGATTGGCAAACTCGACCTCCTGTTGGGCGGGGAGCGTCCCATAAGAGGTCACATCACAGCCCAGGAGCAAGTAAATTCTTGCTGTTGAGATTGCGGGAGACGGGGTGGGTATAGAGTGGCTTGTAGAGCCAGGAGGGGGTCTGATCATGGGGACTGTCCAATTGCAGGGAGGTTAGCTTGGGAGGCAGGGATGAAATATTCCTGCTCCTCCTGGCCCACAAGCAGTGCTGAAAAGGTGATTACTTCTCCTATGCAGCAGTCTTCACCTTTTAACTGCCAGGTTTCTCGAGGCACAGGAAGCCCTACCAGCCAGGGTTAAACCTACAAGATAGATAAAATCTGAGACATGGGACCTCATTAAAATATTTAAATGAGCAACCCACCTACTGGGAGTGGGTTGGTTGCCCACCGTCCGCTAATACCAGAAGTTGGCAGGTTCGAGGCAGGTTGGATTCAGGTTTGAGGCCTTTAATATTTTTAAATCCCACTTGACCTAAATCCATCCATTTGCTAAAATTCCCCTGAAAGTATCTGGTTGTTATAAGATATTTTCTACTTTGGACGCAAAGTACTAACTAAGTATAAGTTTTCTTTTCATCAACGTAAAAGGTTATTTTGTCCTTTTTATTGCATAATTTTACACTAATAGGATGCTCTTGAAATATTGATTTCCACCCCCCCGGCCTAATACTCTTCTGGCCAATTCAAGCAGTGAAGAATGAGCACACAGAAAAGAGACATCTTATGGCAAAGCACCTAACTTTATAACATTCATGCTAGAACTAAATTGCAATGTGAAACATACCATTTACTGAGATGGCATTAACATATTAAATAAAAATTTATTTTATGTTTGTTTTGAACAAAGCCCAACTATTTCAGTTTTGAGTATTTCTGAAAATAGAGACATGTTGTCAAAGCTTTTCGTCTTGCATTCATCAAGACAAATCGTAAAAATACCTCTTTCTCTCTTTTGGGCCTCCTTATCTCGAGAGACAATGGATACGCGCCTGGAGGTGGTCAGTGGTTTGTGAAGCAGCGCCTGGAGTGGCTATAAAGGCCAATTCTGGAGTGACAGGCTCTTCCACAGGTGCTGCAGAGAAATTTGTTTGTTGGGGCTGTTGCACAGTTGGCTCTCCCCTTGCGCCTCTGTCTTTTTTCCTGCCAACTACTAAGTCTCTTCGACTCGCCACAATTTAGCCCTGTCTTTATGGCTGCCCGCCAGCTCTGGCGAATGCTGGCAACTGACTCCCACGACTTGTGATCAATGTCACACGATTTCATGTCGCGTTTGCAGACGTCTTTATAACGGAGACATGGACGGCCGGTGGGTCTGATACCAGTGGCGAGCTCGCTGTACAATGTGTCTTTGGGGATCCTGCCATCTTCCATGCGGCTCACATGGCCAAGCCATCTCAAGCGCCGCTGACTCAGTAGTGTGTATAAGCTGGGGATGTTGGCCGCTTCAAGGACTTCTGTGTTGGAGATATAGTCCTGCCACCTGATGCCAAGTATTCTCCGAAGGCAGCGAAGATGGAATGAATTGAGACGTCGCTCTTGGCTGGCATACGTTGTCCAGGCCTCGCTGCCGTAGAGCAAGGTACTGAGGACACAGGCCTGATACACTCGGACTTTTGTGTTCCGTGTCAGTGCGCCATTTTCCCACACTCTCTTGGCCAGTCTGAACATAGCAGTGGAAGCCTTACCCATGCGCTTGTTGATTTCTGCATCTAGAGACAGGTTACTGGTGATAGTTGAGCCTAGGTAGGTGAACTCTTGAACCACTTCCAGAGCGTGGTCGCCAATATTGATGGATGGAGCATTTCTGACATCCTGCCCCATGATGTTCGTTTTCTTGAGGCTGATGGTTAGGCCAAATTCATTGCAGGCAGACGCAAACCTGTCGATGAGACTCTGCAGGCATTCTTCAGTGTGAGATGTTAAAGCAGCATCGTCAGCAAAGAGGAGTTCTCTGATGAGGACTTTCCGTACTTTGGACTTCGCTCTTAGACGGGCAAGGTTGAACAACCTGCCCCCTGATCTTGTGTGGAGGAAAATTCCTTCTTCAGAGGATTTGAACGCATGTGAAAGCAGCAGGGAGAAGAAAATCCCAAAAAGTGTGGGTGCGAGAACACAGCCCTGTTTCACACCACTCAGGATAGGAAAGGGCTCTGATGAGGAGCCACCATGTTGAATTGTGCCTTTCATATTGTCATGGAATGAGGTGATGATACTTAGTAGCTTTGGTGGACATCCGATCTTTTCTAGTAGTCTGAAGAGACCACGTCTGCTGACGAGGTCAAAGGCTTTGGTGAGATCAATGAAAGCAATGTAGAGGGGCATCTGTTGTTCACGGCATTTCTCCTGTATCTGACGAAGGGAGAACAGCATGTCAATAGTCGATCTCTCTGCACGAAAGCCACACTGTGCCTCAGGGTAGACGCGCTCGGCCAGCTTCTGGAGCCTGTTCAGAGCGACTCGAGCAAAGACTTTCCCCACTATGCTGAGCAGGGAGATTCCACGGTAGTTGTTGCAGTCACCGCGGTCACCTTTGTTTTTATAGAGGGTGATGATGTTGGCATCGCGCATGTCCTGGGGTACTGCTCCCTCGTCCCAGCACAGGCATAGCAGTTCATGTAGTGCTGAGAGTATAGCAGGCTTGGCACTCTTGATTATTTCAGGGGTAATGCTGTCCTTCCCAGGGGCTTTTCCGCTGGCTAGGGAATCAATGGCATCACTGAGTTCCGATTTGGTTGGAATGTAAGGAAAAACAACAACTTTATATTCTATGAGAAGAGAGTGCTGATTGGTTGGCAAGTGAACTCTGATTGGTAGAGGCGTTGCCATGGATAATGCAGCAGTTTATGGTGACTGATAGTTAACTACCAAGCTTTGTTTGAAATTTAAACCAGACAGCTTGACTCTGATTGGTCAAGACATTGCCCTGAGGAATGAACCAGCGAATGGCTGTTACTTATTTTGTTTAGCTGAAACAGGTGCAATGTGTGTACATGTTCTTTCTGTCTGCAAAAAACAGAGCCTTGTGTATTTCAGTTTTATAACTTTTAATTCAAATTGATTTTTTAAGAATCAAGGCGTGATTTTTATCCCCATTTACAATTAGAAACAGGGCAGTAGTGGGCCAAAAGTTTGGTGCGCTGCTTACCTTCCAGTTCCAAGCAACATACCGTACAGATCAGGAAATAAACAGGAATGTAATTAGATAGGCAAATTGGGGCCCTAAGCCGCCTGTCAGATCTTGATGCAATACTAGGGTTCCATTGGGTGAAGCTAGTATTTTACATGCAGTGTCATACAGTGGAACTTAGCAGTGAGCGGTCAAACTAGTGTCATTAAAAGGATCCTTACAGGACACTCTGAGAACAGTCAAGAAAGTTGTGCCACTGATTTCTGTGGGGTCAGGAGGAAAACTGATGTTCCTCCTAGCTCCACAAAAATCTTCCCGCCCTATGTCCACCCGTCTCAGATAGCCTCCGCCATGCCGTCTTTTAGGGCCTATACAATTTATGACTTGGCACTGAGGAGGAGCTGTAGGATCTTCCACCACCTCCAATCAGTGAGCTGCCTGACAGCATTGTTTAGCGCTGGCATCTGGCTGATCAAATTAAAATGAGGCCTGCCCATGAAAATGGTTCGGACCTCTCGCTGGTGCTATCGGGCAGGCAGTGCAATCACTCTGCGCACTGCCCTCGCAAGGTGCACCCAAAGTTGAGGTCCTTGATTCCTTGCCCCAGATGTCACGCTGCTTGTATGTTTGTTGCAAACTCCAGTATAATAGTACATTTGGTTTGAAGAGGCATATCTATGATGATGCCACTGAACAGACAGAAGAATTACAAACTATTTGAAATTCTATTGAAAATAGCAGATATATCCTCTGACTTAAAAGTAAGAAACTGTAACTCTGTAAGCAGATAAATTGCTCTACTTTGTTATTATTAGACAATCACCCTCAGGCGGAATGAGCTTCTGAAGAGTGGTAATTTTGCCTCCTACCATTTGAAAATGCATTGCCTTTTGCACCAAAATTTGTTATCCAGTGTAGGCTTAGGTTCATAGTTTCTCAAATGAGTTTGAAGAAGAGGCAACTGCTACCCAAGTGTGAAACATACCATTTTTAGAAAACCTTTTTTAATTTCATTATTGAGTGGGTGGATCTAATTATTTGTAACCATGTTGCAGCCTTTGCAGTCTTCAAATACTGAAGTGACTTGAACACAAGTTGGTTGTAAATTAAGACAGAACTGATGTAAACAGACCACATAATTTAGCAAACACAGCAAAACAAACCATGGCATTCTGCCCCAATATGGCTACCATAAACTTTTCAAAGGAGGGATAGTATAAGTGAGACATTAGAGGAAATCAATTTGTCAACTGTTTCAGTTAAAGGAATATCCCAGTCCATGGCAAAACAACATTATTCACTGACACTTCCTGATGGTAGAGTATCTGCATCAGAATGCCTCAAAATTGCTTGGAATGATCACTGCCTTTCAGTGGGATGTTGAAATGCATGTGGCTATAGAAACAAATCAGGGAAATGTTGCTCATTGAATCCTGCCCCTGCAGTCCCCTACTTAGTCCACTGGTTCCTGGGAGCTGCTTATCCTCTCAGTGATATGTCTAAGACAGACCAATGTGTATCCATAAAATCAAACAAACCTGTCTGTTCCCACTACTCAGTCTTGACTTCAAAACTCTCTAAATAGTAGATCCCATATGTGATCGAGCATTTTGAAGCTTAATTGCTTAGTTTGTTGCTTAGTCCTGAATCACTAAGATTTCCATTGCAGCCACCATGTTGATTGATGTTCCATCCAAGGTGGACTTCAGTATGGTCCGCCATTGCTCCTGTGGATTGTGCAGCTTCGAGTTAGATCTTTACAAACTTCCCAGCTTCTTGTTCCTAAAAGTGCGCAAGTATAGCATTGTGAATATCATCCTGGTACTGTAACACTTTCATCTTAAAGGTGGGCCCAATGATTTCATCTTCTATCACGTCACAAGACTAAACAAATTTCCATCTCCCTGACATCCTGGCAGTGCAAACATAACTACATTTAAAATCAAGAGGTCAAGGAAATGTAATTATTAATTATTATTAATAGTTACTCCTGGGACTGGATGCAGAATTCGTAAAATTTATCTATTTTAATACTTTGAATACAACAAAAAATAGAGCTACAAATATAAATGATCGCAAGACAGTTGGACATCATTTGTACCTAATTCTCACCAGTCAGATTTCCAAAATCTTCTGGACAGAGAAGAAAGCCACTTTAGATGAGATATGAGAAGCATTAAAGTACACTCTATGTTTTACAATATCTGAGACTGAAATTGAATTGTTAGAGTAAAATGAAATGAAACTGTTCAATTATTATGCTTTACACTTCATTTGAAATATAAAAAGAATTTCCAATTCTTTGATTGCAGCAATCATATCAGCTCATGTGGCCTTGTATCACGTATCATGTCACACTTAGGGACGGATTTTGTTCTCATCCCGACGGTGTGGGGGGGGGGTGGGGGGGGGGGTTGCGGGGGAGGCCACACAATTGGGGCAGAATCGCCCGCCATGGAACCTGACACCGTGAATTCCAGTTTCGATTCTCCTGGGGGGAGGGATAGACTGACGACGACGACCTTCCCGCTCAGAGGCCAAATAAGGGTCTCTTCCCACAACAGCTGGGATCTTACCGGGGGTGGGGGAGCCTCTGCCATGTGGGAAGGACGCTTTGGAAAACGAGGTACCCTCCCTGCGGCTTGGGGTTGTTCCCTCCTTCGTGGGCAATTTTTGGCCCACGAGGACCCCCTTCAGGAGCAAATGTACCCCCTGGGACATCCCTCCCCCTGGACCAAACACCCATCCACCAACCACCCTAGCCAGGGCCTTCTGGACTGGCACCAGCGACCCCACCTCACTTACCTGAGGTCCGGGCTTCCAGCGCTGGGCCGGGTCCAAGGCCTCTGCAATACCGGCACTGATCATCACTCCCAGTGGCGCTGCCGATATTGCTATGGTGCTATGATAGGCCATCAGCTCTTGGGGGCGGGATCCCATCCCTATTAAGTGTTTAAAGGGACAGGGATTCGCCTCGTTAAACTTTGACCCCAAAAGACCGGAGGATCACTCTGGGCGTCAGAAAAAATACGAGGCTGGGTTTCCCCTGACTTTTTAGCCTGGTGCCAGTAGCCCCGCCTCCTACATGAAATTCAGCCTTTTGTAACCGGTATAGTCAACAATTTTCCATCAAGTAGCCTCTGTAGGGGGCAATTTTAACCTAATACACTAAGCAGGAAATCCATGACATTGGGTGCAACATTCTTTTTTCACCTTGTCCAATACTACCTTCCATTGACTTCAGTGGAGAACAAAATCAGGCCGGGTATAAAACCATCAGATTCCTGATGGGTGGGTTAGTTTAAAATTGCCCCCATATGTAAGCAGTATGCACAATATTTGGTCAACTTACAACTCATTTCCTAATTCACATCATTACAATAAAAAGACAAATTTAGAGAACTTTCTAACTGATCTGTAAATTCAAAAGCATTGTAGTTAGCATGCCGAACTGAAGAAATTTAGTCTACTGTACACTGGCACAAGGATAATTCATTCTGTTTGATATATTTAATTTGGTTTTGCAGTATTAATTGCACATTGATACTGAAATAGCATTTCATGAACATTTAAAACTGTAATTGAAATAGAGTGATTAGTAATTGAAATCATATGAGAAGGGAAGGGGGTGTTTTGATTTGACTACAATGTTCCAAGATGAAGACATAAGAAATGAATCAGCATCCTAAAAATGTGTCGCTTCCTTCAAGAATTTTTCCTGTCTGTGTGCTTTCAAATGGTTCTGTTTAGGGCAATAAACAAGAAGCAGCCCTTGAAGTACAAAAGCCTTTTGCAGGTTCTGTGTTGCACATGCTCACTAGGACTTCAAAGAGGAATGCTGATGAATTTTCCTTGTAATCCTGCCTTTTGGCCCAAAGGCCTACTCCATCTGAATAAACAAAACCCTAGTGGCCCAACTGTGGTCCAAAAGATCAGGTGATGTAAAAAAAACGTGATTTTTAAAAATCAATATTGCTTTTGCTCGTACTCTTAAGGTCTTTTTTGGCAGTTCTTTTATGTGTTTCAAAAGACAGTTTTGATTTCCAGGGGATTTGGAAACCTGTTACATAGAGTAGGACTGTAAATCAGTACTATCTTTTTCCTGCAGCAAGATAATAATAACATCTTTAAACCCCATGCAGATTTTCAAACCTAATTTTTTAATGTGTAAGTTATTCATCAGGATTTTACACCCACCATTGTGACAAAATGACATTCTTCACTTATTGGGTTGAATTGGAGTTTATAATTTTATAATTATCAAATTTAAATTAAACCCCAGGGGATGTGCTTTAGAGTATTCACTTTATTTAAAACAAATTGAACTAAAACTGATTACTGGTGATCCATATTTCTGTCGGTTTTATTTACAAATTCTCGGACTCTTTCTTCCATTCTGATTTCTCTCTTTGTTTCATCTCTCTGTCTTTCATGATACATGCATTTTCTCTGCACTCTCCTTTCTTGTTTTCTTTAACAGTGTTTCTCTTATGATCTTCTCATCTGTCTCTTTCCAGCCACTGTTCAGGACTTTCCAAATCTCACTTCTTTAATGTCTCCGAATTTACTTTGTTTTCCTTTGCTGGCCCTGCCCTTTTCCATTTCTTAACTTAATGGTTTCCCATCTCTCATTCCAGTCTCAGCACTTTTGTAACCCATGATGTGCCTTTCCTAGACTTGGATTAGTTCTCTCTCCTGTTTCCAGGAGCTATTGACTCATTAATATTAAATTATATATTTCTTTTAACTATTTTAAAACAGAACCAAAAAAACTATGTTAAATTATGTTTTCAAGCCAATTACATACCAAAAAAGTTACTGGAATCTACCTTAAGTAGAATATAAACATCTGAGTTCTCTCAGGCCTCACTAAATTACAAATATTCTGCTAAGTTAATCTGAATTATGGTCAACTGACACACTGAAATTTGCTCTTTTTAATGAGGAACTACACAAAATCAAATTTAATAATGTCATTTTACACTTATTTTTGTAGTCACAGTCATACAAAGTACCTTATATAAAAATACGGGAATCAAAAATCCACAGAACACCGTCTTGGTAGTTACACTGGGATCATGCCTACCGATACCATCCAGTGCTGACCCCTGTGGAGTCATTGGAAAGGCAGATAACTTACATTGCAGGCACCTTTTCTACCACTGATATATTTCAGGCACCCGCCAATCCCGTTCTGCCTGAAACTGCATCAAGCTGGCATCCAGGGAGATGCTTCTCCCCCAACTGAAAAACCTGTTAACTTCCCTTTGGCGCCTTTGTCAAGGGAGTCGTGACCTTAATTTTATCCTTGGGGGTCCAGGTCACTTTTCTAGAGACTCTGCTCCTTACAAGGCTGATCGGAAAATCACAGTTTCGATCAGAACCCAGTGGAGAAAGGTCTTGGCCTTTTACTGAACAGCTTCACCAGACTCTTGCCAAAGAAATGGTGGGAGTTTGTCAGAATAGCCAAAGAAATTCAGTCCCAGTGTTTTCAATTTTTGCAGATCCCAATATACTAAAACACTAACAATCTGAGAACTGTGCACCCAGCTGTAAAGTTAATTACAAATTAGGGGGGGAATTTTATGCTCTCGCCCAGGGTGGGTTTGGAGGCCAAAGGAGAGCATATACATGAGTGGGATGGTGGCGGGGGAGAACCCCGCCATCTTCCCACCTCTGCCGAAATTAGGTCTAGGGCAGGAAAGCCTGTGAACAGCCTTCCCGCCTTGCTGCCAATTGAAGCCCTTAAGTGGACAATTAATGCTCAATTAAGGGCCTCATGCCACCGCCACAATTAGCTGAGTGGCGGGCAGGCCTGTTGCCGCATGGGAAGCACAGGAAAAACTGTGCGGGCTACTTGCCGGCTCTGGGATGGCAGAGGGGAGGGGTGGGGGGATGGGTCCCTCAATAAAAGGCACTTAGTGCCTGAACAAGGGATCCGGCTTTGGGAAGTGTGGGGCCTACTGAGAGCCCCCCGCCCTTGCCTTTGCTGTCAACCCCCCTACACCCACCTCCCCCGGCTCCCCATCCCGCGAGACCCTTCCTGCCGTGACCTACCTGTATAATAAAAGCAAAATACTGCGGATGCTGGAAATCTGAAATAAAAACAGGAAATGCTGGAAATACTCAGCAGGTCTGGCAGTATCTGTGGAGAGAGAAGCAGAGTTAACGTTTCAGGTCAGTGACCCTTCTTCGGAACTGGCAAATATTAGAAATGTCAAAGGTTATAAGCAAGTGAAGCGGGGGTGGGGCAAGAGATAACAAAGGAGAAGGCGTAGGTTGGACAAGGCTACATAGCTGACCAAAAGGTCATGGAGCAAAGGCAAGCAATATGTTAATGGTGTATTGAAAGACAAAGCACTAATACAGATAGGGTGTTAACGGACTGAAGATTGAACAGCAGCAAGTACAAGCATGAAAAAAAACAGTGGGTAAGCAAACTGAACAAACTAAGATGAAATGAAATAAATGCAAAAAAAAGATTGTAAAAAATGTAAAAAAGAATGTTTTAAAAAAAGGAAGAAAAAATAACTAAAAATGAAAGTAAAATGGGGGGCTGTCATGCTCTGAAATTATTGAACTCAATGTTCAGTCCGGCAGGCTGTAGTGTGCCTAATCGGTAAATGAGATGCTGTTCCTCGAGCTTGTGCTGATGTTCACTGGAACACTGCAGCAAGCCCAGGATAGAGATGTGAGCATGAGAGCAGGGGGGAGTGTTGAAATGGCAAGCAACCGGAAGCTCAGGTTCCTGTTTGCGGACTGAGCGGAGGTGTTCCACAAAGCAGCCACCCAGTCTGCGTTTGGTCTCCCCAATGTAGAGGAGACCACATTGTGAGCAGCGAATACAGTATACTGCATTGAAAGAAGTACAAGTAAATCGCTGCTTCACCTGAAAGGAGTGTTTCGGGCCTGGGATAGTGAGGAGAGAGGAGGTAAATGGGCAGGTATTACACCTCTTGCGGTTGCGAGGGAAGGTGCCTTGGGAAGGGGACGAGGTGGTGGGGGTAATGGAGGAGTGGACCAGGGTGTCACAGAGGGAATGATCCCTTCGGAATGCTGACAGGGGAAGGGAGGGGAAGATGCATTTGGTAGTGGGACCTACCTGTGGCCTGGGTCCAGCACTCCTCCTCGGCCTCGGTTGGGTGCTCCACTGGCAGTAGCCACTGCCTTCGTAGTGGTGCTGCTCAGTTAAAGAGCTCCAGCAGCTCTTCGAGGGTGGGACATCCATTGCCGGAGTCCTTGATCCTGTGGAAGGCCCACCGCTGTCCAGTTAAGTGCCTAATTGGCACTTGATTTGGCAGGCCTCCCACAGAAAGGGAGAAGCAGGACTACTCCTTTGGACCCCAGAGGGAAAGTTATATAGGTAACATTTCTAATGTAAGAAACACACAAGTAGTCAAATATTGCACTAAAATTATTAAATACGTCTATCAAATTAGCCATTTAATGTTTGATCAATGAAAGGAATCTTAGCTTTAGTTCTTATACCTTAGTTGTTCATGGGTGCACTGACTAGTGTCAATAGTTATTTTTAAACAACATTAAATATTTGTGCAGCAGCAATTAATGGCAAGAATGCAAACTTACCATGGATTTTAACTTCTGGGTGGAAGCTGCCAACTTCCCACCCAATTTGAACAGCTAGGCCTCATTAACGTCCAACCAGCAAGCTACCTACCCAAAACAGGCAAAAAGAGGCAGGTGGGACTGACTGCCAACAGGTAAATCATGGGAGAGAGTTTGGCAGGTGAATGGGAAGGGGGATGGTGGGTGGGGGAGCCTGACAAAGCAGAGGCCGAGAGTTTCCCTCTGGGGTCCAAAGGAGCAGTCCCAGAAAGAAAGGTCTGTCGCTTACCTTTTAGGACATCCATTGGTTGCCCGGCAGGCTTCCTGGGACAGAGCAAGCACAGCGGTTGCTCTGGCCAGTAAGCTATTAAAATTGCCTCAGGCTCTTATCTGAGCGATAGGATCCCAGTTAATGTATATTAATAAGGCTTCTACTGACTACATTTTCCATGTAATTAATTTCCCACAGTTGTTGGGAACTTTAAAGCATCAGAGGGAGCAGTGAGTGTTCAAGAGGATTGCTTATAATGGTCAAAAGATATTTTTACGCTACTGGACTGAAGCCTACAGACCTGAGTTCTTCCTTTGTTGTCTTCATTTAATAGTGTAAACCAGCCAATCCACAATAAATTACAAACCTATGACTCTATGATTGTTATGAGCAGCGATTTTGCATACAGGAGTCAATAGCACAGATTTTCTTATGAGCAGCTGCAGCAATCCAAGCCTTTGGAAGACAATGAAGGAGAACAGGAATTGTCAAGAGTACATCAGCCAGTGTCCAAAGGTGCAACAGACACTCATAACAATTTTTTTCATTTGAGAGCTGCACATGACCCTTTATGTAAAAAGAGGAGAACAGAATTCTGCAACATTTTAGCTAAAGTTGGCAAGCTATTCTCTGCTAAGGCTCCATTGTAATCTAAAAACCACTTCTTTTTGAACAAGGTGGTCCTCTTCTTCTTTGGCCTCCTTGTCTCGAGAGACAATGAGTAAGGGCCTAGAGGTGGTCAATAGTTTGTGAAGCAGCGCCTAGAGTGACCATAAAAGCCAATTCTAGAGTGACAGGCTCTTCCACAGGTGCTGCAGATAAAATTGGCTGTCGGGGCTGTTACACAGTTGGCTCTCTCCTTGCGCTTCAGTCTTTTTTCCTGCCAACAGCTAAGTCTCTTCGACTCGCCACTCTTTAGCCCCGCCTTTATGGCTATCCGCCAACTCTGACGATCACTGGCAACTGACTCCCACGACTTGTGATGAACGTCACAGGACTTCATGTCGCGTTTGCAGACGTCTTTAAAGCGGAGACATGGACAGCCGGTGGGTCTGATACCAGTGACCAGCTCACTGTACAATGTGTCCTTGGGGATCCTGCCATCTTCCATGCAGCTCACATGGCCAAGCCATCTCAAGCACCACTGGCTCAGTAGGGTGTATATGCTGGGGATGTTGGCTGCCTTGAGGACTTCTGTGTTGGAGATACGGTCCTGCCACCTGATGCCAAGGATTCTCCAGAGGCAGCGAAGATGGAATGAATTGAGATGTCGCTCTTGGCTGACATACGTTGTCCAGGCCTTGCTGCCGTAGAGCAAGGTATGGAGGACACAGGCTTGATACACTCAGACCTTTGTGTTCCGTGTCAGTTCGCCATTTACCCACACTCTCTTGGCCAGTCTGGACATAGCAGCGGACGCCTTTCCCATGCACTTGTTGATTTCTGCATTGAGAGACAGGTTACTGGTGATAGTTGAGCCTAGGTAAGTGAACTCTTAAACCACTTCCAGAGCGTGGTCGCCGATATTGCTGGATGGAGCATTTCTCACATCCTGTCCCATGATGTTTGTTTTCTTGAGGCTGATGGTTAGGCCAAATTCGTTGCAGGCAGCCGGCATCCTATCGATGAGTCTCTGCAGACACTCTTCTGAACAAGACAGTATATCCTACAATTTTGATGCTGCTGTCATTTGGTTTCATTAATGCAAAAGTGCACATATACCATGTGTTTAGCTTGGTAGCTAACTTTGCTAAGTGTCCCCCATAGCTCAGCTGGGAGCACTCTTACCTCCAAGTCAAAAGATTGCCGGATCAAGCTCTGCTACAGAGACTTAAGCACTAAAATCTAGGCTGACGCTCCAGTGCAATACTCAGTGAGTGCTACACTGTTGGAGGTGTTGTATTTTGGATCAGAGGTTAAACTGAACTGTCTTCTGTCCCAAGTGAATATAAAAGATCTGATGGCATTCTTTTAAAGAACAGCAGGGGGGAATGTTGTGGTGTCCTAGCCAATATTTACCCTTCAGTCAACATCACAAAAAACAAATCATCTGGTCACTGCCACATTGTTGTTCATGGGAGCTTGCTGCGTGCAAATTGGCAGCTACATTTCCTACATTACAACAGTGACTCCACTTCAAAAGTATTTCATTGGCTGTAAAGCACTTTGGGACATCCTGAGGCCATGAAAGGTGCCATAAAAATGCAGATATTTTTCTTTCTACTGCACTTTAATCTTTCTTCTATAATACTTCTAAATTCTGTAGAAAGCAGCAGGTGCAGAGGTTTCCTGAGAGGGCTTTCCAAGACCTTTTTTAAAAATTCGTTTCATGGGATGTGGGCATCGCTGGCCAGGCCAGCATTTATTGCCCATCCCTAATTGCCCATGAGAAGGTGGGGGTGAGCAGCCTTCTTGAACCGCTGCAGTCTTTTGGGGGTAGGTACACCGAAAGTGCTATTAGGAAGGGAATTCCAGGATTTTGACCCAGCGACAATGAAGGAACAGCGATATAGTTCCAAGTCAGGATGGTGTGTGACTTGGAGGGGATCTGCTGCCCTTGTCCTTTTAGGTGGTAGAGGTCACGGGTTTGGAAGGTGCTGCCTGAGTAGCCTTGGTGCATTGCTCCAGTGCACCTTGTAGATGGTACACACTGCTGCCACTGTGTGTCAGTGGTGGAGGAAGTGAATGTTTGTAGATGGGGTACCAATCAAGCGGGCAGCTTTGTCCTGGATGGGGTTGAGCTTCTTGAGTGTTGTTGGAGCTGCACCCATCCAGGCAAGTGGAGAGTATTCCATCACATTCCTGACATTTCTTTTAGAACATTACAGCGCAGTACAGGCCCTTCAGCCCTCGATGTTGCGCCGACCTGTGAAACCATCTGACCTACACTATTCCATTTTCAGCCATATGTCTATCCAATGACCACTTAAATGCCCTTAAAGTTGGCGAGTCTACTACTGTTGCACGCAGGGCGTTCCACGCCCCTACTACTCTCTCAGTAAAGAAACTACCTCTAACATCTGTCCTATATCTATCACCCCTCAACTTAAAGCTATGTCCCCTCATGTTTGCCATCACCATCCGAGGAAAAAGACTCTCACTATCCACCCTATCTAACCCTCTGATTATCTTATATGTCTCTATTAAGTCACCTCTCCTCCTCCTTCTCTCCAACGAAAACAACCTCAAGTCCCTCAGCCTTTCCTCGTAAGACCTTCCCTCCATACCAGGCTACATCCTAGTAAATCTCCTCTGCACCCTTTCCAAAGCTTCCACATCCTTCCTATAATGCGGTGACCAGAACTGCACGCAATGCTCCAGGTGAGGTCTCACCAGAGTTTTGTACAGCTGCAGCATGGCCTCGTGGCTCCGAAACTCGATCCCCCTACTAATAAAAGCTAACACACCATATGCCTTCTTAACAGCCCTATTAACCTGGGTAGCAACTTTCAGGGATTTATGTACCTGGACACCAAGATCTCTCTGTTCATCTACACTACCAAGAATCTTCCCATTAGCCCAGTACTCTGCATTCCTGTTACTCCTTCCAAAGTGAATCACCTCATACTTTTCCGCATTAAACTCCATTTGCCATCTCTCAGCCCAGCTCTGCAGCCTATCTATGTCCCTCTGTACCCTACAACATCCTTCGGCACTATCCACAACTCCACCGACCTTCGTGTCATCCGCAAATTTACTAACCCACCCTTCTACACCCTCTTCCAGGTCATTTATAAAAATGACAAACAGCAGTGGCCCCAAAACAGATCCTTGCGGTACACCACTAGTAACTAAACTCCAGGATGAACATTTGCTATCAACCACCACCCTCTGTCTTCTTTCAGCTAGCCAATTTCTGATCCAAAGCTCTAAATCACCTTCAACCCCATACTTCCGTATTTTCTGCAATAGCCTACCGTGGGGAACCTTATCAAACGCCTTACTGAAATCCATATACACCACATCCACTGCTTTACCCTCATCCATCTGTTTGGTCACCTTCTCGAAAAACTCAATAAGGTTTGTGAGGCACGACCTACCCTTCACAAAACCGTGCTGACTATCGCTAATGAACTTATTCTTTTCAAGATGATTATAAATCCTGTCTCTTATAACCTTTTCAACATTTTACCCATAACCGAAGTAAGGCTCACAGGTCTATAATTACCAGGGCTGTCTCTACTCCCCTTCTTGAACAAGGGGACAACATTTGCTATCCTCCAGTCTTCCGGCACTATTCCTGTCGACAATGACGACATAAAGATCAAGGACAAAGGCTCTGCAATCTCCTCCCTAGCTTCCCAGAGAATCCTAGGATAAATCCCATCTGGCCCAGGGGACTTATCTATTTTCACACTTTCCAAAATTGCTAACACTTCCTCCTTGTGAACCTCAATCCCATCTAGCCTAGTAGTCTGTATCTCAGTATTCTCCTCGACAACATTTTCTTTCTCTACTGTAAATACTGATGCAAAATATTCATTTAACGCTTCCCCTATCTCCTCTGATTCCACACACAACTTCCCACTACTACCCTTGATTGGCCCTAATCTAACTCTAGTCATTCTTTTATTCCTGATATACCTGTACTTGTGCCTTGTAGATGGTGGACAGGCTTTGGGGAGACAGGAGATGAGTTACTCGCTGCAGGATTCCTAGCCTCTGACCTGCTCGTAGCCATGGTATTTATATGACTACTCCAGTTCAGTTTCTGGTCAATGGTAACCCCCCCAAGATGTTGATAGTGTGGGATTCAGCAATCATAGTACTGTTGAATGTCAAGAGGAGATGGTTAGATTCTCTCTTGTTGGAGATGGTCATTGCCTGGCACTTGTGTGGTGAGAATGTTACTTGCCACTTATCAGCCCAAGCCTGGATATTGTCCAGGTCTTGCTGCATTTCTACATGGACTGCTTCAGTATCTCAGGAGTTGTGAATGGTGCTGAACGTTGTGCAATCATCAGCGAACATCCCCACGTCTGACTTTATGATTGAAGGAAGGCCATTGATGAAGCAGCTGAAGATGGTTGGGCCTAGGACACTTACCTGGGGAACACCTGCAGTGATGTCCTGGAGCCAAGATGATTGACCTCCAACAACCACAACCATCCTCCTTTGCGCTAGGTACGATTCCAATCAGCAGAGAGTTTTCCCCCTGATTCTCATTGACTCCAGTTTTGCTAGGGCTCCTTAATGCCATACTTGGTCAAATGCTGCCTTGATGTCAAGGGCAGTCACTCTCACCTCACCTCTTGAGTTTTGTTGTTTTTTCCATATTTGAACCAAGGCTATAATGAGGTCAGGAGCTGAGTGGCCCTGGTGGAACCCAAACTGAGTGTCACCGAGCAGGTTATTGCTAAGCAAGTGCCGCTTGATAACACTATCAATGACACCTTCCATCACTTTACTGATGATCGACAGTAGACTGATGGAGCGGTAATTGGCTGGGTTGGATTTGTCCTGCTTTTTGTGTAAAGGACATACCTGGGCAATTTTCCACAGAGCCGGGTAGATGCCAATGTTGCAGCTGTATTGGAACAGCTTGGTTAGGGGCGCGGCAAGTTCTGGAGCACAGGTCTTCAGTACTATTGCCAGAATGTTGTCAGGGCACTAGTCTTTGCAGTATCTAGTGCCTTCAGTCGTTTCTAAATATCACGCGGAGTGAATCGAATTGGCAGAAGACTGGCATCTCTAATGCTGGGGACTTCAGGAGGAGGCCGAGATGGACCATCAACTCGGGACCTCTGGCTGAAGATTGTTGCAAATGCTTCAGCCTTATCTTTTGCACTGATATATTCGCTCCTCCATCACTGAGGATGGGGATATTTGTGGAGCTACCTCATGACAAGATGTGGCAGGACTGCAGAGCTTCGATCTGATCCATTGGTTGTGGGATTGCTTAGTTCTGTCTATTGCATGCTGCTTACGCTGTTTGGTATGCAAGTAGTCCTGGGTTGTAGCTTCACCAGGTTGAAACCTCATTTTGAGGTATGCCTGGTGCTGCTCCTGGCATGCCCTCCTTTACTCTTCGTTGAACCAGGGTTGGTCCCCCAGCTTGATGGTAGTGGTAGAGTGGGAGATATGCTGGGCCATGAGCTTACAGATTTTGGTTGAATACAATTCTGCTGCTTCTGATGGTCCACAGTGCCTCATGGATGACCAGTTTTGCATTGCTAGATCTGTTCAAAATCTATCCCATTTAGCACAGTGGTAGTACCACACAACACAATGTTGGGTATCCTCAATGTGAAGACGGGACTTCATCTCCACAAGGACTGTGCGAAGGTCACTCTTACCAATACTGTCATAAAGAGATGCATCTGCAGCAGGCAGATTGGTGAGGATGAGGTCAAATATGTTTTTCCCTCTTGTTAGTTCCCTCGCCACCTGCCGCATACCCAGTCTGGCAGCTATGTCCTTTAGGACTCAGCCAGCTCGGTCAGTAGTGGTGCTACTAAGCCACTCATGGTGATGGACATTGAAGTCCCCACCCAGAGCACATTCTGCACCCTTGCCATCCTCAGTGCTTCCTCCAAGTGGTGATCAACATGGAGGAGTACTGATTCATCGGCTGAGGAGGGGAGGCGGGAGTGGAGGTTTCCTTGCCCATGTCTGACCTGATGACATGAGACTTCATGGGGTCCAGAGTCGATGTTGAGGACTGCCAGGGCAAAACTCTCCCAACTGTATACCACTGTGCCTCCACCTCTGCTGGGTCTGTCCTGCTGGTGGGACAGGACATACCCGGGGATGGTGATGGCAGTGTCTGGGACATTGTAAGGTATCATTCGGTGAGTATGACTATGTCAGGCTGTTGCTTGATTAGTCTGTGAGACAGCTCTCCCAACTTTGACACAAGCCCCCAGATGTTAGTAAGGAGGACTTTGCAGGGTCGACAGGGCTGGGTATGCTGTTGTCGTTTCCGGTGCCTAGGTCACTGCCAGGTGGCCCGTCTGGTTTCATTCCTTATCGACTTTTTAGCAGTTAGGTACAACTGCGTGGTTTGCTAGGCCATTTCAGAGGGCATTTTCAGAGTCAATCACATTGCTGTGGGCCTGGAGTCACATGTATGCCAGACCAGGTAAGGACAGCAGATTTACTCCCCTAAAGGACATTCGTGAACCAGATGGGTTTATTGCGACAATCGACAATGGTATTATGGCCAGCATTAGACTAGCTTTTTAATTCCAGATTTTTTTTTTTGCTGCTTGCAATTCCATTGACTACATACCTCTTTTTGTCACTCACTCTGATCCTTTTGCCAGTGTGGCAAGAATAGCCTGTCCTATTCTGGCTGAGTACTCTGAAGTGCTTTCCCTGTCATTTCCTCAGAGGCAAGTTCTGCCAAGAACTTATGACATTAAAAGAGCATGTTTCTGTGCTTCTATACACATTTTGTTGTAGAGGCCGAGTGCTAATGGGAACTGTGGAACTTTATTTGCAGAGACTGTTGCATTCCTGCATATCTCCAACCATTTGCCCTCAATGCATCTCTAAACATGTCCAAACTGGCTTTCATTGCATCTTGGAGTGTACACCTCATCATCAATAGGAATATTCTTGAAATTTACTATATCTTTGCTAACCATGTGTGTACCTGAGGTCTCCTCTGCAATTGCTATGTGCAGTTCAAACAGGGTAGATAATCATTGTTTCACAAAACTTAGATTTAGCAATCTTAAAAAAAAAGGCTTACACAAATACAAAGGAAAGTGGAAATGCAGTGGACTGGGAGAACTCTAAAAAGCACAAATGGGTATGGAGAAAGTAATGAGGTGCAGAAAGGAAATATAAAAGTAATTGCAAGTGATATCAAACCTAACAACAACATTTTTTGATAAATATATTATGTAACGACTGTGGCTGGAACTACGCACTGTCAATTCAGTCCCCTCACTCCACAGGTTGCTGCATATTATTAAGCTTTCACACCCAATCGGAAAACAGTCAAATTAAACATTTTAGTAATCCCAGAATGAAACAGACCAAACCAGGTATCTTTAGATCACAACAAATTAACTATTTATTAAAAAACCTTAATCTTAAACACTATTAAGATAAACCTATGTCGAAAGAACTTATAACTTCTTAACTTAATCTTAACTCCCCCATTTACACACATACACTTAAAAACTAACAGTTAACTGGTTTTAAAAGCAGAGTTTTTTAAAACTTAGCTGTCTCTTAAGCATAAATAAAATAAATACGTTTTTGTCGGTTACGTTCCTGATGGATGAGACCTTCTAATGTGAAAATAGTCAAAGGTCATTCAAAGTATTCATCTGTATTTGATGAAAATAGTCCTTCAGAAGATAGGCATTCAATTCTTCAGTTGTAGCAAGCATTTCCAGAAGGCATTTGATAAGGCGCCACCTCAAAGGTTATTGCAGAAATAAAAGCTCATGCTGTAGGGGGTAACATATTGGCATGGATAGAAGATTGGTTAGCTATCAGGAAACAGAGAGTAGACATAAATGGATCATCTTCTGGTTGGCAAGATGTAACAAGTGGTGTGCCACAGGGATCTTTGCTGGGGCCTCAACTTTTTACAATTTATATAAATGCTTAGATGAAGGGACTGAAGGTATGGTTGCTAAATTTGCTGATGACACAAAGATAGGTAGGAAAGTATCTTGTGAAGAGGACATAAGGGGGCTACAAAGGGATATAGATAGGTTAAGTGAGTGGGCAAAGACCTGGCAAATGGAGTATAATGTGGGAAAGTGTGAAATTGTCTACTTTGGCAGGAAGAATAAAAAAGAAGCATATTATCTAAATGGTGAGAGGATGCAGAGGGATCTGGGTGTCCTAGTGCATGAATCGCATCAGGTTAGTATGCAGGTACAACAAGTAATTAGGAAAGCTAATAGAATGTTATCATTTATTGCGAAGGGAATTGAATGCAAAAGTAGGGAGGTTATGCTTCAGTTATACAGGGCATTGGTGAGACTACATCTGGAGTACTGTGTACAGTACTGGTCTCCTTATTTAAGGAAGGATGTAAATGCGTCGGAGGCAGTACAGAGAAGGTTTACTAGACTAATAGCTGGAATGAGCGGGCTGCCTTATGAGGAAATGTTGGACAAGCTAGGCTTGTATCAGGTGGAATCTAGAAGAGTAAGAGGCGACCTGATTAAAACATATAAGATCTTGAGGGGTCTTGACAGGGTGTATGTGGAAAGAACGTTTCTCCTTGTGGGAGAATCTAGAACTAAGGGTCACTATTTAAAAATAAGGTGTCGCCCATTTAAGAGGAGAAATTTTTTCTCTCAGAGGGTCGTGAGTCTTTGAAATTCTTTTCCTCAAAAGGCGGTGGAAGCAGAGTTTTTGAATATTTTTAAGGCAGAGGTAGATAGAATCTTGATAAGCAAGGGGGTGGAAGGTTATCAATGGTAGGTGGAAATGTGGTGTAATCAGTTCAGCCATGAACTTATTGAATGGGGGAGCAGGCTCGAAAGGCCAAGTGGCCTACTCCTGCTCCTAATTCGTATGTTCGTACGTATGTTTGTATTAAACAGTTCTTTGAACAATGAGCACAGCAATACAAATAATTTCTTGAAAAAGAAAAGCTTTTCTTCTTTACTCAGGGAATTAACTCGGCTTGTAGCTCCTTGTAGAATTTTCTGTTGAGAGGAAATAGACAGCTTTCTTCCTCTTCAGTTCGCCTCGCTGGAAAGTCTCTCAGAACTAATTGGTTTCAGCTGGTTTCTGCCAGTTCCACACACAGTCAAAGTGGAAACATCATACCATGTGAACTCTCATGCTGTTGCACAGCTGTGGCGCTGTCTCTCAGGAATTCCAGAACGATCTTTTCCTTAAAGGTACACTGTTTTAAATAGAGTCTTAAAGGCACACACACTTTGTAATCCGAGGAGAAAAAATAATTACAGGTCTGTGACAATTAGGAGAAAGAAAGTGGTAAAAGTGAATTAAAGACTGATGCAGATGAGACTATAATGGGCAATAAGGTTTGACAGATTTGTTAAATGAGTACTTTCTATCCATTTTCACAGGAGAGGAAGAGGACAAATTACCAGTGGTACAAGGGAACCTAAAAATAAGGGGAAGAACTTAGTAGATTTAGTATAAGTAAGAAATGAGCCATGGAGACAAGATAGACAAATCTCCATAACTTCATGATTTCCACCCCAGGGTATGAAAAGAAATAGTGAATGAAATTGCAGATGCTTCAGTCATAATTCTGTCAAACTCTTTAGGTTAAAGAATTGTGCATATGAATCAGAAAATTATAAATGTCATTCAATTATTTAGGAAAAGAGGGAAGAGGAAACCAGCTAATCACAGAGTTGTCAGATTAGTATCAGTTGTGGGTTATTGGGATAGAGTAACTGTGCACTTGGAGAAGAATCAGCTGACCAAGCAGAGTCAGCATGGATTTGTCAAGGGAGATCATATCTGACTAATCCAGTTGAACTTTCTTGAACAGGTCACCAGCATGGTGGATAGGGAGTATCTATGGATGTTATCTATATGGAGTTTCAGAAAACATTTGATACAATTCCGCACAAGAGATTATTAGTAAAAATGAAAGTGGATGGAATTGTAGGTAATCTTGTGACATAGGGTGGTAATTGGTTTGGAGATAGGAGACAGAGATTAGGGATAATGGGTCTGTTTGTTGGAATGTGGTGAGTGTTTTTCCCTGGATCTCTCCTGGGACCTCAGCTTTTCACCATATATATCAATGACAGATGAAGGAATAGAGAGTTATATATCCAAGTTCGCAGGTAATACTAAAGAGGCAAAGTATTTATATGGATGGGAACAGGAAATTACAAAGACGAATTGAGTGGGAAAAACTAAGATATGGAGGAGCAAAGCGATTTAGTTGTACATACACAAATCATTAAAAGCACAGGTACAAAAATTAATCAAAAAGACGGCTCGAGGGGCTGAATGTTCTACTCCTGTTCCTATCTTCCTATGTTCCTATATGTTGGCATTTATCTCAAGGGGATTAGAATTCAAAAACGAAGCAGTGGTACTTCATTTGTAATGAAACTTGGTCAAACTATATCTGGAATACTGTGTTCAGTTTTGGGTACCAGACTTCAGAAAAGACATATTGTCTTGTATGGGATCAGTGCAGACTTAACAGAATGTTACGAGTAAGCGATGAATTTTAAAATTCTTATCCTTGATTTCAAATTCTTCCATGACCTCGGCACCCCCTCCCCACCCCCGCCCCACCCACTATCTCTGTAATCTCCTCCAGCCCCACAACCCTCCAAGATATCTGCGCTCCTCCAATTCTGGTCTCTTGAGCATCCCAAATTTTAATCGTTGCACCATCTGTGGCCATGTCTTCAGCTTCCAAGACATTAAGCTCTGGAATTGCTTCCCTAAACCTCTTCACTTCTATGTCTCTTTTCTCCTTCTAGATACTTCTTAAAACCTACCTCTTTGACCAAGTTTTTTGGTCATCTGCCCCAGTATTTCCTTAAGTGGCTCAGTGCTAAATGTTGTTTGATAATGCTCCTGTAAAGCCCCTTGGGATGCTTTGCTACATTAGAGGTGCTATATAAATACACATGATTGTTGTAAAGGGTTAAATTATGTGAACAGGTTACATAAGTTTGGCATGTATTTCCATGAGTTTCGAAGATTGAGGGGTGATCTAAGTGAGAAATTTAAAATGATTTAGGGATATGTTAAGGTAGATACATAAAAAACTATTTCTTCTGGTACAGAAATCCAGAAGAAGGGGGCATAATCTTACAATTTAGAGCTCGGCCATTTAAGAGTGAAATCAGGAAACAATTTTTCATTTCAAACTTTCAAATTTCAAACTTGCTCCTTCAAGAGGGTCCAGATGATAATTGACATTTTCAGGATTGAAATCACTAAACTTTTGTTAGGTAGGGGTATCATGGGATATGGAACAAAAGGCGATAAATTGAGTTTAATAGGAATTGGGAATGAAAAGGACCACGGTGCATTTAGTTTGCCTTCTACCATCTTAATTGTCGCATGATACAATGATAATAGAGTTGTTGACTAATCATAACAATCAACTCTCTCAATTAAACTACAACAGTCCCAGATATAACATGAGAAAAACACCAGTGGTGGAGAGCTTTGGGAACCACTAACCATAATGTGTGGCTCAAATTACTTATAATCTTTCCCCCAAAATATTACTTTCTGAACAAAACCTATCCAATTTGCATTGGAATGAATTGACATGAATTGCTTCCACCATCTCCCTAAGGAACCTGTTCCACTCACTCGATTGACTACTTAGTGAAATATTGGAGGGAGTTTTAACCCCCCCCAAAACATGTGGGATGTTAAAATGTTAACTATTTCAAAACCGCCCACTTCTAGTTTTAACAGAGGCAGGACGTGAGGTTGGGGGTTGGGTGGTGGGTGACCAGCCCGCTTCCAGGAGGCAGGTCGCTCATTTTCGTATTTTAATGAGGCTCCGAGCTTCCCCAACACCAGCCTTCTATCTCAAGCTGCCACCTCCCCGCCACACCATCACCTCACCAGACTTTCCAATTACTCCCTTCATCCTCTCCAATCTCCAGCTGCGGCCTGGTGTCAAAGACCTACCCCTCCAGCAACCGGCCAGCCTCTCAATCTCGAGGGCGGTGGTCAGGAAACAGAGACAAAAAGTGTTAATCAAGCCCTACCATTAAATTTGGCCCAACGTAAAACTGCCCCCTCCTCCCTTCCTGCCACCCTGTAAATATTAGGGCCATTGTTTCCACAGATTAGTTGTCGATTTACTCCCCTTCAAGCACAGGCCGTGTCCTCTGGTTCCACTGTTCTGGAAAAGGTGAAATTGTTTGTCGTGGTCTACATTAACTGGGGGGAAAATTGGGCTCAGTAGTATCTGTTTTTGGGGCACTACAAGGCCCCTTAGGTTTCAAAATGGTATCTGCGGTGCACGCACACACTGCTGGACACCATATTGGTAAAGGGGTTAGCGAGCATGCACTTAACGTCCACCGGAAGTGCGCAGAGCAGGCATCGTGATGTCAATCAGTGTGCAACATTGATTTGATACTTGTGTTGCCATTCTGGAGACCCTGTTGATGCTCACTCTTAACTTCGCACAGCTCAATATGGTTTCAACGGCATAAAGGACCCTCCCACCAATGCTATTTAAAGGGATCATCAATGACTTCGAGGTTAATTGCTGGTTTATTTCAGTGGCTGTTGCTGCAATTCTACGAGTTTTGGGTGCTTCCTATAGTTGGTTAAAGTTTCAATAGTGTATAGGCAGCAGTGTCACTGGTGCTGAAGTATATTTTTGCTATCATAAGGGCTTCGGCACAGACCATGGGGGGACAAGTAGGCCTTCCTCAATGCATTGAGCATGACTGGGAGATTGAGCAGAGCAGGACAAGCTGCTCGAGGAGGAGAAGGGCTCTCAGCAAGAGGCCATATTTGCAGAAGGTTTTTAGGGAGCAGATCTGTTGGAAAACCGATTGCAGGAGTGCTGTCACACCTGGAAGCAGCTTTGCCCACTGGTATCCAGAGCTCAAAGTCTGAGAACATAAGAAATAGGAGCAGTAGTAGACCATACGGCCCCTCGAGCCTGCTCTGCCATTCAGTATGATCATGGCTGATCTTCTACCTCAATTCCACTTTCCCACTCCCCATAACCCTTGATTCCCTGAGAGCTCAAAAATCTGTCTATCTCAGCCTTAAATATACTCAATGATGGAGCGTCCAAAGCCCTCTGTAGTAGACAATTGCAAAGATTCAAAACAATTTGAATAAAGAAATTTATCCTCATCTCCCTCCTAAATGATTAACCCCTTATCCTGTGACTGTGATCCCATGTTCTAGATATCCCAACCTCCCAGTGTCTACCCTGTCAAGCACCTTCAGAATCTGAGTTTCCAAGGGAGCGAGCTGAGATTGGATGACAGCGGTCTGAGCATCCAGTGCAGCACTCAGACATTGCGGGGATGCTACATATGTTGCAATGGAAGCTAATACGTTGGTCATCAGGTGCGCTGTTGAGGATGGGCTCTAAGCTCTGTGCAAAGCCCTGTGCCAAGTTGGTGCTGGACTTCTCCATGCTCCTTGACACTGAGGACAAGCTTTCTGACAGCATTCTCAGTGCACCAAGCATTTGTTTGTGTACACCCATCAGCCCTCTTTTATAGCTTGGCCCATCAGAATTATAATCTGAGTCCTCTGCAGCAGAACTATGCTGTAAAACTCAGTGCTACAGATGCCATTTCGGTACCAAAGTGGCATCCACGCTGTGCGCACACAGCTGGTGTTAGCCACACCGGATGCCATTTTGGGCAGGTCGTTAGCTGGAAGTGTGCAGAGTAGGAAGATCATGACATCGGTCAGCATGTAATGCTGATTTGTTTTCAACAGTACCATTTTCAACCTAAACGCTCCAGCCAAAGCCCTCTCTTAACCTCGCAAAGCAGAACATGGGTTCAGCTGCAGGAAAGACCCACCCAACAACGCTATTTAAAGTGATCATCGACTACTTTTGGGTTAGTTTCTGATTGATTTCTACTGGCTGCTGCTGGGTTAGTAAAGGTGTTTCATGGTTTGTACCACTGTTTAACGTGATTCTGACTTCAAGGGTTCTGCTCAGACCACTTGCTCCAAGAATATAGTTGTAGTAATTTCTATTCCCCTTGATCTGTAGCATGACAGGAAAAATGAGCAGAGGTGACACAGAAGAGGACAAGCTGCTGGCAGAGGAAGGAGGAGGAGGGCTCTTAGCAGGAGGCCATATCCACTCAGGGTATTCAGGGAGCATTTCTCTCACCTCAACCTCAACGAGGTACAATGGCTAGAATTTGTCAGAGTGCCGGAGGCCCCAATGACGGGCCCGAAAGCTGGGGGCAATCCTACTTCTGCCATTCGTGGGACCCCCGGCTGCATTTTCCATTTGTCCAGCAACTAATTAGTTGCTGTTGGGGCTCCCACCTTTTTAAAGGACAGGGGCCTGCTCAACACTCCCAAAAGCTGCTGGCCAATTGGAGAGTCAGCAGCTCTTCAGTCTCAGTAGCGCCAAGGGGAGCAGTGGCCACTGCTGGAACTGCACCAACAGAAAGGATGCCATGGGAGCAGGTAGCCCTCACTACTGGTAAGTGAGGTTTGGGGTCACTGGGACCAGTCAAGTAGGCCCCGGCGGTGGGGAGGAAGGGTTAGGTATGGTTGTTAAATTTGCTGATGACACAAGGATAGGTAGGAAAATAACTTGTGATGTGGACATAAGGAGGCTACAAAGGGATATAGATAGATTAAGTGAGTGGGCAAAGACCTGGCAAATGGAATATAATGTGGGAAAGTGCAAAATTGTTTACTTTGCAGGAATAATAAAAAAGAAGCATATTATCTAAATGGTGAGAGATTGCAGAGCTCTGACATGCAGAGGAATCTGGGTGTCCTAGTGTATGAATCGCATCAGGTTAATATGCAGGTACAACAAGTAATTAGGAAAGCTAATAGAATGTTATCGTTTATTTTGAGGAGAATTGAATACAAAAGTAGGGAGGTTATGCTTCAACTATACAGGGCATTGGTGAGACCACATCTGGAGTACTGTGTACAGGACTGGTCTCCTTATTTAAGGAAGATGTAAATGTATTGGAGGCAGTACAGAGAAGGCTTACTAGACTAATAGCTGGAATGGGCGGGCTGCCTTCTGAGGAAAGATTGGACAGGCTAGGCTTGTATCCAGTGGAATTCAGAAGAATAAGAGGAGATTTGATTGAAGTATATAAGATCCTGAGGGGTCTTGACAGGGTGGATGTGGAAAGGATGTTTCCATTGTGGGAGAATCTAGAACTAAGGGTCACTGTTTAAAAATAAGGGGTCGCCCATTTAAGACAGAGATGAGGCGAAATTCTTTCTCTCAGAGGGTTGTGAGTCTTTGGAATTCTCTTCCTCAAAAGGCGGTGGAAGCAGAGTCTGTGAATATTTTTAAGGCAGAGGTAGATAGATTCTTGATAAGGAGGTGGAAGGTTATCGGGGGTAGGTGGAAATGTGGAGTAATCAGTTCAGCCATGACATTGAATGGCGGAGCAGGCTCAAAGGGCCAAGTGGCCTACTCCTGCTCCTAATTCGTATCTTCGTAGTGAGGGCAGGAGTAGGGTTTGCCGCGGGAAAGACCATTGTCACTGGTGGGTGCCCCTCCATGGGCCACAGAGTGTCCAATTTGGAGGGGCCCCCACCCAAGTCCACAGGGAGGCCGCAAGGTTTCACCAGGCAGTCTCTCACGTGGCAGAGGGCTTGCCCACTGCTGGTAAAATGCCAATGGCAGCAGAAAGAGGCCCTTAATTGGCCACTTCAGGGCCTCAATAAGCCTCTGGGTGGGAGGTAAAATGCCATGGTGGCGGGAAGGTGACAGGCACGTCAACCGTCCGCCTTCCCTCACCATTTTACAGGCCTCCCCTGCGTACCAGGCTATTCCTATAACTCTGGTAAAATCTAGCCCAATGTGTGTACATCTCTGCTTCACTAAGGAGGTACTCTCTGAAATCTTCCACTTGTTGCAGGCTGAACTGCAGCCTCAAAGCAGGGCAAGGACAACATTGCCAGTGACTGTGAAGGTGACAGTGGCCATGAATCTTCTGATAACGTTGGGCTGTTTCCAGGCTGGAACAGGCCATATTTGTAACATCTCGTGGTTTGCTGTCCACTGTTGTGTGGAGGAAGTCACTGAGGCTTTGTATGCAAAGAGAGAAGCAGACAGAGCGAGCATGCATCTTTGCCAGGATGTCAGGCCTCCCATGGTGCAGGGTGCCATTGACAGTGCATAGGTTGCTCTGCAGACACCACATGTAAATTCAGAGATGTACTGCAGCCAGAAGGGGTTCCAGACCCGCAGAGTCCAGCAGGTGTGCGACCATGCAGGTCAATGCCCGGTATCCTGGCAGCAGTCATGGTGCCTTTATTCCGTGGCAGTCTGCTGTATCATCTGCATTTGAGCCACTACGAGAAACCAGAGAGTGACTACTGGATGGGAAGGGTTATCCACTGACCATGTGGCTCATGACGCCATTGCACAACCCACGCACACATGGCAGCATGCATTTACCAAGAGTCATGCTACCACATGAAATGTTAACAAGCAGACCATTGGCCTGCTTAAACAATGCTTTTGCTGCCTGGACCAGACTGGAGGAACCCTGCAGTACTTTGTAGAGCATGTGCCACAATTTGTCATGGTCCGCTGCATCCTGCAGATCACAAGAGCACAGCCTTTGCCATCAGATATTAGGCGAGGAGATGATGAGGACGAGGAAGGGAAGAGGAAACCAACACAACCCCTTTCTGGCAGGGCTATCATGATCGGCTCATCCAACAGTGGTGCCAATGTACACAACCCCAATTTCCCATTCGCCAACAGTCCCGCACCATCAGTTTGGATTTGTGGAGGAGGCAGGGCTTCTGGTGCCATGCCAAAAAGGTGGGGAGCCCCACCACGGCCTTTTCGTGCTCCCCAGGAGTGATCCTTCGGTGTTTTCAAGGCTAAGTGTCATGCGCCAGGATGTCCGTCCCTTTAAAGAGGGAGATCCCGCCTTCAAGAGCTGCTGGCCAATCACAGGGCTGGCAGCTCAGCAGTATCAGCAGTGCCACCTGGAGTGATGTACACTGCTGGTATTGCAGAGGCCTTGGAGCCAGGCCCAGCACTGGAACCTTGCACCTCAGGTAAGTCAGGCGAGGTCGCCGGGGCCAGTCTGGATAGTCCCAGCGGGGTGGGTCCTGGGTGGTGCATTGTTTCCCAGCCAGACTCTCCATGGGCCACAGATTGCCCACGGATGTGGACCCATACCCCCCCCACCTCCCCAAGCCCGCAGGGAGAGCGCCTCATTTTACAATGCACCCTCCCCACGTGGTGGAGGAATGGCCTGCCGCAGTGGCGGCGGGAAGAGGTCCTTTAGTGGCAGTTCATAGGGGTCTCTGGGCCCTGCCACCCATTGCATTTTATGAGCCCCCCTGCCTCCAACCTCGCCTCAGGGGAGCCCATAAATTCCGGCCCTCATCTTCCCTCTGTTATCGACCATCACAGCATCCTCATGGCCACAACACTGAAATAAAATCCACCAGAAAACAAATGTTAAAAACCAACCTTGTTAATAAAACCATCCAATATTCCATGAAAAAATCAACAAATCACGTTGTGTATTCAATTAGTGCCTGTCTTCTATGTGCCTTTAGCTATACTAGTGTCCCTATGCAGTGGTACCCCAGTGGCTGTAGCATAGCTGGTGAAGGCTGATGACTTTTAATGGGGGAGACTGTAGATGGCCTTGAAGGATGATCTCGAGCAGCTCTGGCTTGACTTCAGACTGTACCACCTCGGCATGGGAAGCAGCAATCTGGACTAGCTGGCTGACAGGCAACAGCAAGGGCACTGGCGGAATGGCAGTGGTGGGAGGACAAATGTTGTCATCCTGAGAAAGGACAGTACGTTCTACTCCACAGTGCCACTGCCACTTCCACAGGGCGGCGCCTCAACAACACCAGCAATGTGTTGGAGGACACTGCTTCTGAACCACTGCCTGGCCAGGTTGCAGTTCATGGGTATCTGAAAGGAGAAAGGCAGAAAGATAGAGTTGTGGTGAAGGCAAGCGGTGTTTGCTGAGACCATGTAAATCAGAAGAGGTTGTGGATGAGGAGGAAGTGGAATGTAAGAGAATTAGGTGTGAGCATACCATCATCTTCAGTAGTCTCATCCCCCCCCCCCCCACCAACCCCCACCTCCGCTAGTCATGGCTGCTCCAGTGATGACGAGCACCGTTGCCTCCATGTAGGAAAGGGCATGCAGCCATGTCTGACCCCGCCGGTTAGGTGCTGCTCCCTCCAATTGTGCTCCACCTTCTCCTGCAAGAGAGAGGTAAGTGTGTAGTGAGTGTCGTGCAATCTGTTCAGGTGATGTGCTTGTCATGGTTGAAGAGCTGGCAATTTTTGCAATCTGAGATTGTAGGTCTGAGGCTTGCAGCAGTGCTAAGCGTGTGAGGGTGAGCTGAAGCATATGAATGTTAGGTATGAGTTCTAATTGATAGGGATTGTTAGTGAGTGACAAGGGTGTGGTGAATTGTGTACTGGCTGAGGCTAGTGATGCAGTTGGTAGGATATGACATTAGAAGATGCATTCACAGATCAGCTGCTCCCAGACATTCACAAACCTTGACCACTCATGTGAGATTTTTAAACTTCCTCCTGCACTGCATCCATGTTCTTGGAATTAAACTCCTGTCACTGACCACCACCGCTATCTCTTTTCACTGCCAGGGGTCAGCAGTAGTAAAAAATTTGAGATCCATGGTAATTTTTAACGTCTTGCTGCAAGCCTTTAAACTTGTGGAGACAGGAAGAGAGACGGGAAGAGAGAGAAGGGGAGGGGGAGAAAGGGGGAAGGGAGGGGTCAGAGAGTGGGAGAGGGTGAGGGGACAGGGGGAAGAGGCTGAGGGGACATGAGGGGAGAGGGAGGGGAAACACAGAGAGGAGCGAGGGGAGAGGGATGGAGAGAGAGAAAGAGATCAAGATCACTCCTGACAGATGAACATCCGTCCGAATTCTCCACATCGCTCATAAAGTGTGTGGGCAGAGATTGTTTTTGCTTGCACAAGTAGTCAATGTCAGGTATCTCACTAAATAGGGAGAAGTGTGTTTTAAATTGGACTGTGTTTTGATGGCATTAGTTTGGCTATACAATTTGTATACAGTTTAATTGCACCCATGTCCATGGCTGAGTCAATCATTTTTTCAAATGTCGATGGTGCAATATGTTGGTGCCTATCCCTGGTCACTGCATTCTAAGGATGTGGCTAGAGGGCCTCTGGCCCCCTGAGGGTACAGGGGGTCTCTCCTCCATTAGACCTCTCCCATTAGGGCTTCCAGTGCAGCATTCAAAAACCTTGGTGCAGACCCTCTCCCATTCTTGATTGTTGCACATCGCTCTATTCCCAATGATCTCAGTGCCTCCAGCAACCACAATGCACCTTCCCTTTAATAGATGCAGGCTAGCTTTAAGTAGGAGGTTTAAATAATGCTAGGAAGTAACCATGTTGGGCCCCTGCAGATATGTGCAGTCAATAAATAGTGCAGTTAGCACTGGCTGCATGCAGAAGGTTGGCATGGTGCCTGCATTGCATTGAACCAGTTTGGGTTAATTGTGCATTGTGATTTTCTGCCTCCCTGCTTTTTTGGGGGGGGCTATCCAGTTTAACTCCCTGAGTGTCTTTAAAATCCTAAGAACAGCAATCATATCCTTCCAGTGAGAACATGCCCACCTTATATAATTACTCCTCATAATCAAATTCCTCAATCACTCTAGTTGCTCTGTTCTGTAACCTTGCAATAGCTGCAATACCCATTTTGTACCGTCACAACTGGAACGGAACACACTATTCTAAATATGGTTGCACCAATGATTTATGAAGTGAATAGTGTCACAGCATACTTCTGCAACACCCTCTACAATTCCCTTGCAGAGGAAATAAGTTACTTGTCTCCTCCTTGGTGAAAACTGTGTTATGATTGCCTTAAGAGTGATGCCCCTTTAAGATCTCAGTATGCTAATGAGCTCAGTACCAGGATGTAGTCATGTGACTCAAAGCCAGTGTCATTCTGCAACTTTAACACCCAGAAGAAGGTTCTGTAAATAGTTTGCTCTGTACTGTAGATAATAGTTTAGCTGTTAATAAACCTGTTAGAGATCTTAAATGACCTGGACTCCACGCATCTCATTTATTCTGCATCAGACAACATAAAGAACTCATTACAAAAACTGAAGCAGGAAACCTATTGAGCACTTTTGCTACCTGTTCAGCATAAGTTGTCATGCCCTGACCCAATCCCACTTTCAGTGGCTGTACTCCATCTCTTGTTTTCCTTTTTCTCTTTGTTTTCTAAGAAACTTTTTATGATTGTCCTCATTTCGCTTTCAATATTCAATTTAAAAATTGTCTTTGTCATTTTGAAGTCCTATTGGTATTGAATCTGGTCGTAATTCTGTGCCACTTTCATTCATGGCCTTAATTTTTTTTTCTTTGTGAGTTACTTTGCAGTCCATTCAACCAAACAGGAGTGCTTGATACCTTCTCTTTACATGGTACGCATTGATCCACTGCATTCAAAATCACCTTGAAGTAACTCCACAGTTCCTCCACTCTAGCCACATTCAAACTCTCCAGGCACACTCTGACAAGACTTCCCATGTGCTTAAAGTTGGTCCTCTTTAAAATTTGACAGTTTTTGTTTGGATTTCAGTAACTTCTCCAATTCTTCTCATGTGAAATTTAATCACATTATGATCACTGGATTGAAACCTTACCTATGTTCCAAATTACAAGCCAAATATTTGTAGAAGCTTGGAAATTTTCCACAACCGCTGCACCACTGGCTGCCAGTCTGCTTAGCGCTGACTCAATTCAAAATCCTGGGGACAGGTCATTAATATAAAAAAGGTCGCAGCTTATAACATTTTGTAAACTACCCAGACAGCTGCTTTGGGGGTCGGAGACAGAATTTCGAAGTGGCAATGTGCTGCTTCATTGGAGGGAGGGGCAGGTCATTCTGGTCAAACAAACCATTTATTCTGAACTTTTTTTTAAATTCATTCATGGGATGTGGGCGTTGCTGGCCAGGCCGGCATTTATTGCCCATCCCCAGATTTAGTTGTGGCCTTTCTGAACCAATTCATCTCTCTGAGATTGCTTGCCATTGGGAAATTACATTTTCTCTTCAATTATAATTGTTGTACTGCAATTACTCCTCCCTCCCTAGCATAATTCTGCATTGGAATCTGAAAGGGACAGACAGCCAATGGAACTGGGTTCCACACCAAATTCCTCTGCCCACCCAAATTGTGCACTTTCAATGCTAAGAAATGGTAAATATTGCAGGGCTATATAGTTTCTTAACATTACTAAATAGAATTTTGTTTCACACAGCACATTCTGCAACCAATTTCAGAAAAGACTACAAACTGATATTGTAAGCTCTTGTAATTGTAAATTCTCCAGTTGTGGCCTCTTGTGCATCCCCAATTTTAATTGGTCCATGATTGGCATCCGTATCTTCTGCTTCCTGGGCCCTAAAGCTCTGGAAACCCCTCTCCAAACCTCTTCATTTTTCTACCTCTCTCTCCTCCTTTAAGATGTTCCTTAAAACCTACCTCTTTGACCAAGTTTTTGGTCACCTATCCTAATACCTTCTTGTGTGACTTGTCATATTTTGTTTGATAATGTCCCTGTGAAGCGCCTTGGGACATTTTACTATGTTAAAAGCACTATTGAAAAGCAAGTTGTTATTATTGTAAATGTTCTTTGGTGAAATTAAAAAATATGCTAGTATATTTATGGACAAGTCAGTGCAAAAATAAATATCAATGCTAGCATAGTCAGTATCTTGTCTTTGATAAAGAGCATAACAAAAGTAAAACTCAAATCACACCCTGAGTTCAAAAGAAACTGAGCCAAACTTTGTAAATTTATTATAATTATGCTACTTACTTAAACACATTGGGTGTGAATTTAGGTTTAGTTGTTCCAGTGTTTTGGATGCTATGGGTGCTGCTTAGGGACCAAAATAGCGTCCGATGCGCATGTGCGCACTTCTGCCGCTAATCGTACGGATGCTGTCTTGGTCAGGGTGTTAGCACACACAGCTAACATCTGGCAGAAGTATGCAGAGTGGGCAGATCATGATAATCAGCGTGCAACAATTTGATGCCAACGGTACCATTTTGGGGCTCAACGCTCCAGCCTACTCCCTGTCTTAACCTTGCACAGCTGAACACGCATGAAGTAACATGAAGGATCCCCCCACCCCCAACATCAGCCCTATTTAAAGGGATCATCAGCTACTTACAGGTTAGTTGCTGGATGATTTCTTCTGACTATTGCTGCAATTCTACAAATATTTGGTGCATTCCATAGTCTTTTCGAGTTGCAAAAGCCGACGAGGAATGATGTGACAGGTGCTGAAGGACTTTTTGCTGACTTCAAGCTTCTGCACAAACCATTTACTCCCAGACATGGGTGCACCAATAAGTAATCCCCTTGGGAATACCACATGGTTGGGAGAATGAGCAGAGGTTGCATACAACAGGACAAGCTGCTGGACTAGGGAGGAGGAGGAGAAGAAGAGTTCTCAGAAGAGGCCATATCCACCCAGGGTGCTCAGGGAGCAATTCTCTTACCTGAACCTCAGCGAGTAACAATGAGTAAGACATCTACACTTCAGTAAGGACACTCGCATTGAAATCTACTGCCTGATTACAGCCACAACTGTAATCTCAGAGCAGGCAAGGACCACATTGCCACTGCCTGTGAAGGTAACCCTGGTTTCTTTCGGGCTGGAGCTGGAGATATTTGCAACATCTCACAGATTGCCATTGATTCTTGTGTAAGGGAGGTTGCTGAGGCTCCCTATTCATTGAGAGCTAACTACATTTCATTCTCTGTTACCAGAGACCAGCAGGCAGAGCAAGCACACAGCTTTGCTAGGATTGCAGGCTTCCCTGTAGTGGAGGGTGCCATTGTATACATGTATATTGCTTTGCAGGCACCACGTATCAACGCTGCCATGTACAAGAACTGAAAGGGATTGAGCTCTATCAACATCCAGCTGGTGTACAACCGATGATGATGGCATCCTTCTGTCTCAGGAGACGATAGACTACGCCCGGGGTGTATATCACTTCTGGATTGAATATTGTCTGTTGTGGCTGTAGAGGTCGCCTTGTGAGTAGCAATCCTGTCTGCAGCTGCCACAGATGAATAACATTGGCCCGAAATCGACTGATGTTTTTCCTTCTGCCAGTCTCCCTTTTCTGCCATCTGGTCGTTTCTTTTGTTCTCTGCTTTTTCCACGCCCTTCCTGACTGCTTGTCTCCAGCCACTCTAATCAGCAGCAAAGCCTTCCCATGCATCGACTCCAATTCTGGGCAAATTAAGGACTTGCTTGCAGACATCCTTGTATCGCAGACGTGGGCGACCTGTTAGTCTCGTGCCGAAAGCACGTTTGCCGTAGAGCATGTCTTTGGGGATGCGGCTGTCATCCATTCGGCTCGCGTGACCCAGCCAATGAAGTTGCCACTGACTCAAGGGCAAACATGCTGGGGATCCTTGCACACTGGTGTACTTCCATATTTAGCAGTCTGTCCTGCCACAAGATGCCCAACTTTTGTCTGAGGCAGCAAAGGTGGAAGCTGAAAGGTGTATGACCATATGCAGTGAAACATGCAGGTCAATGTCCAGTATTCCGGCAGCTCTGATGCTTTCATTTTGCAGCAGTCTGCTGTGCCAGCTGCATTTGAGCCATCATGGCAAACCAAAGAGTGATTACTTTTTTTAAATTCATTCATGGGATGTGGGCGTCACAGGCTGGGCCAGCATTTATTGCCCATCCCTAATTGCCCTTGAGAAGGTGGTGGTGAGCTGCCTTCTTGAACTGTTGCAGTCCATGGGAGGTAGGTACACCCACAGTGCTGTTAGGAAGGGAGTTCCAGGATTTTGACCCAGCGACAGTGAAGGAACGGCAATATAGTTCCAAGTCAGGATGGTGTGTTTGGCGACATAGTTCACAAATCCAGTGTGCAACCCATGGATACGCGTGCAGCATACATACAATGAAAGCCATACTAGCACACGAAATATGATACAGCAGACCAATGGCATGTCGAAGCAGTGCTTCTGCTGCTGGACAGCTCTGGAGAAGCCTTGCAGTACTCAGCAGAACGTGTGTCAAAACTTGAAGTGATCTTTTGCATGCTGCACAATCTTGCCATCATGAGGAGCAGCCTTTGGCACCAGCTATACAGCAAGCAGCTGAGGAGCAGGAGCATGAAGAGGAGGAGGAAGGGAGGAGGCAACCTAGACAGCCACTTCCTGCATGGGCAGAAAAACTAATTTGAGAGCAATACCAGTAACCACAACTGCAAACTGCAATTCCCCATTCACCTATAGTCCCACACCTTAGCTTCCTTCTGTCACTAACTGTTAATTGTATATCAATTGTGTGTAACTATATGCAGGTGGAGGACATTAAGTGGAGTTTCACCTGAGCACATATAAAGAGACACTTATTGAAACTGTGGAATAGTTGAGATAGGAGGTGAATGCTTGTAATGTTTCACTCTGCAAATAAGTGTTAGACTGAGTAAAGATTGGCTCTAGTACTAGCCTTCCCCAACTGGTTTTCTGGAATATAACACTGACCATCCCAATGCAAAAATAAAAGCCACCATAAAGTAAACATTCAAAACCAAATCTATAAATGAAATCATGCTGTATTTTATAAAAAGATAAACTAATTACCCTTGTGTATTCTCTTAGTGCCTATCTTCTCTGCACCTTTGCCTGTCTGAGTGCTCCTACACAGTGCTATTCCAGTAGCTGCAGTATAGTTGGTGGAAGGCTGTTGACTTGCAGTGGAGGAGGCTGTAGATGGCCTTGGAGGATGACCTGAAGCAGCTTTGAGCCTGGAAGGCCCAGCTGTGGACTGCAGCATCTTGGCATGCAGTCTAGTCTAGCTGGCTGACAGGCAACAGCAATAGCACTGCGGAGTGGCAGGGATAGGAGGGGGAATGCTGTCATCCTGAAAGAGGATAACAGCTTTATACTCCAAAGTGCCACTGCCAGTCCAACAGGGCAGCGCCTCAGCAATACTAGTAATCTGTTGGAGGGCATTACTGGGCTGCTGCAACACTCTGGAATCCCTTTTGAATACTGTTATCCGCAGCCATGATAGAAGCAGTCTGAGCTTCAACTCCAACACTCAAATTCTGGGTGGCTGCTGTTTGTGCTGCAATAGAAGTTGTGAGATCCACCATGGTTGAGTCCACAACCCTGCAAACAGAGTTGGCCACTGCTTCTATGCAGGAAAGGATGGGCTTCAACCTCTGCGCAAAGCCCTGTGCCAGGTTGGTACTGAAGTCCTCCATGCACTTTGACATTGAATGCAGACTTTCTGGCAGGCTTTCTGATGCACCAAGTATTTTGTTGTGTGTACCCATCAGCCTTCTTCTATAGGCTGCCCTATCAAAGTCCTCATCTAGATAATGAAGTCAGTGTGACTAAGGGGAAGAACAGGCAGGGAGCAGATGATGAATATAAAGGGACTGGTGGTCTGAGGTGCATTTGTTTTAATGCAAGAAGTGTAGTAGGTAAGGCAGATGAACTTAGGGCTTGGATTAGTACCTGGGAGTATGATGTTATTGCTATTACTGAGACTTAGTTGAGGGAAGGGCATGATTGGCAACTAAATATCCCAGGATATCGATGCTTCAGGCGGGATAGAGAGGGAGGTAAAAGGGGTGGAGGAGTTGCATTACTGGTCAAAGAGGATATCACAGCTGTGCTGAAGGAGGGCACTATGGAGGACTCGAGCAGTGAGGCAATATGGACAGAACTCAGAAATAGGAAGGGTGCGGTAACAATGTTGGGGCTGTACTACAGGCCTCCCAACAGCGAGCGTGAGATAGAGGTACAAATATGTAAACAGATTATGGAAAGATGTAGGAGCAACAGGGTGGTGGTGATAGGAGATTTTAATTTTCCCAACATTGACTGGGATTCGCTTAGTGTTAGAGGTCCAGATGGAGCAGAATTTGTAAGGAGCATCCAGGAAGGTTTTCTAGAGCAGTATGTAAATAGTCCAACTCGGGAAGGGGCCATACTGGACCTGGTGTTGGGGAATGAGCCCGGCCAGGTTGTTGAAGTTTCAGTAGGGGACTACTTTGGGAATAGTGATCACAATTCCATAAGTTTTAGAATACTCATGGACAAAGACGAGAGTGGTCCTAAAGGAAGAGTGCTAAATTGGGGGAAGGCCAACTATACCAAAATTCGGCAGGAGCTGGGAAATGTAGATTGGGAGCAGCTGTTTGAAGGTAAATCCACATGTGATATGTGGGAGGCTTTTAAAGAGAGGTTGATTAGCGTTCAGGAGAGACATGTTCCTGTGAAAATGAGGGATAGAAATGGCAAGATTAGGGAACCATGGATGACAGGTGAAATTGTGAGACTAGCTAAGAGGAAAAAGGAAGCATACATAAGGTGTAGGCGGCTGATGAAAGACGAAGCTTTGAAAGAATATCGGGAATGTAGGACCAATCTGAAACGAGGAATTAAGAGGGCTAAAAGGGGTCATGAAATATCTTTAGCAAACAGGGTTAAGGAAAATCCCAAAGCCTTTTATTCATATATAAGGAGAAAGAGGGTAACTAGAGAAAGGATTGGCCCACTAAAGGACAAAGGAGGAATGTTATGCTTGGACTCAGAGAAAATGGGTGAGATTCTAAACGAGTACTTTGCATCGGTATTCACCGAGGAGAGGGACATGACGGATGTTGAGGTTAGGAACAGATGTTTGATTACTCTAGGTCAAGTCGGCATAAGGAGGGAGGAAGTGTTGGGTATTCTAAAGGGCATTAAGGTGGACAAGTCCCCAGGTCCGGATGGGATCTATCCCAGGTTACTGAGGGAAGCGAGAGAGGAAATAGCTGGGGCCTTAACAGATATCTTTGCAGCATCCTTAAACACGGGTGAGGTCCCGGAGGACTGGAGAATTGCTAATGTTGTCCCCTTGTTTAAGAAGGGTAGCAGGGATAATCCAGGTAATTATAGACCGGTGAGCCTGACGTCAGTGGTAGGGAAGCTGCTGGAGAAGATACTGAGGGATAGGATCTATTCCCATTTGGAAGAAAATGGGCTCATCAGTGATAGGCAACATGGTTTTGTGCAGGGAAGGTCATGTCTTACCAACTTAATAGAATTCTTTGAGGAAGTGACAAAGTTGATTGATGAGGGAAGGGCTGTCGATGTCATATACATGGACTTCAGTAAGGCGTTTGATAAGGTTCCCCATGGCAGGCTGATGGAGAAAGTGAAGGCGCTTGGGGTCCAAGGTGTACCAGCTAGATGGATAAAGAACTGGCTGGGCAACAGGAGACAGAGAGTAGCAGTAGAGGGGAGTTTCTCAAAATGGAGACGTGTGACCAGTGGTGTTCCACAGGGATCCGTGCTGGGACCACTGTTGTTTGTGATATACATTAATGATTTGGAGGAAAGTATAGGTGGACTGATTAGCAAGTTTGCAGACGACACTAAGATTGGTGGAGTAGCAGATAGTGAAGGGGACTGTCAGAGAATACAGCAGAATATAGATAGATTAGAGAGTTGGGCAGAGAAATGGCAGATGGAGTTCAATCAGGGCAAATGCGAGGTGATGCATTTTGGAAGATCCAATTCAAGAGTGAACTATACAGTAAATGGAAAAGTCCTGGGGAAAATTGATGTCCAGAGAGATTTGGGTGTTCAGGTCCACTGTTCCCTGAAGGTGGCAAGGCAGGTAAATAGAGTGGTCAAGAAGGCATACGGCATGCTTTCCTTCATCGGACGGGGCATTGAGTACAAGAGTTGGCAGGTCATGTTACAGTTGTATAGGACTTTGGTTCGGCCACATTTGGAATACTGCGTACAGTTCTGGTCGGCACATTATCAAAAGGATGTGGATGCTTTGGAGAGGGTGCAGAGGAGGTTCACCAGGATGTTGCCTGGTATGGAGGGCGCTAGCTATGAAGAGAAGTTGAGTAGATTAGGATTATTTTCATTAGAAAGACGGAGGTTGAGGGGGGACCTGATTGAGGTGTACAAAATCATGAGAGGTATAGACAGGGTGGACAGCAAGAGGCTTTTTCCCAGAGTGGGGGTTTCAATTACTAGAGGACACGAGTTCAAAGTGAAAGGGGAAATGTTTAGGGGGGATATGCGTGGAAAGTTCTTTACGCAGAGGGTGGTGGGCACCTGGAACGCGTTGCCAGCGGAGGTGGTAGACGCGGGCACGATGGAGTCTTTTAAGATGTATCTAGACAGATACATGAATGGGCAGGAAGAAAAGAGATACAGAACCTTAGAAAATAGGCGACATGTTTAGAGAGAGGATCTGGATCGGCGCAGGCTTGGAGGGCCGAAGGGCCTGTTCCTGTGCTGTAATTATCTTTGTTCTTTGTTCTAAGTCCTCTGCAGTGGACCCGTATGCAACTTTGCCCTCCAGCAAGCTCTCATCTTTGCTGTCCTTGCTCCCTGCCCTGGCTATAGTGCACTCGTGTTTCACCACGTGCAGATCCCACCTCAGATCTATCCTCTAAGACACACGTAGGGGGGAATTTTATCCTGGCAGCGGGGGTCTCGACATCCGGAGAAACCGACGCTGAGAGCTCCATGTTGCCTCTTCTGTGGAAGGCCTGCCGAATTTAATGCCAATTGAGCACTTAAGTAGTCAGCAGCGGGCCACTGGTTCAAGGTCCCTGGCACTGGAAGTCCCGCCCTTGCACAGCTGCCGGCCAATCAGAGGTTGGCAGCTGCAGCGCCACCGCGGAGGTTTTCTTCTCTGAGATTTTCGTGCCGTGCTTCCCTGGCAGTGACAGAGCCACCTGCCACATAGCTAATTGCGGCTATGGTGGGAAGAGCCCCTTAATTGGGGGTTAATTGCCCAGTTAAGGGCCTTTGTTGGTGGTGGGGCAGGAAGGTTGTTCACAGGCCTTCCCGCCCCAGACTAAATTTTGGCGGAGGCAGGATGGTGGTGGGAACCACCCCCCACCACCATCCCAGCCGATGTTATGCTCTCCCCGTCTCCAAACCCGCCACGGGGGAGAGCATAAAATTCCCCACTTTGTGTCAATCTTTGAGCTGGTGGCTGCAAGTGTGAAATCAATTAACGGTGTGTCTTTATTATCACTCTGTTCTTGGTGTACCACTAATGTCTGGCCAAGTTGCAGTTCTTGGGCATCTGAAAGGAAAAGGCACAAAGTGGTGAGGGGAGACGGGTGAGTGGGGGTTGGGGGAACTAAGATAGTGCAAGCTTACACTATCTGCAGCTTGTAAGTCAAAAGAATTTCTGGGGTAAGGGGTAAGTGGGATGTGAGGAAGTTTAGGTATGAGGATAGAGTCATCTTCGATGTTTTCAGCCTGCCGCTGCCCATGGCCTCAGCAATGGCCATTCCAATAATGGCAGGCACTGTCTCTTCCATGGAGGTTAGGACATGCAGACATGCCTGTCACCCACTGGTTAGCTTCTGCTGCCTCCAGTCGCATAAGAGAGAGGGACATGTGTCTGTTAGTGTCACACAGTCTGTTTGGGTGATATGGCAGTTATGGTTGAATAGCTGGCAGTGTGTGTAAGCTGCAAGATATTGGTATTAGGTTTGCAGCAATAATAAGTGTGTGATGTGAAGCGTATGAATATTAGATATGAGTCCTGATTGATAGCGATTGTTGGTCGGTGAATGATGGGGTATGGTGAATTGAGCAGTGTGAGGCTAGTGATGAACGTGATAGGATATAGCATTTGAAGATGCGTTCACTGCCCTTGACCACTCATGTAAGGTCATTGAACATCTTGTAGCAGTACATCCAGGTCATCAGGGCTAGGCTCCTGGAACTGACCTTCACAGTTATGTGCTCCCACAGCCTTTTGACCATGTGTCTGGAGGGCCTTCTGGCCCCCTCCACATAAAGGACATTTCTCCTCCTTTTCCACCTCCTCCATCAGTGCAACACCAAAAACCTTAGTGCCTGTTCTCTCCCATGTTATGGCATTTCTCACTGTACTCCAGGATAGATTTACTTTCTGCACAACTCCCAGCATCTGCTCCAGCCACAATGCACCTCCCCTTTAAGAGGTACAGGCTATCATTAAGGAATGCAGGCTACAACAACTGCTTGTATTTATATAGCACTTTTAATGTAATAAAATGCCCCCAGTGCTTCAGAGGAGTATTATCAAACAAAATTTGACAAGGAGCCACATAAGGTGATATGAGGACAGATGAGCAAAAGCTTTGTCAAAGAGGTAGGTTTTATATAGCTTCATGAAGGAGGTAAGAGAGGCAAAGAGCTTTAGAGAGGGAATTCCAGTGATTCCAGAACTCCTTATCAGTTGAAGGCATGGCCACGAATGGTGGAGCGTCTAAAATCGAGGTTGCTCAAGAGGCCAGAATTAGGGCACAGATATCTTGAAGGATTATGGGGCTAGAGAAGGTTACAGAGATAGGGAGCTGCTGGCCAATCACCAACAGCTCAGCTGTCACTGGGAGCAGTGGCCATTGCTGGGACTGCACTTGGAAGAAGAGGATGCCATGGAAGGACAGCACCCTCCCAAACAGGTAGGTGAGGTCAAGGGGCGTCAGGGCCAGTCAAGTAGGCCCAGCAGTGGGGGTAGTGTTTGGTGAAGGCAGGCAGCACCGTTGTCGCCTGGGGGTGGGGGGGGGGGCGTCCTTGGGCCAAAGAGTGCCCAAATAAGAGGGTGCCCCCTCACCAAGCTCACTAGGAGGCCACCAGGATTTACCTAGCATTTTGCCCACTTGGCCAAGGGCTCATCTGCTGCTGGAAATTGGTTAATTAATTGGTCACTTAAGTGACTCAATTGGCCTCTGGGTGGGAGGGCCATCTACCACATTTCCTGCCGATAGCAAGATGGCATGGTGGCAGGAAGACCACGGTTGCTCCACCACCCCCACTGCCCGCCTTCCCTTGCCATTTTATGAGGCCCCCACCTCCCAGCCTGTCACCAGAGGGCTGATAAAATTCAGCCCAAATAGCCAGTGCTTGGAGCTGCTTGCTTACCTACCACTGGGAAAAGTATTTGTAGTGAGAGGCTAATTTCAGCACTTTGGAGGTATTGAGACTCAAGATAAGGATGGTTTCATGAAAAACTTCAACTCAGGACTATTGGACTTACAGACTGTATGCGTTTATTCCAGACTTTAATCCAACCACCAAATCTGTTTTCCTCTGTAACCTATTTGTGCTTGTGTGACCCTCGTGTGAATGTGTGTGTGAATGTGCAACGTACTTTTAGTATTTTAAGATCGGGTTAGAGTGTTAAGTATAGTAAACTTACCTCTTGTTTAAACGCAAGAAAACCTGTCTGATTGGTTCTTTTGCAATCACGGTAAAGGAACAGGAAAAAATGCTCACTGAGGTGGTAAGCACAACCACAGTTCTTTAAAAAGGCATAAACCCTGTTGTGGTCAAACAAGAGAATGAGCAAAAGGGGAGCCTGAGACCCCCTCCTCACCTGGCCCTAACAATGGGTATCGCCACGGCTGCCTTAGGTTGGACTTTGGACAAGGAGCTTGATGACCAGCAGCAGGAACAACAGCCTGTGGTGGAGAGACCTGCAGAAGAGAGGGAAACAACAGTTGGTGTGGGGGTTGGGGGAGGGGGATGCGCGAGGTTGTGGTGGTCAAGCTCACAGGAAGCACTGCCCACATAATAGGATGCACAGGTAAAGGCTCAACTTCCTTGACCTCTCAGAAGAGCAGTTCTTCTGAAGGCTGAGGTTGTGGTGGCAGTCATCCGCAGCCACCTAGAAAAAGACCTGCTCTCTGCTGCACCTAGTTGCCACTTATCATCAATGGCTGTGAAAGTGACCACCGCCCTAAAGTATTTTGCTTCTGGGTCCTTCTAATGCTCTGCCAGAGACATATCCAGGATCTCGCAGGTGCATGTAAATACACAAGGTAGATGTTGCGTTGTTTGCCAGGGCCAGCAATTATGTCAACTTCACCTATGGTGACACTGATCAGAATGAGCGGGAGCTCAAGTTTGCATCTCTGGCTGGCTTAACACAGGTGCAGGGTGTCATCGACTGCATACATGTGGCAATCAGGGCAGACCCAGTTCAACCAGGAGTATTCATAAACCACAATGTGTTGCTTTCCATCAATGTTCAGCTGTTGTGCAACCACAAGAAATGATTTATGCAGGTGCGCATCAGATTCCAGGGGAATTGCCATGATGCTTTCATCCTGTGGCAGTCCAAGCTCCCAAACCTCTTTGGACCTGCTAGCAGACTTACCAGGTGGCTGCTAAGAGACAAAGGATGCCCACTTCAAATTTGGCTGATGACATCCTTGAGAAACCCAATGAAGCGTGATACAATAAAAGCCATATGACAACCAGATATGTAATTGAGCTAGTAAACATCATGCTCAAGATACACTTCAGATGCCTGGACAGATCTGAACATGTCCTTCAGTACTCAACAGCCAGAGTTTCCAGAATAATTGTAGCATGCAGCGTTCTGCACAACAGTGCGCAGCAGCAAGAATTGAAGCTGCAGAAGGAACAAGGCACTGAGCACATATCCTCTGTGGACAGATCCATGGAGGAGGAGAAGGAAGAGGAAGGTGGCAATCCCAATGCAGTGCCAGCCACTCTCATTTCAACCCAAAATGCCAGGTATTCACTTATAGCTATAAGAGTTAGTTAACACCACCGGCCAAATGTAACAATCTCATCCAGTAGTCACTCGTCCACCACCCTCCACAATCCCACTGACACAAAGCAGTCTTATAACCAACTGAACATCCATTCCACATCCCCGCATTGGTCCCCTACAATTCATGTCCTTCCATTCATCAACAAGCAACTGAAAAGGCAAGTTGCCACCCAGTAATTAAGAATGGGCAATGAGGATAAGTGGTGCAAATTAACAAATTTTATGTGATTCTGCTAACCTTAACAACATAATATTTTCTCATATACTCTTGTGCAACTATAGAACTTTCCTCTTCCTTTTCCTATTGCTCCTGCATGGCACAACCTTGGTGGTTTAGACAGTGATGAAAGCAGGCTGGTCACATTCCTGCCCTGACTGTTGAGATGCTCTTAGCTTTGACCTCTGGATGTTGGAGTCTGTGAAGGCCCTGCCAAAGATTGCTCCACCTGCACCTGTACAGCGGCAGTCTTGGCAATCAGGAGGAAAGGCAGCATGTCAGGTACTGACCGGTGTGAATTAGGAGTAATAGAGCAGAGTTCCCACTTCCATGTCTCCTTTCACCATCATCCCTCTCTCACAGACCAGCCACACTTTCTCCTGCCATGCTGCCGGACAGCAACTTGTTGCATATCAGTGACATGCTGTAAGCCCAAGTCTAAGGTGTCTAGCATCCTAGTTAAGGCGCCAGACATGTTGGCATCCAGATTCTACATGGTTGTGGTCAAGGTCTGCATGAACTTACTTGATTACTATGGGAGTTGGCCACACTGTCAATGGAAAAAGACATCCTCAAATGCCTTGCAACATCAACCCACGTGTGCTTAAGCTGGACTTGTTCATTCTCTCTGCAGCCATGGACTGTGTGCTTGGAAGGCCTGTCAGGGCATTGCACATTCTCTGCTGTCCCTCAGTGATTATGCTTTTCATTGATGGCCCTGGGATGCAACATCTGTGTCTACCTAAGCAGAGCTTGGAACGGGCTGCGCCCTCCAATGCAAATTCTCCACAGCTGGCCCTGCCACCACTGTCTGCTCTTGCTGACTTGTGAAGGGTGAGTCATCAGATGAAAACCCAACTATCAGTCTAACTGGATCCACCGAAGTGCAAGTATCTGACCTGGTGCATGTAAAATGTAATGAGTTCTTTTTATGTTGCCTGTTGCAGCTAACAAGTATATACAGTGCAAAGCTAACCATTTACAGAACCTTACTCAAGATGTTACAGTTACAGAGTGACCCTGGTTTCGAGTCACATGACTATGTCCTGGCACTTAGCTCATTAGCATACAAAGATCTTAAAGGGATATCACTCTTAAAGGTAATCACACAACAGTAAGCATGAGTCTTGTGAAGATGAATCCTCAGAAAGAATCAGCTCCTCTGAGGATTCATCATCCTGGTGCTCCATTGACTGCTGATGTATGCGTGAAGCCCCTGGTGGAGAGAAAATATATGAATTAATCCCGGCAAGGTAATAATGTTGCAACTTAGCATTATGAAGATGATCATATTTCACTCGTTGCTGAAGTCAACTCAACATGATTGAGTGTTGTGTGACATGTGGGCCACTGATCTCCAGCACTTCCTCCGCTGCAGTTACCAACTGGGGAATCTGTCAAGGACCACCTCTGGTCCTCTCCCTTGTGTCCTTCTGCAAAGGGGGAAAGAACGTTTGAGAGATTGTAATGCCATATATTCACTAATGGATACACTGCATTTGGTGAGGTAACTGTCCGGGAGAGGCATAAAATTGCATGACGATCAGGGTAATTGCCAGTGGTGGATCGATAGATGGGAATGTGAGAAAGTCCATAGAAAAAGGTTGGCTGCGTTTGCAAGGTACATGGATGTGAGGAGTGATATGATGGAGTAGACTTGTTGAGACAGAGGGAGGGGATGGGGTGATGTGCACAATAGGATGTAGGTGAATGTACAGCTGTACTCACCTTTCCTGACCTGGCTTGGTCATTAGAACACTTGCTAGACTGAATCCAGGAGTGCGGCATAATACACCCACAGCTGACCTCTTCAGCCACCTCGAGCCACGCCGCCTTTATGGCAATTGCAGGTTTTTTTCCTCCCTTTGCTGGGGAAGACTATCTCCTTCAAATGCCTCAATGATTTCAGCAGTGCATCAAGTGATGCAACATTAAATTGAGGCACAGTCCTTGATCAACCTAAACCCATTCTGAAACTTATGCTGTCTTGGTTCCAACCCCTAACTCCCCAGTGCACCAGACCCGGAAATGCAGGGAACACAGAACTCCTGCCGAATTTAACGGCAGGGCCTCATTTGAATTTCTTTCTCCTTTTTCCCCGCCGCTGTTAAATTTAAAAGTCTAGTCAAAACTGAGGCATACAACCTCATTAGCATATTTAAGTTACTAACTCACCTCTCGTGACCAGGTTACTGGCATGTCCCCTCAACCCTCCCTGGTTAAATTGGAAGTAGGCACTTTCAGGGCAGCTTGGAGTGGGGTTTCATTTGTTTCAAAATTTAACCTCTCCTACCACCACTATCCCGCCCATCCTGAGGAGATAAAATGTGTTTTCCCTTACATTGGCTATTCTTATGTATTGTCCTGATAAGTGTAAGATGAAAAGCTTCGACAATATGTCTCTATTTTCAGCAATTCTCAAGTTCTGTACTACCAAACATCTATAAATAAGGTTCAGTTTTTGTGCTGAAGTATAGAAGAAGAACTCCTTGCTCTTCAAATCATGCCATGGGATCCTTTAAGTCCACCTGAATCACTGGAACAGGAAAAGTGTGGGGGGTGGGGGGGTGGTCTCATTCAGCATCTCATCCAAAAGACAGCATCTTGTACAATGCAGCATTTCCTCTGTACCACACAACCTAGTTTATGCACTGAAGTTGTGTGTTGGAGTTTGAACCTTCTGGCTGTAAGGCGAGAGTGCTGCAAGCTGAGCCAAGCTGACACTTGAAACATATTAGAGATCAAGTTTCTGCTGCATATTTTAAAATTTGAATAAATATATGATTTAAATTGTTAATCTGCTTGACTGGGTGTTCATGTGTGACATGATGGTGCAGTGAGTTATTGAACTATACAGTGATATCCATTCCCCCAGCCACCTGCTGCGGTGAGTTCTCAATCCTGTAGTGTTGTTATATTTTAAGATTTCTTCAAGTAAAAGTTATGCGATTATCCCTCAGGATACTGTTATGGGTGCCACTCATATATAAGAGAGAGAGAAAGAAAGAAATAGAATTTCTATTGCGGATGCTGGAAATCTGAAATGAAAACAAGAAATGCTGGAATAGAATTTCTATAGTGCCTTTCACAAGTTCAAAGTGGTCATGGTCATGAATTACTTTCGAAGTGTAGTCACTGTTGTAATGTAGAGAAACGCAACAGCCAATTTGGAGACAACAAGGGTTGCACAAACAGCAATGACCAGCTAATCTATTTTAGTGATGTTGGTTGAGGGATAAATATTGGCCAGGGCACCACAAGAACTTCCTGGTCTTCTTCAAATAGTGCCAGGACTGGCTTGGAAGGTATGTACAAATGTTCTAGAGTAAGCCTACTTTGGTTCCAATGTGGGTGGGCTGAGGCATTAAGCCTCTCGTGGCTATAAAACATGTCTGTTTCCACTGTTGACAGCAGTGTCACCCAGGAAGCTGCTGTTTTAGTAAGTTTTGTATCTTTCAGAATCAGCACTGGTGCCAGCTTGTTCATTTTACTACTGAGTGGCTGCATGATAATGTAAATACACTATTCGTCAAGATGTTAGGGGGAGGTATGGCGCAGAGGGTGACATTTCCCAAGTGGAGGGAAAGAAACTCAAGGTTCAAGTTATCTGCTGTATGCTCTCAGAATAACTGATTACAGAGACCTGGGTGCAGCTGGTAAAGAATGTGTGGATGGGGACTAAAGAGGAAAGAAAATAACACAAAAATGGTTGGTGGAAGCTAGGAAGCTAGGAATTAAGAATCAGCATTCAGCTGCAATTAACATTTTGTTATTCAAATACAGGAACATGTTTAGCTTTGTGCTCAAAATCTTTAAACATTTTTCTTGGGAACCATGCTGTTATCCTTGTTTAGCACTGCAAGTGTTAACAGTGGGGATTTAAATGAATCATGAGCTGTGCAGGACAGGAAAATATATGAAGAAATTAGCAGTTGATAAGTGGATGTGGCTTTGGATTATTGGATGGTTAACATTGTGATTTAATGTTTTAGGATCAGGAAAGGAGACAGAACAAAGACATTTAAGAACACCTCGTCGACGAATGCAGCAGCCCAAAATGCTGAACAGCCCCGAGGACAGCCTGTATTATAACCAGTTAAATGTGAGTTCAAAGTAGCAATAAAGCTCTTTTGCTGACTTTGGGTCCAGATGATAATGCCATTATAAATACCTGCCCCAACCTCTCCAGCCCCACCCCCATGCTCTTCTTCTGTCTGTATTCGTGAACATGTGCTTATGCTCTTTATCTGTTGCTTTCATGTCAGGATGTCTGCCGTCACGGTGAATAATTGATGTGGTTTATCAAAGCCAAGCAAGATGCATGCTTCATCAGGCTCACTTGAGCTCTTTGATCAAAAAAATTATGCTGTGACTTCTGATATTATCAGCATCTGCTTGCATTCAACACAAAATCACTTTGAATTAAAAATTAACGACTTGCTGCTCTGCTGTTGACTGTATGTTCTTGGCCCTCTCCACAGGGAATCTTAGAATATCAAGGGAGCAAAAGAAAGCCAAGAAAACTTGGGTAAACAGATACTCTTAGTTCTTTTCAACTGTAAATAAAGCAAACTATTGTGTTATAGATTTCTGTATTTTTATACTTCTAAAAATTAGATTAAAGATTTTCCACAAAACAAATCCTTTATTTTGTTTAAAATTATGTGATTGACATGTTAATAGCAAGTGCTTCATATGTGAAAAGTTATGTTCTGCATGGTGCTAAGTCTTTTTCCTTCTTTATCACAGTCAAATCAAAATGCTGGACATTGAGGATGAGTATTACAAATCTCTGTCAGCTATTGAACCTGTACCTGAGGAAGATGATTCATTGGACCCTCCTCCGCTTATTCCAAGAGGACCAGGTGTTACTCATAGCTAAAAGTGGACTCTGTAGGTAATTTAATGATTTTATATTTCTTGGTAAAATCTGACGAGCCATTTTTTTTCAGTGCCAGGTTTTGTAAACCATGCGCTGGAATAAGCAGTTATATACTCTGAATGGAATTTTTAAAAAGTAAACAATAGTTAGAAATAAGAATCAAATAACTCCAGGGAAACAATTCATTAGTGGTTGCTAAATTTTTGTAAAAGGGGAAATACCTATACACCAAAACTTGTTTTTATGAAGTGCTCTGTTAGTGATTTTTTAAAAAATATTCCTACATGCCTCTTGCTGTTTCATTCAAGTCCATCTCCAGTGGGGTTTTAATTCTGCCTGCAAGTATTAAAATACTCCCAATATTGATCTGCAAGTTTTCAGTCAATTCCACCATTAATTTATTAAAACTTTGAGCACTGAAGGGATCTATATTTGTACCATTTTTTGCGTTCAGTACTTTCACTTTATTCATTCAACATAAAATATAATCAGAAAATGTGAAGACCAATAGACAACTTCAATAATCTGTGAATACATTAAAAACTATCCTTAATTCTGTACAAAATTGTCTCAGTATTTCTCAATCGGTTAAACATGATAACATTAGAAAAGTTGTGAAACTAAGATCCAAGAAAAGGTGCATTTCTTTTGCACTCTGGATTTCTGTGTTGTAACTTATTATTTACTATTGGTAGGGGCAATAAAAATTGTAGTTTATTTAGAATGGCACTCAAATTTACAGCAGGTAATAAATCCAACTTTGGGCACCTGTCATTAAAGGAAATTTCCCCTAGTAGCTCAGCGTGGGCTCAGGGAACAGCATGGAGGCCTCTTATGTTTGTGGTTTTGGCTTGCAGAGTAACAAATGGGCTGTCCAGGTGTCCTTTGATGCCTCCAGGTCATGATGTGTGCCTGCTACAGCCAATATATAACTGGAAATAATTTAGCTGGTATGCATACTCCTTCAGAACGTAAGATTATTCTACAATTTGCACATTTCTACATTTCCTTTTCTGGTGCATTTTTAAACATACTTTGTACAATTTTGAAACTCCATAAATAAAAAATATATAGCTAATCTGTAGGTGTGCTTGCTTTAACAGTTTATTTGGACTCATCAAGGTGAGATATATCAGGGCTAGGGAATAGAACACTTTTATTTTGTGTCTTGTTGACATCAATCACTTCTGGATCAGCTTAGAAGCGAAGTTGCATCAGGTGAGACCCACACTAATCATCATTTTCAGATGAGACATTAAGCTAAGCCCTATCTGCCTGTTTGGATGTGAAAAAAAACACATGGAAATTTTTCAAAGAGCAGCAAGTTTTTCCAGGACCCTGACCAACATTTATCACCAACCCACACTACTGAACTAGATCAACTAGTCATTCATCGCGTTACTGTTTATGTGACATTGCTCTGCAAAAATTAACTGCTGCATTTGTCAATCAACAGCAGTGACTACACTTCAGAAATCATGAATTGGCTCTGAAGCATTTTGAGACACCACAAACCGGCCTCAAAATTGTACACAGATGATATACCCAAAAATATTTTTTTCTATTTCAACTTTGGAAATTCCCGGTGTGAAAGGTGCTTTATAAAGGCAAGTTCCTTCCCTCTTTCTTTACTGTCACCTGGTCCTGGAAGTATGGAACTCGCACAGTTGCCTGCAAACCAAATGTAAAAATGCAGAACTCACAAAGACCAGTGGCCAGGAAGTCCACCACATGTCTTTCTGGCTGTTTTTAGTGAGTCACAGCAATTTTGCATTTGGTTTGCAGAACATTGCACAAATCCCTCACTTTCAGAAACCAACAACACAAGTGGGGTCTTGTATAATGTATGATCAGTTTCTGTCTCAACAACTATGAATTAAAGAATGTTACTCAATTAATGTTTGAAATTTTTGAAGTTGAAGGGGAAAAAATTATTTTTGGGATATCATCTGAGTACAATTTTGAGGCCGGTTTAGAACAGTTTTCTGTTCCCCTGCACTGATGTCACTCATTCTAGTGAGCATAGAATTAAATTGTGTGTTTCTGTTAATGAATATATTTGCTTCTTCATTCAATGTATACCATGCTTACAGCTCAAATTAGTCATTTGTTTCCTCTGTTGCTTGAGGCATTTTTACTGTCACTGGGTCAAAATCCTGGAACTCCCTTCCTAACAGCACTGTGGGTGTACCTACCCCACATGGACTGCAGCGGTTCAAGAAGGCAGCTTACCACCACTTTCTCAAGGGCAATTAGAGATGGGCAATAAATGCTGGCCTAGCCAGTGATGCCCACATCCCGTGAAAGAATAAAAAATACATTTTTTACAATGCTTAGGATTTTATCCTGCCTTTGGAGACAGAAACAGAGGCTGGGGCGCAAAGAAAATGGCAGGGGTGGCATGCCCGATGTTGTCCGGGCCCCCTGCCATTTTGTCTGGGGAGGAGAAGGCCGAGGACGGCCTTCCCACCCAAGCTAATTGAGGCCTTAAGTTAAGGGTCTCTTCCTGTCTTCACTCCAATTTTTTGGAAGGCGGAGGGGCCTACCGCTGCATGATAACGCCAGGTGAGACTTATTGGCCTCCTTGAAGGGTCGGGCTGGGGATCCCACTTTTGAGGGAATCCATGGCCTGGAGGGTCTTCCCCACCTGGCAGGACCCCCACCCCCCCACCCTCACCAACCAGCCCCCCTCATCCCCTTGCTCGGCCCAGCCTGATTGGCCCCAGCGAACTGACCCCACTCACCTGAGTCCCTGGGTCTCCTCCAAATTCAGTGGCACTGCTGGTACTGCAGAGCTGCTGGGCCTCCGATTAGCCAACAGCTCTGTAGGCAGGAACTCGTCCATTACAGGGTAGGCAGGTAATTGGCTGTCCGCTGTTAAATTGCAGTGGGGGTCCGAATAAGGACTGAGGTAGGTTCTCCCCGTCTTCCGACCCACTACTGGGACCCCCGTTGCCGGAATAAAATCAGGCCCAATCTAATGAACAAAGAACAAAGAACAAAGAAAATTACAGCACAGGAACAGGCCCTTCGGCCCTCCAAGCCTGCGCCGATCCAGATCCTCTATCTAAACATGTCGCCTATTTTCTAAGGGTCTGTATCTCTTTGCTTCCTGCCCATTCATGTATCTGTCTAGATACATCTTAAAAGACGCTATCGTGTCCACGTCTACCACCTCCGCTGGCAATGCGTTCCAGGCACCCAACACCCTCTGCGTAAAGAACTTTCCACGCATATCCCCCCTAAACTTTTCCCCTCTCACTTTGAACTCGTGACCCCTAGTAATTGAATCCCCCACTCTGGGAAAAAGCTTCTTGCTATCCACCCTGTCTATACCTCTCATGATTTTGTACACCTCAATCAGGTCCCCCCTCAACCTCCGTCTTTCTAATGAAAATAATCCTAATCTACTCAACCTCTCTTCGTAGCTAGCGCCCTCCATACCAGGCAACATCCTGGTGAACCTCCTCTGCACCCTCTCCAAAGCATCTACATCCTTTTGGTAATGTGGCGACCAGAACTGCACGCAGTATTCCAAATGTGGCCAAACCAAAGTCTTATACAACTGTAACATGACCTGCCAACCCTTGTACTCAATACCCCGTCCGATGAAGGAAAGCATGCCGTATGCCTTCTTGACCACTCTATTGACCTGCGTTGCCATCTTCAGGGAACAATGGACCTGAACACCCAATTCTCTCTGTACATCAATTTTCCCCAGGACTTTTCCATTTATTGTATAGTTCACTCTTGAATTGGATCTTCCAAAATGCATCACCTCGCATTTGCCCTGATTGAACTCCATCTGCCATTTCTCTGCCCAACTCTCCAATCTATCTATATTCTGCTGTATTCTCTGACAGTCCCCTTCACTATCTGCTACTCCACCAATCTTAGTGTCGTCTGCAAACTTGCTAATCAGACCACCTATACTTTCCTCCAAATCATTTATGTATATCACAAACAACAGTGGTCCCAGCACAGATCCCTGTGGAACACCACTGGTCACACGTCTCCATTTTGAGAAACTCCCTTCCACTGCTACTCTCTGTCTGCAGCAGTTGAAAGAAATATGGCTTTAAAGCAGTTAACGGTTTGTGAAATTTCTAATGCAATTGCAAACTTGAAAATGTGCAAATGATAATTCGTACCAATAGTGAATTTCTTATAGTTTATTAATCATTTTTATGGAAAAAGAAAGAGAGATAAAATTGCTCCATTGTTTACAGTACGAAAAAATTTATTTAGTCTCCCCAAGCCATACAACATTTATTGGTTGAAGAACCAGCCAAGCAACCTGGATTTCCAATGGAGTCTTTTCTCCTCTTCTCTATGCACCTCTTTGTGATGCAACAGCTGAGCACAGGAACTTGACATAAGAGGATTGCATGGATGAATATTGTCCTACCAATCACACAGCTGTGCATGCAACTGTAACTATACTGTGATAAATCACATGGACTCTAAGTGAAATTATTTCTGTTAGAAAATCCTGCTAAATTAATGTCAATTTTAAAGACTTCTTTGCAAGTTCCATAGTGATTTTTATTTAAAATTTACTTAATTTATACAGTGCGGGTCATAGACAAAAAAACTTGTATGTGAGTGTCTCTTTCTCTCTCCCTCTCTCCCTTTATATAACTGTCTCATCAGCTTGATTGAATGAATTTTCCCCTAGATTGGTGTTCAAAATCATGAGGGGTCTGGACAGAGTAGATAGGGAGAAACTGTTCCTACTGGTGGAAGAGTCGAGAACCAGTGGACACTGATTTAAGGTGAATGGCAAACAAACCAAAGGTGACATGAGGAGAAATGCATTGGCTGAGAGTGTGGTAGTAGCAGATTCAATCATTGTTTTTAAAGGAGAGTTGGATAACTATCTGAAGAGAAAAAATTGCAGGCTACGGGAAAAAGCAGGGGAGTGGGAGTAGTTGAGTTGTTCTTACAGAAAGCCAGCATGGATACGTCGGGCCAAATGGCCTCCTTCTGTGCTGTGATTCTATGATTTTATGATTTCTGGTGGCTGACCAGTGGAACTCGCTAGCCATTATGTTCAGTGGGAGGCTAGGTTGAATTTGACGCCTGGACTTCATTTGGTTTCGGCTGATGGTTGTGGCCAGAGTTCGAGCAGCCAGGCATAACCCACCAGCTCTGGGCTGCCACAATATCAGGTGTTCCAATTGGGATCAGGGTCCAAATGGTAGGTCAGTTGAGGAAACGCCAATGTTTGATTTGGGTATGGGAGGTGGGGGCTGTGGACAGCCAGAGCAGCAGTGGCCCAGGTTGAATTTGTGGAACCTGGAGGAGCACTCCTGCTCTTCCCAGTCCCATAAAAATAAGAGAAATTTACCTTCGGGGTGTTTGTCATGCCAAGCCGCCAAGTAATGGTGGTCAGAGTGTGCATGGTACACATTCCATTTAGTTAAGTCCAAAAATAGAAATTAGGGTTCTGTTGACATTGAAGAACCCTGATTTCCATCTTAAATGGACCTACCTCCTGCCTCTGGGGATCACTCCAGCTACCTACTGGTAAGCCCCAGTGAACATTGCTGCAGCAAGAGCAACAATGGGGAGGTAGGCCATTTCCCACCATTTTCAGGGCACTGCTTCCCCATTTCCACCCTAATTGTTCTTGTGTTTCTGTTTCTCACTGGGGTAGAAATTAGTTTGTGCCCAAACTTGGTAATGATATGCAAAAGGAAGTGAATTATTCGTCTTGTATTATTGGAATGCAACTAACTGCTGGGGACAGTAGTCACATCTCAAAAGGGTGACAAAGATGAAGATTGGCCATAGGGAACATTGACACTGGACCCACTCTAAGTCTGGGAGGAAGGAGATCTTGGGGGGTGGTGGTGAGGGGTGGAGGATGGGGTCGGGGGAGGAGGGGCGGTGGTGGTTGTCTGTGAGCAGTGACCAACTGCAGCCTGCAATTTCAAGGTGAAGCTAAGAGGAGCTCTCCTACTACCCGTGGCTGAACATTCATGTAAGTAATATGTTTTAACTTGCATTTATGGTAGCAGCCTTTAGGGGCTTTTATGGACGACAGGCTGGGCTGCTTCACAGCACAAGAAAACTGAGTGCAGTATGCACAGCAAATGCTGTGGTCAGACATATTCCAGTTTATCAAAAGGACCTGAAATAAGCAAAAGGCCCTCCGTTTGCATAGACAATGGCTGGCAATATCAGGCAAGTGTCTGTGAGGGCTAAATGGCATCTTAACTAATATGACGACCAACACACCTCTCGTACATTTATATTATGTATGATCAGCATCAGAAATCGGTAGGTTGTTGAATGGCTTTGTGTCTGCTATCTTCTGCTCTTTCTGCTCCACTCTCTGTCTCTGTCTGACACAAGCCAAGATTTTCCAATAAATCCATTTTTATTGCTGACTTTAACCCATTTATAATGTCAAAAGGAAATTATATATGACTTCTTCTCGTCTTCTCTCAATCTACCTGTCACTAAATCTTTCTCATTTGTTCTGTCTTCCTCTTACTTAAATCTCTTCTTCCCTTTGTCTCCTCTCTTCTATATGGTCTCCACTTTGTGTGTGTGTGGATGTCTGTCATACACTTTCTGTATTTGTGGGTTGAATTTTCCCGTGGGTGTCGGGACCATGTGCGGGTCCCGAGCCTGCACATAGCTGCAGCGCGCCCCCAGGAGCAACTTTACGTGAGGTGGCCTGCTAATTGGCCGCCTCCACGTTTGCTATCCAATTAAGGATGGTACGCAGGAGGCCCAATGAGAGGGCCCACAGCACTGGAAAACCGGCAGCCTCACCTGGCAAGGTGGTCGCTGATGAGAGAGATAGGAGAGTACAAGGTTGCCTGAAAATGGAGGACCCCTTCCACAGGAATGATTGTGGTGTGACCGTTTCAGCCTTGCAGCTCCAGAGGAGCTGGGGGTATATGAGAGGAGTTTCCGATGGATCTATGACCTGCCGCTGGGTGGCTGCCTCCTTGCAGTTTATGGGCTCCAGCCTCAGCAGGGGGCCCATCCAACCCATCCAAAGTTCTGTCAGCATGAGATAATGGCACTTGGTTGGGCCCTTAATTGGAGCTGTTGGCTGCCCACCTCCATGGAGCGGGCTGCCAATTCGCCTGGGAAATTTGGCTGGAGTGGGGACAGCATCGGGGAGCTATCCCACTACTTTCCCAACCCTCTGCCTTCAAACCTGTCTCCACAAGGCTGAAAAAATTCAGCCTTGTGTCTCTGTATCAGTTTGTCTTTTTTTTCTCTTGGTAAATACCTGTCACATACTTTCTTCGTTCTTATTTGTTTTGCAATTTTATACATTTTGCATTTGATTTGCTTTATTACTTCTGATCATTTATATCCTTGTCTGTCTCTGTGCTCTCTTCTGATCAGCTTCTAATATGTTAAAATTTATGCCTGCTGAACTTCAAAGTAAAACATTGTATGTGAAGGGCTTTGTGATGTGATAAAGCATTACATAAACGTATGTCTTCGTTTTTCTTTCCTCTTTACATTTAATTTCCCAGTTTCAGCTCCATAGAGTGCTCAGAAGCAAGGTAGATTTGAATCTAGAAGAGCAGAGAGGGTGAGCAGGCGGGATCTCAGCATGTTGCTGGGCTCAGAGGTGAGGAGAGCTTCAGGTCAGGCAGAATGGAATGGCTGAACAAACGGTAACTGCCCTTAGGAGGGAAAAATGAAGAACGCTCAAAATAGAAAGTTCAAAATAAAAGTTGAAGGAAGAATTTTAAAAAATAAGGAAATAGTGTGAAAAAAGGGAAATATGGATAGTTAAGCAATTCCTTTAAATGGTCGCCATGTGTATTTTTGTGCATTATTTCTCCTTGTTCTCTTGATCTCCCTGCAGTCAATGACACAGTTGGCCATACTGTCCTCCTACAACACTTCTCACTTGTTCTCGCCCATAGGTCTGCCTTCCTTTATTTCTACTTATAACTCTAATGATTCCTGCACCATCACCTCTGGAGGCCCCAAGGATCTATCTTTGGCTGCCTCGTCTTACTCATTTAGATGTTGCTCCATGGCAACACCATCCAAAGCAATGTGATCAGCTTCCACGTGTACACTGATGACACTCAACACGACCCCTCGTCCTCCACCTTTCACAAACCCTTCACTACTTCTATGCTGTTAGATTTCTTGTCTAACATCCAGTCTTGGATGAGTTTTAACTTGCTTCAGTTAAATTTGAGGATACCAAAACACTTCCATTTGTTCTGCCATATCCTCCACTAACCTTCCTAGCAACTTACTCAAATTGGACCAGACTGTTCACATCATTGTCCTGGTTGATCCTGAGCTGAGGTTCAAACCCCTTGTCCTCTCTTCATAGGAGCTTTATAAAGCAAAGTTTGACACCAAACCACATAAGGAGATAATAGGGCAGATGACCAAAGGCTTGGTCAAAGAGGTAGGTTTTAAGGAGCGTCTGAAAGGAGGAAAGAGAAGAAGAGAGGCGCAGAGGTTTAGGGAGGGAATTCCAGAGATCATGGCCTTGGCACCCAAAGGCATGGCCACCAATGGTGCGCTGATTAAAATCGAAGATGCTCAAGAGGCTAGAATAAGAAAACAGAGATCTCAGAGGGTTTTGCGGATGGAGGTGATTACAGAGATAGGGAGGAGTGAGGCCATACAGGGATTTGAAAATAAGGATGAGAATTCTAAAATTGAGGCATTGCTTAACCAGAAGCCAATATAGGTCAGCAAGCACAGGGGTAATGGGAGAACAGGATATTGCCAGTTTGGAGATGGGCAGCAGAGTTTGGATGAACTCAAATTTACGGAGGGTAAAACATGGGAGTCTGGCCAGGAGCGTGTTGGTTTAGTCAAGTCAAAGGCACAAATGAGGGTTTCATCAGCAGATGAGCTGAGGCACGGGTGGGGTAGTGTCACATTACAGGGGTGGAAATGGGCAGTCTTATGATGACACAGATATGTGGTCAGAAGTTCATCTCGGGGTCAAATATGACACCAAGGTTGTGAACAGTCTGGTTCAGCCTCAGAGAGTTGCCAGGGAGAGGGTTGAAGTCAGTGGCTCGGGAATGGATTTTGTCACAGGGATCGAAGAGAATGGCTTTGATCTTCCCAATATTTAATTGCAGAAAATTTCTGCTCATCCAGCACTGAATATTGAGCAAGCAGTCTTACAATTTTGAGACAGTGGAGGGGTTGAGAGGGGGGGTGGTGAAGTAAAGCTGGGTGTCGTAAGTGTACATGTGGAAACTAATGCTATGTTTTCGGATGATGGTGCCAAGCAGCAGCGTGTAGCTGAGAAATAGGAGGGGCCCAGGATAGATACTTGGGAGACACTATCGGTAACAGTGTGGGAGCAGGATGGAAAGCCATTGCAGGAAATTCTCTATGATTAGATAGAATGGAACCAGGCGAGCGCAGTCCCACCCAGCTGGATGACGGTGGAGAGGCATTGGAGGAGGATGGTGTGGTCAGCCATGTCAAAGGCTGCAGACAGCTCAAAAAGGATGAGGAGGGATAGATTACATGTGTCACAGTCACATAGGATGTCATTTGTGTGACTTTGATAGAACAGCTACTGTCATCTCTTTAATACCACCTCATCTCAGCTGATCCACAGCTGAAACTCTCATGCATGTCTTTGTTACTGCTAGACTCGATTACTCCAATTCGCTCCTTGATTTTCTCCAAATTTCCACCCACTGTAAAGTCCAGCTCTCCAAAGCTATACTACACACATCCAATCAGACACCATGTTCTGTTCACGCATCAGCCTGTGCTCACTGACTGACATTAGCTTCCATTCCCCCAAGTCCTCAAACTTAAAATTTTCATCTGCATGTTTAAATCCCCTCATCCCTCCCTAGCTCTGTAGCCTCTTCCAGTCCTACAACCCTCCCAAACTTTATGTTTGTTTCACTCCCTTTGTACATCTCTCTCCAGTTGCCCACCATTTGTGACTGCTGCCTGTGGCAGTCTCTGGAATTCTGTCCTTAAACCCCTTTGTCTCACCACCTCTCATTTTTTTAAGATTCTCCTTAGATGCCATCTCTTTGATCAAGCTTTTTGTTATGCCTGGTAATGTTTCCTTTGCATGCATTTTTCTGACACCTCTGTACAGCACTGGGGGACATTTTCTGTGTTAAAGGTGCTCTATGTTGGTATTTAATTGGTCAATGGTGAATGTGTGACCATGTGGTTAGCAAGAATCATCAGCAGAAATCTCTACAATCATTAGTATTACATTCTTACAGAAATCTGCCTTTGGATAATATAGGTGTTTTCATCATCACTAACGAATGTAATGAATGAATGTTATGTGGTCTTTGAAATCTGATGCTCGCCTAGCTCCGACTGGCAAGTTATATCTTACAATATAGCATTGAATTCTGTTGTGTTACAAATAATGCATTTTAGGGGTCCATAAATTAATATTAATATCCTGATAGAAATTTCCTCCAATTAAATATTAGAAAGACTCAAGCCATTCTCTTCGGTCCCCACTATAAACTCTTCTGTAGATGCCGATTCCATCCCTCTCCCTGGCAGCTGTCTAAGACTGCTGGCAACCTTCGTGTTATATTTGACCCCGAAATGAGCTTCTGACCACATATTCGTGCCATCACTAAGACTGTCTATTTCCACCTTCGTAACATTGCCTGACTTTGAATTTGCTCAGCTAATCTGCTGCTGAAACCTTCGCCCATGCCTTTGTTATCTCTAGAGTTGGCTATTCCAACACACTCCTGGCCGGCCTCCCACGTTCTACCCTCTGTGCAGTTGTACAGTGCTTTTATCAATTCAAGTAAAAATATCAAATAATTATTTTTTCTTTGCTGGTTTTTTATGCTTTTGAAAATAATTGTTGAAAGATTCCTGGAAAACTTAAGGCATTAATATTGAAACTGCAGATCTCTAGTTACAGCCAATAAATTTCGAAGTTTGGACTGCTTAATTATTTTATTTGTAGTCGTTTGATGATTGACTATGTTTCAAGTTATAACTATTAGGGCCCACCATCCACAGCTCTTCATAATCCTTATATGTGTGAGCATGTATTAACTGATACGTACTGAGGTCGTGCCTCAGTAATTCGTGATAAGCAGATCATCAGAGGCTTATTGAGCCGGTTATTGGGAACACCTGGGGCCAAGCTTTTCAGAAAAATGACTTCCTGCCTGTGTGGCCTGGTAACCATATGAACAAAGGAAAGCAACAAATAGGTCTATCAGTCTGCTGTTTTATGTTTCTTACACTTTTTGGCAAATTTAGTCACTGACTAATGTTGACCGCATGTTATATTTTGACAGCATGATCTGTTTTACTCAGGCAATTGCAATATACAATTCTGATCTGTTTAGTATAAAGCAATCTGCTCAAGTCTGTAACACTTTCTCATTTCACTTCCTTTTCAGTATAAATAAAAGATTGCTAATGGTTTCCTAGTGGCTTCACAAGCTTTTTCCTATTCTAAACTATGATAATGCTTGATACTGTGGAAACTAGAGTAGTAAAAACAGCAAACAGATGTGTTAAATTACAGTTGTTTAAAGAGATATGCAAAAATATATTCCTAAAAAGGACATGTTAATAAAAAGATTAAGGCTCAGAAGTAAGGAATAAAAGTGAAAGAGAATAGAATTGCAGCATCAAAGACTTTTTAATGACATGAAATGCCATTAGGATGTTGTGTCTTTTGTTTCAGCTTCCTCGCACCTGCAATTTGTTGCATCCTAATCCTCTTTTCACACATTTGAATTGCTTTCATTTGCATTGACACAGTAGTGAGAAGAAAAACCCTCAGAAACTTAAAATGATAACCATTTGCAAAAATATATGTATCATTCTGGTCTGGGTGCACTGTCAAGCATGTCCCTGTATGCACTACATAGTAAATCCACTACTTATCCAAGATAAGCGTTTCAAATATCTACAATTTCCCTGTCTTTATTTGACTATTTGAGAAAGGAGACAATTTTTGTGGAGGTGAAAGGAGTAATGGAAATTGGGAGGAGTAGGTCTATGGCAGCTGAGTCCGTGGCAGGAGCTGGAGGAGTGTCTCAATAAATCAGAGCGTGAAATTTAGATTAGCCCACTGCAGGCTATCAGTAGAAGGGGGTAGAGAAAGAGTTGGCTTGGCTGAAGGTGTAACCTGTTTCTTTTGGCCCCTAAAATCTTTAAACAGATGGTGTGACCAGCTGTCTCTTTCAGCCATTTAACTCTAAGTTGGTAACAGTTTAAAAAGATATGTGTAGTGAATTTTAGTGCAATTTAAAAAAACAAATAAGACATCAGATTGTTGCTTTGTCAAATATCTAAAAAAAATGAAAACAACCTGTAAAATAAATAGATAAAATTAATTTGTATACAATGTTTTTAGTTTACTAGACTAATACCTAGAATGGACAGGTTGTCTTATGAGGAAAGGTTGGACAGCCTACGCTTGTATCCACTGGAGTTTAGAAGAGTAAGAGGCGATTTGATTGAAACATATAAGATCCTGAGGGATCTTGACAGGGTGGATATGGAAAGGATGTTTCCTCTTGTGGAAGAATCTAGAACTCGGGGTCACTGTTTAAAAATAAGGGGTCGCCCATTTAATACAGAGATGAGGAGAAATTTTTTTCTCTCAGAGGGTCGTGAGTCTTTGAAACTCTGTTCCTCAAAAAGCGGTGGAAGCAGAGTCTTTGAATATTTTTAAGGACGAGGTAGATAGATTCTTGCTCAGCAAGGGGGTGAAAGGTTATTGGGGGTAGGTGGGAATGTGGAGTTGAGGTTACAACCAAATCAGCCATGATCTTGTTGAATGGCAGAGGAGGCTTGAAGGGCCGAATGGCCTACTCCTGCTCCGAATTCGTATGTTCATGTTTTCCATTTAAAAATAATATGGATTTCAGACCATCAAATTTAATTACTTTAAAACTATTTAGCACATATTTACCCTAATTACACCAGCAGTACGATCAGAAATGTCTAGCCATAATATTTTAATTCTATTGAGCTCATGGGTTAATCAGTGCGCAGTTTTTCTGGTTATAAGGCTTTGTATTATTATGCTGCTTTGAATGACAGTCCAGGCTTCAACAGCAGTACTGAAATCTAAATAAGGTGGTTTTGTTAACATAAGAGAATACTCTGGGAGTAGAAGTGTCATTGGCAACAGTTGTAAATTTGTAAACAAGCCAATATTTTTTTTCGCCAGTCAGTGACGTAGCACCAAATTTTAAGGGACCGTTGGATTTGGGAATGGCAGTGAAGGGGAGCATAAAATAGGAACAAAAGACATCAGACTGGACATCTTGATGTCCCTTCGGCATTTTACTGTTGGCAGCTGATGTGGTGGGCGGACTGTGCACTTCCATGCGGCAGGAAGGCAATTAAGGTTTTTTTAATTCGTTCATGGGACATGGGCGACGTTAGCTAGGCCAGCATTTATTGCCCATCCCTAATTGCCCTTGAGAAGGTGATGGTGAGCTGTCTTCTTGAACCACGGCACAGTGGCGCAGTGGTTAGCACTGCAGCCTCACAGCTGCAGGGACCCGGGTTCGATTCTGGGTACTGCCTGTGTGGAGTTTGCAAGTTCTCCCTGTGTCTGCGTGGGTTTTCTCCGGGTGCTCCGGTTTCCTCCCACAAGCCAAAGACTTGCAGGTTGGTAGGTAAATTGGCCATTATAAATTGCCCCTAGTATAGGTAGGTGGTAGGGAAATATAGGGACAGGTGGGGATGTTTGGAAGGAATATGGGATTAGTGTAGGATTAGTATAAATGGGTGGTTGATGGTCGGCACAGACTCGGTGGGCCGAAGGGCCTGTTTCAGTGCTGTATCTCTAATCTAAATAATCTCACTGCAGTCCATCTGGGGTAGGTACACCCACAGTTCGGTTAGGAAAGGAGTTCCAGGATTTTGACTCAGTGACCGTGAAGAAACGGTGATATAGATCAAAGTCAGGATGGTGTGTGACTTGGAGAGGAACTTGCAGGTGATGGTGTTCCTATACATCTGCTGTCCTTGTCCTTCAAGGTGGTAGAGTTCATGGGTTTGGAAGGTGCTGTCTAAGGAGCCTTGTTGCGTTGCTGCAGTGCATCTTGTAGATGGTACAAACTGCTGCCAGTGTGCACCGATGGTGGAGGGAGTGAATGCTTGTGGATGGGGTACCAATAAAGCAAGCTGCTTTGTCCTGGATGGTGCCGAGCTTCTTGAGTGTTGTTGGAGCTGCACCCATCCAGGCAAGTGGAGAGTATTCCATCACACTCCTGACTTGTACCTTGTAGATGGTGGACAGGCTTTGTGGAATCAGGAGGTGAGTTAATCGCCACAGGATTCCTAGCCTCTGACCTGCTCTTGTAGCCACAGTATATATATGGCTACTCCAGTTCAGTTTCTGGTCAATGGTAACCATCAGGATGTTCATAGCGGGGGATTCAGCGATGGTAATGCCATTGAATGTCAAAGGGAGATTGTTAGATTCTCTCTTGCTGGAGAGGTCATTGCCTGGCACTTATGTGGCGCAAATGCTACTTGCCACTTATCAGCCCAAGCCTGGATATTGTCCAGGTCTTGCCTCATTTCAACACAGGCTGCTTCAATACCTGAGGAGTCACAAATGGTGCAATCATCAGCAAACATCCCCACCTCTGACTTTATGATTGAAGGTAGATCATTGATGAAACACTGAAGATGGTTGGGCCTAGGACACTAACCTGAGGAACACCTGCAGTGATGTCCTGGAGCTGAGATGATTGATCTCCAACAACCACAACCATCTTCCTTTGCGTTAGGTACGACTCCAACCAGCGGAGAGTTTACCCCTGATTTCCATTGACTCCAGTTTTGCTAGGGCTCCTTGATGCCATACTTGGTCAAATGCTGTCTTGATGTCAAGAGCAGTCACTCTCACCTCACCACTTGAGTTCAGCTGTTTTGTCCATGTTTGAACCAGGGCTGTAATGAGGTCAGGAGTTGAGTGGCCCTGGCGGAACTCAAACTGAGTGTCAATGAGCAGGTTATTGCTAAGCAAGTGCCGCTTGAAAGCACTGTCGATGACACCTTCCATCACTTTACTAATGATCGAGAGTCGACTGATGGGGTGGTAATTGGTCGGGTTGGACTTGTCCTGCTTTTTGTGTACAGGACATACCTGGGCAATTTTCCACATTGCTGGGTAGGTGCCAGTGTTGTAGCTGTACTGGAAGAGCTTGGCTAGGGGCACGGCATGTTCTGGAGCACAGGTCTTCAGTACTATTGCCGGAATGTTGTCAGGGCCCATAGCCTTTGCAGTATCCAGTGCCTTCAGTTGTTCCTTGATATCACACGGAGTGAATTGAATTGGTTGAAGAGTGGCATCTGTGATGCTGGGGACTTCTGGAGGAGGCTGTGCTGGATCATCCACTCGGCACTTCTGGCTGAAGATTGCTGCAAATGCTTCAGCCTTATCTTTCGCACTGTTGTGCTGGGCTCCCCGATCATTGAGGATGTGGATATTTGTGGAGCTACCTCCTCCAGTTAGTTGTTTAATTGTCCACCACCATTCACAATTGGATGTGACAAGACAGCAGAGTTTAGATCTGATCCATTGGTTATGGGATCGCTTAGCTCTGACTATCGCATGCTGCTTACGCTATTTGGCATGCAACTAGTCCTGGGTTGTAGCTTCACCAGGTTGACACCTCATTTTAAGGTATGCCTGGTGCTGCTCTTGGCATGCCCTCTTGCACTCATCATTGAACCTAGTAAGAGCCCAATAGACTACAATTTTATTCACTGGTCCGATTTAACTAATGGCGCACGGGAACCACAGGGCTACAGTGACTCGCCTGGTTAAAGGAGGCGCGAGCTCAGTGCTGGCTTCATTGGGAAACCACTGGGTGAGGCAGTGTCGCTTGGCAGGGAGGGTGGAGGAGGGAGGACATTGGGAATCACTGTCAGGAGTGGAGACAAAGGTGCCAGCACGGCAGAGGAACCACACCATAGTGCCATCAGGACAGTGCCACCTCAGGTGACAAGTAAGAGAAAGGGTGGAGGGAGTCCATTTGTTGTGAATGCCTTGCACTCAGGGAGTGGCAGTCTGTCGTGGGCCTCATTCACCCTGTATTTGACGCCCCCATTGAGAAGGAGGAGCAGCTTAGAAGGAGGGATGCACAGGCATCGACAGGGTCATGCCAGCAATTTGGGGGCCCACAGGAGGGCCAGCCTCAGGAACAGCATGCTGGAGAAGGACACAGAGGGGCATGCCAAAAGCCTCCTGTATGCAGAAGAAGCTACCCTCCTGAGAGGGTCTACTGACCGAGGCTCAACTACCTGCAGATGTGTGAACGACAGTGTCTCCGATGAATCCGCCTCTCCAGGGAGGTCAGCCCTGATCTGTATGCCATAATGCAGGACGAGCTGAGCCTCATGGGACTTGGTGGACACCAGATGCCATTGTCACTGAAGGTCACTGTGGCGCTGAACTTCTCTGCCTCCGGATCTTTTCAGGGATTCATTGGAGATATATGTGGGATCTCACAGTCTGCGGTGCATCGGTGCATCAAGGAGGTCACCTATGCCCTGTTCAGGAGGGCCAGTGACTATATGTGCTTACAACAGTCAAGCTGAGAGGGCTATTGACTTCAAGGCCGTTGCTGGATTCCTCCAGGTGCAGGGTGTCATCAACTGTAGGCATGTGGCCATCAAGACTTCCACTCACCAGCCAGCAGCCTTCATTAACAGGAAGGTCTTCCACTTGCTCAATGTGCAACTGGTCTGCGACCACTGCAAATGGATCCTGCAGGCATGTGCACACTGCAGCCATGATGGCGACATACTTTGGCAGTGCCAGGTGCCAGAACTTTTCTGTCCCCCTGTGCACCTTCAGGGATGGATTCTTGGAGATTCACTGAGGATATGGCTACTGACACCTGTGAGGTAGAGCATGGCTACCCGACCGGGCCCGACGACATGTGTCGGGTTCGGGTCGGGTCGCTCTTCCGGGTCCGGCATTCAGACTTGGGTTGGGTCGGGCCGGGTCAGACACAGGGCATCAAGGCGGGAAACATGCATCCGGACTCCCCACTAGTCTGCAATGAGCGATCCCATCCAAGCTAGAGCAAAACTTCTTTAATAGAATCAACTTCATTCCGGTGGTCAGGTCTGGTCCGGCGTGGCAACAAAATCAAAGCACTCGGGCTTGGGTCGATGTGGTTCTGTTGAGCTCGGGTCAGGTTTCAATTGCAGACCTAAGCAGGCCTGGACTGTGAGGAACCCAAATACAGATGCAGAGAAGAGGTTCAAAACCTGCCACGGATCAATCCAAGCAACGATCGAGCAGATCATTGGTCTCCTGAAGATGAGTTTCAGGATCCTAGATCAATCCAGTGGAGTCCTTCAGTATGCTCCAGTGAGGATCTCACTTATTGTGGTGGTCTGCTGTGCACTGCATGACCTGGTGGTACAGAGTGGGGAGGCATTAGCCAGTGAGGATATCGTGGAGTATGATACCTCCTTTGACGATAAACAGGCAGAGGAGGATACTGCCCAATAGTGCCAGATGAAGGGCTCCAGGGACAGCAGGAAAGGCACCATGAGATATACACAAGGGAGGCATGAAACATCTTTATACATTCATGTATTTATTACCCTTACCACCTCCCGGAACCGCACCAAGAAAGCCTTAACTTTAAGTTGCTCTGGTCGCCTCCTTCCTTCTGCACTCCAGTACCCACGTGACTTGGAATGACCTTGGCGGTTGTCCTTTGGCTGCCTGTGGTCTGGAGGACCCCAGCACACTAAGGGCCTCCTGCAGAGGTGCAGGGATCCCCTCTCTCATCAGGGATGATGGAGGCACTGGCGTCACTGGCAGAGGGGCTTTGGAGTTACTGCCCACATCAAGAGCACCCTGAGAGGAGCCCCCAGTAGCAGAAGCCAGCCACTCCTCCCCACTTATAAGGCACACTTGTACCTCCCTGCTGACCTAAGAGGGATGTGGGCCTGGTGGAGAGTCCAGGTGCCTCATCCCCCTCTCGCCTTGCCACTGCTGCATGGAGCGCAAGGACAATGTGATGGAGTGCAGGTCTGCATGCATCTCCAGCAGCCACTGATTGGTCTGCTGGATCTGGCCCTCCATGAGAGTCGCCAATTTCTCAATGGAGGAAGCCAGACGCGCACCTGTCAGAGACATGGCAATACGCAGGACCTGGATGGATTCCTCCATTGTCCGCGCTTGGGTACACAAAGCCTCTGGCATCTCTGCCAGATGTTGCCTTACCTCTCGCTGCAGCTGCAGCATTTCCCATGTTGCTGCTGACACCAGAGGCACCTCATCAGCCTGGAGCTCAGCATTGGCCTGGCCTCCAGCACTGCTCCAACTGTCAGTGGTCTCCGCTGTTAGAGTCTCTGTCAGCTGCTTGGGGGCGTCTATGATGTGCTCACCAGGTTGTGTGCCAGAATCTAACCATGAATGGATATCCACCAACATGATCGTACCTATGCTGGTGCAGGGGAATGATGTGACAGTGCACCCTCTGAGGCTCCCTCCTGCTCCTCAGAGGTTGCCATCAGTCCCCTTGTCTCTCCAGCTGTTTGTTCTCGTTCATCTTGACCTGCGTGAGAGAACAGAGACATTGAAGGGTTAAGGGTTGGCCATGCGACTTCCAACCACCCCTACTGTGCAGCTCCATTTATGCAATGGTGAACACATAAGCAGCGTGGCTCGTTTGTATCAGATGCACCCTTGTGCCCCAGGAGATGCTCACCCACTCTCTTGGGTAGGTGCCCCTGTCTCACCATCCCCAATGGAGGGGCCGCCTTGCTACCCTGCCAGTTTTATGGCCTCCTCCTTCATCAAACTTAAGATATGGAGATAAGACACTCCACCATTTGTCTTGGCGTGCTCTTTTCAATTGTGGGCTGTCTTCTCCTGCAGACATAATGATGAACAAAGGTAGTTTCCCAGCAGGAACAAGTCCAAGAACTACAATGGTGATATTCCAGCAGTCCTTGATGGGGACACACATCTGCCTCCAGCATGCGACCCCTATCGAGGCACTCTGTGGGGTTACACAAGGACTGACATGCACCTCTCACCCAGATGCAGCCAAGCCTCAGGCAGCATATCCTGCTGGCCTCCTCCAATGCACATGACTGGATGGTGTTACGACCAGGTGAGAAAGGGGTCTAGGGGTACCCTCTCAGCCTTTGCCTGGTTTGGCTGTAACAGGGTTTAATTTTTAAAACACCGTGTTTTAAGCTTCCCCTCAGTGAATCCTTGTTCACCATTCTCTAATTGTAATGGCAAAGAAATCAACCAGACAGGTTTTCTTAGATTTAGACAAGAAAGGTGTAAGTTTATTAACCTTAAAACTCTAATTCGGTTTAAACTACTAGAAATACGCAACGCAACCATGCTAGCATGCATACACGATAAACACACATGCAAACAGAGACAGAGGGGGAGAAAGAAGGAGAAAGGTTTGGAGTAATAGCTGGAGTTCAGTTACTAGCTTTTGGGTTTGATGTAAAGTCTTGGCTTGCAGTTGTCTTGCAGTTCTCATCGGGGCCCAGTGGACACTTTTGACCTGTTTAGCTGCAGGAGTTTTCTCTCTTGAGGTTTGAGTGGCTTCAGTGGATCCCCTTGGAACATCGGGAGAGACCTTTTTTCTCTGTTGTCTTCAAATTGCTGTCCCTTTTCCAACTGTTCTGTGAGCACAATTCAAAACTCCAGGTTGGCCAGCAGGTTAGTCATGTGACTAACCCCTTATTTGGAACAACCGCTCCTGCAGTTTGTGGCTTTCAAAACTCTCGGTGGTGTGGGGAGGCGGCGGGGGAAGGGGTGGGGGGGTGTTGTAGTGTTGTCTCTTACACAGACAAGAAGTGGACCACTGATGTCCAGACCAATCTGTTAATTGAATCAGTGAGCAGTTCCCATTGTCTCTTTTTTTTTCAACTGTCTTTTAGAATGCAAAATGAACAGTCATGTTTCCAGCCACTGTCCTTTTAAGCCAAGCTTTTTTTTAGTACAATAACAGTTTAAAATTAATGTTCCATATGATGAAATTAATATTTCTCATTTTGGCAGGTGTGCAACTCATGACAATGGTCACTCCCTTTCCACCAAAGGCCCGTCCTGTTCTGCCACATGCAATGCCTAAAGGGTCAAATGTATTTAGAGTACTCACTTTAGTAGCCTGGATCAGGTCATTGATCCACTTCCTACTGGATGCATGTCCTGGGGGTGATCCCATGGCTGCTGACCTCCTCTGTTATCTCCATTCAGGCTTGTTTGATCAGGCGGTCAGGTCTCTTCTTTCCGTCCCTGGGGTAGAGGACCTCCCGCTTTTCCCTTGCAGCCTGGAGGAGAACCTGCAGGAAGGCATTGCTAAACCATGGGTCTTCCTTCAGCCACGGTCGCTGCAGGCTCGGGTTCAGCTCCTTGCCTATCAGGGAGCAGAGGCAGCAGCAGGGTTCTTTAGGGCACTCAGGAAGGCACTCCTTTAAACTAGACAGCAGTGAATGCAGGGTTGGCGGCCCTTTAAATATGGTACCAGCACCTGCCGCTGAGTCAGCCGACACTGCCATCAGCACCTCATTTCCCGCCTCTGCTGCTTCATTTCACGAGCTCCATGTCTCCCGTTCTTTAATTGGCCAGCCACCACATGATTGCCGCGGTCGGCCAACCGCATTTCGCTCATGCGACAACGGCAACTGCTTCCGGTGCTGCCGCCAAGGCATTAACCATTCACTCTAAATTCCGACTGCAGTTTCCATTGGGAAGGTCCAACTGTCAGCAACCTAAAGCCAAATATTTATTGCAGAAGATTCTCCCATATAATTTCTACAAAGTTCACACACACTCTAAGGGCATAGCTTAATACAGAGTATGTACTATAATATACAATTCAGAATGCTTACAGGTAAAAGCAGGGAATGATTTTGCAGTTCTATAAATTAGGGTAGCGGGTGCTTGGTGACAGGACTGGAGTCATCCCTGAAGAAGCTAATTTTATATTCATAAGCTATCTTAAGGTTTTTTTTAACTGCATAGTGATTAAAGTGGAGCTTTTTGTTTCACTGAGAAAAAAAAATTTATTTTATAAAACATCAACTGTGAGAATTTCAGAAATATTTCACCACTGAACTGGCAGAATTATCTCCTGACTATTAAATGGGACAATTTCCCAGCTTTTTTTGTTGTTTTCCATTATATTGTGTCTCTATCATTACATATTCACATCTAGAAACTTCCAGGGTGATGGTGATCTAACTCACCCAGCAGTTATACAGTGGGATTGAATTTGCTGCCCGTTTTACACCACGTCCGATTTTACCCTCAATTGAAGTCAATGGAGAGTAAAATTGGAAAGGGTGTAAAATGGGTGGCTGACCCCATCCCATCAGGTGGTTTAAGTTAAAATTATCCCCATTACCATTAGTTTGAAGTAGTCCACTGACCTCTTCATATTTCATTTGTGCCTTCCTGCACATCATGCAATTACATGATGCTATGCATGTGGCCTAAACTTAACTAGTTATCTCACCCTTAACTAAGATTTACTCAGATCTTTCAGTAGTTTCTGCTTTGCTATCCCATTTATGTTAGGTTACAATACAACTTTAACATTAGTGCAACACTAAAGTTATAGTATAAATGTGGAGCCTAATCCTAACCTGATGCTACTCAGGCCCTGAAATGACATGACCATTCCAATGGTCTCTTACTGTAGCTCCGCTGGGAGCTGACTGGAATAGTCATAAGCTCAACCTGGACCTAACAGGGAATAAACCCAGCTTTTCTTGCGGGTTTACAAGGGGGCAGAGTCTTCACCCACCCATTCAAGGCCATTGACATGGTCAGTGGGAATTCCCTAGGCTACATTTTCATTTTGGGGTCAGGACCCCGACATCGGGAGCATTTCCAGGTCCCGACCCCGTATTACATTGGCACCTGACTCCCAATGTGATTTTCAAAGAGCAGGCCAATTAGTGGCTAAATGACTTGGTCGCCATCCAATTAGGGGTGGTGGAGGCAAGGAGTAGGTGGGAGAGGCAGGTTCAATTTAAACAGGAGCCGGCAGCAATTATTGTAGTTTCCAGTTTATTTTGCAATGGAAGAAAGAAAGAGCCCGGCAGCAAGACAGGTGCCCATGCAAGGCCAGCCCTGTGATTCATCAAAGCCTCCCTTGAGTTCTTTACTAGGCAGTGGTATCAGGGCAGAGGGTTCTATTTCCAGTGAGTGGCAGGTGAAGGCCAGCCAGCCAGACCAAAGGGCATGGCTGGAGGTGGCTCAGGAAGTAAGAAGATGCAACATTGTCAGGAGGATATGGGTAAAGTCCCGGAAGCAATTCAAGGGCCTTCTGAGGACTGGCAAGGTGAGTGCAATGCTATATCCAGAAAACAAGCCTCCAGGTCTATAGTTACAAGCATATCCACAAGCTGAGCAGCCTGAGGACACATAGTCCTCCTGAACATTGAAAATATGTGTGCCCAGGAGCATTACAGAGCCATGGGCAAAGATCACGTTACTAGCAATAGTGGAGGAGGCAACACTGAGGACAGTAACAGCACGTGTTAGTACCGCTGAAAGTTGTGACAGAGGGCAATATGGTCCAAACTCTCATACTGTTGACCTTGCAAGAGAATACAGCACACAACACCAGAGAAAGGGCTTGTTCAGACGGTGCAGTACCGCACCTAGCGATTCTCACATCCATGGAAGAGGAGGCCCTTGACATGGCCAGGGTGGAAGCACGTGAGGGAATGGGCAATGGCGAGATGGGAGTCCATCTAGACAGGGTGAAATGATCTAAACATCTCCAAGTGTCGGAGATGAGACTGCCTCCTCCTGGGTTTCTTCCATGCCAAAGCATAATCTGTGATGGCCTGCAGAAGCAGCTGCTGACAAAAGCAATTTAGAATAATGACCTTCTTCTATCTTCCATAGGGCAAGTTGTAGAAGGGGTACTATCATGGGTCAGAGTGACATCATTGTCGTCTTTTTCCGAGGAGGAAGAAGCAAGCGAGCCTGCACCGTCACTTCAGTCAAGCACGCCCTCCATTAGCACAGACACATTCGCCTCGGTGGAGCCTCATGCAATCTTAGAATGGGTGACATCTCCTCACGAGTGAGCAGGATGAGGTGAGGGAGGCAGAGGCAGCTGTGGCTTGGAGAATAGAGGACAGACACAGTTATGCTTAGCTAGACAAGGATGCACAGCCTCAGTAGTCATACAGAAGGCGGGTATTCCTGGACCAGTAGCATGAGATGTGTGCCCATATGTCAGAGTGCCCTGAGGCGGTGTGGAATCATGGACAGAGAATGGAAGTGTCCATTCATCACATCTGCACCGCCATGTCTCAGGCAATTGAGTGCATGATCGCCTCCGTTGAGAGAGTGGCCAACCTTGTGGAGAACCATTTGCGGCATCACTCTGATTGGATGTTGGAACAGTGCACTGACATGAACTGAATGTATGACACATTCTGTAGCATTGACTGGTCAGTGGCACTAATGGCACAAAGGTACATTGAGTGGATGCCTGTTGCGCTCCACTTGGTGGTTCCCTCTGATGGATCAAGCACTCCACGAATGGGCTGAAGGAGAAAGGGCTGCCCCTGTATTAACACTGGTAGAACATCCTCAATGGCACCTCCAAGACGAGGACGATTGCCACAAGCATCTCAGCTGCATGCAGATACAAGCAAGCAGGCTACCTTCACCACATCCCCAGCCACAGGAGCAGCACCCCATTGGAGCAGCCACGAGTGCAGGGCTCCACGTCGGTAATTTCACCTTGTGGTTCACTTGGGTGATGTGTTATGTTTGTGTAAAGTACCAAGGACTCAATAAATGGAAATGTTGTTGTTTGAATCCAGACTTGTGTGTATCCAATCTTTAATGACATCAAGGCAGAAGAAGGCAGAAGTGGGGGAGTGACACAAAGGCATGTGCTTGAGGTAAATGTGTGGCCGGTGGAGACTTGTGCTTCATTTAATGTGAGGAACAATGGAAATATTCTGCATTGTGAATACACTCTCTCATTCAGATGAAGGTGAGTGTCAGAACCAAGTGTATTGCAGCATGAGATGCTGTCAGGAGAAAAGTTCCTGAATTAGAGCTGCCTGAGCTTCTCTATAATCATGATTAATGCCTTTTCTGTGGAATAGGAACCTGTGGCACACCTTGTACCATGGGCACTGTCCTCCACTGCCTCTTACTCTTCCTGCTCCTTCTCTGATGAAATGTGCTGCCCTTCTGCTTCTCCCTCTTCAAGGACCACATCTCTCAGGAAGACCATGTTATGGACAGCACCACAAACCACCACACAAGAGGGTGGAGGGTGCCACCTAATCGGTCAAGGCACTGGAACCGCATCTTTAGAGGTCCAATGGCCTGCTCGATAGTGGTCCTTGTGATGAGATTGCATTGGTTATAGTGACTTTGTACCTCCATTGCAGGGTCCCGCAAAGGTGTCAGTATCCAACTCTTCAGGGGATATCCCTTGTGCCCTAACTGCCATCCAGGGAGCTTCTCAGGTGCTCTGAAGAGCTGCGGCACCTGCGATTGCCTGAGGACACAGGTGTCATGGCAGCTGCCAGGATACCATGCATAAAACGCTTGTTGTGGTCGCAGACCAGCTGGACATTTAGGGAGTGTAATCCCTTCCTATTGCGTAATATCCCTGACTGCTCAAAGGTGCCTTGATGGCCACATGGTTGCAGTTGATGAGTCTCTACACCTGAGAGAATCCAGCAATGGAGGCAAATCCCACTGCCCTCTCTGCCTGCATTGCCTTACCCGTTTGGAACTCTCTAAGAGGTAGCCTACTCGAACAGCACATCTGTGAACTGCCTTATGCAGTGATGGGCAGCCGTTTGAGAAATGCCACCTAGGTCAGCAGCCGATCTTTGAAATGGCCCAGATGCAAGTTCAGAGCCACTCTGATTTTAACAACTACTGACAGAGCTTGCCCACAAGACCTGCTGGGCCTGAGGTAATCCGCAATGAGGGCACACAAGGGCACACACCATTTTTTAAAAATTCATTCAGGGATGTGGGCCTCGCTGGCCAGGCCAGCATTTATTGCCCATCCCTAATTGTCCTTGAGAATGTGATGGTGAGCTGCCTTCTTGAACCGCTGCAGTCCATTTGGGGTAGGTATACCCACAGTGCTGTTAGGAAGGGAGTTCCAGGATTTTGACCCAGCGACAGTGAAGGAACGGCGATATAGTTCCAAGTCAGGATGGTGTGTGACTTGGAGGGGAACTTGCAGGTGGTGGTGTTCCCATGCATTTGCTGCCCTTGTCCTTCTAGTTGGTAGAGGTCGTGGGTTTGGAAGGTGCTGTCTAAGGAGCATTGCTGCAGTGCATCTTGTAGATGGTGCACACTGCTGCCACTGTGCGTTGGTGGTGGAGGGAGTGAATGTTTGTAGATGGGGTGCCAATTAAGCCGGCTGCTTTGGCCTGGATGGTGTCGAGCTTCTTGAGTGTTGTTGGAGCTGCATCCATCCAGGCAAGTGGAGAGTATTCCATCACACTCTTGACTTGTGCCTTGTAGATGGTGGACAGGCTTTGGGGAGTCAGGAGGTGAGTTACTCGCCTCAGGATTCCCAGCCTCTGACTTGCTCTTGTAGCCACGGTATTTATGTGGCTATTCCAGTTGAGTTTCTGGTCAATGGTGGCCCCTAGGATGTTGACAGTGGGGGATTCAGCGATGGTAATGCCATTGAATGTCAAGGGGAGATGGTTAGATTCTCTTGTGTTGGTGATGATCATTGCCTGGCACTTGTGTGGCACGAATGTTACTTGCCACTTATCAGCCCAAGCCTGGATATTGTCCAGGTCTTGCTGCATTTCTACACGGACTGCTTCAGTATCTGAGGAGTCACTAATGGTGCTGAACATTGTGCAATCATCAGCGAACATCCTCACTTCTGACCTTATGATTGAAGGTAGATCATTGATGAAGCAGCTGAAGATGGTTGGGCCTAGGACACTACCCTGAGGAACTCCTGCAGTGATGTCCTGGAGCTCAGATGATTGACCTCCAACAACCACAACCATCTTCCTTTGCGCTAAGTATGACTCCAGCCAGTGGAGGGCTTTCCCCCTGATTCCCATTGACCTCAGTTTTGCGAGGGCTCCTTGATGCCATACTCGGTCAAATGCTGCCTTGATGTCAAGGACAGTCACTCTCTCCTCACCTCTCGAGTTCAGCTCTTTTGTCCATGTTTGAACCAAGGCTGTAATGAGGTCAGGAGCTGAGTGGCCCTGGCGGAACTCAAACTGAGCGTCACTGAGCAGGTTATTGCTAAGCAAGTGCCGCTTGATGGCACTGTTGATGACACCTTCCATCACTTTACTGATGATTGAGAGTAGGCTGATGGGGCAGTAATTGGCTGGGTTGGACTTGTCCTGCTTTTTGTGTACAGGACATACCTGGGCAATTTTCCACATTGCAGGGTAGATGCCAGTGTTGTAGCTGTACTGGAACAGCTTGGCTGGGGGCACGACAAGTTCTGGAGCCTGGATAAGTGCAGCCTCCTGCAGCACTGATGCTGTGACATCTCTAGGAAGTTTATTCTTCATCAATACACCCTATGATGAGGTATCGCCTTTGTTGCCTCCCAGCCCCTCATCCGTCACCTCTGCATCCCTCATGGTCAAGAGTCTGTTGCTGCTGAGGCTGCTCCTAATTGCTGCTCATCTCCAATTCAGGAGTAGCTAAACCCCATTTCCATTAACGGCTTTGCCTACCTCCAGCTGCACGATCAGAGGTTCCTGGAACCCCTGCTATGCCCCCGTGATCCCCTTAGGCTCATTCCCCCCACAACTGCCCCAGCTCTCACTGATCAACCTCTCAGAAATGATGTGATGGTCCACTGTGTGCCAATGTATGAGGTGATCCCTTAGCCTTCACCCCCAGGCAGTTTTCTGAGTAGCACCTGCATCCACAACTGGTTCCCCACTGCGATGCCACCCTCTCATGGACGGGGTTCAGACCCTCAATGTTTCCCGTGCCTCCTCTCAAAAACTGCAAACTGCCCTTCAGCAAGCTGACAATTAGCTCATTTGCATGCTTGATTTTCAGGTGACTGGCCGCTTCCCAACTGCTTTGCAAAAATCACAGCGCATGGGAACCGCGCCAGGAATCCATCATGCTGTTCGGTGGTGCAATTTTCCAGGTTCGCATAACTCCACTCCCACCTGTGACGTGCTCCAAAAATTCGGCCCCTTATGTCGGGAGCTCTCATGTTCTTGCTCTCAATAGGGACCCCAAGTACATCAGCACAAGTAAATTTGGCTTCACGAAGAGAACCTTTGTAAGGGGTTTTTCCTGAATGGAGAGTCCTCCTCACACAGGCCAATCGGCTATCTCTGGCGTTTATAGTGTCTTCGGCAAATGTACCTCCACATTACCAAAGGTTCACTCCTGCAGACCATGCTCTAACCCGCAACCTTCAGTGTAGTCAGTGGTAGAGTTACACAGCAGGCACAATCTCTGCTGGAATCACCCATGATGGTTTTCAGACCTTAGATTTTAAATACTGGGAGACCATCTTTGTAAACGTATGTAACCATGCATATCCAGAGTTATTTCTGGACTGAAGACTCAGAGGCAGTAAAATTCCATGGCAAATAAAATCGGGCAGAGTATAAGATGGGCTGCCAATTTGTCCATTTTGCATTACCATGACAAATTCACTCTGGACTCAGAGTTCCAGAAAAGCGGTACAGTACCATCTGGATGGAACAGATACTAAGAATACTAATCTAAGGCCAGTAGTTGCAATGTAACTGCAGCATTACAGTATTGCTGTTTTGATTGGAAGAATTTCTTTGATATATAAACTGATTCGCTTGCTGCTGAATCTGACTATTTATACTGTGAGATCATTTTGAGAACAAGTAATTGTAGCAGTCAGGATCTAGACACTTGACGGATTCTGGAAACACAGACCAATTGTAGCATCATCATTGTCACATGAACTATCACAGAAAAATTATGGCAGTGAAATTAGGCTCCATAGCGCTGCTGGTGCTGACGCTAAAAAGCCTCAAAGATATAAAATTGCATGGGCTGCACTGCTGACCACTTCTGGTGCAGCCCACAAGGTGCCCCATGCTGGGAAGGGTGTTGGTATGGACATGTTATGTGCGCGCCAGTAGCTTCAGGAGTGGTCAGAGCATGATGTCAATCAGCCGTTCCAGCTAATTTGATGCACATTTTTCAAACATGGACCGTGCAGGTGCACTGAACACCTGTGCTAATCACTGACAGCTGAACATGCTTTTATCTGCATGAGGAACTCCCCCACTAGTGCTATTTAAAGGTCAAGCCATCCAAATTGCAGGAGAGGTACTTCTGACTTATTTCTGCTGTGGAAAACTACTGTGGCTTGTTTTTGGAAGTCTGGTGGTGAGCTGGGACATTCAATTGGGGAGGGCAGAGGATTTGGTCCCCCAATTCTGCAAGAGGTATGGGGGCTGTGGTTTCAATTCTTCTGGGTCTGCAACATATGACCAAGAAGTGGAATAGAGGCTGCAGAGAGGGGAAGTTCTGCAAAGAGGAACAAGGAGGAGGGCCCTCCACAGAAGGCCCTATCGACCATGGGGTTTCTGAGAGCACTTTTCATACCTCCACCTCACCCAGAAGCAATGCCTGAGGTGACTCAGATTCAATAAGGAAGTGGTCACAGAATTGTGCCACTTTTTTTAACAGGACCTGGAGCCTCACGCCAAGGGGAGGATGGTGCTGCCAGTAAAGATCACAGTCCTATTAAACTTCTATGCGACTGGGTTATTACAAGCGGGAGTGAGTGACATGGACAACATCTCCCAGTATGCATTCAGGAGGTGATGGAGGCCATATATGAGAAGAGAGGCGATTACATTGTGTTCTCTCTAAGCAGGGAGAAGCAGGATGAGAGGGAACATGGCTTTCCCAGGATAGCGGATTCCCAGTGATGCAGGAAGCCATCAATCGCACTACATGGCTCTGCGGGTCCTCCCCATGTCAACGGTTAGAGGTACAGGAACCGCAAGGGCTATGATTCTGTCTATGTGCAATTGGTGTACGACCAACTTTTTCCGCCACTGCTGTGTCCTTGGCAGCAGGTTCCTTGCATTGACCTCCCTGACCACTGGCTCCCATTCCCTATGGAGGGCAGTCCTTGATGACCTCCTGGCACCCCCCCCCCATGGAAACATGGTCTCTCCCTTCCTGTCGAGCTCCATAACCAAGGCCTCCAGCACCATGCCCGTGAACATGGGCGCCCTCTCTCTGCTCTAGTGCTGCATTTGCTTTGTTTCCAGTTGCAGCCAATTACAGTACTAGCACTTTGCAACAGTTTCCTTTCTGTCAGTGCAGCTCCTCTTTAAGAGGGATGAATTGTCTTTAAGAGCTGGAGGCTAGCTGGAACATGTGCTAGTCTCACATGCTGCTTGGCCCCCTGTTGGACGTGCAGCTGGCCAGTCGCATGGGTTATACTCACCTGTAAGCTACAATCAGAAAAGTGAGGAGGCATGGTTTGTGTGCTGCCTGCCTTAACAGTCCCAGGTGCAGGCGGATTGCAAATTGTGTACCCCCCCCCTCGCGTCCCCCCACCCCCCACCCCACCATGCCCAAAAATTGGTGCAGACTAATTTTTAGTCGCATGAAACTATGTTCTAAAAATTGAGCAAATACCATCTCCAGACAGCATACATACATTAGTTTTCAAGAAAGTGAAGATAGAAATGAATGAATCTTTAAATTATAAAATTTAAAGTTCACTGGGGTTGATAGAGGTCCCTTAATATTGAAAAGTATCAAACATATCTCCATTTTTTTGAAAGACTTGCATGGAATGATCATTTGATCAGTTAAATGTCAGTTTAATGTCAGTGTAGAAACATCTTCAAATTAATTTTAGGGAATTTTTTGAGGGAAAGCCTGGAAAAGCACAAAGGCAAACCTGCATGGGTTCAGGGAGGGCAGGTCAGGCTTACCTAACTTCCTGGTGCTTTGAGATGTTTCTACCATGGCAGGCAAAGGAAATGCTGAGTGTTTTTTGCTTGTATTTTCAAAGAACTTTGAACAAGTTCTATAGTAGAAGTTATTGACTAGGAACATAGGAACAGAAGGATGCCATTCATCCATTTGAACCTGTTCTGCCATTCATTTAGGCCATGGCTCATCTGAACCTCATTTACCTGCCTTTCCTCCATATCCTTTGATACCCGTGCCTGACAAAAATCATCCCAACCTCAATCTTTAAAGCTTCAATTGATGCAGCATCCACAGCCTGATAAGGGCAAGAGCTCCAGATTTCTCTTACCCTTTGTGTGAAAAAGTGCTCTCTGATTTCATTCCTGAATGGCCTGGCTCTAATTTTAAGATTATGATCCTTTGTTCTGCATTCCCCTACCAGAGGAAATAGTTTCTCTTTATCTACTCCATTGAATCATTTTATCATTTTAAACTTTTAGGGCGGCACAGTGGCGCAGTGGTCAGCACCGCAGCCTCACAGCTCCAGGGACCCGGGTTCGATTTCGGGTACTGCCTGTGTGGAGTTTGCAAGTTCTCCCTGTGTCTGCGTGGGTTTTCTCCGGGTGCTCCGGTTTCCTCCCACAAGCCAAAAGACTTGCAGGTTGATAGGTAAATTGGCCATTATAAATTGTCACTGGTATAGGTAGGTGGTAGGGAAATATAGGGACAGGTGGGGATGTTTGGTAGGAATATGGGATTAGTGTAGGATTAGTATAAATGGGTGGTTGATGTTCGGCACAGACTCGGTGGGCCGAAGGGCCTGTTTCAGTGCTGTATCTCTAATCTAATCTAATCTAAACTTCTCAATTAGATCATCCTTCAATCTTCTATATTCAAGGGAATACAAGCCAAGTTCTTGCAACCTGCCATCACAGTTTAACCCTTTTATCTCCGTGTCATTCTGGTGAATTTGCACGTCACCCACTCCAAGGCTAATATATACTTTCTGAGATGTGATGCACCAAACGGAACACAGTACTCCAGATAGGGTCTGACCAAGACTATAGAATGAATCATAACTTCATCCTCCTTGTATTTCAACCCTCTTGAGATAAAGGGCAACATTCCGGTAGCCTTTTTGATTGCTTTTTGTACCTGTCCACTAGCTTTTAGTGATTTGTGTAGATGGACATCAACATTTTTTTTGCTCCTCCACAGTGCCGCGTATCTCTTCATTTGGAAAATATTCTGTCTTGGATTCAAAATTGATGACTTCACACTTCCCCATATTGAAGTCCATTTGCCACAGTTTTTCCAACTCACTTTATTTATATCCCATTGTAACTTGCTGCTCAAACCTGTAGTATTTGCAGTGCCTCCCAACTTATGGCCATCAGTAAACTTTGATGTGCAACTTTCTATTCCTTATCTAAGTCATTAATAAATATGGTGAAAAGCTGAGGCTCCAGTACAGATTCCTGGGGAAGCCCACAAGTCACATCCTGCTAATCAGAATATGTATCCATTATCCCTACTCTCTGTCTCCTACCTCGCAAACAATTTCCAATCCATGCTGCAAGGTGGCCTCCAATTCCGTGCACTTTTATTTTGCTAATCTTGTGTGAAATCTTATCAAATGCCTTCTGAAAGACCATATAGATAACATCCATAGACAGTCCCATATCCACCACGTTAGGCACCACCTCAGAAAATTCAACTAAATTAGTCAGACATGATACCCATCTCAAACCATGCTGATTTACTCTGATCAAATCAAACTTTTCTGGGAAATAGTGGCAAAGGTGAATCAGAAAGGGTCTGGAGTTATAGCAGATAGATCCCTCAAGACATCAAGTCAACGGTTGGCTAATATCAAGAAAGCAAATGACATGTTTGGTTGTGTAAAAAGAACAAAAGTGTGTTGATCAAATAATGATAAGCTTGAAAAGGTGCAGAAAAGAACTGCTAGAATGATTAGGGGACTAGAACTTAAAACATGGGGTAGACTCATTGAAATGGGACTCTTTGGAAATTTAGATAGATATAATTTAAAGTATTCAGATTAAAAGGAATGTAGGGATGATTCAGGGCTATTTGATTTGGTACAGAATAGTAAAACCACAAGACATGAGCATAAGCTGAAAAGGGAAGAAACCATTGCTTTGTTCAGTTTTTGGAAGTTAACCAAAGGAGATTATAGGGGCAAGTAGCTTAGGTCTATTCAATGCCAATTTAGACAAATTTTTGAAGAGCAATACACCATCAGTTACAACAGCAAGGTAGGTGAATTAAATGAACATGCATTCAAGTCTTCAGAAGAAGGAACTTTCCTCCACACAAGATCAGGTGGCAGGTTGTTCAACCTTGCCCGTCTAAGAGCGAAGACCAAAGTATGGAAAGTCCTCATCAGGGAACTCCTCTTTGCTGACGATGCTACATTAACATCTCACTTTGAAGAATGTCTGCAGAGACTCATCAACAGGATTGCGGTTGCCTGCAACGAATTTGGCCTAACCATCAACCTCAAGAAAACGAACATCATGGGGACAGGACGTCAGAAATGCTACATCCATCAATATTGGTGACCACGCTCTGGAAGTGGTTCAAGAGTTCACCTACCTAGGCTCAACTATCACCAGTAACCTGTCTCTCCATGCAGAAATCAACAAGCACATGGGAAAGGCTTCCACTGCTATGTCCAGACTGGCCAAGAGTGTATGGGAAAATGGCGCACTGACACGGAACACAAAAGTCCGAATGTATCAAGCCTGTGTCCCCAGTATCTTGCTCTACGGCAGCGAGGCCTGGACAACGTATGTCAGCCAAGAGCGACGTCTCAATTCATTCCATCTTCACTGCCTCCGGAGAATACTTGGCATCAGGTGGCAGGACCCGTATCTCCAACACAGAAGTCCTCGAGGCAGCCAACATCCCCAGCATATACACCCTACAGAGCCAGCGGCGCTTGAGATGGCTTGGCCATGTGAGCCGCATGGAAGATGGCAGGATCCCCAAGGACACATTGTACAGCGAGTTGGTCACTGGTATCAGACCCACCGGCCGTCCATGTCTCCACTTTAAAGACGTCTGCAAACGCGACATGAAGTCCTGGGACATTGATCACAAGTCGTGGGAGTCAGTAGCCAGCGATCGCCAGAGCTGGCGGGCAGCCATAAAGGCGGGGCTAAAGTGTGGTGAGTCGAAGAGACTTAGCAGTTGGCAGTAAAAAAGACAGAAGCGCAAGGGGAGAGCCAACTGTGTAACAGCCCCCACAATCAATTTTATCTGTAGCACCTGTGGAAGAGTCTGTCACTCTAGAATTGGCCTTTATAGCCACTCTAGGCGCTGCTTCACAAACCACTGACCACCTCCAGGCGCTTACCCATTGTCTCTCGAGATAAGGAGGCCAAAGAAGAAGAAGAAGATTTTGTTTGTTATGAGCTGGAGACTTTGAGACATCCTCTCGACAAACTGATCCAGAATTCCACACCTTGGGGGAAATTCTATGCTCTCTCCCTGTCAAGTTTGGAGACAGGGAGAGTGTATAATCAGGTAGGATCTTGGCGGAGAGGACCCCGCCACCTTCCCACCTTCACCCAAATTAAATCCGGGCAGGAAGGCCCCGCCGTCAATTGAGTCCCTTGAGTGATCAATTAATGTCCAATTAAGGGCTTCATCCCGCCTCCGCTGAAATTAGCGCAGCGACAGATGGGCCTGTAACCACACAGGGAGCACACCAAGCAAACCTATGTGTGTTGCGTGCCAGCTCTAGGTGTGGGGGTGGGGGTCTCTCATTAAAAGGTACAGTGCCTGAACGAGGGACCCGGCATCGGGAATGGGGAGGCCCGCTGAGAGCCACCCCCTGCCTTTGCTGCCAACCCCTCTACAGCCCTCTCCCCCATGGTCCCCACCCCATGAAACCCCTCCCGCTGTGACTTACCTGTGGCCTGGTTCCAGAGCCTCGAGTAAGTGCTCTACCGGCAGCAGACACCACCTCCATTAAAGAGCTACCGGCCTCTGATTGGCTGGCGGCTCTCAGCAAGCGGTACTTGCATCGTCAGGGTCCTTGATCCTAATTGGCACTTAATTTGGGCCTTCCCCAGAGAAGGCAACACGGAGCTCTTGCCGGCGCTTTTGCCGGTGGTCGAGACTCCCATCACCAAAATCTCAACCCCTGTGCTAATTAATTCATCCATTCTTTGTCTCATTCCCTCCCCCTCCAGCTCTCTCCCCCTGCCCCAAATCTTGCGCACCTTCAGTGGCTCCCCATTCTTCAATGTAGAAGAATTTATCTGACTTTAGTCCTCAAATGCCATGCCTCCATTGACTTTACCAATCTACCCTCCAGAGGTAAGATTTATTTTTGCACTGCAATTACAGCATCCATTTGTCTCTTTATCGACATGAATGTGCCAGCTTAATAAATGGAACTTAATTTAAAGCTTCCAGTCATTGGAAGCTGAAATCATTCTTTTATAACAAGGGGCAGGATTTTTAGTCCCCGAAGGGGGTGAGCACGTAAGTGGTCAGGTGTAGAAATTTGTGTCGCTGGGCAGCATGCTGATTTGCCGGCATCATTCCACCCCGGATCATTTTCTGCAAGTGGCAGGGTAGCCAATTAAGTGTCTTTAAAGGCCTATTAAGGCCTATTGTCTGAGGACAACTGGAATTTTCCAGTCGGCCTCCTGGCCCCCCCAAGGCGTTGGGGACGAGGCCAGCTGCCTGGAGGTGGCCTCCCAGTGGCAGACCAGGGGGCCAGTGCTCCAAGTAGGCTTTGAAGCCCTCCCACTTGCCTGGCTTAAGTTGCAGCCACAGGTTGTCCTGTGGAGGGGCTCCCCCTCCACAATGGTGGCCTGGCTGCTGAGTCTATTTTTTATTTAAAAGTTTAAAAAGTTGAAGATAGGGCACCATCTCTCTCTTACCTGAAAAGGCATCCTGCTGCTTCTCCCATACTGGAGGGCCTTCTATTGACCCTCCAGCTTCAAGAACCCACCCACCATCCTTATTTGGATGGTGAGCGCCCCCTCTGGCCACTAATTGGCCAATTTGGGGAAAATCACTACCGGGTGACTGTTGCCCACACAGTGCGGGGTTGTGACCTCCATTTGACCCCAACATCAGGGTCCCGACCCAAAGGGCAAAATCCTGCCCAAGGCATCTGAATTTGTTCTGAAATGTGAATGCTGGAAATGACAGTCATGAAATTGCTGGCAGAGCTGTGTCTATCTAATTATATAGGAAAATGCTGAACTGATTTTAAATGAATATTGTTGTGATATGAAAGCTAATATTAGAACATGCAAATCTCTGACAATCCATAAAAATACATCATTTTTGAGTCTGGTCAGACTTTCAAAAATTTTCTGTGGGGTAAGAATGTCTCTACACGATTTAGAAAATAAGTTGTGCACTTTCAGTACTCCCATCCTTCTTCAGAAATGTCTACATTCACCACTTCTGGCTAGCTGTGTTTAAAATAGAATAGGATTATTATTAATTTACTAACCATTTCTTCAAATGTATTTTAATTTTTCTTTAGTTTTCTTTTTCTCCTCTCCCTGCCAAAGTATACCTACCCCATTTCTAGCCAGCAGTGTGATCTATAAACTGGCCCCAGGCCACTTTCTATGCCTGTGATGATACTTTCAAATCTTCTCCTTTATTATGCTCTTTAATGATAGGTCTGATTTGGAGTAAAATACTAACTTTTCAATTTGACTGTATAGCTGCACAACATTACACAACATCATGAGTGATCTTAAAAAGTAAAAATCAGGGCCTGGTGTTTCTGCTAGGTATTTTGAGTGCAATTCGGCCAAAATCAGCCAAACCAGTGCAAAAGGTCAAGGAATTTCAAGCAAATTACGAGTAATGCAAATCAAGTTTCTGCAGTCCTATGCATTGGTTTAAAAACATTGCATCCACAAAAATGGCAAAGGCCCAGATCACTAATCAGCAAGGTGAGATTCCACTAATTGCACCCATTTGCAGACCTTCGAGGAAGCTCTTAGATGAAACTGTTTGTTTTCGGCACCTTTTAAAAGCTTTTAACTTTTTTTAAATTTACTAAGAAACTGACTACTGTATACCAATGTAACTAGTGAATGGCTCTGGATAGTTTTTAAAGTCATCTTCAGTTATTCAAAATTGGGTTACTCACAGATGGTGGACTAGGCATTCTGATTAAAAATGCTTATTTTTTTTGTGACAAACCCATTTTCAGCTGTATTAATAAACCTGCACCAGGTTACCACTTTTAAATATAGCAAGGGATATTTTTATTGTCATTTTTTGTGTTCTAAAATGCGACCTGATTGTACTTGTTCATGGAAGATGTTGCATTTAGCAATATGCAATGGGTTTGAACAGAAACTCGAGCAAAAAATCTTCTGAAAACTAGCACAATTTTGAGAACAGTTTGCGCTTGGAGAACCGATTGCATCCAAAGCTGAAACTCTTGGCCCAGCTCTTTTTTTTTGTTTTTATATTAATATTAAAGCAGTCTGGGATGGTAAAAATGAACAGTGGACAAATTACCTTTTGGTGCTTTCTACACACATTCTCCCATTTTTACTGAAGTATACCTTTTCCACTAAAATTTGTGAAGACAGAAATTTTGATCCCTGTATGGGATTGTCGAGAAATAGGAAATGAAAGGATAAGATGGGAAGATGAAATTCAAATCAATCAAAAGGGAGTAAGTATTTTAGGCAAAATAGCTCTTTCTTCTCAAGAATGCCTTTGTTCCTATGAACCTGGTGTCTTCTGATCTATGTGACTCATTGCCATCCTGTGTTGTATTTACACGCTGAGCCATCAGGCAAAAGCTTGCATTTATATAATAACTTTTCCTTTAACGGCCCACAAGGGTGAATTTTAATAATTTATGAAAGCATGGAATGAGAAAAATCCATTCAACTTATGGGGCTCAATTTTGTTGATATCCTGACATCGGACTGCGTGGCGGGGGTGGGGGTGGGGGTGGGGGTGGGCCGGAATATCGTTGAAGCAGCGGCCCGCCACGGAGCCCGACGCTGCGATTGCCGGGCCTGATCTTCCCGGCGGCAGCGAAGCTCTTTGGTGGCTCCCCAGCCGCTCGGCAACGGGACCCAACATCAAATATTTAAATAAAGGACATGAATACATTAACATACTTTTCACTGCAATCTTGTTGGCTTTCAATGATCTTGTATGCAGCGGCCAGCACTCACACACCTTCACTTTTCTGTCCAGGGAAAGCTGGCGCCACCGAGGTGGGGAAGGGGGGAGCTCAGAGTTTTTAGTGCAGTGGGGTGGGAAAATAAAATTCAGCCCATCAAATCTGTTGCTTACTCAGAAGGTGCATGATCTGCTACTCTACTCCAACTTATTTAAGCTCGTGTCGGAGAGTTCTGCAAAGTTATCTGAAAGTTAATTGAGCTTTTCCACATCTCCTGAATAAACATACAAGCACCGAAATATTGTTACATGATTTCAGTACAAATGATTTGTAATTTTATAGATTAATCACAACAATGGCTGATTAGTAGAAAACTTTATTTTTGTGTATATAACAAATCAGAGATTTGGGCGGCACAGTGGCGCAGTGATTAGCACTGCAGCCTCACAGCTCCAGCGACCCAGGTTCGGTTCTGGGTACTGCCTGTGCGGAGTTTGCAAGTTCTCCCTGTGACTGCATGGGTTTCCGCCGGGTGCTCCGGTTTCCTCCCACAGCCAAAGACTTGCAGGTTGATAGGTAAATTGGCCATTGTAAATTGCCCCTAGAGTAGGTAGGTGGTAGGAGAATTGTAGGGATGTGGTAGGGAGTATGGGATTAATGTAGGATTAATATAAATGGGTGGTTGATGGTCGGCACAGACTCAAAGGGCCTGTTTTAGTGCTGTATCTCTCTATGACTCTGTAAGGAATCCTGTATGCCCTGTTAAAATGTCTAACATCACAACTATCTCTCCCAAATTTCAGATGAAAAATACACAATGAGAACCAAAAAAAAATCAATTTTGTGAAACTAATCTATATTTATCAACTTATTAAAAGCAGTATTTGATTTTTGTTGATAATGGTTTAAAAAATTCAAAGTCTGTAAACTTCACCTTGTTGCATGGAACAAAAGAAATAAAATATTGTTGATTGTCAGTATTTTAAATTCAACTATAAATATCAAATCAGTGTACAATTCTATAAATACAAAGGAAGTGAATACAGTCTGAAGTATTCTATTCAATATCCATTTCACTGTTCTGACTTCAGTTTAAGTCTGAAATTGTATCCAAAATGTAATATATATATATTAAACAATTGTCCATCTACTTTTTAAATAGTTTGGCTAAATAGGATAAGAAACCATTAGAACAAGGAGCACATCATTTACCTGCATGTTGGTAGCCATCAGCTAGCAGTCATCAGAAAGGTAGTAATTGAAAGTATCATTTATTATATCATAAGAAATAAAATTGTTTAAATAACTTTTTTAAACTCAGACTATTTCAGAGATTCTGTGAAATAAGAATGAAAATCATTTAGCAGCAAGAGAAGGAATCTGTTGTGATTTTCTCAGGCAAAAAACTGAAAATTCTATTAAATCTGCTAAACATGAGAGATTGTTTTTAATTTGGTATAAACATGAACCATGTGAATGTAAGACTATAATTGAGTGAACATTTAATTCAGTTTTATAGGCATGTAGAAATAAATCTCCTTTCTTATCCAGCATTTTGCTAATACTTTGCTACTGCAACATCTTTTAGATCTAGAAAAGGCTATTTTCCATTGAAAGACCTTTTGTTAAATAGAAGAATTACTTATTTATGTTTATCATTCAGAATAACAAGCAATGACATTGAAGGCGAAAATAATCAAATGATAATTGAATTAGCCCATAGTATAAACAAGTTCACATTGAACACAACCTCCATTCCATGTCCAGAGTGTCAGTCCAATATTTTGTATTATCAGACAATTGAATTAAATTAAGATTTTTTTGATCAAAATTGAACTCAATTTCCCAAAACACTTACATGGCACCTTTTCCTCAAAGCAGGATTTATATTGGATAAAATCAAATTGCATCTGACACATGGGCCTGAATTTTATCAGTGCGCCGTGCTTCACGGTGGCACGCTTTAAACTCAGCAGCCTTACGACACAGAAGTACCACCGAGGAGCCCTCACGATATTACGCGCGGGGGCTCATTGAAATGGAGGAGGCGGAGCGGCCACCCCTGATGACGTAGAGGGGCGACCTCCGCGTCCCTGGCAATGGCTTCCGGCACCACCACGCAGGCTACGCCCATAGAATTACTCTATATTTTTAAAGGTGCAGCAGTCTTAAATTTTTATTAAAAAATAATAAAGATGCAGATGGCCCTTTCCCAACCCCCTCCTCCCTCAATGGTTTTCTCAATGCCTGAAATGACCAATTTTCCCTACCTGAACATTACCCCCCAAACTTCTAACATTTGGCCTATAACCCCTTCCCACCATCTCCACATCCAATAAAAAATTATTTCTCCACTCCTCCACCCCTCCCGCCCTGAAAATTTTATTACTCCCCCCTCCCCACCAGGTTCTCACCTTAGAACTCAGTGCAGAGTTCCGAAGGCGAGCGGAGCATGAACGGCGGCCATAAAATCGGCGTGGGACAGCCGCTGCCTGCAGGTAAGTACATTTACATCTTCTTATATTCATTTACATATGCAGATGAAGGGCCTGCCGCCAGGCATTTGGGGGGGAGGAACCACACCGAGGTGTCCCCCCCGCTGCTGGTAATATGCAACAGGCCCTTCTCGACGTCGTGGGTTGAGGCAGGACTCTCCCCGCAGAATTTTGCCGGCCTCTGCGCCGCAACCCACAGCATCGAAGGGCCAGTAAAATTCAGCCCATTCACTGCATGGTATGAGTGGGCAAAAATAGTTGGAGCTTTAGTTCCTTGTTACTTTAATAAGTCTGATTTTAAGTTTAAAATGAGCATATTTATAGTGAAGCAAACAAATTTGCAGTTTATACAGGAGATCTGAATTCAAAACAGCTGCGCATTCGCTACAGAACTGAATTAGCAGCTGCTTTGTGAGCTGAATAAGAAACTCAACACTGGAGAAGGGCTATAGGTAAATATGAATAGGAGATATTACTAATTGAACTTGGCACTATTTTAATATAGAATAAATAAGAATAAATAATAGATCAAACACATTAAACATTACTACTTAACATTAACAAATGCAACTTTCATAATAGCTATCATGCTGTACTCCGTTATTTGCAATGCTTGCTTTATCTTCTGTACTCCAGTACAAATAAAACTATCTTGAGAAATGTCACTTCTAGATTAAAGTATTATACTGCCAATGTGTTAATTAAATGAAGTTCTTTAGAATAATCTACAATCACATTTCTTCAGAAACAGAATTACCTATTAAAGGAAAAAGGAAAATGTTTTAAAAGTACTATTAGCTTTTATTTTTATTATGTTGCATTAAAGATTCTGATGATGTATATCTTCCTTCTTATTCTATGTGATATACCAAACTATGCCTTATAACAGTTTTTGGAGCCACACACAACCTTGCTTTCAGAGACTGACCTACCACACACTGCGCATTTTGGTTGAGGTGTCATGACCTAACCCTCCCTGCCTGGCCTCAGGCCAGTAAGCATTATGACTTAGACACAACTCTAAAACATGCAGGCAGTGTAAGCCTCAAAGCGAGAATCGCAGTATCATATTGCAGAAAATATCTCCAAAATTAGAGAGGCCAAAGTTTTGATCTCTCCCTTGTTTGGAGTGGCGAACAATGGCAGCTTTCTGTTGAGCCATGACATCAAAGCTCTGCAGAGTGACCGCTAGAAGTATTAGTTTGTGGCAGATTACTGTGGAAATCAACAGATGTTGTTCTCCTATGAGACGTTACTTTTACTATTCAAGTACACAGTATCCTGAAGCATTGAATACTGTGTGAAAAACTAATATAAGCCTGCAGTTATAGTCCCAGACCAGTATCTATGAAGTGTGATGCACAGCCAGCACACCTGAGTTGTACTGCTGCTACCTGTACATCCCTGCAGGTCACAGTAAGGTCAACCACAAAGGAGTTCTGTGCATATGTGCTTGGACGCATGCGCAGATCTCGGCTTACAAGGGAGCTAATTTATAATGTTGGGAAAGAATGGATGACAGTGTCCATTCTCTTACAATATTGATTTTTTCTTAAATTCCCAGTGGACTGCCTGGGAAATAACTAGTTCAACTTCGCACCAGGCTGGAGATATACTACAGCCAGTTCAAACTCAAACTGTTAAGGAACAGCCTCCTTGCTCACATCATTTGGCTTTAATGTACTGGAGTTTCAAATCAGAATCTGACACCAAAGTTAGACTGTCATATCTATGTTGATCCACCCTGAAAATTGCTTACCATCAGTGTGAAAATGGCAGTATAACTGGAGCCTAACACAGATGTGAGGCCTGTGTTATATACAAAAGATTTAGATAGTACAGGAACTATTTCATAATTGAACATAGATTATAGGTATAATCAAATCGCAAACAGCTGTAACATATGGCATATGCTGATCCCTAACAGGTGTTCTGGCTGTAAAAGTTTTGGACATGAAAGTAATCTTACTTTTATAAACAATGCCACTAGATTCAAATGAAAAAGGTATTTGACAACATTAGAATCAACAAATACTGTAATAAAAGTTTACTTCCCTTGATTTCAAATACCTTTTTATTCCCTAAACTCCTTTAGTTGGTTCAAGTTGTATATCCAGTACACCCTCAAACAATTAATTCCCAAATGTTCCTACTTTCCCTTTGGACTGCAAAGTCATCCAAGGTCACATTAAATGTCTGAAGTGATTGATAGCCAATCACTTCTGATTTTGAACCAGCCACATTATAGTCACAGCAGAATAATGACTCTGGCAAGAAATCAGAGTACTTCTTGATTTGTGAAGTAATTTTCATATGTAAAACAATGTTTTACCCAGGAAATCCTGCAGAATTGGTGGTCTATGATCTCCACATTGCTGTAAAATCCTGATTGTTATGGGTAAAGTCCGCGTCTAGCTGAGAACTACTTTTAGAAATTAACAGAGGTTGCTAAAAACCTGTACACCTTTTAAGTATTATAGCACTATGGCTGGTGCTCAAACCCCAGACCTAAATTTGTGCTTATTTTAGAAATAAATGCCTCCTTTTCTTTGCTCCTTAAGAATGGAGCAGAATTGCGATTAAGACATTTCTGTGTAAAACGTTCTATGAGAGGGAAGCATTTATTAATTGGAGAATAGAGGGACTTAGATTTAGATTTAGAGATACAGCACTGAAACAGGCCCTTCGGCCCACCAAGTCTGTGCCGACCATTAACCACCCATTTATACTAATCCTACACTAATCCCATATTCCTACCACATCCTCACCTGTCCCTATATTCCCCTACCACCTACCTATACTAGGGGCAATTTATAATGGCCAATTTACCTAACAACCTGCAAGTCTTTTGGCTGTGGGAGGAAACCGGAGCACCCGGAGGAAACCCACGCAGACACAGGGAGAACTTGCAAACTCCACACAGGCAGTACCCAGAATTGAACCCGGGTCGCTGGAGCTGTGAGGCTGCGGTGCTAACCACTGCGCCACTGTGCTGCATATCTCTTTTCATATGGGCGCTGCTTCCATCTTACTGATGGCTGTGTTACTTATTTCTACTGCTATTGCTATTATTACTGAGTATAGCTACGCCATGACACCTTTATCTCCCACTAGCTTTTCAAAATGTTATACCCTGCAACATTCAATCCCCACTCCTATTTTTTCTGTAGCCATGTTTTAGTAATCTTGACTATCTGGCTCAATGTATTAATGCCTTCAGTTCCCCTGTTTTGTTATGGACACTGTGTGCATTGCTGTACAGACAGATCAACTCCAATAGCAGTTCCTTCCACTTTATCTTTAGCCATCTTTCTAACTCCTATTCTCTAACCAGTCAATCCCATGCTCTCCTTTCCTATTTCATTCATTCTCCTTTCATTTCTTATAGATCCCTCCCCCGATCTTACCAGGTTACAGCCTTTGCCACTTCCCTATTTACCCTATCCGCTAGGATACTGGTCCCATTCTGGTTCAGGTGGAGTCTGTCCCATTGGTAGAGTTTTGGTGCCTGTGTCCTGTGAAAAGTGGAGCAGGCCTCAGTGCTGTAATCATTAGGCCACTCAAGCTCAAACTTTGCTCTCCAAAACCAGAAACTGTCAGATATAATGTAATGGTTACCAGCTATACAAAAGAAAGAAAAATAAGAAGCAGAAACACAGACTTCTATCGATAAATTATTATTACCATGGAACAAATCTATGGAGGAAAAGAGTTCTGAAAGGAGGTTCGATGAAATATAACGTGGCTGCTTTGTAGGAGATGAAAATAAGGACTTTGAATATTATGTTTGGAGCATATTATGTTGCTTGTCAAAAATTTAACTTTTGCCCTTCTTTCACGCACTGAGAGGCATTTTCAATGTTCTTGTTGGAATGACTGAATAACAAATATACAACCTGCAACAAGTAAATCAATGGTACAGAGCAAATGCAGGCACTTTATCCTCTTCGGATTTTTCATCATAATCTAACCCAATGTATAAACTTTGCCTAAGAATTTTATCTCTCAATGTAGAACCATAGAAAAATTATGGCACAGAAGGAGGCCATTCAGCCCATCGTGTCCGTGCCGGCCAAAAAAACTAAGCGCCCAATCTAATCCCACTTTCCAGCACCTGGTCCATAGCCTTGCCAGTTACAGCACTTCAGGTGCATGTTCAGGTACCTTTTAAAAGAATTGAGGGTTTCTGCCTCCACCACCATTCCTGGCAGTAAATTCCAGACACCCACCACCCTTTAGGTGAAAATGTTTTTCCTCATGTCCCCTCTAATCCTTTTACCAATCACCTTAATTCTGTGCCCCCGGTAATTGACCTCTCCGCCAGGGGGAACAGGTCCTTCCTGTCTACTCTATCTAGGCCCCTCATAATTTTGTACACCTCAATTAAGTCACCCCTGAGCCTCCTCTGTTCTAAGGAAAATAACCCTAGCCTAACTAATCTTTAGTGTATTGGTAATGAACACTGAGCATCCTGGTCAAAGGTAATGTGAGAGCAGAGAAAAATGTTTTCAGAAATCAGTTGTTCCTGGTATGCGTGTCAAAAGGAACTTAACAGTTAGTAAACAATTACATAAAATGCAAAAACTATTTTTAACACCCTCAGAAGAATGATAAATATCAGGTAATACATCAACATTTTATGACGTTGCTAGGCAACCAGAAAATAAGTTGCAGATTAGTTTTATGCCATATATTTGTTCCGGTGCTCTTCTCAAAAAGGTGAGGTCTGTGGTTTCCAAGAGCTTATGAGATTTGCAGAATTGGGATAGAGCTTCAATGACTTCTCCCTTCTATCTTCCAACCATTTTATGATTTTTCTTCAGCCAAACTTTTGATTAATGCCTTTGAGCAGAGTGACCTGTTGTGCTTGCCCAGTGTTTTGAATACTTTGTTGGAGCATGCATGGTTCTCGTTTCTGATTTCTATGATGTTCCAGTTGTAGTTGCATAATGAGTAGATGGTGTGGAATGGACACAAAACTCTTGATCACATGAAAAGGAAGGAAAATTTGGAGGCTGAGACAACTCACATCACTCCTGTACATCTATTACCAACTAGCTCAAAGGCATGCAACACTAGGGTCACAAAGAAAGGGAAATACCTATACATTAAGAAAAGAATGTAAACCAGTTTCAGTTTCACTTATCTGAACTGCTCAGTACTCATTGCTTATCCAGAATGTGTCTCAAGGAGATTGTTCAGAGGATTTATTTCAAATTAGATACTGTTGCAAATCGAATGTGGCGAGAATGTGGAACTCTGCCACACAGAGTGGTTGAAGCAAATAACAGATGCACTTAAGGGGTACCTATGTAAGTACATGAGGGAGAAAGGAATAGAAGGATATGTCAATAGTGAGATTAAGTAAATAGTGTGGGAGAAGGCTCATCTGGAGCATTGGGTCAAATGGTCTGTTTTGTGCCATAAGTTCCATGTAATTCTAGAAGGATTGAAATCAAGACCATACAATCAGAGTTTCAGCCTCCTGACATCATCAGCAGTCGTATTATTTATTGCCTAAATGGGTACGGTAATCTTGTGATTATGAGTTCAAATTCTACCAGGGAAAATTGTGAAATTTAACTCAATAATTCTGGTGATTCGTGACACAAGGAATATAATCATGGAAACTTCCGGATTGTCATAAAACCCAATTGGTTCATTATGTCCTTAAGGGAAATGAACCTGTCGCCCTTTTCTGTTTTGGCCTATATATGATCCAGTCCAACAATATGTGGTTGACTCTTAATGCCCTCAAGTGGCTGCCATTACCTTTTCAGGCCAGCTAGGGATTGGCAGCAAATATGGCCTTGTCTGTGTCACCCTCATCCAGAGAACAAATAATGACAAATAGCGCAGTAAGTAATAACAGATTAAATCCTAGGCCTGTACTGTGTTAACTAATCTCAGCCAGAAGAGCAATAGGGGATTACAATAGGCTTCAGTGACCCCTCTTGATCAGCTGCTTAAAGTGTGTGCCCATGTGTGGGCATTAGGTGAGGACAGGATCCGAGTTAGCATGAATGCTCCCTTTGGTTGAATACTCTTATTATACTCACTATCTCACATGAATAATGGCTTCTGAGGTGAGATACAGGAGGGTGCCATTTGCAAGTAGAACGGGCAAGGAGCCAAATCTTCCAAGAGAAAAGGAGAAGGGAGAATTACTTTTTAAAATTCAATTTGTCATTGCACTACTGACACGTTTCTACAAACCTGTGGTTGCCCAAATGAACTGATGATTAAATGTGATTCAGCTTGTTATGAAGGTGCTTCTGTTTTTTTTTGTTAAAATATTTTTTGAGGAATTCATAGTCAAACTGAAGAAATGTTGGACCAGCTTTTTTTTCAAGAGTGTCATCAAGGGGACACTGAAAGAACTGGTTTGGCAACAAAACTGTTTATTGGTTGTCAGATGACTCAAGTTAAAAATAGAACAGAAACCCTGGTAACGGGAAGGTGTGGGAGTGCACCTGAGAGGCAGTAAACTCACAAGATTTTGGTTATAGCGTCAATGTGTTTCACCTCTGGAATGAGATAAAGTTAGCCTGCCACTAAATAAGTTTCAAGGAAGGAGAGAAGCCCACAACCCAGCTCGCTTTCCAGCAGCTCTCTAAAAGACCCTGAGAAGTCCACTGTGTCAATTCATCTTGTCTCCTATCTTTGAAGAAAAGCCTGCTAAATTACTTCTCAACACTGCCTGAAAAGAACTGTTCTAAAAGATCCCAGTGACCTGCCTAAGTGTACTCAGAAGTTAGACTGTATGCCAGTTTTGGAATACAATATATCTCATCTGCTGTTTTCTTCAGGAATGAGCAAGTATTCATCCCAAGTGTGTTTTATTTTGTCTTTAACAGAGCTCTGAACCAAAATCCCTTTTTTTCGGTTAACCAGTGTATGTGTGTGTGTGTGTGTTTGAGTGTGAGGGGCTAAAGTAAAAAGGGGACTTTAAAATTTCAATCTGTGTGTTTATGCTTTACTTCATTACTGGTTAAGACTCGTTTTATAATAAACTGATAATTTTGTTGTTCATTAAAGAAACCTGGTTGGTGAGTTCTATTTTGGGAAAAATAAGAGTATATGATTGACTGTATCAGTAAGTGGGAAAATTTAAATATATGTTGTGACCTGTGACGAAGTGGGACTAGAATAAACAGTGCACTCCTCCCACCTCGGTCATAACAAGCTGTATATGAAAGTTTCAAACTGTTATAGTATAAATGTTCTAAAAAAAAATCACATCTAAAGAAAAGTTCACAGCAAATTTTGGGAATGAATTATGAACATATCCACCAATAAACAAACGTATAACGTGTGAGGTTATCCACCAATAAACAAACTTATAACTTGTGAGGACTATTCAAAGCTCTTTCTCATAGGTACTCTATAATAACATAGTACCTATTCAATTATTTTATTCCTCTTTTGCCCACATTTTCTCCTTGTGCAACCTGCTCATGACCATGCAATCTCACCCAGTCGTCTGGATAGGGACCATGAGAGAGTGAGGTTTGGTCTTCTCTGTAATGAAAACAGAAAGTGCTGGAAATACTGAGCAGATCTGGGAGCATCTGTGGAGAGAGAAACAGAGTTAACATTTCAGGTCTGTGACCTTTCATGTGGTCTGATGAAAGGCCACAGACCTGAAACTTTAACGCTGGCCGGAATTTTACGCCACCCCGATGAGCGGGATGGTGGCAGAGCGGGAGGGGGAGCGGGGTGGCGTAAAATGGAGCCAGAGGCCTTCTCAACCCTCTCCCACCTCCGCCGCCACTTTACGTAGGGCAGCGGGGATGAAATACGGCCCGTCCACCACAGGCCAATCAGGGCCCTTAAGTGGCCACTTAATGGCCACTGAAGGGCCTTGGCCCGGCTCCACACTGATTTTATGTGTGACTGGTCAGGCCTGGCAAAACTAGGCGGCTTCCGAGCGTCCCGGGGTGGCCTTCATGGTCGGGCACACTGTGCCCAATGGAGAGCTGCCCCCCCTACCCCAACCACCTCCAAGACCTAACACACCCCCCTTCCTCCCAATTGACCACCCTTGCCTCACCGGGGCCTGACCAATTACTCCTGGCGAGGCAACCAAAACTTACCTGCCGTCCTGGCTCCCAGGCATCCTCCCTTCAACTTGGGCTGCAGTCCCAGCAGTGGCCACCGCTCCTGGTGGCGCTGCTAGGACTAAGAGCTGTCGGCCCACTGATTGGCCGGCAGCTCTGTTAGGCGCGACTTCCTAGCTAAAGTGGGTGTAAGTCCCGTCTCACACCAATTGAAGCCTGGGGACCCGCAAAATATGGGTTGGATCCCTGGGCGAGGTGGACACTGATTCGCCACCGACGTTTCAGTTGGTGGCCGGCTCCCCTCCACCTACCGTAAAATTCCGGCCCCTGTTTCTCTCTCCACAGATGCTGCCAGACCTGCTGAGTATTTCCAGCGCTTTCTGTTTTTAGTTCAGATTTCCAGCATCCGCAGTATTTTGCTTTTATTTTGGTTTTCTCTATGACTGCTTTCATATAATATATTGCTAAGAACAGCACAAGGGTGGCACGTTTTCCTCCTAGAGTTCTTTCCTTCATGACAATATATTAAAATTTTCAGGCCAATAAGTGGACACAAGCTCCAACTAGTATGTCTGGATCCTGAGCTGCTTACCCTATGATCCTTAAAGGGACTGCTAGAGGCCACTGAAACAAAGGCCCCAAAACTTTGGAAAATGTTGGCCCCAAAATATTTACAGGGAAGCAGATAGGGTGCAGGGAGGGTGAAGAACCCGATGAGGCTGGGGATGTGGAGCTCCTGCCAAAATTAATGGCAGGACCTCATAATTCTTTTTGTTCTGTTTCCCACCGGCCAAATGAATAGCCTGTCTGGTAGCCAGGAAGGAACAGTACTGCAGGAGACTGCAGCTGGGGACTCTTAGGTGCAGTCCCCGGCAACCAGGAAGAGGGAGAGAGGCCACAATCAAGTGGGGAGAGATGCTACAATCTGGAGGTGGCAGGGAGAGAACCCAATCGAGGCTGGGGGGAGGAGGCTGGCAATCAAAGATGGACATGGCCCAAGGCTTCCTTTAGGGGCTGGGGGAGCACTTCTGCTCCTCTTGGCCCACAATGGTGTCGGCGACTGCTGATTCACTTTTATTGTCAGATTTCCCAATTGCACTGTGGGAGTCCAATTCAAATATGATAATTAAATGTCCCGCCTCTCCACAATGAGACATTTGGAGGCCTTGCTATTCACTACCATACAGATAGGGGTGAGTGCATACAAGGGGTGTTGGTGATGCATTCCTGTATTTAACTCTTTTACCCCATTCGACCCTCTTCTGCCTATTGTGGGAGGGTTAATATTGGGGCTGTTATTTTTTGTGGAGTCAGAAGGAGAAGGAGTGCTCTTTGGCCCCTTCTTATTTGCCCTCTTGCCCCTCCTACCCCTCCCATCTGACCCCTGCACTTAGCAGTAGGCCTCGACTCCAAACAAAATTGATTAGACCCAGATAGGCAAGCTGCATTGGGGTGTCTGTGGGAGTCCAATTCAATATTTCCTGAGTAATGATAATGAGGACCAAGGTAAAATTTAGTTTAGTTCTCTGGCCTATCTGTTCTGGCATGCCATAACTGCATGCTGCTCGAATTGTACTTGTTTTGGGGTACTAATGAATTAGGCCCCACAGAGTATAACTAAAGCATTAGGCGCAAAGAAATGGCATTGGGATTGCAAAGCCAGCTTCAAATCTCCAACAAGAATTAAAATATTAGCTCTTAGCTCCAAAGTTTCTCTGAAGGATGTTGAAGTGTGTATGGTGGACACTGGGGATAAGAGATTTTAGTCACATCACTTACAGCCTGAATATTTCATTACAGCCCTGTAAATGTTTAAAAATGTTACCAGCTGTTTTTACACGCGTTTAACTGAAATCATTTTTTTTTTACAAATTCAATAGATTTATGTTATCTTCTGTTCTAACTCGGTTCATGTCTTAAATTACCAGTGCCTTTTGCTTCGATGCAGAAAATAACAAGACAGTTACACCAATCTCTTAATGTCTGCTGATTTACAGTTCATTTTAATGAAACCATGCAGAGGTGCATGTTTTTAGTTGAACTAAAAGCAGTGCAGTAAATAACTTATTTATTCAGAGGTTTTGTAGACTTTTCCTTCACATTAGAATGACCTAAACTGAATGTAATTTCTTATGATTTTTAAAATGGCTGTATAGATTCAATTCATGCCCTTGGCAATTTTAAATTACCAGCCCATGTCATACATATAGTTATCCTCTACTATACAAAAAGGCAACAAAAAAATTACTTCTCATCGTTAGAACCAGTCTGCCATGAATTTCCTGGTTTAAAGCCAAAACCAGTGAAACAATTAGTGCTCTATTTAAAAATAAATAAACAAATTTTTAATGTTTACTTGATAAAATTGTTCAATGTATCTTAAATGTTACAATAGATTTGCAGCTGCAGCGTAAAATATACTGTAGTCAATGTGGAGTAAATCAATATGATAGTGTAATTTGGGAACTATAATCAGTTTTCTAACTCTCAATGCCTTCATATTATGTATAATAGCAAATTTATAAATGTCCAAAAGAAAATTAGTTCTGCACTTTGCTGGAAAGTATCAGGATATGTCTACTAAATAAAATGGACATGCATAGGCAGTTAAACAGCCACAAAAAAAAGCTATCAGTGCCTTGCATGAGACATTGGAACATTTTTGCTTCTGTGATCGTCCAACATAATGGTGTATTAATGTATCGTGTCACAGAGTGGTAGGATGTAAACTCATTCCTGTGATTGTTACATGATTCCTTGTCGCAGTTGCGATAGCTGAGGCAGGTGCTAGGTGAAGCTACCTACTTTGCACAGGAAAGAAGGGAAATGGACTCTCATAGCACCTTACATCAACTGATACAAGAATAGCAATGACAGATGCTTAGGAGCAACTTGCCTGTCATCCTGTCTACTGGGAATGGGTTCTTTAGATTTTGTAGATTCTGTAGATTTTCTCCATTATCACTTAATATAAAGAGGCCTGAACAATGCTGCTGGGGCCTACCATTCTTAACAGTAATTTGGGGTCATCAAAAATGATTCCAAATCTTACTCTTAATCGTGCAATTATACACCAACTTTAATGTTGCAACAAAGCAATGTACAGTTCAGTGCAACTCAAATTGTTGTGTAAACAATCGGACCAATACAAATAATGTCAGATGCTGCAGCTGGGGATTTCACGTCTGAACTGCTGATCCCAGAAAGCAGTGTAAATGGTCTTCTGTAGTTAGGATTCTTCAAAGGTGCACAGTGGAACTTTGGCAGGAAGACAAGATTGTTCTGTGATTTTAAATTAAATTTCCAATTGGACATTCCTCTTAGAGGTAATGCAGAAAATGCTTTTCATTATTGATACGTTTCACAAACTGACTTGTGTATATGTATTGCAAGTGCCTTGCATTAAACCCACCTAAGTCATGATATAACAATAACAAGCTGCTGACCATTTGCAAACCAGGAAATAGGACTGTGCTTTGGAAGAGCTAATCTAAGTTGATTTTTCAAAGCCAAATGACCCCACAGCAATTCATTCCCAGTTCATATGCTGAAGTACAAATGCACCCAAATAGCGGGATTTTGATTCAAATGTGAGGGTTGGAACTGAGGTCGGGCAGTTGCTTGAATGCCCCCTCACCTCCACCTCGGATTTGCATGCCAGTTTCCTGAAGCAAAACTGACACCTTAAAGTCCAAATGGCTCCCAAGGAGAGCAATAAGAGGCAACCTGCCTGAAATGGATAAATGGCTAGATAAGGCTTTTAACGAGCTAGTCAGCTCAAAATTCAAAACTGACCCTTAACCTGTCAGCTCGTTAAGAACCAGTTTTGAATTTTCTTTGAGGCCCAACCACAACAAGGAGGAGGAGACAGTGATACAGCCGGGTGCAAATCAGAATGGTGGGACAGCATCATGAGGCATCATTGAAGAGGGACGTCTCAAAGAAGGCCCTCATTCACAGGCAATCAGTGGTACAGTGTTAGAAGAATTTTGGGGGGCAGCTTTGGACGGGTCCTTCTGCATACAGGCTTCACAGGTTCATGAGAACGGGTTTCAGGAAGACGCCACATTCCAGTTGAAAGAAAGGAAGAACATATCAGGAAATGGTATTAAACTACTCTGAGATTGGATCAACTAGCAATGAGGAGCAGTATCTGCGGGAGAAGAGGCAGAGCCTGGGCAACAGGGGCACAGGGGTGAGGAATGAGGGACAGGAAGATACCAAAGGCAATACTCTCAGCATTGGGTCTCTCGCCAAAGGACCACAGAAGACTGTGATTGTCCAGGGAGATGGTTGCTGACATATATGTGCTCGCTGACAGTCATCTGATGGTTTGCAGGAACTGTCACCAGGGTCTTCCCATGGTCGTAAAAGTCTCAGTGGCTTTGCATTTTTTTGCAACCAGTTCCTTCCAAGAAGCAGCACCAGACACTAGTGGCATCTCGCAGGCAGCAGCACATCATTGCATCACGGAGTTGATGGATGCTCTGCAAGAGGGCAGGAGATTACATTGAACTCCAGGTGGATAGAGGCACTCAAGCTCAAAGGGCAGTTGGATTTTCCTCCCTCGCTGGATTCCCTCAGGTGCAGGGGATCATTCATTGCACCCATGTGGCCATCAAAGCAGATTCCTCGATAGGAAGGGATTCCACTCCCTAAACATTCAGCTGGTATACAACCACAGCAAGCGCTTTATGCAGACGTGTGCAAGCTATCCTGGAAGCTGCCATGATGCCTTCATCCTTTGATAATCGCAGATGCCACAGCCCTTCATGGAGAGATCGGAAATCATTGGATGGCTGTTAGCTGTTACGATCACCTGGCTCATGGTTTATATTAATTTTCTGGAGGTAACTTTTAATTGGGGAATTGAAATTTTTAATGCAAGACAAATGAAAACACCTGGTTTCAGAAGCTGGCAAACAAACCTAGGGTATTTACAAATCAAAGGGTGGCCCATGTTTATTTAGTAAGTTCATAATGGGAAGTATGAAGCATTTAAACAATGGGAACCTCTCTGAACTTGATGGAGGTGGTGTGTCTGTAGCTACCTCAATCAGGGGTTTAAATTAATCATATGATTTCCAAGAACAAAGAGAAGATTTGGAGTTGGAAATAATTAGTTTAAATTGCTGTCTGGGACATCCCACATGTACGACCATGGGAGGCTCATGAGGTGCAATGCTCATCAGGATGGCAGGGACGCTAGGACATGTCTGATCCAAACACATTTCACCTGAGCGAGACTCAGTCGGAGTGAGAACAAACATCCGTTAAGAACAAAAGTTAGCAACATACAATAGAGCTAAGCAATCCCACAACTGACGGATCAGGTCAAAGCTCTGCAGTCCTGCCACATCCAATCGTGAATAGTGATGGACAACTAAACAACTAATTGGAAAAGGTGGTTCCACAAATATCTCCATCCTCAATGATGGGGGAGCCCAGCATTTCAATGCAAAAGACAAGGCTGAAGCATTTGCAACCATCTTCAACCAGAAGTGCCGAGTGGATGATCCATCTCGGCCTCCTCCTGAGGTCCCCAGCATCACAGATGCCAGTCTTCAGCTAATTCGATTCATTTCACATGATATCAAGAAACGGCTGAAGGCACTGGATACAGCAAAGGCTATGGGCCCTTACAACATCCTCGCAGCAGTACTGAAGACTTGTGCTCCAGAACTAGCTGCTGCCCTAGTCAAGCTATTTCAGTACAGCTACAATACTGACATCTACCCAACAATGGGGAAAATTGCCCAGATATGTCCTGTCCACAAAAAGCAGGACAAATCCAATCCAGCCAACTACCATCCCATCAGTCTACTCTTGATCATCAGCAAAGTGATGGAAGGTGTCACTGACAGTGCTATCAAGCAGCACTTACACAGCAACAACCTGCTCACTGTCAAGAAAGCCCCATATGCCAAATGAGAAATATTATTTTTATCGGTTGGAAATTTATATTAGACTTTTAATGGAAAAAATCCTACAGTTAACTTTTAAAAATCTAGCAGCCAAGATGGCCATTGCAATTTGCATCTGAAATACCAGGAGATTAAACTGGAGATAAAAGTCTAACAAGAAGCCCAGCCAGAACAATGCTTTGGCTAACTGAGTAGATTATGCAGATCATCCTCGTTAGCTGGACAGTCAAAGCTACCTTGAGGCATTCATAAGTGGAGACGTTCCTCCAGGGAGTAAACACTGACAACCCCACCGAAGAGAGGTTTTGGGTTTTAGACTTTGGACCTCATGAAAAACAAAAGGGATTGAGAGAACCATGTGACCAAGAGTCCATCTCTAGAAAAACTGAGAGTTTTGTTACACTCACAGAAGACAAGCAGCAACTGCAGCAGCAGAGAAAGTTGTAGGCCCCCCTTTCTTTCTCTCTTTCTCTCTCCGTAGAAAACATCAAGTTTGAAAACCATCTGTGACTGTGGACCCTCCAAACCTACAGACTGCTACAGCCAGAGACCAGGGGAAGAGAGCCAACTACAATTCTGCCTTCAAGAAAACCCTGAACAAAGCAAGCCAGCCAGAAAGTGCATTTTGACCAAAAAAGGACTTCAAGATTACAATTCCAGCCCGACAATCACCGAATCATCCAACCTCAAATTGTGTATTTAACTTTTATTTATTCTGGACTTTAATCCAACCAAAAACCCTACTTTCCACTTTGTAATCTATTTGTGCGTGTGTGTGATTCTCATGTGAATGTGTGTGTGAATGTGTAGATTATTTTTTTAAATTATTTTCAAATCGGGGTTAGATTGTTAAGTATAATAAACGTACCTCCTTCTTGTTTAAACTCAAGAAAACCTGTCCGATTGGTTCTTTCAAGATCACAGTAAAGGAAAAAGGTAAAGCACACACAGAGGTGGTAAGCACAACTGCTGTTTAAAAAGAATAAACCCTGTTGCAGTCAAATAAGAGGAAAGGAAAATGGGGAGCCTGAGACCCCCTCCTCACCTGGCTGTAATATCACCCATGCTAAGTTTGGGTTCTGCCAGGGTCACTCGACTCCAGACCTCATTACAGCCTTGGTCTAAGCATGGACAAAGGAGCTGAATTCCAGAGGTGAGGTGAGAGTGACTTTCCTTGACATCAAGGCACATTTGATCGAGTATGTTATCATAGAATCATAGAATGTTTACAGCTTAGAAAGAAGCCACTTGGCCCATTGTGTCTGCACTGGCCAGAAAAAAAAGAGCCACCCAGCCTAAACCCACTTTCCAGCATTTGGTCCATAGCCCTGCAGATTACAGCACTTCAGGTGCACATCCAGGCACCTTTTAAATGAGATGAAGATTTCTGGCTCTACCACCCTTTCAGGCAGTGAGTTCCAGACCCTCACCAGCCTCTGGGCGAAAAAATCTTTCCTCATCTCCCCTCTAATCCTTCTACCAATCACTTTAAATCTATGCCCCCTAGTCACTGACCCCACTGCTAAGGTAAATAGGCCCTTCCCATCCACTCTATCCAGGCCCTTCACAATTCTGTACATCTCAATCAAATCTCCCCTCAGCCTCCTCTGTTCTAAGGAGAACAACCACAGCCAATCCAATCTTTCCTCATAGCTGCAATTGTCCAGTCCTGGCAACATCCTCGTAATCTCCTTTGTACCCTCTTTAGTGCAATTACATCCTTTCTGTAATGAGATGATCAGAACTGCACACTGTACTCAAGTTGTGGCCTAACTAATGTTTTAAAGTTCCAGCATAACCTCCCTGCTCGTATATTCTATGCCTCGGCTAATAAAGGAAAGGATTCCATATGCCGCCTTAACCACTTTATCGACCTGTCCTGCTACCTTCACAGATCTGTGGACATATGCTCCAAGGTCTCTCACTTCCTGTACACCTCTCAGTATCCTCCCATTTTTTGCATATTCCTTTGCCTTGTTTGCCCTCCCCAAATGCATAACCTCACACTTCTCTGGGTTAAATTCCATTTGCCAATTTTTTGCCATCTGACCAGTCCATTGATATCTTCCTGCAGACTACAGCTATCCTCCTCACTATCAACCACACGGCCAATTTTTGTGTCGTCTGCAAACTTCTTGATCATTCCTCTTACATTTGTGTCCAAATTGTTAATATATACCATAAAAATCAAGGGACCAAGTACTGAGCCCTGCGGAGCCCCACTGTAAACAGCCTTCCAGTCGCAAAAACACCCATCAACAATTACCCTTTGTTTCCTGCCACTGAGCCAATTTTGTATCCACCTTGCTACATTTCCCTGGATCCCATGGGCTTTTATTTTTTTAACCAGTCTGCCTTGTGGGACCTTGTCAAAAGCCTTGCTAAAATCCATGTAGATCATATCAACTGCACTACTCTCATCAATCCTCCTTGTTATTTCCACAAAAAATTCAATCAAGTTAGTCAGACACGACCTTCCCTTGACAAATCCATGCTATCCTTGATTAATCCATGCCTTTCTAAGTGATAGTTTATCCTGTCTCTCAGAATTGATTCCAATAATTTTCCCACTACTGAGGTTAGACTGACTGGTCTTTAATTATTCAGTCTACCCCGGCTCCCTTTTTAAACAAAGGTACAACATTAGCAGACCTCCAATCCTCCTGCACTACACCTGTATCCAGTGAGGATTGGAAAATGATGGTCAGACTTCTGCTATTTCCTCTCTGGCTTCTTTTAACAGCCTGGGTACATTTCACCCAGCCCCGGTGATTTATCTACTTTCAAGGATTCCTATCCCCTTAATACTTCCTCTCTCCCTATGTTTATCACATCCAATACTTCACAATCCTCCTCCTTAACTACAATATCTGCATTGTTCCCATCTTTTGTGAAGACATACACAAACTGTTCATTAGGAACCAAAACCACATCTTCTGCCTCCACACATAAGTTACCTTTTTCGTTTTTTTATGGGCCCTACTCTTTCCTTAGTTATCCTCTTATTCATAATGTTTCAAAAACATCTTTGGGTTCTCCTTAATTTTACTTGCCCATATTCTTTCATGCCCTCTCTTTGCTTTCCTAATTTCCTTTTTGATTTCACCCCTCCGCTTTCTATTCTCCTTTTGGCATTCTGTAGTATTGAGTTCTTGGTGTCTGATATAAGCTTTCCTTTTCTGCCTTATCATACACTGTAAGCTCCTTGACATCTAGGGGGCTCTAGATTTGGCCGTCCCACCCTTTCTTTTTGTGGGAACATGTTTACTCTGAACCCCCTGAATCTCCCCTTTGAATGCCTCCCATGCTCCAACATTGATTTACCTTCAAGTAGCTGTTTCCAGTACACTTTTACTTAATCACTTCTCATCTTAGTAAAATTGGCCTTACCCCAAATTAAAACTTTAATTGCTGATCTCTGTCCTTTTCCATATTCTGTTAAAGCTAACTGAATTATGATCACTACCACCAAAATTCTCTCCCACTGCCATTCCTTCCACCTGCCCAGCTTCAGTACCGAAAACCAAGTCTGGAACCATGCCCTCTCTTGTTGGACTTGCTACATACTGGCCAAAAAGTTCTCCTGAATGCACCTTAAGAATTCTGCTCCCTCAACTCCTTTCATAATAAATCTATTCCAGTTAATATTGGGGTAGTTAAAATCCCCTACTATTACTGCCCTATTGTTTTTGCGCTTCTCAGAAATTTGCTTACATATTTGCTCTTCTATCTCCCTCTGACTGTTCAGGAGCTCTATTGTACACTCCCAGTAGTGTGATGGCCCCTTTTTTGTTCCTGAGCTCAAACCATATGGCTTCAATTGATTATCCTTCTAACATATCATCCCTCATCACAGCTGTAATTGCTTCTCATACAAAATTGCCACCCCCTCCCATTTTATCCCCCTTTCTATCTCATCTGAAAACCCTGTAACCAGGAAAGTTGAGCTGCCATTCCTGTCCCTCTTTAAGCCATGTTTCTGTAATAGCTATGATATCATACTGCCATGTTTCTATCTGTGCCCTCAGCTCATCTGCTTTATTTGTTACACTCCTTGCATAGAAGTATATACCCTTGAGCACTGCCAAATCTTTTTTTTTTTCTCTATCCTTTGTTTCCTCTGTCTTCCAGACTCACTCACTAATTTTCTGCTTTCCATTTTCATTTCTGATTTTGCCCCATCTGAGTCTAACCTCAGGTTCCCATCCCCCTGCCAAATTAGTTTAAACCCACCCCAACAGCATTAGCAAACCTCCTGGCAAGGATATTGGTCCCAGCCCTATTGAGGTGCAAACCGACCAGTTTGTACAGGTTCCACCTCCCCCAGAACTGGTCCCAATGCCCCAGGAATCTGAAGGCCTCCCTCTTGCGCCATCTCTCCAACCATGAATTCATCAGCTCTAGCCTCCTATTTCTATGCTCACTAGTGAGTGATACTGGGAGTAATCCAGAGATTACTACCTCTGAGGTCCTGCTTTTTAATGTCTTACCTAGCTCCCTAAAATCTGCTTTCAGGACCTTATCCCTCTTTTTACCTATGTCGTTGGTGCCAATGTGAACTATGACCTCTGGCAGTTCACCCTCCACCTTAAGAATGTCCTGCAGCTGCTCTGTAACGTACTTGACCCTGGCACCAGGGAGGCAACATACCATCTTGGAGTTGCGCCTATGGCCGCAGAAATGCCAGTCCATTCCCCAATTATCGAATCCCCTACAACTATTTCTCCTCCACTGTTCCTTTCCACCTGTGCAGCTGAGCCACCCAAGGTGCCCTGAACTTGGCTCTTCTTAAACAGCTCTGAGGAACCATTGCCTTCACCAGCGCCCAAAATGGAAAACAGGTTCGTGAGCGAGGTAGACTCAGAGGGCTCCTGCACTACCTACCTGGTCCTGCTAGAGTTTCTGGTGGTCACCCATTCCCTCTCTGCCTGCACGCTCTTAACCTGCAAGGTAACCACCTCCCTAAACGTGCTGTCCACATAGTTCTCAGCTTCGCGATGCACCACAGTGACTCCAGCTGCCACTCGAGTTCCGAAACCCAGAGCTCAGGTTTCTGCAGCTGGTAACACTTCCCGCAGATGTGTTCGTCAAGGCCACTTGAAGTGTCCATGACTTCCCACACATTCCACTCAGCCGAGTTGCCCTGCCATATCTCAACCTTACTTTAAACTAGTTGCTAATATCATGTAGAATTTCAGACCCTCACTCACCAATCAGCTCCTTCTCCTGTTCTCCTGCAGGTAGTTAAGGGTTATTTTAAACTTATACATTTTTCTACTATTTACACACAGTCTCTTACAGTGGATACTCACTGACCAATCAGCTTACAAGTTGAGTTTCACTCTCCTAGCCTGGAGACAAAGGAAGAAAACCTCACTAGCCACTGGAGGCTGAAAAAGGTAGACAATAGAAGCACCTCCTTCCCCTCTTCACCAAGCTCCCTCACTCACCAAACTCCCAGAATCACACTCAGTGCCAAACCGCACTCCAGTTCGCTGATGATTGCACAGTTTTCATTACTATTAGTGATTCCTCAGATATTGAACCAGTCCGTGTCCATATGCAGCAAGACCTGGAAAGCATTCAGGCTTGGGCTGATAAGTGACAAGTAACACTTGTGCCACACAAGTGACAGGCAATGGCCATCTCCAACAAGAGAGAATCTAACCATCTCCACTTAACATTCAATGGCATTACCATTGCTGAAACATCCATCAATGACAACCTGGGTGTTACCATTGACCAGAAATTTAACTGGAGCAGCCATATAAATAGTGTGGCTACAAGAGCAGGTCAGCGACTGGGAATTCTGAAGTGAGTATCTCACCTCCTGACTCCCCAGAACCTGTCAGCTATCTACAAGGCACAAGTCAGGAGTGTGATGGAATACTCTCCACTTGCCTCTAGGGGTGCAGCTCCAACAACACTCAAGAAGCTTGACACCATCCAGGACAAAGCAGCCCAATTGACTGGCACACCTTGCACCACCTTAAACATTCACTTCCCCCACCACAGACGCACAGTGGCAGAAATATCAAGTTGCACACCATATACAAGATGCACTGCAGCAACTCACCAAGTCTCCTTATACAGAACCTTCCAAACCTGCAACCTCTACCACCTAGAAGGACAAGGGCAACAGACACTTGGGAACACCACCAAGTTTCCCTCCAAACCACACACCATTCTGACTTGGAAGTATATCATCATTCTTTCACTGTTGCTGTGTCAAAAACCTGGAATTCCCTCCGTAACAGCACTGTGGATGTACCAGATGGACTGCAGCAGTTCAAGAAGGCAGCTCACCTCCATCTTCTCAAGGGCAAGTAGGGATGGGCAACAAATACTGGACTTGCCAACGATGCATACATCCCATGAAGGATTAAAAATAACCTTCCAATGGCAAAAATACTGCAAGGCTCCAGAGTCTCCACCTGCCATATTCTTCCACAACACACCACTTTGCTTTGCTAACACTTATTTTCCATTCTCCTGGCTTTTGCCATGATGAAATGGATACACACAAGTCTGCCTTAGTGCACAAACATTCCCAGTGCATTATCACATCATAGTTTAATATCATTTACAACAGAAACTCCCACGTGACCCACAAAGTGCCATCACCGACGCAGCAGCCTTCGTTCCTGGTCACTCCTATGAGTTGCTCCCTCCGTGGCTGAGGATGCGATGGAGGCAGACTGCATGCTAGTGCCTGTCAGGGACTGAGATTCCTGTGGCAGCCATCCTTATCATGGAAGTGCCCGCTGCTGCACCAGCATCACTGCAGGGGCAATCTCTATCACAAGGTATAACTGTACAGATGCTTCATTCATCATAGAGGCCATGGAGGCAGATGATGATGACTGAGCCTGTGAGAAGTGACTCCCACATCACCATCTGTTGCTTCCTCAGTCCTTTCATGGCGGCCTTGATTGCAGCTGACATCGATTCCATGCTTCTTTGTGCCACTGACCGGTCAATACTACTAATGGGGCATGCATTCTGTGCATGTCAGTGCGCAGTTGCTGCATCTATCTGAATGATGCCCTATATGGCTCTCCATGAGGTTGGCCACTCTCTCAATGGAGGAGCTCATGCACTCAAAAGAACTGAGACATTGTGGAGCACATGAGATGAATGCACTCCTCCATTTTCATCCCATGACTCTGCAGAGCCTCAAGTAACTCTGACATGTGGGCACTCATCTCACGCTGGTTCTCCTGGTAGAGCCACCTGTTTCATGACTCCTGAGGCACCGCATCCCTGCCCTGCTGAGCAGGGCTGTGCCTGCCACCATCGTCCAAGAGGGGGCTGCCAACAGCTAACTCTGTCTCCTTCATATCCTCTTGCTTTGAAGTGATGTGCGCTTCTCCCTGTGCCATCGTTTCTAATACCACACAAGGACCCACCGAGGTGCAAGTGTCTGCAAGGTGAAGGATGCGCAAGAAAGATGTGATGGTACAGGCTTCGATATTTCTTTCTCCTCTGACTCCCCGGGAACATTTCGACGGTGTGTCAACTCCTCCCACTCTGCAGCTGGCCCTGCAGGAGACATAAGAGAAGGTGGTCATGAGAAATTGGCACAATGAACAGATGCTTCTGCTGCTTAAAAAGCTTTTGCATTAACAACTCGTTGCATCCCTTGAACCTGGAGATATTGATATCTTTTCACCCCATGTTGGACTCCCATTTCTCCACCTCCAACTTCCCAGTGGCTTGCCACTCTGGTCAGGTCAAGGGCCAGCACTTCAAAATGAATCAGTAACATGAGTTGGGGAACCCCACCATCCAGATGTGCCCTCTCGCTCTCCCTGGCATTGTTCTGTTTGGCCTGCAAGGTGAAGAAAGATACCATTAGGACAATGCCTCTCTCCCTCACCACTTACAGCTTTTCATTTTCATAAGATTTTGCAGTCTTCACTATAGCCTACTGTCGAATAGCATGCTTGTGGGTCGTCAGTGCTGCTGAGCACACAACTCTTCCATGGTCAGGAGAAATCTATGCACCCTCAGGATGCCCCTCTCTTTTGCATTCTGGTGACTGCTGACCAGAAGACATGCCATCTGGTCTTTCTTTGGACTCATCTTACCAGACCTGAGCAGGTCATTGACAGTTTCCTGCACTGCACCCAGTTCCTCCTTACCACTGCTCTGCTGCTGATCTCATGAGCCACCTCCAGCCATACGGTCTTGTTCAGCTTTGCAGGCTTTCTCATGCTGCTGGCAAGAAAAAGGATACGTCTCCATGCTGTCATTGCCTCCAGCCGCACTTCAAGTGAGGTGTCAGAAAAATGGGGCACTGTGCTGGCACGGGGGCCCTCCCTACCCACTTCCCTCTGCTCAGCTCCTCCTTCCATCTTTGAGGTGAACGGCAACCACTCACCCTTTAAATCGAATGCCTTCCACGGCTAATTGGACTGGAACGCGACTCTAGGTCAATTAAGATCATTTTCCATTAAAATAGCAACACGTTTGTGCTGCCAATACAGTGTGGGGTCGGGACCCAGTAATGAACGTGATGTAGTGGGTCCTGACCTCAGAATTGAAATTCCACTGTAAATGTGTAATGGTTTACTTAGCTAGTGAGTAGTTGTGCTGGTGTACTATTTTGAGTTTGCATAGAGACAATAATTGATAATGCATTATTTCTCCTATTTAAAATGACCCACGAGTTTCACCCAACTTACTTACATTTATACAGATTGACTCCCATAGCTAAATATTGAGGAAATAGCATCTGCAAAAACATGAATTATAACAGATGGAAAAAAAAGTGAAATATCTTGAATCAGAATGGAAGAACACTCATAGAGTGATACAGCACTGAAACAGGCCCTACGGCCCACCGAGTCCGTGCCGACCAACAACCACCCATTTATACTAATCCTCCATTAATCCCATATTCCTACCACATCCCCACCATTCTCCTACCACCTACCCACACTAGGAGCAATTTACAATGGCCAATTTCCCTATCAACCTACAAGTCTTTGGCTGTGGGAGGAAACCGGAGTACCCGGTGGAAACCCACACAGTCACAAGGAAAACTTACAAACTCTGCACAGGCAGTACCCAGAACTGAACCTGGGTCGCTGGAGCTGTGAGCCTGTGGTGCTAACCACTGTGCCGCCCATAATACTGTTTCGCTTCCATGTATTAATTGTAAACTTACATAAATTATTTTCATTGAGGAACGGGATGGTGAAAAGGCTCAGGTTTTATATTAAATGTTGCATCTGGAATAGGACTGATAACATTTCTGACATCTCCATACTTACATACATTTATCTTAAGAAAGATATGTCTAGTGTTGATACTCAGAATGCTGTGACTTTTTCAATTGAATTAATCCAATGTTATTCTGGACTATTCATATTCATACAACATGTATAAGTGGTTTCCTGCTAGCTGTCTATGGTATTACAATATCATCATTATTGGCCTGTATGTTATTTTAAATTTACAAAAAATATCTTGGTAGAAGTGAATGAATGGTAACATGACATTCTTACCAGATTCTTGTTTAATTCTTTATTAAAATGGACCATACTGGAGTCAGAAACTTCTTGAACTCCAGTCAAACTATCTTGTGTTTATCTTTAAAAATGAGCTACTACATGATTTTATTTCTTGTTTTTTTCAGGTTGACTTTGACCCACTTTCGATTGAAGCCAAGAAACATGAACAGATTGCGTATTTTAATGTTTAAATAAGTTTGAACCGTGAATATAGAACTGTTGCATTGAATAGTGTGTAAACTGGTGACTTCTGCTCTCAACATTATGCTTCCATTAAGGATTTGATTTGAACTGTAAGGTAACACATTACTCACTTTGTGCCACTCGTATACGAGTAGTTTATTATTAACACCATTTGTAAACTGGTGACAGTGATCAATCTCATAATTTGAAATATCGAAATTTGTATCTCCTTTTGTGGTAACTTTAGACTGGATGAAACTGAACTACTGTTATTGAATTCGAGATGTTTGCTAAGATCTATCTTATTCTGAAACTGAACTTTTGCTTTTACAAAATATTTTTGATTAAGTTGAAAACTGTGCAACAAAGTTTAAAATATTTCAAAGTCAAATGTCATGTTTGTTATTAAATTGAAACATGCCTTGGTTTACTCACCAGGTGAGTGATTTACTTTTAATTAGCATGTTCATGTGATGTAAAATATATATGGTGTCTCAGAACATTTAGCATTGAACTCGAATTATAGCATTATAATTTTCAAATGTATTTGTATTTGTAGCCTATTAATGGTGTGAAAGCCATTCATACTAATCAACGTTTCAGTAAGAGCATCAAGTTTAATAAAATGATGTACGGAATGACATCTAGTTTTCTATTCATTGGAATTTTTATATCGCCTATATGTCAATAGTATCGCATTTATCAAATTAGTTGTGTTACTCATGATTTAGTTCTCCCATCAAATATTCAGTTCAATTTTCCAAATCGACAATCGTTATTAAGATATTTCTAGAGGCACAGAGCGTGTGATAGTAGACCCGTTTGACCACATAACATCAAAGGAAAGCCTAGCCTGAGACTGCTCTTTTTCTTTCAAAGAAACTATTTGTTACCAGTCTACCGAAGCAAATCGCAACAATGGAAATAAAATGTGACTAACATCATTCTTTAAAAAAATCAAGCCTCCCAAAAAGCTTCAATATTACTTTTTTCTGGTCTTTGGGAAACTGCAGCATGAAATTTAATTGATCCAGAAGTAAAAATAATAGCTGACTGTGTTGCGCAACTATGCTCTTATCAAACTACCTTTGTGGGATTCTGCTTTATTGAAGTTGGAAAAGTAAAATGATGCTGTATTGGTTTATTTTAGAATGATTTTAATGCTGCGTGGATCAATTGTTTTATGAAGAGAGGACAATTTTTTGAAGAGATTTGGAAGTAGTTTTGATAATTGTACCTTTCCTCAACATTTATTTTCAGAACTCAATTTCTTATTCATATCCTTAGACTACTTTGCGTATAGCACATTTTAAAATAATAAAGAACAAATGAGCAAAATCCAAGTTAAATGCATTAACTTGGCAGTACCCTGGCACAGCGTGAAACTCCCATCTCACCACGACTGAATCTGGAGCCGTGGGAGAGGACTTGGCGCTCTAATCCCTTCAAAAGAGCCGCTCCATTTAAGACTATGCAAGTCTCAAAAGTCTTTGAGAGGACACCGATTGTTGCTACAGGAAAGGATGATAAAGATCTCTGTTTTATCGTTTAGAAGGATTTCGTTTGCAGTGCATACAATTGAAGTTAACGACTGCTGTCAGTATCATGTTACCTGAAGAAAGACCTCATCAGTTTTTTTTCAATAAAACACTTTTTAAATTATCCTAATAAGTGAATCTAAGCTTGTTTTCTAAACGTTAGTTATCACTGTATCGGTTGATATTTAAATATCTGTGTGTACCCCTGGTCTAACGCTATGACCTACGACAACAATGCTGTATATTTAGTTTGAGTATCCTTTTTCAGATAAAGCTGCGGACTGCTTACTTGCAGTCAATCCCGATTAACGGCACGCCCTTTTAAAAAATAAAAGCTTGGTTTCTCGTTTATTTGCTTTGTATTTGTAAAGTTAATAACTAAGATTGAAAAGTGAGACTGCCCAATTAAATTATTTCCACTGATCAAGAGGTTGATTATTCTCTTTTAGTTTTCTTTAATAATCGATATACTAAATACATATTCATACATACATACATATGTATGGATTATGGGGTAATACATAACACTTTTTGTTTTGTCCCAGTGGGTTGATAATTAGCACAATGAAGTTTACTTGACAATTTATGTGGATGAACACTATATATATATATCGCTTTTGTAAAGGGATCAACTAGTGATTCCGCTGCAAGTGCTGGGTTGGAGGGTTTTGAAAAGCTGCTTAAGGCGGAGATCAGGCGGAGAAGAGAGAAATTGTTTCCACTTTCCTTGAACCGAACTGCTCCGCCTCCGCAGCCTCTCACATTGCCACCACTTGAAGGGGCTTAACAGAGCTATCAACAGCCTTCACACTCAGCCTCTGATCTCTCCACTCGGGGGATTCAAACTTCATGTTTTTGACGTTCGAAAAAAGTCACCATTTCAGGGAGTATGGACGGAGAAAGTTTTGAAGAGTTTTACATTTGTGTAGTCACCATTAAACTATTTAGATTAAGCCGTTTCAGTGGTATTGAAACATTTATTGCTTTCCCTTAGTTAAACTATTAAAATACACTACTCCATATTGGTTTAAATTTAGCCCACGAATACACATTCATAAACCAACCCTCTAATTGATTTTAAGCAAATAACTTGGACTCCTGCGTCATTGAATGTCTGTGGTGGGCACTGAAATATGTATCTTAAAGTGAAGCTGTCCATTTTCAATCTGGTTGAAAGAATGGTTGTTTAAATGGCAAGCTTTTACTCACATTATTACATATTTTCAGTACAATGTTACTTTTATATGCGTTGGGAGGATAGCATGGACCCCCTCCCCCCCCCCCCTTCCCGTCCAACCAGCGCTTATAAAGATGTCATTGTACTGAAAATATAAATATCTCTGAAAGGTTTGGTACTTTGTTTACAAATGTTTAATAGACGACGTGCCTTTATTTAATATTGCCTATTTCGGCAATTTCATTGAACTTTTCTGAAGTCAGCAACTCTTTCTAACGTTTAAACCTCGAGCAGAACTGTGCTGCTCATGATGCGAGTTGGCTGATTCATCTCCAATCGCCTTTATTTGCTAAAAGTCATCAACGCAGTAATGTTGGAACAGATTTCCTAGAGATAACAAAGGCATATTGTCACTTAGGGCTGTGCAACAAATTCTTAATTACAAAAAAGAGATCATATGACTTAAGCATCCAATGCAACGGTCTCCTGGCGGCAGCACTGCTTTGATCACGTAAATCCAATTATTTGTGTATATACATTTCCCACATAGTGATTACTTCATTAATTGTCCCGCCTTTATCTCCTCCTTTACCATCCCCCCTAATAATCAGTTCTTTTATACATACCAACAAACACGCCATAGGAGCTTTGTGTATTCAAAGGATTTGGTGTCCCTTCTGAAAGACCCGCTATTCTTTGATGATTGGGTAGCGGCAAACTTCAAAGCCATAAATCTTTCTCCTGACTGGCTGGCGGTCTACCAAAGTCTTATCAAATTCTAAGAAGTGATCCCTCGACCACAGATATTCCAAGGGTATCTCAGAATAGCAGGAGGAGGAAAGAAAGCTCTCCATGCGGCTGATTTCCCTTCAGTACTGTTTGAAACATTGAATCCTGTCTCCTTTCAACAATTTATACGCAGAATGGCTGCTGTGGCTGTTCTACGCAATGATTCTCTGCAAGCATTTCTGCAGGTTTGTACTTTTAAACATTTAAGAAGTTGTGTCACAATAGCACCGATAATTCATGTTTTGAATCGTATATGAAGTCTGTATCAAATAAACTCACATTAGTACTTGAACAAAGTTTGAACCTCTTGCTGTTACTTTCAATTGAACAGAACTTTTTTTTTCTTGTTTTACTCCTTAGGATCGTACGCCAAATTCTTCCCCGGAGTCCGCCAAACAATCTCCACTGGCTCTATTAGCTGCTACATGCAATCGGATCGGACAGACTGGGTCAACACATACTGATCTTTTCCAGGTCCCATACGATCCAACGCTGAGTTCCCCGTCTCGCATCTTTCACCCCTGGAGTAACGAGATTCCGACCAATCCAGGGGGGATCTCATCCCACTGCAGCTTAACTCTAACTCCTCCAAAGGTTCATCAGCTACCGCCTCATATTCAGGCGTCCTATGGGTCTCATGAACTTCCTCTAACTCCGCCGGCGGAGCCGTCGTACCCATTCGAGCTATCCCCCGTCAAGATGTTGCCTTCATCTATGCAGACCTTAGCTTCAAGCTGCCAACCAACCTATGTCCCCGCGGTCACCTATGGTACATCGACTCCGATCAGTTCAGCTATGTCGGGCTTTGTCCCAACAGGATCCACCTTACTTTCTCATCAACACAGGCATATGTCACCCAACCAAGTGGAGGACATCCCATGGTGGAGCATCCAGCAGAGCAGCAGTGCCAGCCACCCCTCAACCAATGCTCCTTATCGTTTCCCTCTCCAGCGTTCCTTGGTTTTGGGACATTCAGACTTCGCCCAGTATCAAACTCAGATAGCGGCTCTTCTTCATACCAAATCTCCTCTGGCTACTGCCAGGAGGTGCAGAAGATGCCGCTGCCCCAATTGCCAGTCATCGAGCAATGGGGATGAGCCCGGGAAGAAAAAACAACACATTTGTCACATTCCGGGATGCGGGAAGGTTTACGGCAAGACGTCTCACCTGAAAGCTCACCTGAGATGGCACACTGGCGAGAGGCCCTTCGTCTGCAACTGGTTGTTCTGTGGCAAAAGTTTCACTCGATCAGACGAGCTCCAAAGGCATCTGAGGACTCACACTGGGGAGAAACGCTTTGCCTGCCCAGAATGTGGCAAGAGATTTATGAGAAGCGACCATCTGGCCAAGCACGTTAAAACTCACCAAAACAAAAAAACAAAACTTAGCGTGGAGAATGTGAAAAGGGAAGACGGGAATATGTCAGGGCACAACTAAACAAAGGGGAGGGGGGAAACTGAAACTAGACTGCGGGCTATTGATGCAACTAATTGCTTTGGTGGTGCAATATCCTTGAATAAATAATATTTTAAGTGTATAGAAGGTGTTGCTGTAAATACTTTCTGAGAAACATGCTTCAGTAAATTTCACAGTTGGTCGCTATGCTTCAATATGAAGTTGTATATATTTATAGGGATGTTAAATAATACAAGTGCTTTAACTTGGGGATTTAAACGGCGTCTTTGCTGAAAGATCAGAACTGCTGTGCATAGGGTATTTAATAGCTTTGGTTGAATGAAAGTGTTTTGTCTTTATTCTAGCTCAATGGGGAGTTCTAGCATGCTTTTTAAACTCCACACTTCTGTAAACTGAAACGACCTTATACTGTGTGAAAAATAAAAAATCGTTTGGCTTAAATTAAATTGCTCCCCGCTGAGTCCGTCTGACTTGATCTTTTGCGTTTGCTCTTAAAAGAGTTTCATATCTACAGAAATTACTCAGACTACGCGAAAAGTTATTTTTATGAAGCAGTTCTCAAAGAGTGCAAATCGCAAAACGTATGTATTTAAACTTTATATCGGCATTTTCTGTTTTGTTAATTACATTTTAGCAGATTTATACTAAGTATATCTGTATGTTATCCATAGTTAGGCCTTTTGCGTTGCCCTTAGCTATTTCACCTGAAGCTTTGCACATGTCTATGATCAAGATTTGCGAGATTGTCTTTGCCAGGCTATTATTCGAGTTTTGTTTACAGAATGCGAATTGGAGTGACTTTTTTAGCTTAGGGAAACATGCACATATTTATACTTTGTGTTTAAACAAGTTGGCGATGGATTTACTGGCTGCTGAGTTGTAGTTTTTACGTAGTTCTGTTACTGCTCGCGACTTTAACTTTCAAGGTAAGAAAAACTTCCTTGTGTATGTTATGTGCCGGTTTACGGGTTGGGAAAATGAAAGTATGCGCAGTTTCCTCAGCGAAATAATGCTCAACAGTTAAAATAGGAAGACATTCATGTGAGGTTAGTGAACAACACTTTTTAAAACTACAACGTCATTATTCTTCAATTTAAACTGTTCTTTGTTCTGCAATTTTGCATGGGTGGAGGTTAAACAATAAATATCTCGTGTTGATGCAAAATCAAATTGTCATCTACTCAGATGAGCACATATAATCATCAGTAGATGTATCAGTCATTGCTTAAGGATCACTTCAAAGAGCTGCACGATGCCTGCCTTCTGTGGTATTATTTTATTCAATATTCAATGACTAAGGAGTGCAGAGACTAAGATTTTGAAGAGTACACATTTATCGAATTTATTTATTATTTATTAATTGTTTCTTGGGGAAAAATCCAGTTAGTTGTAGGAAGGAAGTCTACTTGGAGGGTAGCTGAGTGAAATCTATGCAAATTAAAGTTGTAAAGATTTGCCAGTCATCATCTTTTCACTCACCTAGATAAATAGTTGAAGAATGAATACCATCTATTTAAACTAAAGTTTGTTTTCCGTTTTAACTTTAAGTGCACATATGTTCATTTTACAGTAAATAGATTCAAGCACGCAATTGTAAATATGTCAAGGATGGATAGGCAAATTGCAATGCTATTTAGACATTACAAGAATTCTAGTTCTAAACGTCATGAGAGACAGATTAAGGTGAATACCATATACCGTGTTATTGACTGGAGTGTGCATAAATTGTTCATCTCTGTTTAACAACAAAAATGATCAACATGGATAATAATTTGCTCTTTGACCATACTAGAGAATAGTCAGCAGATTCAGATGCACTTTATGAACAGAAATGGCATTTATTATGAATGCAATTGAAACAGTAGCTTAGATGGAATTGTATGAATTGAACAGTAGTCTGTCATGTAGTCTGCAAACAATTTTCAACTGCTAGATTTCACATTGGATTTTGAAGTATGAAAAGTTATTTATATGAAATTTCTATGAAGCAGAAACTATATCATGTGAAGAGAATGACAGTATATTCCTATCTTTATAAAACAATGGTCTATAATGTAATCATTAAGTTAATATCTATATCAATGGCGGGTAACTATATACATTAAGACATACTCTTTCCATTTAAACATTTTAGTAGTATAGGCTGTTTTTATAGATTAAGTTTGTGTTTGTGAACTACATACAACATTCAAGTAAGATTAAGCATGCGTACTACCGACATGAAGTTGCCTGTGATCCAGCTCAGAAACCCCTAAAACAATTTGCATTTTCAGGCAAATGTACAATTTCAAAAGTTTCTACTCAGTTTTTATGTTTGGTAAGGCACTGTTTCTAAGAAACATCTTATAAGTCGTGTTGCTTTTGATATCGTTAGTTTCTTAATTTGTAAGTGGCTTTTGATCTCGATTCCTATTCTCTTGTTTCCATTACACCACACTGTTATTCATTTTATTGACCTTTTCGGTTTCAAGCTTTAGATAAATAAACGAAGTTTTTTCTTGCAAGGTGAATTTTATCGTTGTGTCTTTATAGGACTTTATGACTGTATGGTTTACCCAACTAAAACAGAGGAAGTTGTAAATTACTCCCCCCCTCCCCCCTCAGATAACACTTCAACGTTAGTGACAGAGGTAGGGGTTGAGCATTACACACTTTATTGTTACTTCACAAGATGTAGTGACCCTCCGACTCCGACCTTCCCCTTAACTAATCCCCCCAACGTCCTATCTGCCCATTTTATATATTGCCAAATTGTTGTGCACTGATTTATAAGTATGGTGGTCAAGTAATGTCATAAGTAGCATGTATTTGAAAACGAATTATCATTTGTATCACAAATATTGTAATTTCAAAAGACCATTGGAATAGTCAAATCGATTTTGCATCCTTAAAGTTCATTGAATCTATAGGATGCCTTGTTTTGGCAACTACCTGATCTGTAACCCAATTGGAAGTTTCATGGCGTCTAGCAGTACAAATATGTTTTCTAGATAATAAAAGTATTCGTTATTTGTTTTTCCTCAGCGATTTTTTTTCAAATACTTTATACATAAGTAACTTTGTAGGATGCCTGTTTCACGACAAAGACGAATGATTATTTCAGCGGGCGATGGAAACATTTTAAATATTATCACATGGCCTGAAAACTCCTCTCTGAACAGATAAAACCGGTCAATGTTTGCCCTCAGTCACTAGCTTACCATCCCTCACAGCAGCGCCCTCTAATGCAAATTGCAGGTTCCCATTACAAGTAAATTGTAATCCTAAGCTTTTGTGGTTTCTTGCATAATGAATTCCGCATAATTCGATCTTGCGAGAAAAACTGTATATCTATTGGAAAAATTGGAAAGTCAACACACATATAAAAAAAAATCTAAGCAGTCCTTTGTGTACCAAAAGCTGCCTCTTAACCAAAGCCGTAAGGCCAGGGTCGGTTTTCATCACAATTACCGAGCGAGCAAGCCAAGACCCATGCCACACCACTAACAGACGTCATGGTGCTTTTAGTCCTTTGATCTCAATGAATCTTTGTGTTGTGCTAAGCCCCATAGAACATGCCATCTACCTGCCAATAATAAATAACATTAAAATGTGTTTTGCCCAGAAATGAGCGCATAAAAATTATAACCGGCATTTAGCCATTGGTATATTCACCCCAACATGCATTTTAAATTATGCAAAACCCAAAATACCAAGTTGTACCCGTTGAGTGAGCAAAGTAGCAAGGGTAACTTATTTGATTAAACTTACTATCTGTACTGAGGACTTTTAACACCTAATCCAAGAGTCTCTCCACTCTTTTTTCCAACAGTTTTCACCTGATTGAATCTGTGACCGTATCAAACCATCTTTAGCCCAGCCCAACCGAAATCGACAGAAGCCTGTTTTCTTTGAGAATCCACTTATTTGGAAAGATTGCTTAAAAAGGTACCACGTTGCATGTTGAGGTAAACATGTCTTGTTATGTAGTTGTAACATAGACCAAGGTTAACAGTATACTGATGAAACAATTCTGATGAAAGTTCACAGACCTGAAACGTTAACTCTGGTTCTCTCTTCACAGATGCTGCGGACCTGTTGTGTATTTGAAGTACTTTCTGTTTTTGTGAACAGTATACTGCTGTTTTTCATTTTCAATATCCCAATACTGTCTACTGTGGCACAGTAAAACTAACGTGTTGCCTTTATTGGGTTTCTTGTACTTTACCAAGAAATAACAAATTAGACATGAGGTAAAAGACTTCTATGATCTGTATCTTATTCTTGGCTTAAAGCAAACTTTACTGAGTATCCAGCACAGTATTCATGAGTTCTGTCCTGCAGGCTATGCAAGTGAAATTAATGGAGAAGAGAGACATTAATGGGACTAAGCGGCTCGAAATCCCTTGGATCTTTAAAATTTGGTTTTGATCTTCCAGAATTCCTTAGATTCTAGAACAGTTTGCAAGGATTGGATGGTAGCAAACATAACACCGCTATTTAAGAAAGGAGGAAAAGAAAAAATAAGGAATATAGGCAGTTAGCCAAACACCAGCATAGGAGGCAAAATGCTAGAATCTATCATTAGGGACATGATAACATGGCACTTAGAAAATCATAATATGAATAAGCAGGAGTCAACATGGATTCATGAAAGGGAAATTGTGTTTGACAATTCTGTTACAGTTTTTAGAGGACATAACTAGTAAAATGGATAAAGGAGAACCAGTGGACATGGTGTATTTGGATTTTCAAAAAGCATTCCACAAAGTGCCACATAAGAGGTTATAACATAAAAGTAGGACTCATGGGAATGAGGGTAATATATTTAGCATGGACTGAGAATTGGTCAATGGACAAAAACAAAAGAGTAGGAATAAACAGAGCATTTTTGGGTTGACAGGCCGTAACTGGTGGTGTACAGCAAGGATCAATACTTGGGCCTCAGCTACTTACAATCTATATTAATGACTTAAATAAGGGGACTGACTGTAATGTATCCAAATTTGCTGATGATACAAAGTTAGGTGGGAAAGTAAGCGGTGAGGAGGATGCAAAGAAGCTGCAGAGGGATATAGACAGATTGGGTGAGTGAACAAAATGGCAAATGGAATACAATGTGGCAAAGTATGAAGTTATCCACTTTGGTAGGAAAAGTAAAAAGCATAATATTTTTTGAATTGAGAGACTGGGAAATGTCTGCATTCAGAGGGTCCTAGATTTTCTTATCCATGAATCACAGAAAGTTAGCATGCAGGTACAGCAAGCAATTGGGAAGGCAAATGGCATCAGAGCTTCTGTTACAAAGGGATTGGAATATAAGAGTAAAGAAGGCTTACTACAATTATATAGGGGAGTAGTGAAGCCACATCTGGAATACTGGGTGGAATCTTCCCGGTCCCGCAGAGCCAGGCTTGAAGGCGGGACTGGGAGCAAAGTTGGAAATGAGGGCATTAGGTCAGCAGCCCAATGTGTTCCTGCTTCCAGGCAACCTTGCTAGAAATGAGTCATCAACAGGCATAGAAATCTGATCTTGTCAATGTCACATGGGCCACACGCTGTGTCAGTACCTCCGTAGCTCAGCTGAGGTGACTACACAATGGGAGGCCGTTGTGCAATGATAGCCTCAGCAGTTTATGAGTATAAAAAGGAGAGACAGCAGGGATGAGCCCTTACATTGTCAGACACCTGCAATGGAGTAGTGGGCATTCTGATAGTGCATCTGTGAAAAGGGTCTGTGATTTAAAAGTTGGTGTGGATTGGGCCAACATAAACAGTAAGGAAACCAGGACTGAACACCGCACAATAGTGACATGTGCACCAGTCATTGGGTCCACTTACTCAGTGGTCAGGTGGACCATGGAAGAAGAGCAGAATGGAGAGCAGCACAGGCAGACACAGGCAGCGGAATGCCACAGATAGATTGGAGGTGGGGCAGGAAGAAGAAGAGGGCAATTCCCTCAAAGGAGAGTTTATCAGCAACATCTCAGCTTCATAGTTCTCTTGGAATATCAGTTCTGTAGAATGCTGTGCCTCTTGCCGCAGGTGGTCGTCTACATCTGTGCTCTTCTGGGTAAGGACCTCGGGCGCAGGGTATGGGTGGTCACCAGTGCCTTGGCAATGAAGGTGACAGTTGCCATTAATCTGTACGCCACCGGCTCATTTCAGGCTTTGGCTGGGGACATTTGTAGAATTTGTCAAACTGCCACATGTACCTGTATAATGCAAGTGACAGATACCCTGTATGCTAGGGCTTCTGAATACATCACATTCTCCATGGATGAGGCTAGTCAGGCGCAGAGGGATTTCGGAGTTGCCTCAATGGCAGGATGCCCTCAGGTGCAGGGGTTGGTAGACTGTACCCATGTGGCCATTAAGATGTCGTCTGAGCAGGCGGGGGCATTTGTTAATAGGAAGGGCTTCCACTCCCTGAACATTCAGGTCATGCAAGTGTGTGCAAGGTTCCCTGGCAGCTGTCACAACTCCTTCATTCTTAGGCTGTCTCAGGTGCCTCAACCATTCAGCCCACCACATAGCCTTCAGGGATGGATCCAGGGTGACAAGGGATATCCATTGAAGGCGTGGCAGATGATGCCCGTCCAGAACCCATCAACAAAGGCAGAGGACCGGGACATCTGATGCCACGGCTCCATCAGGGCAACCATTGAGCAGGCCATAGGACTTCTCAAGATGCATTTCAGGTGCCTTGATCACTCTGGGGGCAGCTTTCTAGTGCACACCTATAAGGGTTTCTTGCATCGTGGCCGGGGGCTGCACCTTGCACAATATGCAGTGGAGTGAGAAGAGGAACTTGAGAGAAATGACAGGCATGAACACTGGCCATCCTTGCATGAGGACAAGGAAAAGGAAGAGGAGCAGCAATTGGTGCAGGCTGTCCATGCTGAGGCTCCTCCGAGATGCCAGCAGATAGACTTCCATGGCAGGGATGTAAGGGATGCCCTCATCCATGCCAGGTTTTCATAAAAAGGGCACAGTCTGCAGTTGCCAGTTTCAGATCTGGCCCCTTTCAATCATCTGTCGGCTAATGCCAGATCGGGGAGATGGTGGCATAGTGGTAATATTGCTGGACTAGTAATCCAGAGACCCAGGCTAATACTCTGGGGACATGGGTTCAAATCCCACCATGGCAGCTAAAGGAATTTAAATTCAATTAATTAATACATTCAGTTAACTAATGAAAATCTGGAATCGAAAGCTAGTTCAGCAATGTTGAACATGAAACTACCGTTGATTGTTGTAAAAAGCCATCTGGTTCACTCGTGTCCTTCAGAGAAGGAAATCTGCCATTCTTACCTGGTCTGGCCGACATATGACTCCAGACCCACAACAATGTGGTTGACTCTTAACTTCCTTCTAAAATGGCCAAGCAAGCCTTTCAGTTGTACAAAACTGCTACACAAAAGCTGAATGGGAATAAAACTGGACAGAATATACAACATCGACCTAGGCACCAGAAACAAGAATGGCAAACCCTGCAATATCCTCCTTAATAACATCTGGGGGCTTGTGTCAAAATTGTGAGATCAGTCCCACAGACTAGTCAAGCAACTGCCTGACATATTCATACTCACAGAAACATACCTTACATCCACTGTCCCAGACACCATGCCCTTCTGATGACACTGCAGCTGGAGACCTCCTGTGCCACCTCCAGCCAAGCCTCTTTCTTCACAGTGGCAGGCCGCCTCCTCCTGCTCGCTGGACAAAGCTGATATCTGCGTGCTTGCACCGCCACCACCATTACCTCAAGAGAGGTTTTAGTGTATTGTGACGCAGCTCTTCCACTCCGGTCCTCCATTCTGCTCTTCTTGGGCACGCCACAAAGTCAGCATGTTTAAATTCTCTCTAAGCACAGAGCAGACTGGTGGGCCCAGTTTAAATACACTGTCTGAACTCATTGTCCCACCTCCCCATCCTGCCTGGTGTCCTTAATTGGATGGTGAATGTGGAGGCAGCTTTGTAATTGGCCACCTCCCAGAATATTCGCCCTCCCACCAGACGTCTGACCCCTGTGAGGTCAGGATCTGGAAATAGTCCAGACTCATGAAAATATCTTATCCTCAGAAAATTCCACCCACTGTGTGCAGTTTTGGTCTCCTTACCTAAGGAAGGACTAGAGGGGATACAAAGAGGGTTCACTAGACTAGTTCCTGGGAGCAGGGGGATTACCTATGAGGAGAGATTGAGTTGATCGGGTCTAAAACCCCTGGAGTTTAGAAGAATGAGAGGTGATCTCATCGAAACATATAAACTTCTTAACGGGCTTGAGTAGATGCTGAGTAAACGTTTCTCCTGGTTGGGCAATCTAGACACGGGTCACAATCTCAACAGGGGTCGGCCATTTAGGACTGAAATGAGGAGAAATTTCTTCACTCAAAGGGTTGTATTCCTATTTCTTAGGTTCTTCTGTTCAAAACATTATGGTCTGGAAATTCCCCAATCATAAATGGGACTTGCCTGCCTCTAGATTTTCAGGGCCAACAATTCTCACTAATTTATCCAGGGAACCCTGCTTCTTCACTCCTTCAATATCACAAACATGACATTCACTAAAGAGAAAAGTAAAGACCAGTTAATTTTGTGAGGATTAATGTTTGTTAAATATGCTTTCCAACAGTAAAAATGCTGGTTATTTGGGATATTTAATTTGTTGCTATTATTGTTTGGGTAGATGTGTGGTCCAGTGAGCAAATGATAATTGCAAGACAACAGCACTGAATGTCATGCTGTCTGAGGGTGAACAGACAGCTGCCAACAAAATTATTTTTCGCACCTATTGTTTAATGACCTTGTGATTTAAGCAGATCTGGTTAAATATAATGCCAGTCTATGTAATTGTCAAAAACAATGGTACTACATTAATAACAAGCTGCATATAAAGGTAGGTATGGATGTGAACTATGATATTCACATTTTTTTCATGTACATTAAATACCATTGTGAATTAAAAATCAATGCTCATTATAATTTCTACTGTTCAAAGGGCATTCACATCATTCTGTTAAAGGCACCATGTAACCAAATAGAAAGTGTTTGGACACAGAGAATGTAATGACTGAATTCTTTATGTAAATCAGAAGTCTTGTCTTGTTATTTATAAGTAAAGAAATGGAAAAGTAACCTGGTTTGACCAAAACTAAAGAACCGTAATAATTGTCTTTCTCTTTTTCTATTGTATTACTCAATATAGGACAACATTTCTTATTAAATATATTCTCTGTAGACAGTTGCAGCCATGATAACAGCCTGCAGTCACATTGGCAGAGTTTACAAGATTACTGATGCATGTTTAGACCTTTTCTGTATTTACATTTTATTAAAAATCCAAACTTGAAATTTTTAAGCCATTTTCTCCACTGCCTTCCTTTCCTAAAGGTGTTGACTTTTTCTTGGGTTGCCTTTCTATGAGCAAAGACAGCAAAATGACAATTGGTCATGTCATAGTAAGTTCCAGCAGGTTATTAGACTAGGGGAGTATCTTCATCCAACATGCACACTTCCAGCAGAGATCATTGGGTAGTGATCAGGAGTGGGAACGCATGATAATTTTCTCCTCCATAATCTCAAGATATGAGGCCAGTTGTAATATCACTGTCACAATCTTGGCTGAGATCAACAAACAGGATAGACCAACTACAGATAATAAAAGCAAAATACTGCGGCTGCTGGAAATCTTAAATAAAAACAAAAATGCTGGAAATTCTCAGCAGGTCTGGCAGCATCTGTGGAGAGAGAAGCAGAGCCACTCAGTCAGTAAAAGACACACCATCATGCTCTGAAGAAGGGTCACTGACCTGAAACGTTGGCTGAAATTTTACCGGTAAGAATCGGGTCCCGTTGGGGTCATGTGGAGGGAAAAATGGCGCGCGATGACGTCAGGCTGGGTCCCCGGCGTCATTACACGCTGACACAATTTAACCAGTGTGGGAAGTCGGGCGCAATTGAGTTTGCGCTCGCTGCCTGACAAACACCAATTGAGAAGTACGTAAGGTACTTCAGAATCCAATTGACAGAGATTTTATGCTACGTATCTGATTTTACGGCCGTTAATCGGGTCGTGGGGCGTGTCGGGAACCCGGCAGGTTCAAAAGGGCAGCAGGTATTGCATCATGAGGGAGTTAGAGGTAAAAATGTATTTATTGAAATTTATTAATGCTGATGTTATTTGTGTGTCCTTACAAGGGGTGGAACTTGTAGGTTGTGCAGAAGGTTTAATCTGAATGTTATGCACTGCTGATCAGGACCCATCTAATATTAGTTATTGCCTGAAAGAAAGTACCTGAAGTGAGCCAGTCACAAAAGCTGGAAGCTATTACCTGTGGTCAAAGCATTTGTTCTGCTGTTCAACAATGGGAATTGTTCACTGTGGAGGTGGATCATCAGATGAGGAGGACAATGATTCAATGAGTGACAGAGGTACAAATGGTCAGGGGAACATACAGCAAGCTGCACCAGTGCATCCTCGTGCTGCTGGAGGGAGAGTAGTTCGCAGAGTCACCCGGGAGTGACCAAATGTCAGGAGACGTGCCTACCCAGTGGTAAGGGCATACCGAACGTGTCTGAACTACCTGCAGCTGTCAGAATGCCAGTGCAGAAGAAGACTGCCATGGGAGACTGTCACATCTCTTTGTGAGATGCTGGCATTGGATGTTGCATCAAACTGTCTCGGTGGCCATCCAATGCCAGTCGCTCTAAAGGTCACAGTAGCTCTTAACATCTATGCGTCTGGCACCTTCCAAGCCTAAGCTGCAGATCTCCTCTGCAACGTCCAGCCAGGCCCTCTGGGTCACTTTGGAGGGTCTCCTTCTCCCATCTGAACTGAATAGAATGTCTCTCCTCTCCTCAACGGCCTGGAGGAGGACCTGCAGTGAATCATCAGAGAATTGGGAGGCAACACTATTGCTTCTGCCCTCCATTACCTCTACCAGTCATATTGTTGTCTCCCAGTCTTTCTGTGTTTCAAGGTATGGAGCCTTTGAAATCTCCAGAACTTATAACACTTGTATCTTCCTTGACATCCAATGAAGAACTCACTGCTCTGTTTAACTTCAGTACTCCTTTATATAGGGCTTACAAAGCCTTCCGCGTATGTTGCCCCGCCCCCAATGATGCTGAAGTTCCCGCCCACGTGCCCCATTTCTTCTCGGAGTTACGCCGCAGGCCCGCTGATTAGGTGATCAGCGCGTGCTGCCGGCGGCCAGGCGACGCGGAGCGGGATTTGGGGCCTGATCTGCTTCGGGCGCATCGGCCCCAGAGCCACCGGTAAGCGCAAAATTCCGGCCGTTAACTTTGCTCCTCTCTCCACAGATGCTGCCAGACCTGCTGAGTTATTCCAGCATTTCTTGTTTTTATTTTATACCAACTACAGAACCTGGTGCATTCAAAATTGCTGGTCAAAGTCACCAGCGATATGTTATACAACTGTGATTAGAGCAAGCTATCCCTCTTTATCTCCTCTATCTCTCTGTAGCTTTCAATGTGGGCAATCATGCTGTATGAATACACTGCCTCCCCTTCATGTTCTACTTGGCATGGCTTTGCACTACTGTGGTTACAATCCTATCTGCCCAAAGTAGTTAATATGCTGTCTGCAATGACTTCTTCTCCCAAGGCCTCATTCATGGGTACTACATCTGAAGGTCTCACTGGAGCTGCCATCCTCTCTGGGGATTGCTGCAGTGAGGAGAAATCCTCCCCAGTGGTGCTGCTCTTGTTGCTAATAGACTTCTTGAGCTGACCAATCAGCTGCAGCACATTCTGGAAACAATTTGCAATATCTGTACATGTGTGCAATGCTCTGTTAGCATCTTTTGTTTAAAAGCAGGGTCTGTGAAATATTTTTTAATTCATCATTCTTGGAATGTAGGTGGTGCTGCCAGGTCTTGCATTTATTGCCATGAGAAGGTGATGGTGTGTCTTTTACTAACTGAATGGCTTGCTGAGCCACTTCTACCCAAACACAAAGAGTGAGCCACATTGGCGTGAGAGTGGAGTCTCACATAGGCCAGACCAGGTAATGACAGCAGGTTTCTTTTTTTAAAAGACAGTGGTGAAGCAGCTGGGTTTTTACAACACTACAACAGCTTCACGGATACTTTTATGGGGCTGAATTTTACAGACCCCCCGACGTAGGGGGACATGGTGGCGGGGGCTGGAAAATGCCTCCGGCAGAGGCCCACCATGGACCTCGACGCCAGGAAGGCCCGGCCCAATATTGCCAGCAGCGGCAATGCCTCGTGGCAGCCACACCCCCACCACTCAGCGACGGGAGCCAAATTTAAATATTTAAATAAATTTAAATTAACAAATGTATTGCCTTCGCTCTCCTGTCGTCCATCTTGGAGCGAGATTGGTGCAGGTGGCTGGCACTCGCACACCTTTGGATCCCCGTCCGGGGATCCAAGGCAGAACACTGGTGGGGAGGTGGCAGCAGGTAAGTTTTTCAGTGCAGTAGGAGCGGGGGGCGGTGGGGGGGGGGGGGTGGGGGTTGTGTGGGGAGCAGTGTCAGAGTACTTTCATTGGTGTAGGTAATGGTGGGAAGGGGTAAAGTTTAATGTTTATGAACTTTGGGGGAGAAGGTCAGGTGCACGAGGTAAGTGTTTTGGCGGGGGTGGTGGGGAGAGGGCAGGTAATTAATTTGATGGCTATTGGGGGGGTTTGGTGGGAAAGGGTCAAGATCAGTTTATTTAATTTTTTAAGATCAATGTAGTGTTAAATATTTAGACTGCAATGTAGGGCTCAAAGCCCTTTAAATATGGCGTCAGCGCCTTCACAATGGTGGCTGATGCCATTGGGGTGGGCAGTCCGCCCCGGTCATTTAAATGAGCTGCTGCACTGAGTACCGCGATGGTTCGCAATGTGTGCTCCACGCAACCGATCCGCCATTATTTACGTACGGCGCTGATTACAGCAGCGGCACCATAAATTTCAGACTTTATGATATCAGCTTTTTATTTCCAGATACTTAAAACGAAATTCAAAATTTCAAACCGTCCTGTTGTGATTTGAACTCATATTCTCTGGATTACTAGACCATTAACATAACTACTACACCACTGTACCCCATCAACATTCCAACGCTGCTAAGCCAAGGCCTCACATCCCTGGATACTCCTGATCAGAGATAATGGGCTGAATTTTATCAGCCCTCTGGAGATGGGCAGGGATACAGGGAGGGGCCTATAAAATAGCAAGGGAAGGCGGAGGTGGGGGTGGTGGGGGGGGGGGTGGCAATGAGTGCCTGTCGACTTCCCATGATATCCAAATTTGTCAGCCCAATTGAGGCTCTTAAGTGGCCAATTAGTGGTCACTTAGTGGCCTCTTCCTGCTGCCGTTGGCATTTAAAATCAGTGGCGATGGGGCCCTCTGCCACGCAGGGAGGCAGCCCAGGAACACCAGGCCTCCCTGCAGGCTGGGGCGGGGATGGGGCCCACCTGCTCATGCAATCTCTGGCCCACAGAGAGACCAGGTGGCAGAGCCACTCCTTCACAAACACACTCCACCGCCTTCAACAACCACACACCCCGGCCCCTCGCTGGGGCATGCCTGACTGGCTCCAGCAAACACGCCCCCACTTATCTGCTGTCCAGGGCTCCATGGCAGCTCCTGGTCGTGGGCCTCCTGCAGTACCAGCAGTGGCCACCACTCCTGATTGGCTGGTAACTCTTGGGGGTGGGATCCTGTCCCTTAAAGGGGTCGGCATCCCTGACAGTGAGCAGTTAATTATCTGCCCACCACTGAATTTGGCTGGGGCTCTGATAAAGGGCCAAAGTGGGGTCACCCCTGCCTTCTGGTCTGTTGCTGAAATAAAATCCAGCCCACTATCATCCTTCTCATCAACTCCCTCTTCTTTTCAACCATTTGTGCATTGTGTTCCACCTGCTGTTATTTCATTCTAATGCCTCATGGGTGCTCAACTCTGGACTGGTGCTTCAAAGTGGTAGAGTAAATGATCGGATAGATAATGAGCTGTGGACAACCTGGCAGCCAAAGTGGCATAGCTGCTCTGGGACAAAAGACAGAGGAACTGAAATTAATATGTAACCAACAATGGTGAGCAACACTGAATCATCCAGATTACTATACAATAGCATTAGGCTTTCTGAAGGTGGATTTATCAGTTGAAATTTCAGATGGCAGAACTGTATCATCTAAGTCAGCATTATTCAATATGTTAGCCACTAGCCACATGTGGTGAATTGGGAATCCAGATGTGACCAATTGCATTTTTGATTAGTAAATAAAAATGAAAAGTAGACACTTGTTGGACACAGCATGTGGAATTGAACCTTTTTGTGCATTTGTTAATAAAAATGGTAAGGTGAAAAGCAGAGTATGCATCTGTTTTGATCAGTGTATGTACTTTACTTCCTTGGTTACTACTTATTGGTTATCTGCTAAAATGGTGTGCAACATGAGTGAAAAGCCAAACCATGGAAACACCGGCAACATTTTATGAAAGGGGAGCTGTCATCATAGTCATCTCAACTAATCGGAATAATCTGTCCAGGCCAACAGAAGAAAGCAAGCCAAGCCAATAACAAGCAACTCCAACAAGGCACATCAGAGGAGAAGGTCCAGCAAAATCCAACCATGTACTGAATGGAGATCAGGGTTGATCTGATGCATCTTATGAAAGAAAAATAAAGAATTGAATAGATGTGTTAATGAATAGATTTGTCAGAAGATAACTGGAAGCTGCAATCTTTTCTTTGAAAAGTTCTCTTGGAAAGCTGACTGACTGTACCAGTAAAGCCTCCAGTCAAAAAGGGTGGAGATTTAATGAACATTAGATGAAAATTTCAAAATGAATGGAAATTCAATTTGCTGTTGTGGAACGTGATAAGAAATTGCTTAGTCTTTTGTGAATACTGCCATTTGCTGAGAATAAGATGGATAAGTTAAAGAAACATTTTGAAAATGTACATTCTCAATTTGACAGAAGATTTCCAATCGGTTCATAAAAAAGTCTGCATGGAATTTCCCAACTGAAATCAGCATAACACAGTTCTGAAACAATTTCTCTCATCTTCAAAATTTATTACTTTGGCCAATTACAAACCTGCTTGGATTTTTCCATGAAAAAAATGAACCATTTTCTGATGGAGAGTTGGTGAACATAAGAACATAAGAAATAGAAGCAGGAGTAGGCCATTCAGTCCCTCAAGCCAGCCCCGCCATTCAAAAAGATCATGGCTGATCTCTCCCAGGCCTCAACTCCTCTTTCAGGCCTGTTCCGCATTACCCTCGACTCCCCTAGATTTCAAAAATCTATCTACCTCCTCCTTAAATACATTTAGTGAACTAGCCTCCACAACTCTCTGAGGTAGAGAATTCCAGAGATTCACCACCCTATGAGAGAAGAAATTCCTTTGCATCTCAGTTTTAAATGTGTACCCCCTTATTCTGTAACTATGTCCCCTAGTTCAAGATTCCCCCACCAATGGAAACATATTCTCAACATCTTCCCTGTCAAAGCTCCCTTAAAATCTTATATGTTTCAAGAAGATCACCTCTCATTCTTCTAAACTCCAATGAATAAAGGCCTAACCTGTTTAGCCGTTCTTGATAAGGCAACCCCTTCATCCCAGGAATCGGTCTAGTGAACCTTTTCTGAACTGCCTCCAATGCTAGTATATCCTTCCTTAAATACATGGACCAAAACTGTACGCAGTACTCCAGGTGTGGCCTCACCAACACCCTGTATAGTTGTAACAAGACTTCCCTATTTTTAAACTCTAACCCCCTAGCAATAAAGGCCAAAATTCCATTTGCCTTCCTAATTACTTGCTGCACCTGCATGCTTTTTGTGTTTCATGTACAAGAACATCCAAATCCCTCTGTACTGCAGTATTTTGTAGTCTTTCCCCATCTAAATAATAATCTGCCTTTTTATTCTTCCTACCAAAGTGGATTACCTCACACTTTCCCACATTGAACACCATCTGCCAAGTTTTGCCCACTCACTTAACCTATATATCCCTTTGCAGATTCTTTGTGTCCTCATCACAACATGCCTTCCCATGTATCGTCAGCAAATTTGGATACATTCCAAATGTAATTATGTAATGAAATTATGGTGACCGTCATGGACATTTCACTGGTGAACTATAAACTAAAAATGAAAAAAAGATAGCTGGATGAATCTACGCTAGTGACATTCATGGCACTACCCAGTTAATTTTCTCTGTATGATTTGTTAAGCAAGACTTGAACTGAGATAATAGCTGTTGCCATTTAGGTACTGAAAGACTGTACATGTCGTTCTGATGTTTTGGCTATTGTGAAATTTATCGAAGTATTTGAGCCGAACCTGGATAATCTGGTTTTGGTCACCATTGATGGTGCATCTGCCATGATTGGTTGAAATCTGGCTTTCATACATTGCTGAAAAAAACCCTAAGTGAGATTGGGAGCACACATCAGTTGCTGGTTTCGTTTCATTGTATAATTCACCGATAGATCCTTTGTGCTCAGATGGCAGCTGATGATTCTTTGAAAGATGCAATAGAAATTGTTGTAAACATTGTCACTTTAATCTGATCCAATGTTTTAAATCAAAGAGGTTTGCTGATTTTGGTTGTTTCAGTTTGGCTTTTCAGTTCATGAAAGATCTATTCTACTTTGACATTGGGAACGTATGAAAACTAGTGGAACTGCTGTCTGTGGAGAGAGGTTGATGGGAGATGGATCTGCTGATGCTGCAAGGTGGATATATGGCTGAGACTTAATCTGTGCTGTAACTGCACAAACCACTTGCTCCTAGGCAAGGATAACGTATGACTGGGAGAATGAGCAGAGGTTCTGCAGAGCAGGACAAGCTGCTAGAAAAGAGAGGAGGAGGGATAGAAGGGCTCTCACCAGGATGCCATATTCACCCACATTATTCAGGGAGCAATTCCAATATTGTGATATGGGATGCCTGATGTTTAATGAAGTCTTCCCTCTACCCCTCCCCCTTGCATCCCCTCCTCCCACCGGCACCATCCTACACCTGTGTAGGGGCCCCAACAACCCCACTGCCTTGTGGGCGTCTCGGGAGAGACCAAGGCTAAGGGAGTAAACCCTAACAGAAAATCCGGAGCGGAACCCCGTAGGCGGTCATGTGTCACCTTTGGCATGTTTCCGGCAGTTCCTGCAGCCATACTGGTGCCAAACGTCGTGTCCTGCACTCCTTTGGACCCCACCAGAAAGGCCGAGAGGGGGGTTTTGACGACTGGGCAACTCTCAACCTCCATAAATTTGCCCAGGCATGCGCCATGGAGAGGTCACTCCACTGACCACCTCCAGGCGCGTATCCATTGTCTCTCGAGATAAGGAGGCCCAAAAGAAAGAAAGAAAGAAGAAAATGCAGAAAAATGCCCTGACTGAGAGAGAACACCTAGTTTTGAGAATTACTTCTGTCTAGCTGTGTTCCACATTTGACCCAACTTGGTTATGTGAGTCAACATTCGCAGCAATCAGTCTAATGAAATTCAAATACTGTCTGGTGGACAAAAAGCTAGAAGTTGCACTAAGAGATGCTGTCTCTGATAAATTTATGTCAGAATTCCGAACCTTGCTGAAAGAGAAAGACTGTAACCTTTTGCACTGAGTGGCTGTAGATGTTTGTTAAGCAAATATACACGTGAAGTGCATTTGCCTCTATTTCTACCATTTTCTACCAAAATTAGTGCATATGCAATGGTGTCGCCATAGCCACAAGAATAATTTCTATTCAACCACACTAGTTATGTGCACACCTGCTGTTGCTACCTGTGAATGAACTTCTTCATCTCTAACACCTTCTGCCATCAGGTGACCTAGGAGGGTAATTGTCTTTTCTCGCTGTGGAGCTACTTTCCGAATATTAGCCACTCTGCCTCTTGTGGACTTCCTCTTCCTGATGTTTTGAGCCATCTTTTCTGCAACACAATTGCAAATTATAATAATTGTCTGAGCCTTTCTGCCTATTTGAAAGCTTGACAGATGTAAACTGGAAGACTAATGACTGTAACACCGAGAGGGCTGACACTGATAATTTCATTAGCGACCATAGGAAATGGTGAGTGATTGTGCAATCATTTGCAGGGGTGTTGATGGACAGACACTTATGTGTGTGCAATTTTGCTTCACAATGGCTTCAAAATTCCACATGGTCAGTTGAGCCAGATATGCACCAATGAACCATTAGATGCACTTGCCAATACTCAGCAGTGTTGAATCCTCCAGAATTTCATGTGCCAGCTCATTTGCACATCCAATGATGCAAATCCCAAATAAAATGGGGGTAATGTGCTGAGATGTTTGAAAATTACAGTGCAGCCTTTAAAAAGTCAATTATGATGGAAGATTGCAGCACCAGACTTGTGATCATTAAGTTTACTATTAGCTGGCTGCACTGGATAGCTCATGTGTCTTTTTGTCCCACTTATCAAGGATGTATATCCCTATGAGATCTGGCAGACAGCCGAAAAGGTTAAAAAAGAACAAAAGAGCTCAAACTTTCAGTGAGATTTCAGTGAGACCTGCAAACTCTCCTCTAGGATATAGAAGAGAGAAAGGCTGCTGGTTCTTGCACGCCATATGGAGGGATGTGACACCGGCACTGTATGCCAACTCGCTCATCCTTGGAATTGCAGATCTGTGTAGCAAGAAGTTGAATGACCTGACACCAGCTGCTGTTCCTTTTCGTCCTTGGGCATCCAGGACAACAGCACACTTGTCACCCTTGAAAATTAACAGTGACACAACTAGGCCTTCACATTTCACTCTAGTTAAGGGGAACATTAACTTGGAACCATCCAGTGTATGTTTGCATGTCCTCTACCAACAATTACTTACAAGCACAATACAATTTCATCTTCCATTTTTGTAAGGTGACACGATCTCCATTCTTATATTAACCATCTGAATGCACTTGGGAGACAGTCCTAATTTCTCATGTTCACCTAATTCGCTCAATTTATTGTAGGATGAAGTTACACACATGCACACAAGAAGGAAGACATTAGTGGGTGGGAGCATCCTCGACAATAAGAAATAGGTCTTGGAGCTGATGGGAAAGCACTCTCCTCTTGCCAAGGGAGATGGGGAGGTCAGGAGTATAGTGCTAGAGCTAGGCTAATGGCTACACACCTACAAAAATCATTGCACAATTTCTGTGAAGCATCATAAAGCCACAAACCTCTACCCCCTTCTCTGTCTTCTTAATCCAAAGAGGATAATAATTACCTAATCTTAACTTCTACTTTCCTTTCCTGGAGATCCAGCATAGAATCAGAGGATAAGGAGGAAGGGGAAGATGATGATAAGGTGAAGCAAAGGCTGAGGTTCTTCCTCACCAACTTGGGGATGGTGACGAGGGAGAGCAAATGAATGTGAAACTCCCCATGAGTTCCTAGACAAACATCTTGTATTGTGTTTCTCAGCCACAACTCCCTGGATCTCACCTGTTGTATCGCTTTATTTTCCGCTGTCATGCACCAGCTCAGATACTTTCACCTAGGGGTAATTAACTCGTGTTAGTGATGATACGGAAGTAGGTGATTAGCAGAGTATGAAAGCTGCAGGAATGAGGAATAGGTGAGAAATATGCCACCTTTCCAGAGGAGACCGAGGAGAAGGCTGCCGATAGCTTTAGAGTCATGGTAGCCAGAGGTCATGGGCACTCACTAAAAAAAAGGATGTTTGAGGAATATTGTACCAATATGTAGGTTTATGAGGTCAGTTTCTGTAGACATGTGATAACTGACAGCATGATTGTTGAGTCTATAGTACTCATTTGTAGCAGCACCAGGGAAGCTTTTTCTTTATTGCAAACATCATCATTACAGCAGTAATTATTCTCGTGACTCCTCAGATACTGAAGCAGTCTGTGTAGAAATGCAGCATGACTTGGACAATATCTAGGCTTGGGCTGATAAGTGGCAAGTAATATCCGCGCCACACAGGTGCCAGGCAATGACCATCTCCAACAAGGGAGAATCTAACCATCTCCCCTTGACATTCAATGGCATTACCATTGCTGAATCCCCCACTATCAACATCTGAGGGGCTACCATTGAACAGAAACTGAACTGGAGTAGTCACATAAATACCGTGGCTACAAGAGCAGGTCAGAGGCTAGGAATCCTGCAGCAAGTAACTCACCTCCTGACTCCCCAAATCCTGTCCACCATCTACAAGGCATAAGTCAGGAGTGTGATGGCATACTCTCCACTTGCCTGGATGGGTGCAGCTCCAACAACACTCAAGAAGCTCGACACCATCCAGGACAAAGCAGCCCGCTTGATTGGCACCCCATCTACAAACATTCACTCCTCCACCACTGACGCACAGTGTGTACCATCTACAAAATGTACTGCAGCAACGCACCAAGGCTCCTTAGACAGCACCTTCCAAACCGGCGACCTCTCCCAACTAGAAGGACAAGGGCAGCAAATGCATGGGAACACCACCACCTGCAAGTTCCCCTCCAAGTCACACACAATCCTGACTTGGAACTATATCGCTGTTCCTTCGCTGGGTCAAAATCCTGAAACTCCCTTCCTAACAGCACTGTGGATGTACCTACCCCACATGGACTGCAGCGGTTCAAGAAGGCAGCTCACCACCACCTTCTCAAGGGCAATTAGGGATGGGCAATAAATGCTGGCCTGGCCAGCGACTTCCACATCCCATGAATGAATAAAAAAAAAATTGAAGTTGGCTCTGTGCCATGAAAATGCAGAGGGGTACAGGTTCATAAAACATTAAAGGCAGCACCTCAAGTTGATAAGGCTGTAAAAAATGTAATTCTGTAGATCTTATCACTAGGCATGTCCCCACAAAGATAAAGGGTGGTACTGCCAAATCTAGGGCCGCCTGGTTATCTAGAAGCTTACAGGGTAAGTTAAAGCGGAAAAAGAAAGCTTATGATGATCACAAAAATCTTAATACTTTAGGAAGCTTAGAGGAGAATAAGCCTAGTGGTGAAGTAAAAAAAGAAATTAGAAAAGCAAAGAGAGGATATGAAAAATTATTGGCAGGTAAAATCAAGGAAAACCCAAAGATGTTTTATCAGTACGTCAAGAGCAAGAGGGTAACTAAGGAACGGGTAGGGCCTATCAGAGATGTATAAGGGAACTTCTGCGTGATGCAGAAGATGTGGGCAGGGTTCTTATTGAGTTTTTTGTCTATGTCCTCACAAAGGAGAGGGTTGATGCATATATTGTGGTTAAAGAGGAGGAGTGTGAAATATTAGATAGGATAAGCATAATGAGAGAGGAAGTACTAGAGGGTCTGACATCCTTGAAAATGGATAAATCGCCAGGGCCCAGGTTGTTAAAGGAAGCCAGGGAGGAAATAACGGATGCGCTTCAAATACTCACTAGATACAGGCAAGGTACCAGGCGATTGGAGGTCTGCAAACGTTGTACCATTGTTTAAAAGGGGTGCAAGGGATAGGCCAAATAATTATAGGCCAGTCAGTCATAGATTGATACAGCACCGAAACAGGCCCTTTGGCCCACCGAGTCTGTGCTGACCAACAACCACCCATTTATACTAATCCTACATTAATCCCATATTCCCTACCACCTCCCTACACCAGGGGCAATTTACAATGGCCAATTTACCTATTAACCTGCAAGTCTTTGGCTGTGCGAGGAAACCAGAGCACCCAGCAGAAGCCCACGCAGTTACAGGGAGAACTTACAAACTCCACACAGGCGGTACCCAGAACCAAACCCAGTACACTGAAGCTATGAGGCTGCAGTGCTAACCACTGCGCCACTGTGCCGCCATAATTGTTAGAATCAATTCAGAGGGACAGGATGAACTGCCACTTAGAAAGACATGGATTAATCAGAGATAGTCAGCATGGATTTGTTAGGGAAAGGTCATGTCTTACTAACTTAATTGAATTGTTTGAGGGAGTATCAAGGAGGATTGATGAGGTAGTGCAGTGGATGTGGTCAACATAGATTTTAGGAAGGCATTTGACAAGGTCCTGCATGGCAGATTGGTCAGTAAAATGAAAGCCTATTGGATACAGGGGAATGTGGCAGGTTGGATCCAGAATTGGCTCAGGGACAGGAAACAAAGAGTAGTGGTCGACGAATGGAAAGCTGTTTCTAGTGGTGTTCCCAGGGCTCAGTGTTGGGTCCCTTGCTATTTGTGGTATATATTAATGATTTGGACTTAAATGTGGGAGGCATGATTGGGAAATTTGCTGATGACACAAAAATTGGCCGTGTCGTTGATAGTGAAGAGGATAGCTGTAGACTCCAGACTGATATCAATGGTTTGGTTGAGTGAGCGGAAAAGTGGCAAATGGAATTCAATCTGGAGAAGTGTGAGGTAATGCATTGGGGGAGGACAAATAAAGCAAGGGAATACACAATACACGGGAGGATATTGAGAGGGATAGAAGAAGTGAGAGACCTTGGAGTGCATGTCCACAGGTCCCTGAAGGTGGCAGGCCAGATAGATAGAGTGGTCAAGAAGGCATATGGAATGCTTTCCTTTACTGGCTGACATATAGAGTACAAAAGCAGGGATGTAATGCTAGAACTGCATAAAATGCTGGTTAGGCCACAGCTGGAGTATTGCGTACAGTTCTGTTCATCACATTACAGAAAGGACATAGTTGTTCTGGAGAGAGTACAGAGGAGATTTACAAGAATGTTGCCAGGGCTTGAAAGTTGCAGCTATGAGAAAAGATTGGATAGGCTAGGGTTGTTTTCCTTAGAACAGAGGAAGCTGAGGGGTGACTTAATTGAGGTGTGCAAAATTATGAGGGGCCTAGATAGAGTAGACAGGAAGGACCTGTTTCCCCTAGTGGAGAGGTCAATTACCGGGGGCACAGATTTAAGGTGATTGGTAGAAGGATTAGATGGGACATGAGGAAAAACTTTTTCACCCAGAGGGTGGTGGGTGTCTGGAATTTACTGCCAGGAATGGTGGTGGAGACAGAAACGCTCAATTCTTTTAAAAGGTACCTGGACATGCACCTGAAGTGCTGCAAACTGCAAGGCTATGGACCAGGTGCTGGAAAGTGGCATTAGATTGGGCAGCTATTTTTTTGGCCGGCACGGACACGATGGGCTGAATACTTATATAAAATCTTACTAATACCTCAGTTGGAGTACTGTGTACAATATCAATCTTCATACTATTGAAAGAATGTTGAGGCTTTAGAGAAGGTTCAATACAGATTCATTAGGATACTGACTGGTATGAGTAATTACAAATGAGCCTGTGAATTTCACCTCTAGGATTGGTGACTGAGACAGAAATTATGTGAACATTCAAGATTAGATTGGATAGGTGGGTGAAGAAAAGTTGATAAAAGATATGAGAACAACGAAGATCAATGTGATTCCAATGATCGTTCGCATTGAGGATAAATGCTGACTTGAACGGATAGGGCCAAATAGCTTGTTTCTGTGTAGTAATTTCTATGCAAACTGTTATGAATGCTGGACTTGATAGTATGGTTATGTCTTAAAAGCTGTGATCTTCAATGTAGTGTAAACTCTGCCCACGGACAAGCCAGGGATTTTGTTTACCATGAGAACAAGGAACCCGGGATCAAAGACCTTTTTGAAAGCTGGGTGCAAGGTTGCAACACCTAAAGGACAACGGGTTTTGCTCTCCCAGACTCACAGATTGTTAACAGTTAGCCAGAGGCTCTAAAATGCAAATTCCAGTTGCAATTTTTAAAACAAAGGAAGGCCCAGGTGGTTTTGCTATGGACTTATGGACTCTGAGAATTGCAAAAAGCAAACAACTATTGACTTTTGTTATGGATAAATCACATGTCAGATGATTAGGAAGCCGCAACCTTCAATTAAGACAGCCCCATTGATACTAATATTTGCTTTTGACGAACCATTTAGTAGAGTTCTTATGGATTGTGTTGGACCCTTACCCACAACTAAGTCAGGTCACAAGTTTCTCCTAACCATCCTGAATTTGATGAATTTGTCCACTTGGTTCCCAAAGGGAATACCCTTGAAATAGCTCACAGTGAAAGTTGTGATTGAGGGGTTGATTCAGTTTTTCACTCCATACAGGTTGTCAAAAGAAATTTAGTCGGACCAGGGGTCAAATTTCATGTCAGGGGCATTTCAAGAGGTCATGTGTAATTTGGGAGTGAGGCAGTTCAAATTGTCTGCTTATCACCCATAGTCACAAGGTGCTTTGGAAAGATATCACCAAACTCTAAAGAGTATGATTCAGGCCGATTGTTTTGAGTATCCACATGATTGGGATAAGGTACTATCACTTTTATTATTTGCTACCATGGACACACCAAATGAGTCTACCAGTTTCATTCCATTGGAATTGGTCCATGGGCATGAGGTTAGGGGTCCCCTTAAACTCATCAAGGAGAGATTTTTTAGCACAGGAGCAGGAAACTACCCTTTTAGATTGTGTCAGAGTTTTGAGAGAGACTCTCAAAAGCTTGTGTGATGGCCAGAGAACATCTCAAGGTTTCCCAGCAAATGATGAAAACCCAAGTGGGTTTTATTATAAAAAAGAAGATAGTAAGATTCCTAGGGATGTGTGGGTTCTGTTGTGTGATAGCTTTAAGAGTGATGTCCCTTTAAGAACTCTGTATGCTAATGAGCTAAATACCAGGATGTAGTCATGTGACTAGAAGCTATATTCTCACTGCATTGTAACATCCCGGACAACGGTTCTGTTTATAGTTTGCTCTGTATTGTGTGTATTAGTTTAGCTCTAAATAAACCTTATAGAAATCCTCAAGGAACCGGAATCCATGTACCTCATAGTATTGCTTAAGATAACACCATGGTGAAAAGACAAGATATAAACTTGAAGACCACAGGTAAAACAGCAAACAAAATTTAAAAGCAATACAGAAAACAGAAGAGAAAATTTGAAGCAACAAGTGAAGAAACTTTAAACCAAGTTCCTGAAAAGAGTGAAAGAAAGCTACATACCTTAGAAGGCTGAGAACAGCTCCATAGAATGGAAGCATGGCTGAAAAGCAAGCAATCGGGTACATCATTGTGCCAATTATCGAGCAATCCTGGTAAAATAAAGCCATTGAAGAGTTTGAAAAAAATTCATTTTTTAATGGCTCCGTGCGAACGAGAAAAAAAGGGGAAACCCTTAAAAGCGCACAAACTGAAAAATAACAAAGTACGATAGTGGAAAAAAGCACAGGAAACACCCAAGTCTCCATTAAAGCAGTTAAGCTGAAAAATCATTAAACCATTCAAGCATGAAGAAGATAAATAAACTTTAGCAAAACAAGCAAAAAGGAAAACACTTGACCTGCCTATTGTAGCTGGAGTTCTCCGGTTGTGCTGGTACTAAAGCCAGATGGTTCCAAAGATTCTGTTTTGAATTTTGGAAAGTCAATGCCGTTACAAAAACAGACTCGTATCCGATCTTACGACTTGAGGATTGTATTGACAGAGTGGGGAATTCAGCCTTTATTAGCAAGATTGATTTACTGAAAGGATATTGGCAAGTACCCTTGGCCAACCAAGCCAAAGAAGTTTCCACCTTTGTGACCTCAGATGGCCTATTTCAGTGTAAAGTCATCCCCTTTAGTACAAACTGCACTGGCCACATTTCAAAGATTGACTAACCAAGTGATTGCTACAATAAGCAATTGTGTGGTGTATATTGATGACCTATTGGTATAGTGACACTTGGGAAGATCATGTTGAACACTTAAAAGCTCTGTTTGACATGTTAAAGAAAGCCAATTTGGTAATAAACTTAGCAAAGAGCGAGTTTGCCAAAGCTAAGGTCATCTATTTGGGGCATGTCATGGGTGAAGGTCAAGTGTTTCCTACAGAAGCTAAGGTTCAAACAATAATAGACTTTCCAGTCCCTAAGAGAAAAAAGGAGACACTACAATTCCTAGGGATGTGTGGTTTCTACCGAAAGTTCATTCCTAACTTCAGTACAGTAATTACCCCACTGAGGAGTTAAAGAGAAACGAGAAGGTCAAGTGGACAGAATCATGTCAAATGCCATTTGAGAAATTAAAGGCCATTTTAATAAATGAACCCATCCTAGCGGTACCAAATTTTAGCAAGCCTCTAAAGTGGCTATTGATGCCAGTGATATGGCGGTATAGCAGTGTTACTCCAGGATGATGATGCTGGCATCAAATGACTGGTCAGTTACTTCTCTAAAAAACTAAATAAGTACCAAAAGAAGTATTTCACTATTGAATTGAAGGCTTTAGGTCTTGTACTGGCTCTTCAACATTTTGAAGTATATGTCAATAATGGTCAAGGGGAATATCTGTTTATACCGATCATAACCCATCAAGGTTTTTAGGGAAATTCAAGACCAACAACACCCTATTATTTGGTGGAGTTTAATGTTGCAACCATTTACCCCCAAAATTGTACATGTTACAAGAAAAATCAATGTAATTGCTGATGCTGTGTCCAGAATTTAAAGAAAGGGGATAATAGACGAAAACAAATCGAAGAGATGAAAATACTGTTAGTACCTGTGTAATTTGCAAAATGTTAGTGAATGAAATGTTTACAATATTATATGATGGTAATGTTGTCGAAAAATTATTACTACAGTAATGATTTTTCTATTTATAAGGGGGAGGTGTTATGAACGCTGGACTTTTTAGTATGGTTACGTTTTAAAAGCTGTGATCTTAATGCAGTGTAAACACTGCCCAGGGACAAGCCAGGAGACTTGGTTACCATGAGAACAAGGAGCCTGGATCAAAGACCCTTTTGAAAGCAGGGTGCAAGGTTGTAACACCTAAAGGACAATGGGTTTCGCTCTCCCAGTCTCACAGATTGTAAACAGCAAGCTAAGAGCTCTAAAATACAAATTTGAGTTGCATTTTTTAAAACCTGGAAACAAATGAAGGCCCCGGTGGTTTTGCTATGGTCAGATTTATGGACTCTGAGAATTGCAAAAGCAAACGACTAATGACTTTTGTTCTGGATAAATTCCAAAGGCTTTCCTAGGTCTGGAGGCTGAAAGGAAGACCAACAGTCAGCACAGCCTACAGAGAGAGAGAAACAGCCAGTCTCAGATCACCTATGCAGCAGAAGGCTGCTAAGATTTGAACCCGATTCAAAAGTCGATGTTTGCGGAGGAGAAAAGACTAACTGGGTCACCAGAGATTGCCTTATTAACGGAAGTTGAGTTGAAAGTGCTCGGAAGAAGTGAACGAAGGGAATGTGGCTTTGAGAAGAACACTGGGAGATCCAACCCATTGCAACTGGGAGGAATATGGGACTTTTAACTGCAAGGATACCTTTTCGATGAGAACACGGTGTAATGTATAAATGTGGTATGGGGTTTCCGAGTGTGTTAATAAGTTAATGGGAAATACCTTTCTCTGTAATATAGTGTATTAGCTACCTACTAAGTACTGTTTAGTTAAGATTGATTTTTTGTTTAATTGTCATAGTAAAAGTCCTACAATGTGTTGTGTAATTCTTTAATCAGTCTGGGGAGTTCATATCTCTTGTTTTAAAGTTAGTGGTCTCTACTGAGGTCATAACAAAAGCATAAATTGATGCAGGGAATAAATTACCAACACAAATTGGAATTTCTTTCTTTTCTTTGGCCTCCTTGTCTCGAGAGACAATGGGTAAATGCCTGGAGGTGGTCAGTGGATTGTGAAGCAGCCCCTGGAGTGACTATGAAGGCCAATTCTAGAGTGACAGACTCTTCCACAGGTGCTACAGGTTGTCGGGGCTGTTACACATTTGGCTCTCCCCTTGCGCTTCTGTCTTTTTTCCTGCCAACTGCTAAGTCTCTTCGACTCGCCACACTTTAGCCCTGCCTTTATGGCTGCCCGCCAGCTCTGGTGATCGCTGGCAACTGACTCCCACGACTTGTGATCAATGTCACAGGACTTCGTGTCGCGTTTGCAGACGTCTTTAAAGCGGAGACATGGATGGCTGGTGGGTCTGATACCAGTGTCAAGCTTGCTGTACAATGTGTCCTTGGGGATCCTGCCCTCTTCCATGCGGCTCACATGGCCAAGCCATCTCAAGCGCCGCTGGCTCAGTAAGGTGTATATGCTGGGGATGTTGGCCGCCTCGAGGGCTTCTGTGTTGAAGATACGGTCCTGCCATCTGATGCCAAGGATTCTCTGGAGGCAGCGAAGATGGATTGAATTGAGACGTCGCTTTTGGCTGACATACATTGTCCAAACCTCGCTGCCGTAGAGCAAGATACTGAGGACACAGGCTTGATACAATTGGACTTTTGTGTTCCGTGTCAGTGCGCCATTTTCCCACACTCTCTTGGCCAGTCTGGACATAGCAGTGGAAGCCTTTCCTATGCGCTTGTTGATTTCTGCATCGAGAACAAACAAATTGGACTGAATGGTCTATTTCAGTGTTATAATCTTGAGGTATCAATGGAGTGTGCAACAGCTTCACTGGAACCTGCAGCAGACCCCACTAAGAACTGTCTAAGGACTGCTCTCTGCCTCTTGGATCACAGAGAGCAATGACTATTGCCATGGTGGCAGTTGGTGACAGAATAAACTTCATCCCGCATACTGGCAGATCTTGGTGGCTGGGATGTAGGCTGCTGTCTCTCTGCGATTCCAGGACCTGATAGCTGTCTTTGGACTTTCCAGCTTGCTGATCACTAGGGACACAGATCCAGAGCCCAGTGGAATGGCTGGAGTCAATTGTTGCTGTTTCTCACGGCAGCAGTACATGCCAAGCCTTTGGCCTTCTCCCCCAGAGTTCCTCTGAAGGTACCCAGGAACAAGCTCCAGAGCTGTAGCCAGCAGCAGCCTTTCTTTCACCATTTGTAGAGCAAGGACAGCCAACCAGCTCACAACAGTTGACCTGACAACATAAAAAGGAACCCTACTACTGGCATGTAAATAATAAGCGAGTAGTAAGAGGTGGAGTGGGGCCTATTAGGGACAAATATGTGCTTAGAGGCATAGGGCAAGGCTAATATACTTAATGAGTACTTAGTATGTGTTCACTAAGGAAATGGAAGCTGACAAAATATCAGTAGAAGTGGAGAGAAAGAGGCCATGGAAAGGATAAAAATTGAGAGGGGGGAGGTACTGAGGGGGAAGACTGGCTATGCTTAGGGTAGATAAGTCATCTGGTCCGGATGGCTTGCATCCCAGGTTACTAAAGGAAGTGGGGATGGAGATAGTGGAGGAGCTTACCATAATCTTCCAATCTTCCCTGCATATTGGGGGAGGTGGTTTGCCAGAGGATTGGAGAGTGGCAATGTGGCACCCTTATACCCTTATTCAAGAAGGGGGTGTAAGGACAGTTCTAGCAACCACAGGCCAGTTAGTTTAACATCAGTGGTGGGTAAGGTTTTAGAAACAATGATCAGGGAAAATATTAATAGACACTTAGAGAGGTTCGAGTTAATTAAGGATAGCAGCGTGGATTTGTAAAAAGCAGATCATGCTTAACTAATCTACTTGAATTTTCTGATGAAGTAACAGAAAAGGTCGATGAAGGGAATGCGGTGGATGATGTTTATATGGATTTTAAGAAAGCAATTGTTACGGTACCACATAAAAAGCTGGTTAACAAAATTGAAGCTCATGGAATAGGAGGGTCAGTGTCCAATTGGATAAAAAATTGGCCTAAGGACAGAAAGCAGTGAGTCATAGTAAATGACTACTTTTCAGACTAGAGGATGGTAGACAATGGTGTTCCCTCAAGGTCAGTGCTGGGACCACTGTATTTTTTTGCTATATATAAATGACTTGGATATTGGAATACAGAGTAGAATCTCAAAATTTGCTGATGACTCTAAATTTGGAGGTGTGACGAACAGTGAGGGTGAGAAGAACTGCCTCCAACAGGACATAGATAGGCTAACAGAATGGGCAGACAGATCGCAGATTGAATTTAATACTAAGTGTGAGATGATGCATTTTAGCAGAAGGAATAGGGAGATGCAATATATACTTAATGGCACAATTCCAAAGAGTGTGCAGGAACAGAGGGACCGAGGGGTGCATATGCGTAGATCTTCGAAGGTGGCAGGACATATTGAGAGAGTGGTTAGTAAAGCATATGGGATCTTGGGCTTCATAAATAGAGGCATTGAGTACAAAAGCAGGGAAGTTATGCTGAACCTTTATAAAGCTCTGGTTAGTCCCCAACTGGAGTATTGCGTCTAGGTCTGATCACCATTTTTTAGAAAGGATGTGAGGGTTCTTAAGAGGGTGCAGAGGAGATTTACCAGAATGGTTCCAGGGATGGTGGATTTTAGTTACAAGATTAGGTTGGAAAAGCTGGGTTTGTTCTCCTTAGAACAAAGGAGATAGAGGGGAGATTTAATCGAAGTGTACAAGATTATGGCAGGCTTAGATAATTTAGACAAGGAAAAACTGTTCGCATTAACTAATGGTACAAGAACTAGGGGACACAGATTGAAGCTTTTGGGCAAGAAATGCAGGGGGAATGTGAGGATGAACTTTTTTACACAGCAGATGGCAATGACCTGGAACTCACTGCCCACAAGGATGGTAGAAGCAGAGACAATCAATGACTTCAAGAGGAAATTGGATTGCCACTTGAGAGAAATAGACTTACAGGGCTACAGGAATCGTAGTCGGGAGTGGGACTGATTGGATTGCTCTGTGGAGCGCCTGGCATTTACTCAATGGATGAATGGCCTCCTTCTATGCTGTAAATGATTCTATGGCTGGGACTTTATGAGTCCTGCAGCGTTCCGACGGCAGGACTGAAGTTGGTGTAACTTTCGCTTCTGCCATTTTTTCTGTATCCTGCGCGATTCTATATTTAAATGAACAGTGTGGCGATGGGCACTGGAGACATGTGGGATCATGCTGTGGGGACGGCATTTCATTGGTGGAACCTGCCGTCACTGGGTCAAGCACCATGATCACCATGGACATAAAGCATTCTGTGTTTGCAACCTCAAGGAGCAGCAGCCTTCACGACATGGAAGTCTCTTCAGAGTTAACAAAATTAAACCTTTAACTTATTTCAAAATGCTTTTTCCTCCCTTAATTTGTGAAACCTTGCACCAACTTCACATTATTTTCTTTCCTCTGCAGCAAAGGCAAAGCAGATGTCAGCAGGCAGCGTCCCGCCCCACGATTCAGCGATGCCTCCCTGCAGGTTCTCCTCCAGGCCGTCTGGGGAAGGCAGGAGGTCCTCTTCCCTGCAGATGGAGTCAGAAGACCCTCCCACCTGGATAGAGGTAGCAGAGGAGGTCTTGAACATGGAGTGATGGGCAGAACTTGGGTTCAGTGTCACAAATGGATCAATGACATGCTCAGTCCGGCGAGGGTCTTGGTGATGCTGTTCCATAGTTTTTCTCCCTGGCTCCATGTCTTTAAGACAGAGGGTAGACAAGGCATGCAGTACAATGCATGAGCATCCTTGGTTCCATACACTAAATGATCGTGCGCCAAGATGATGATTGGTATTGTTTATGTGCTTGGATGTGTCATTTGAAAGCCATTCCAAATAAGTGATGCCAATGCATGTATGCAATGGTTGTGATGCATCTTTTGACATGTCATTAAATCTGCACTGTCTCCTGCAGGGTAAACGCACACACAACCAGCGCGAGCAGCTAAAACGGGAGGAGGTGTCCCTGACACCCGGGTGCTGACACTGGCTGAGGAGGAAGCGTCCAAAGTTACGAGAGAGGAGGGAGGCAGGGCAATCACAGATGGAGAGGCAAGATCCTCAAGGCGTAAGGATGAAGTGTCATCTCCACTCTTGCAGCCATATGTGCAAATAAAAGAAAAGTGCGTGAACTCATGTGCATCTGACGCTTAAAGTGCCTCTATTTGTGTCTCCACTGCAGGTTCATGTACTGATGTCAGAAATGCCCTTCTTTTTAATTGCAGCAATGAATAAGACCTCGGACGTATGTGAACATATTTGGAGCATGTTTGTTTTCTCCTCCCAACATTCATTTTTGAGGTGGTTTATTGTTGGCTGTAATGTCCAAATATAAGGCTTTCCATGATGTCCCTTGCAGCTCTCTCCTTGGCCCTTATACCTATAACGGCATCATTTGCATTGTTGTTCTCCTCTTCACCCTCTTCATTGTCATTCTCATCTAAGGAGGACTGGTGTTCTTCCAGTTGCTCCGTTTGCTGAAAATTGCCATGTCTAATTGCCAGTTGTGTAATGCACAGTGGACAACGATTAATCACAAGACCCTTTCTGGCATTTCATTAAGAGCCCCTCCTGACCAGTCAAGGCAGCGTAAGTGCATTTTCAGCATGATAGCTCTGGTACATGCATGATCAACATTGCACCTCTCTTCAGCTCTGCTTTTGGGATGCGCCACCGGTGTCATCAACTATGTACAAAGTGGGTAACCCTTGTCACCCAGGATCCAGCTATCCACTTCGTCTTGTTCATCAAGAACTTCTGGCAGTTGTGATTTCTTCAAAATATATGAGTCGTGACAGCTTATTAATACCTGGAATGGGCAGGTTGGCTTATGAGGAAAGGTTGGACAGGTTAGGCTTGTATCCGCTGGAGTTCAGAAGAGTAAGAGGCGACTTGATGGAAACATACAAGATCCTGAGGGGTCTTGACAGGGTGGCTGTGGAAAGGATATTTCCTTTTGTGGGAGAATCTAGAACTAGGGGTTACTGTTTAAAAATAAGGGGTTGCCCACTTAAGACAGAGGTGAGGAGAATTTTTTTCTCTCAGAGAGTAATGAGTCTTTGGAACTCTCTTCCTTAAAAGGCAGTGGAAGAAGAGTCTTTGAATATGTTTTAAGGTAGACGTAGATAGATTCTTGATAAGCAAGGGGGTGAAAGCTTATCTGGGGTAGGCAGGAATGTGGAGTTGAGGGTACAATCAGATCAGCCATGATCTTGTTGAATGGTAGAGCAGGCTTGAGGAGCCGAGTGGCCGACCGCTGCTCGTAATTCGTATGTTTATATGTTCCTTGGAAACGTGTTCAAACCTGCATTATTTTGTTCCTGCGGTTGCAAACCAGTTTATGTTCAAAGAGGGGAAGCCTTCGCCATTCACAAATACAGCAGGCTGCTCCCAGGGAACTGTAATAGCCACATGAGCGCTCTAGGGAACCCAGTGATCGTGGTGAAGGCTGCAGACCTTGTTGCATGGTTGTCCATGTCTACAGGCAACTAGATGAACTCATAGGCACAATGAAATAGGGCATTGGCCACCTCTTTGATACACCTGTGTTTCAGACTGTGATATGCCACATATGTCGCCTGTTAATCCCTGGAAGTCGTCACTAGCCAAATAATTGGGTGCAGCAGTCACCTTGAGAGCATGGCTTTCACACCAAACCCAATCTGTTGCAGGTCATGCTGCAGGATCCTACAAATCTCTGTGACCATTTCATGTGACATTCTGAGGCATCTTTGGCATTGCCTGTCTGACATTTGAAGGTGATTTGCCCTTGTCTTGATGATGCGATGACATGCAAGTGCCAGTCTTTGATAATGTCATTTTTGTCAGTTGCAGCATCCTCATCTTTTTGTTCTGCCTGGAGCTGACATTCAGGCATCATGCGTTGAGGGAAAAAAGGCATCCTTAGTTGCTCCTTCTGCTCTTATTCCCGTGGTATTCAACAAATTGGGTGTGTGGCACACATGTCGCTGCAGCTTTCCAAATAATGAAATGAGTGGAATTTTCAGATTCAGCCTTCTGCTGCCAGTCAGCTGAACCATCCAGGCAATGTGCAGTTCTCTTTTCTGTGCCTTAAAATTGCAGCCAGTTTGAGTACCCACCATCATTTGTCGCCTCCCACTCGCCTTGCAATCCTTCGTTGATCACGCAGTTTTCATTATCATTTGAGATAATGGTGTATGTACAATATAAGGTAAGTCTCCCTACCTTCCAACCTCCTCCTGCCACCTTCCAGCCTGCATCCATCACGCTTGCCCCACCCAATGTAACCTTACCCCTTCCCTCTATTACCATTGAACCTCCCCAAATTACTGTGCACAGTGTCACAATCAATTTATTCATGCCATCCCTCCTCCTGTTCCTACTTCCATTACCATCAAAATGTCCATTCTGACCCTAGATCCTACTGAAATCCACCTGAATATTATTGCCTAGTCCCGTTCCCCTCCCTGTGATGCTATAGAGTACCCAACCCTAAGTCTTGATCTTCCCCCCTACAGCATCCATTTGCCCCCATTGACCATTCCCTCTGCCAACCAGTACCCTGAATTCGCCCCACAGGTCCTGGATGTTGACAGCACTCATCCGTCTCTTGAAGCCCCTCATGACCATCTGTTGATTGTAAAACTTTAATCAACCCACCACTCCAGCAGCCACCCACTTCCAGCTTCAGCAGCAATAACAACCACTACACACTCTGGACACTCCCCTCCTCCCTCCCCTGCTCCTCCATGCTCCCGATCACCCCACCTTTTGTGCTCCCCGAATACTCTCCCCACTCCTCCACTTAGACCCACCCATGCCTTCTCTGCCATCGCCTGAGACGAATCACCCTTTCTGATGCCGAGCCTGGAGGCAAACATCCATTCCAATGTTGGCATTCATTTTGCCAATGAGTTCAAGAAAGGAGAACAGTTACCTCAGACACAACTGCACAAAGCCGACTGTTGCACACAATGTTCAAACGAACGTGAAACGGGTGGCACGGGAATACTGCTGACCGTTCACTTAATCTGAGAGGTAGGACTGAATTGGAACAAAGTGTAAGGTAATGAATATTCATAGTATGGTAATGAATGCAAAGCTGCAATCCGCCACCATGTGGGTGGAACCCCAGACCGCCAAAAACATGCCGCTGACTTAATTTTGCTAAAAGAATCCCGCTGTCGGAAATCTGAAAAAACAACTCACGCCTGATTAAATCACCCTGCATGCCACCAAAGTCGTTCTTGCATGGCCCATAAAATTCCACCCAATTACTCATGATACTGTGGTGCACCTAGCAGAAACATCAGGAAAGGAGTAAGTTACCAAGGGGATGCACAATGTCAGGAAGTTGTAGACTATTTGGAGGTTTTTGTATTAAAAATCTATGTCCACTTGCATTGTGCTTTGTTATTCATGGAGAGTAGAGTCTGATAGCAACAAGTGAACTTATTTAATGCTGACTTATTCAATCAGGTGATCATTATTTTGGCAATATTCTGCAGGGGCAAAGAGGTCTGATATGTAGTTATGTTCCAGGATGGATACTGGATTGAAGGAATGCTTCTTTAGTTGAAAATGAAGGAAAAGGAGTTAATGCTCTGTGGTAAGAATAGATGGTTAAACAGAGGGAAAGACTTCAGTGATCAGTTGTTCTCTGATATCCTTTGCAGCAGTGACTGAAGAGATCTGAGTGAAGATCATCATGATTCTCCACATACATTTGGCTTCAAAGATGGATGGGGTGCCTCCTTTCGAGTATTTGAATTCAGGCATTTTTGTATGGTAAAGTTGTGCAGAGCACAGTAGGCTACAACAATGTGTGACACATGACCTGGACCATACTGAGGAGACTCACTCAACCTGTCTAGTCAGTAAATGCACCCTTTTAAGATGCTGATGACCACTTATGTAGAGGCATGTGCCTCATTGTAGCAATTCTCTGTTGCTGCTGTCATGCACATTATGGACTAACTCTGAAGAGTTATGATAAACTGACTTTGTCTTTTAAAAAAATGAACGTTTATTTAAAAAAAGACTGCAATTGTTGACAACGCGATCGGTAGGTGGCGCTGTTTTGGCACATGCGCAAATACAGCATGTGCCACGAAAACGTCACAGCTTGCGACTGTAACAGCTGCCAGGACTAAAGATGGCGCTGCTCAAAGAATCACAGAGATGAAACCTAACAAACACGTGGCAGAATACAATGGCCGGAGTGAGAGAGTGGAGCGGGCCGGGGAGAGCAGCGCGGGGGCCGGGGAGAGCAGCGCGGGGAGAACCAGCGGTAGCGGTGCCGGGGGAGAGAAAGGGGGAGGGAGAAAGAGGGAGAGGAGAGGAGAGGGGGGGGGGGAGAGGGAGGGGGGGAGGAGAAGGAGAGGGAGGAAGGGGAGAGAGTGGGGGGGGGGGGTGGCGAGCAGCGGAACGGAAGAGGAGTGTCTTTTTCTGTGCATGCGCCATAAACACAACAGCAAAAGACTTACTGGCCAGTCCCTGGACCCGGTGACACCAAGGTCTTCTCACGCTCGCTCACCGCGGCTCTCTACGGCCTCTCGCTTCTGGCCCTCTCCATTCAGCCGTTCCCTCCAGCTGCGGATGCCCAATCCAGTTGCTTTCTCCCCTACCCAGTTGCTTTCTCTACTTCTCCACAGTACTTCAGGCATTGCAACTGTCTGGTCCCTGCATTTTGCATGCTCCCTCTCCTCCCACCCTCTCCCACCCTCCCGCTTCTCCCCACCCCTCCCCCTCTTCACCCACCCCTCCTCTACCCCCCTACCCCCACCCCTCCACCATAGTTGAATATCTGAAGTGCAGTTGCAAAGTCTGGGAAATAGCATGCAAAACAAAACCTCAACAATTCTGGGTTTAATTATTGAAAAGTTTTATTAAGTTCATTAAGTATCCAAGGCACTGCTGTGCATGGATACATGAATGTTGTGTCCAGCATTCCCGTTAGACAGACAGGCCGCGTCTCTGCTATGCACAGCTAAAGAGATTGTTCCTGGTGAGCCTTGTGGTGAATGAACGCTTGGCTCTCTATTCCACTACTGTATTGTCCATGTGAAGAAGGCAAAGTCACAAGAGTCTGAGCTCAGTCTATTCTTGGTGAATGTTCCCCAAGCGCATCCAATGTGCACTCCCACTTCATCCATAAATGCAATGTTCCTTTCCACATCGTGACAAGCTCCGCAGCATGATCCAGTTGCCTTCGTTGCTTGAATGCTGACCTTAAGTCTCGAGGATTGTTTTTTCGACGGCATGTTTTACATGAAAAGAAGAAAAGCAAATCAGAGTCAGAACTTGCCTCCCTCCATCCACTGAAATTACTGTTGCGCACACCTTTTAAGTTCTGCAGTGAAGGCACCAATTGATAACGTCGCCAATGAAGCACTTATTACCACCTCAGATGCAGGAATCATCACATCCTTGCGTCATCTCCTGCACTGCCTCCTTTGCTGGAATGCCGTCCTTAAGTGTCAAGGATTGTTTTCTCAAGGGCACATTTTACATGAAAGGTGACTGTGTAACTGAACAGCAAGGAGAGGGTACCGCAGGTGGGGGAAGTGGAGCTTTGAACAGGCAGGCGTATGTATGGTCCATCAGATCATTAGGTCAGGGGGTGAAACGCTCAGGATCCATGGATTGTGGCACGCGACTGATGTCCAGTGCATGGCCACCTCCATCCGTAGGTGCTTCGGCAATTGTTGGGCAAATTAATTGGCTCCATCTCATCAGCCAGTCCTTGTGTTTATGGCGCATGCACAGAAAAAGGCACTCCCCTTCCGCTCCGCTGCTCCCCCCTCCCCACCGACCTTCCTTCCCCCCTCCCCTCCTGACCTCCCTTCCCCCCTCCCTTCCCCCCCGTCCCGCCCTCCCTCCCTTCCTTCCTCCTTCCCTTCCCTCCTTCCCTCCTTTCCCCCCTCCCTTCCCTTCCTGTTTCCTTCCCTTCCCCCTCCCTTCCCTCCCTTCCCTCCTCCCTTCCCTCCTCCCTTCCCTCCCTTGAAATGTTTTCAGACCAACTTAACAACAGGGACTGGAGCACATGCGGTGCCCCAGACAATGTAAATATTTTCAGAGCACCTTACCTTGGAACAATCTCCTCTGTCTAATAAAAATGAAGCAAATGTCCAAAATGACTAAATAATTGAGATCAAATGCCCGACGAAACCTCTCCTCCTTCCATTTTCAAAAACCCGCGCCGAAGCTTTCGGAAGATTGACGCACATGCGCACACGGTCTCAGGCCCTCTGCGCATGCGCTGCGTTCCGGCTTGCCAGGACCAGTTTGCGCATGCCCACAGGCCAACCTGGCGTGTTCCCCGAGGAAGATGACGTTCGCGATA